>NC_058377.1:23119687-23728125 GCF_018350175.1 Felis catus
GGACCCAAGAAGAGCCATGTTTTTCAGTCACCAGCTGACAGCATCCAGGGGCCTCAGCCTTCCAGTCCCCCACAGCACTGGCCCACAGCAGCCCCTGCCCTACCCACCACACTAGGCTTCCCTGGCCTCTGACCCCTTGACTCCCCCATCTGCAGGTTAGAGTCCGGACTCCTGAACCCAGCCCACCAGGCTGGAGCTTCCTCCCCAGCCCTGCCCCTTCCTGCCCCAGGCCCTGCCCTCCAGTTAGACCACACTACCTGCAGACCCAGCCATAAACCTGCCCTCTTTCCTTTGGATGCCCTTCCCCACCCTCCACTGGGCGACCCCACTGCCCGGACTGCACCTGTATTTGCTGGTGATCTCCTAACACCCCAGAAGCATCGCCCACAGTGTCTGGAATGGAGACTCAGGACAAGGCTGAGCATCGTGTGTGTGTCCACCCCTGCCCAGCAGAGCCCAGGCCCTGTAGGTGTCGGGTGGATGGATGTGGAGGAATGATTATAAGCCACAGCTCACCAGTCACCCCGGGAACTGGTTCCCACTTCATGTTTGGCTTTCCAGCTAGACTGCAACTCCCTTGGGTGCAGGGGCTGCGTCTCACTCTGCTTCTGCCCCTGTCCGGCTTTAGACACTCATGGACCAGAAGAGGAGTGGAAGCCACACTGTGGCCCCGGGGGCCAGGCTGAATTCAGGGCATCACTCAGAGCTCACAGGCACCAGGAAGATTCTAAGTTCCACTGGGGTTTCACCCCTTTCCAGGAACTGCAAGGTCAGAGATGCTCCCTCTCCTTCCCAATACTCTGAACCCTGGCCCGGAGCCCCCCTCCAGGTTGACCTGGGGACAGTCCAGAGGAGAGGATGGAATTGGAGGCTAGTGATGAGGGCACTTGTCTGTGGAAAATACTGAGGCAGTTAGAGGAGGCAGAGAGCCACTCAGATGCACATTTCCTGCTGAGGTAGTGCCCACATTCCCCCAACATGCCAGCACGTCGAGAGAGAGAGACCGTCCGCAGCTGCTGCCCAGGGAGGTGGCCCGTCTTGCCCTGCCCATGGGCATAGTCACTTGGCCTGATGCCTTTGGAATGAGCTGGGCTGAGGCCCAGGGCTTAGAACCTCGGTCCCCAAAACTTCCCCCACAGAAACCCAAGCCTGTTAAGGGCTCTGCTTGACGAGGGTGTCAGGCCGTAAGGCCCAGGAGGACTTGGGGACCGGCGAGGCCTGGCCTGAGGTACTTCTGCTCCTCTCTGCTTAGGGCTCAGCTCCCACAGAGGCTCAGACTCCTCCCAGGACAGGCCCGTGCGGGGCGGCTTTGGGGGTCACCCAGGTGCCCACCCACGAGGACACCTCCCACCAGCTCACACACTTCCCAACTGGCCTCCAGCGTTTGACAGGCTGCTTGGCATCTGCGCAGCAGAAAACAGAGAGGAGAGGACAGGGAGGGCAGACACCGGACCGATGCCAAGATGGTCACTGTCACCAGCTTCACCTTGAAGCTCGTCCCTGTCCTCATCAGGACGAGCTCTCCGGTGGCGTTCAGTACCTGGCCCTGAGCAGGTGCGAGGCGGGGGTGGGGGAGAGACACAGTGTGCTGAGTCCAGGTGTGGGGACGCAGGACAGGGACAGAGCCCCCTGACAGGAAGCAGCCCGTGACCAGAGCTGGTCAGGTGCATACAAAGGTTGCTGTGTCCCCACCTGCCCTCCTCCCCCTGGCGGGCCCCGGGCCCTGCTCTTCCAGTCCTGTCTTTCCCAGGTGTCCTGAGCTGCCTGGCCTTGTCAGCAATTGCTGAGACAGGATACCAGCACTGACAGCTCTTGTCACAGGCCCCCCAGGCCTTATCCATGCCACAGAGGTGAGGACAGCTTAATTCCCTGACCCAGACACAGGGCACTTGCCAATAAGTATGGGGCCACTGCTGACCACCACCCCTCCCTCCCTAAAAGTGGGCGCAGGGACAATGCTTCTGGTGTCCCTCATGCCCCAGCCCCCCCCCCCCCGCCCCTGCTCTCCCTCCTCCCCTGCCTCCTTTTACCCTCCCTCTGCACCAAATAGGCACTGGTGTCAGCTAAATGGCCCAGGGATGATTGATGCTGGGCGCTGGGCTCTGTTCGACGGGGAGGAAAGAAAGCTTTGACATAGCAACCTCAACCCTCCCCTCACCCTGATTTTGGGACAGGGAAAGGATGTGGGGGTTCCCGTAGCCCTGGTGTGCGGGGCTTCTGACCCTCGAGTCGGGAAGCAAAGAACCCTGGCTTCACGTGAGCACTTCAAACCACCCTACACTCCTCAAGGAGCCCAGACCCTACAGAGGCTGCGGGTGCTGTGTTTTCCTGCACGCCTGCACCCTTCCAGCCTGGGGACTGCCGGGCTACCTGCCGCATCCTTCCCTCCCTGTGTTCTGGTCTCCAGCTCCGTCTTTGGTGGACAACCCCATCTGGGGGACACCATCAGTGCACCCTGTTTCAGGGTGATCTCCTGAGCTGCTCCAGAGGCTCCTCACATTGGCTCCTGGGGTTCTGACCGCTCAGTTCCCAAATCAAGGCCTCCACACGTCCAGCTTGGACCTCCAACCTCTGTCTGCAGCAGGGAGGACATGCCTCCCTTTCTCTTCCTACTTCTCCCCAAAACGTAGTAAGAACAGCATAGTTGGGGCTGTTTTCACCTCCTGGAGACTCTAGGAAAACATACTAGTGGTCCAAAGAGTCTAACATGACACCTGCCTCCTTTCTAGAAACATCGTTGAGAATCTAAGGCTGCATCTGAAGTCGGGCAGCAATGATGGGTAAGAAGGTGGGTTCAAATCCCAGCCCCTCGCTTCCGGGCCTCAGGCAAGCTGCTTCACTTGATTTCCTGGTCTCTCAATTACCTACTTTGGGGAACTATTCTGAGGCTTTAATAAGATCTCACAGATAAAGTAGACGGCAGGGTGGCCGCTGCACTCTAAGTGCTCAGCGAAAGGGAGTGGCCGTTGCTCTAACTGTAATGGCTGGTAGGATCACTCACCACCCAGGACGGTGGCAGTTGCCACTGGGGCTCCGGGAGGCTCTTTTTCCAATGACAGACAAGACTCCTCAACGGCGTCCAAATATTGAGTTACTACTCTGCCCTCTCTGAGACACAGAACATTCTCAGGCAGGGACTGTGTGGGGCAAGGGGACGAGGGTGATACTTCTCCCAAATCCATAATCTCGGCATAATCAGACTCAGGGTCCTGCAACCAGAGGGGTGTCAGAGATTGTCTTAGTTAGAGACGGAGATTGTAGGCTTTGTCTCATCCTGCCCATTTTACAGGTGAGGACACTGAGGCCCAGAGGGAATGGGACACACCCAGCTCACGTTGCAAGCCTTGCTCTCTCCTCAGGGCTGTGTCCATCCCATTGGGGACCTGGGAAGGGACTGCTCTGGTGATGTCTAGGACACCTGGTCATGGGGGGAGATGCAGACTGAACGCAAGGGCTCCGAAGTTAGGCTTGGGTCAAAACCCAGCTCTGCTGTGTAAGCAGATGTGACCTCAGGGAGTCCACTGACCGCTCTGGGCTTCGTGGTCCTCGTCTATAAAAGAGAAATGAAAATTCAGGAGAATAGTATATTCCTCACAAGGTTATCATTGGGGGCTTTAAATAACCTCAGGTAAGTAAGAGGTTCTGGGTGGGCAATGAACATCGAATATTGCAATTACTGTTACAGTCAGGTTTCTGGAACTCCCTGTAGGAGAAAGGAAAGAAGGATAAACCTTGGGTTTGATCGTGGGCCCTCTGTCTTGCTTTCTGTCCCTCTTTGGCTTTTCTTTCCTAGGCTGGAGAAGTAAGGGGATAGGGGAAATCTGGTTTATAACTCCAGGAAAAAAAAGAAAAACAAAAACAAAACAAAACACGGGGAAACTTCTGGAAAATTCTGTAACTTTAGACAGGAAAAAGGCCAGACTCCAGGGCTGGGCCAGGATGAGCTGGCAGCTTTTCAGGCCTGCCTGGAGGAGGCCCTGGTGTGTGTGTGTGTGTGTGTGTGTGTGTGTGTGTGTGTGTTACTCAGAGAACTTTGGGGAGTTCAGAGGGAGCAGTGGGGCTCTCCTCCCTGTCCATCCTTCTGTCTTCCTCCTCCTCCCTCCCTCCTGCTCTTGACCTCACTCTCCCCCACCAGGGAGGTGGGAACCCTCAGGAGTTGGTGAGTTATCTGCAGTGCCAGCGTGGGGGACCAGGATAGGCAGCACCTGTTGGGAATATACTTACGGTGGAGCCAGTGACCTCTGAGGCCCCTCCCAGCACTGGACTCATGGCACTCAAGGGAAATACTCTTCCCTGACTTTCCTGCCTGAGGTAATTACCACAGGCTCCGTAGAGTCAACTACAGACCGAGTAGGTGGGTTTAGCCCCCATCCTAGGCACCCCACACTCCCTCCTCGCACCCCCCCCCCCAAAGTGGGCATGTGAGCAGGTCCAGGACACCATGAAAGGCGGGACAAGGAGCTACATGCAGAACACGGGTTTGGGACAAGGAGCCCAGAGCAGCCTAGAGGCTTGGGCAGAGACCTGGCCCCAGACAAGGGAGAGATGAAAGGGGCGACAAGACAAGCTGGCGTCTTCCCGGGGGAAGGCTGAGATGGGAGAGGAGATTGTCTCCAGCAGGCCCTCCCCGGGGCCCTCACCTCCTGCTCCCTGCCTGACCTCGTGGCTCACATCAAAGAGGGGACCTCTTCCCCTTGCTCTGCTCCCTGAATGGGTCCAGACCACGCTGCCTGGGTCCTTGGAGCTGCTGACAGACAGGCGGTAATCGCTCCCAGAGTGCTGAAGGAAGGCTTGGTGCGCACGGGCCTCTGCAGTCAGAACTGGCCTTCATTGGCTCTCTGTAAGGGGAGGCTGCCATGTCCGCTGTCCCGCTGCCCCCCCCCCCCCGCCACCCTCGAAGCTCTCCCAGGACAGTCTGTGCTGGGAAAAGGGGTGCACAGTCAGCCTTGACACCCAAAGATGCAGGCGGAAGGCACAGGAGGGGCAAGGGGTCTGGGGCTCCTACATCAAGTCAGGAAGGCAGTGGAGGAAGAAGGGGTGAGGCCTGGCTCTGAAGGAGCTTATCACTCAGGAGGAATGGGGGAGGGGAGACCAGCAGTAGAAGTCACTCACACTTCTGATGTGCCCAAAGTCCATTATTGTCCCAGAGGCTGCCAGACTTGTTACCCTGATTTTTCCTCCATTATTTGTTTATTGTCTTTAAGTTTATTTATTTTGAGAGAACAAGTGCAAGCAGGGGAGGGACAGACAGAGAGTCCCAAGCAGGCTCCACGCCATCAGCATGGAGCCCCGTATGGGGCTCGAACCCACGAACCGTGAGATCGTGACCTGAGCCGAAATCCAGAGTCGGACACTTAACTGAGTCACCCCGGCACCCCTTCCCTCCATTATTTATTAAATAGTATGACATCAGCCTGTTTTTATTAGTCAGAATCATACATAACCATCAATCAATGCTTCTGATCAACAAAGAGATTGCAGTGTTTTCCTACAATTGAGCCAAAATAAAATCAACGAAGACCTAAGAACTCTTGACGTTTTAGCTAAGCGGTGCGACCACGTGGTGGGTAACTGTATTTCCAGTAGACGTTTTGGTAGTTGAGAACAACTTGACTATGCATTCTACATTTCTGTAATGAACCTGTCGTGCTTTTCTGAGTGTTTATGAATCAAATTCTATTTCAAATTTACCAAGGGAGCCCAAACCACATCCTCCCCCCACTGTCTCTCTCCACAAGAGAGCAGAAAACTCCAGATTTTCTACTTAAAAAAAAAAAAAAAAAAAAAATTAGGGGACTGAGATTTACAAGCCTGGGGTAACCAAAGTCAGGGTTATCATAAGGTTAAAGAAAGACAGCAAAAGACTTCTGGAGGATACTTGATCCTTGATGAAAACCTGTTCCTCCTTTTTAGAGTAGCTCAGCCGGAGAGGAATAAAATCTTGGTGACTGCTGCCATCTGGTGGCCTAACCAGAAACTGCAATTATTTTTCTCTTTGCATTTAGTACTGTACTAAAACTAAATTGTAATCTGTGAGATTATCTAGATTCCACCAACTACGACTTTCAGAAATGGAAATTTACCACAACAGTTCTATGGGGGAAAGAATAATTTTTCTTTTTTTTTTTTGAGAGAGAGAGAGCGTGCGCATGTGGGAGAGGGGCAGACGGAGAGAGAATCTCAAGCAGGCTCCACACTCAGCATGGAGTCCGATGCGGGGCTCCATCCCATGACCCTGGGATCATGACCTGAGCTGAAATCAAGAGTCAGATGCTCAACCAACTGAGCCACCCAGGTGCCCCAAGAATAATCTTTTCAACAAATGGTGCTGGGGGCAATTGGCTGCCCCCACGCAAAGCTGGACACCTTCCTTAGATCATTTACAAAAATTAACTTAAAATGGATCAGACCTAAATGCAAGAGTTAAACTAGAGAACTACTAGAAGAAAATATAGGAGGAAATTTCCCTGATTTTGGGCTAGACAATGTTTTCTTATATATAAAACGCCTGCAGCACACCCAACGAAAGGAAAAATGAATTGTACTATATCAGAAAGACTTCTGTGATCTAGGTGATGTAATCAAGAAAGTGAAAGGACAACAGGAGGCAAGAAGACACTTGCAAATCATATGTCTGATCAGGGACTGGTACCAGAATAAAGAACTCTTGCAACTTCATAAGAAAGGACAAATAACTAATTTATTTTTATAAGGAGGCTCCATGCACAGCACAGAGTCCAATGTGGGACTTGAACTCACAACCCTGAGATCAAGACCTGAGCTGAGATCAAGAGTTGGATGCTTAACCAACTGAGCCACTCAGGTGCCCCAAATAACCCAATTTTAAAATGGGCAAGATGTTTGAAAATATTTCTCCCAACAAAATGTATAAATGGCTAGTAAACACACAAAAAGATGCTCAATATCATTAATCATCAGTGAAATGCAAATCAAAACCACAATGATAACGCCAACATATGGAAACGACCTAAGTGTCTATCGATGGATGAACGGATACAGAAAATGTAGCATATATACACAGTGAAATAATGCCCTGACATTAAAAAAGGGGGAAATCTTGCCATCTGCAACAATATGGAAGGACCTTCAGGGTATTATACTAAGTAAATGAGTCACACAGAGAAAGACAAACACTGTATGACCCCACTTACATGTGGAATCTAAAACAAAACAAAGAGCTCATAGATAGAATAGATTGGTAGTTGCCAGGGGCCAGGGCTGGGGGGGGGGGGGGGCGGTGAGTGAAATAGGTGAACAGGGTCAGAAGGTACAAACCTGCAGTAATGAAATAAATCCTGGGGATGTCATGGACAGCATGGTGACCATTGTTAATAATAACTGTATTGCATAGTTGAAAGTTATGAAGAGGGGCGTCTGGGTGGCTCAGTCAGTTAAGTGTCCAACTTCAGCTCAGGTCGTGATCTCACGGTCTGTGAGTTCGAGCCCCACGTCGGGCTCTGCACTGACAGCTCAGATCCTGGAGCCTGCTTTAGATTCTGTGTCTCCCTGTCTCTCTCTCTCCCCCAAATAAATAAACAAACATTTTTAAAAAAGAAGAAAGTTTCAAAGAGCGTAGATCTTAAAAGTTCTCACCACGAGAAAAACACGTATTATTATGTATGGTGATACATTTTGCCATACACAGAAAAATCGGATTGTTATGTCATACACTTGAAACTCGTATGTTATACGTCAGTTGTACTTCAATTAAAACACAACACAGGAAATCACATCTACTGGGATGGTGATAATCAGAAAGACAGGTAATCACAAACGTTGGTGAGAAGCTGGAACCCTCATACATTTGTTGCTGGGAGTGTAAAATAGTGTCAACCCCTTTGGAGTACTGTCTTGGGAATTTTGCAAGTATTAAGCAGTGTTACCACGTGACCCAACAATTCCACTCCTAGATCCCTAGGAGTGCCCAAGAGAAATGAGAACATACATCCACGTAAAAACTTATAAATGAATGTTCCATAGGAGCCCAAAAGTGGAAAAATCATTAACTGATAAACGGATAAGCAAGAATTGGCAAACTTCTATCACGGAACGCTATTCAGCGATAAAAAGAAATGAAATGCTGATATATGTTACAACATGGATGAGCCTTGGGAACATTACGTTGAGTGGAAGAAGCTAGGCACAAAACGCCATACATGACATGATTTTATTTATAGGAAGTATGCAAACTAGGCAAATCTCTAGAGACAGAAAATAGATGAATCGGTGGTGTTGCTGGGTGTGCGTGGGAATGAAGAGTGCCAAATGGGTGTAAGGTTTCTTTTTTAAGAGTGAAAATATTCTAAAATTAGGTTAGATGGTGATCCAATTCTGGGAACATAAAACTATTGAGTTAAATGGGTGAATTTTATTGTATTGTGAAGTTTATCTCAAAAAAGAGGTTTTCCACATGGCAAATTTAATCCGTTTCAACCTAACCTATTACATTAATTGGGCTCTTATAATATGTCAGGAACTATTCTGGAAACGTATTATAAATTCATTTAATCCTTAAGACATCTAATAAAGGTACTATTATTTGACCCATTTTGCAGGTGAGTGAACTGAGGCTCAGAGAAGTTAAATAAATTACCTACTGTCACAGCAAATAAATAGCAGAAGCCAGCATTTTAACCCAAAGCCCATCTGGCTTCAGAGCCTGAGGACTAACTTCCCCTCGCCCTCCAGTGCTACAGCTGCCTCTGTTCACTAGTCGCTTTTGGAGGGTTTACAAGTATAGGGCTTGGAGGCCAGAGACACAAATTTGAAGGACTTGGTGACTGCCCACAAGACGGTCGCATCTGGGAGGAGGCAGACAGAATTACAGGCAATGATTAAGATGCTCTGTGGTAAGTGCTCAATGACATGCTCATGGTTCTTTGGGAACACAGGGTAATGACCATCTTCCGGATCTCCTTCTGCACATGTGTGAAAGACATGGACTTGGGAGGGCTACCCCCAAACCTGTTCCCTTCCTATTTATTGCTAACTCACCTCATCTCCTTGGTTGCTCAAACAGACTCCCTGGGAGTCTAGACTCAACCTCTACCCCATATTCGATCATTTCTACTCATTGGTCTTCTGGGCTGCATTTTAAATTTTTTTTTTTCAACGTTTATTTATTTTTGGGACAGAGAGAGACAGAGCATGAACGGGGGAGGGGCAGAGAGAGAGGGAGACACAGAACCGGAAACAGGCTCCAGGCTCTGAGCCATCAGCCCAGAGCCCGACGCGGGGCTCGAACTCAAGGACCGCGAGATCGTGACCTGGCTGAAGTCGGCCGCTTAACCGACTGCGCCACCCAGGCGCCCCCTTCTGGGCTGCATTTTAAACCTGTCTAGTCCGCCCCAGGGCCTCGCCCTGGTGCAGGCAACTGTCACATCTCACCTGGACTGTTGCATGGGCCCTTTACCAGTCTCCCTACTCCTCTGCTTATCTCCCCCCAAAATATTCTGCACACACCAACTGACGAGCCCCATAGGGTGATCAACAGGCAAATAGCCCTGCAGGTGTGAGAGTGGGAATCAGTCTGGGGTCGGGGGTGGGGTGGATCTTAAAGAGAGCTGATATGAATAGTGTGGGGCTTCTGATGTGTCGACACGTCTAGGGTGGAGTGTTTGTGTGTACGGACGTACCGATGGGAGCTAGAAGGCATGTGTTACTTGTGCATTTAGGACATGTTTGGGTACAAGTCGCTGTGACTGCATCTACACAGCAAGTGAAAAAGCCCATGAAAGAAGGGCTTTGCCCTGTGTGATCAGCCCCCATTAAAATCCATTTTCACCTCTGGACTGTAGCAGATGGCAGTGTGCTAAGTGGGATGCAAGGAAGTGAACAGAAATATCTCAAGGTCACTTGCCTAAAGGACCCTAAGGGTGCAGCAGATGGAGGCATCGACATAGACAGGCCACCAAGACTGTCACTCACTAGGGGACAGAAAGGTGAAGGGATCTGGAGGGAGCTGGGGTGGAGGGGGAAACTGAATGTTGGAAGGAGTCTGCCTGGCCTTTGTCCTTGGCTCCTTCCTGGGAGGGAGCCTCTAAATCCACACAGAGTTCCCCAAGTGATAGGAGTGGCTTTGTTATTTGGGATGGGCCCTGATAGTATGTGCGAATAAGTGACCCCGTGGAGCTTCCAGAATGGGGCTGGCCTTGTGAAAAGGTTAACCTTGGGACTGGAGGGTTGGGGCTTTGAGACGGAGAAAAGAGCTAGATTGAGTTCAGTCATCTGGTCCTGCTGAAGAGCTGAGCCCCAATGAACACTCAACATGGTACCTTAAGTGACCTTCCTGGCTGAGAACACACATCCACGTGCCAAGAGGGTGCCGTGTCCTGATTCCTCAGGGAGGGGACATGGTAGCTTTAAGTTCAGAACCTTCCCAGACCTCGCCCTTTCCTCCTTTTGGCTGTCCCGACTTGTATCCTTTCATTGCTACCAATAAAGCAGTAAGTATAGCACTTTCCTGAGTTCTGGGAGTTGTTCAGTGAATTATTGAGCCTGAGAAGGGAACCGGAACCTCTGAATTTGTGGCTGCTAGGCAACGGGGTTCAGGACATGCTACCCCAAAACAGGTCCCCTGGCACACTGAATATTTTAAGCTGAAGAAGCTTGAGAAAATGGCAGAACCAGGAGGGTCGCTTTGACCTCTCACCCCTCATTCACATGAGGTCATGCCCTCATTTGGGAGGTGCCCTCTCTATACCCAAGGAAAGGAGAATCTCCTTTGTCCAAAGACAGACGCCAAGAATTCTAACATGCTTTGCTAGGTTTTCCCTCGGTTTACGATGACCTCACATTTCTTCACCTACCATATTCCATGACCATCCATCCACTCCTCATCACACCCAGCATAAAAATACACAAGTCTGGGGACACCTGGGTGACTCAGCTGGTTAAGCATCTGACTCTTGATTTCAGCTCAGGTCATGATCTCACAGTTGGTGAGTTCGAGCCCTGCATCTGGCTCTGTGCTGGTGGTGCGCAGCCTGCTTGGATTCTTTCTCCTCTCTCTCTCTCTGCCCCCTCCCTGATCACTCACTCTCTCTCTCTCTCCCTCTAAATAAACAAACATACATTAAAAAAACACCACCACAAGTCTCATTTTTTGGATCTTCATTTCCTTATGAAGACCCCCATGCTGTGTAAAACTCATGATCACATAAACTTGTTTTTCTCCAGTTGTATCTGTCGGTTTAATTTTTTAGATCCAGCCAAGGACCTAAGAGGGTTTGAAAGAGGACTTCAGCTGCCTCCATTTTGATCTCAGTCTGTACTTCCTAACTGCTTAAGTTCCTTCCAGCTTCTCTCTTAACTCAGGCCAAAGATCCCAAGGGCAACGCATCCCGTGATGGGAACTGAAACTACCCCCTGAAGCAGTAACAGCTGTCCTGACACCAGCAAGACCCCACGTGATCGACTCCAAGACAATGATGGACCTGACCTCTACTGCCCACCTGCATGTACCCACCAACCTTTGCCCCACATTTTCCTTCTACCAACCTGGAGGTATTTTTGGCACCTTGGAGATGGTCTTTGAGACGCTGGTCTGCGGTCTTCCTGGTGTTGGCCTCGCTGAAATAAATTCGTCCTGTTTCACTTCCACCCTGCCTTTGGGCCGGACCTGGTCTGTTTGGGACCCTTCCAGCCGTGAGCTCGTTTCCCTTGAGCCCGTTAGAGGCTGACCAAAACTTATCCCTCCCTTACGTTGGTCAGAAAGGTGGGGGATTGTCTTGGATTCCAAGCCTGCAGCTGGTGTCTGGAGAGGAGTCTGGGGTGGGGGGGGGTCACTGCACTTTATTAACTTGTGGAGACTGGCCTTCTCACCCTGGGTAGTCAGTATCAGAGTTACACTGCACCAAGCCAGCACTTTCCACCCCACTGAGGAAAAGGAGTCTGCATCCCTAAGGCATGCTTTGCGGCAGCAGATAAAAGGTTGTGTCTTTGTATATCCTAGCAGGCACTCTGGCTAAAAGGAGCCCCGAGAGCCCAGGGCAACAGATGGGGCAAACATAAGAACGTGTTTCGTGATGTCCCTGTCCTAGTTGGAACCACCCTACCCTCTCTGACTTTAGGGAAACTTAGGGACCTGGGGATGGTCTCGACACTCCCATCTGCATTTGGTTTCTGGTGGGAACTATCCTATCACAGTCGGAGGGAGTGGAGCCAGTGCTCAGGAAGACGTGGTAGGATTAAAGAGGAAAGCACATCTCCAGAGAAGGGGTTCTAGAGCCAAACAGGGCACCACGTTTGTGACCACCTGGGTTTGGGGACAGGTGTTTGTTTACAAATCTTATTTAGTGAGCGATATACTTGGAGATTTCACATAAACACAGCTGATCTGCAAAGAACACGGGTTTGCACTGCATAGGCCACTTACACACGGATTTTCTTTGATAAATACAGTACAGTTCTGTAAATGTATTTCTTTTCCTTATGATGCTCTTAATAACATTTTTTCCCTCTTTATTGTAAAGAATACAGTATAGAATATATACAACATACAAAATATGTGTTAATCCACTGTTACCAGTGAGGCTTCTGGTCCACTGTAGGCTATCAATAAAGTTTTTGGGGAATCAAAAGTTATGCGTGAATTTTTTACTGTGCAGCGGAGCAGGGGGGAGGCCGGTGCCCCAAACCCCTCAATGCTGTTCAAGGGTCAAGTGTATCGGGTTTCTTGGAAAAAATTAGAAAATCTGTTTCCACATTGCAACACCCAGCTGGAGCTAACACTTGCCCTCTCTGGACGGTGCATGTGCTCCCTACCGGGGCCTCACACCTCGCCTGCCATTTACATCTGCTTTTCTTGCTTATCAAACACCCCTTCGCAGGCTCCAGTCACTCCTGCAGCAAGGCTCCTGGGCTCCAGCAGCAGAGCGCCCTGCATTCTAGGGGTCTACAAAATGCAAGACTAAGCAAATGGAGCAGAAAAAAAATGCAAGACTAAGCAAATTCTGCTCCATTTGTCCATGAGGACAGTAACTCACTGCTTCTGAATCTATCAGTTAGAGAACCATTATATGCTCTTTCCAAGCACAGGAACCTTCCCGATAGATCAAGAACTTTATTGTTGGACGTAACCAGTTTCTGAGCACAGATTCCGTGCCGTAGTTCTCCTTTTCCGATCATTGACCCAATCGGCCCGGTCCCGGGCTCTCTTCTATCTTGGCAGGGAGACTTCCCGCAAGCTCTTCCAGAGAATGGCCAGAGCATTGGTAAATATTCAGTGTCCAGTAAAAGCCCAGAAGCAGCTGGGTTTCTTCCACTTATAGCACCTGACCCTTCTGGAGTCTGTCCCCGGCGAGAAGCTAGCAGAGTCCACTAAACAGTGAAGAATTCAGGGGCCAAACTGCCCAAGGGTCTTCACTGTGCTCTCAGATGTCCAGCTTCATCGTCCCCACTTTGATCCTGACTTGGCATCCGTAAGTCCAGACGTCTCAGGGAGCACAGAAAGTAGCGAGGAGGCTTGCAGACCAAGTTGAGTTCCTCCTTCCTGGACCCCAGGGCTGGCAGGACCAGCTGGCGGGCATGCAGGTGAAGGGGGATGTGGCGGGCCTTCGCCTGTTTCAGCCCCAGCTTCTTCAGGGTACCGACAGACAGCTTCTGTACAAAGACAAAAAAGCTTCTTGAGAGCCAGGCCAATGGCTCATCCTTGAACAGCACACAGGGCCAGAGGCCTTCCACCTAAAAGAACCAACACTAACTCCCCTGGAAGACACAGTGGTGGACAGCCCGTCAGGGACATTGCCAGGAAGGTTCAGAACCCAGGTAAGAGAAAAACCACACCAGAGAAGCTCGTATCAGCCAACGCTCTGGCCTTCCTAGAGAACAGGCTGTAACATCAAGAGATAAAAAAGCTCTTCAGCAATAGCGTGAAAGGCTGCTCAGAGCCTTCAGAAAGTCTGCTCCCCCTGCCCCCGACCTCCTAACAAAATCTGAGACTAAGGAATGAAGCACAAAGGTTTTGCTAACAGATGGTGCAGCTCCATAAGAACAGTGGCTGTTTCTCTATAAGCTCGGGAACATACACAGCCTTGTGGTGACTCACTTCAGGGCTTAGCAAGGGGAAAGCATTAAGTTCTCCCCCTTATCTGTTGCACCTTGGGTCAAACCAGTATCACCTGGGGGGCCAGCTTATTCCAGTCTGAGTACTTGTGATCACCAAGGATTGGGCAATCCAATCCAAAAGACAGGTGAACTCGAAGCTGATGTTTTATGCCTTTAAAAAAAAAGAGAGAAAACTTGAGGAGCGACAGAAACCATACCACCACTTCCAACCATGTTAAATCAAAGCACAGTAAAACTGGCAAAGCCCCACCTACAATAAAGTATAAAGAACAACAACAAACTGTAAGCTACCAGGGAGCAAACATTATACATACCGTTGAGCCTCTAAATTCCCCTCTCCACCCTCCACGGTTCCCCTTCCACCACATATAACCTGGGCTTTTTTTTTTTTTTTTTTTTAGCTTTATTACATAATGCTAAATAGTATTGCTTTCCACATTTTCTCACTGTAGCAAAATATACAGAACAAAAAATGTATCAGTTTAGCCATTTTTAAGTGTGCGGTTCTGTGGCACGGAGTACAGTCACTGTGTTGTGCAGCCATCACCGCCATCCCTCTCCAGAACTTCTTCCTCCTCCCACACGGAAACTCTGAACCAATTAAACAACAGCTCCCCATTCCTGCCCCCGTTCCCCCCAACCCCTGGTAACCACTATTCTACTTGGTCTTTGAATTTGAGTATTCTAGGGATCTCATACATGGCACCATACAATATTTGTCCTCCCGCGTTTGGCATCTTTCACTTAGCACGAAGTTCATCTATGCTGTAACACGTGTCAGAATTTCCTTCCTTGTCAAGGCCGGATAATATTGCATCATATGTATAGACCAGATTTTGTTTATCCATTCACCTTGTCCGTGGACATCTGGGTTGACTTCACCTTGTGGCTACTGCAAATAATGCTGCTATGAACACTGGTGTGCATGTATCTTCTCGAATACCCGCTTGCAATTCTTTTGGGTTTATACCCATGAGAATTGCCGAATGGTAATTCTATGCTTAATTTTTTGAGAAACCATTTTTGCAAATTTTTAAATAAATGTAACCGAACTAATTATATTCCTCTGCTACCTAGTGTTTTTTCTTTCTTTCTTTCCTTTTTTTTTAAACAACAATCATCCCCATTGGAGCTCCCAGCCTCAGATTAGCACCAGAAGCACACTCTTAAACATGCCAGCTGCAATCCCAGCCCTCCCACAATACCAGCTGCTCAGAAGAAGGGCAGAGTCCAGCACACGGCCCCGGACAGAGCTGAGCGGCCCTGGGGTTTCGCTGTCCCACCGATCCCACTGCACAACAGTGGCCCCTCACCGGTAATTGGCTGGAGCTCTAAGAGGGCGGAGGACAGAGTGCTGCTTAGCACCTGGTATTGAGTCACAGCTACATGCGCGTTCCGGCTCGTTCGTGCTCTCACCATCTTCCCATTGTCCATGCGGTAGCCTGGGGACAGCGTCATCTGAAACCAAAAAAATCAAGATATGTCGCAAAGGAAGAGCAGAAAACCCATCCCTCTGGGCCACAGCTCACCCACCTTGTAGTGCTGCTGCGGGCCTTGCACCTCCTTCTCAACGATGGGGATATCCACAACTCCCGCTGAGGGTACCGGGACACGCACAGCGATGGCCCTGGGAGTGACACACAGACCCTCACTTAAGCCACAAGGTGAAGGGGAAACTCCTCGGATTTGGCTAGAGGCGTTAGCACTGGACCTTCCGTGGTCAGTTCTTTAGAGGCGAGCATCCCAAATGACCTCTCATGATAGCACTTAGCCTGAGAGCTTGATACAAACACATCCGTTTTTCTACCAAGGTAATATTACATATATACTAATTACTAATATCTACTAATTACAGAATATTTGGGATAAAGCAATAGAAAATTTATCATAGTAGCATGCTCTTTCATTCTAGCCTTTAAAAATGAATATTTATAGTTTAAAACAAAATCGGGGTAATATGGTTTTGTATCCTGGTTTTTCTTATTATCTTTTTTAAGTTTATTTATTTATTTATTTTGAGAGACAGAAGGAAGGAAGGAAGGAAGGAAGGAAGGAAGGAAGGAAGGAAGGAAGGAAAGAAAGAAAGAAAGAAAGAAAGAAAGAAAGAAAGAAAGAAAGAAAGAAAGAAAGAGTGAGTAGGGGAGGGGCAGAGAGAGAGAATCCCAAGCAGAGTCTGCACTGTCAGCACAGTGCAAACTCACAAACTGTAAGATCATGTACGACCTGAGCTGAAATCAAGAGTTGGATGCTTAACCTACTGAGCCGCCCAGGCTCCCATGTATCCCAGTTGTTTGGGGTTTTTTTTGTTGTTGTTTGTTTACCACTTACAGCTTATTTACTTGTTTTTAAAGAGAGAGAGAACGGGGGAGGGTAGAGAGAGAGGGAAAGAGAGAATCCCGAGCAGGCTCCACACTGTCAGTGCAGAGCCCAATGCGGGCTCGAACTCACAAACCATGAGATCATGACCTGAGCCGAAATCAAGAGTCAGCCACTCAACCGAGTGAGCCACCCAGAGCCCCCATGTATCTTGGTTTTTAAAAGATGGCTAAGTTCTGGCTGCATGTGAAGTGGATGAACAAGTAAACGAATTCACAGAACCGCTCCTGCCAGGTTTGCCAGATACACAAAACTGGGGGAACTGTGCTCCGTGCTCAAGGTCACAGAAGCAACTACCACCACGAGATAACCATTCCAGATCACGTTTGTTGGAGGTCTCCTTTCATTACGGGTAGAAGACTCTTTAATCTGTCCTTTTGCTTACGCATCTTCCAGGTAAATCACAAAGGAATCCTCCTGGGCACTTGGTGGCCTATCACTGACTGCCCCTCATACATTTCACCCCTGGACTCCTCACGTTGGGTTGGTAGCAGTTTGGGCTGTTCTCTGACATAGTTTATCACACTTAGACTGAGTTTTAACTGCTAGCTCACTCTTCCTAAGGACCTAACATTACTAATGTTCGCTCACTCCACATTCAGTGAATGTGAAGAGGCACTGATTTAGGTAGGTACTAGTTCTGTATAGAAGAGCAAGACAAAAATCCCTGCTTTCAAGGAATTCGAAATTTAGTTAGAAGATTCAAACAAGTAACTGTAACAAGTCACTATCATAGTTAAGTCAGCAAATACTAATTGGTTGCCTACTATGTTCTAACTCCTACTTCCTGCACTTGGTATTTAATATTTAAGGTCAGCATTAACTGTGTTCCAGTCAACTTTCCAGCGTTATCTGTCACCATTCCCCACTCCAGACTAGACTGCATGTTCTATCCTTTTGTGCCTACCATTCGTACAATCTATAACACGTTTCTCCATCTTGTCTTTCAAATCCTATTCATTCATCAAGACACAATTAACTGATTTCAATTCCTCCATGAAGCCCGATCCTCAGAATGGTTAGTGATTCTAAACTCTCATAAACAATTTTCACAAATAGCATAACACTTTTTGATAGACTTAACATCTGGATTACTTATATGCATTAGAATAGCCTCAATTTTCTGCCTTTCAGCTTTTACTATGAGTTACATACTGGGTCAAAATGCTTTACATGCATTGTCTCACTTAATTCTCTCCTCAACTCCATTATTCTCATTTTTCATATACAGACAAAGCGTAGAGAAGTTTCATAACCTGCCTAAGGACTCCCGCTGTTAAATGGCACAGCTGACAGGCGAACACAGATCTTGCTGAGCTCTGAGCTACTCTGCTAAACTTCCTCCATTATCTATAATCTCTTCGTACAGCAGTTCTTACATTTGATTCCTCATCAGAGTCACTTGTGGAGCTTCTGTGGGTGGGCCTCAGCAGAGATTTTTTGAAGGCTCCCAACACCACAAAGTAGCTGCGAAATCTGTAACACCAAAAGAACTAATATCCAAAAGATAAAAAGAATACCCATGAATCAAATAGAAAATAATAAACAATCCAACAGAAACTGGGCAAAAGAAATAAACAGTTTGCTCATAGAAAAGGAAACTCAATAAACATGAGAAGCCAATAAACATGCAGGCATAACATTGCTGGCACACAAGAAACAGAAAACTTTTTTTTTTTTTTTTTAACTCATCAGAGTGGCAAACCTTTGAAAAATGAGTTGGTCAGCTATAAGGGGAGGTGGGTACTCACTACTCTATTGGGAGGAAAACCTGGCCCACCTAAGGGTAGTAACATTCAAATATTAAATGTTTCAACCTAGCAATTCCATCTTTAGGAATCTGTCTTAAAAATATACTCACATATTCTTTGCAATAGGCTCAGAAAAATGGGAAGTTAACCAAACATCCATTAATGAGGAAATTATGATATAGCCATACAACAGAATACTATAGAGCTCAGAATGTACACACAGGGGTATCTGGGTGGCTCAGTCGGTTAAGCTTCAGGCTCTTGATCTTGGCTCAGGTCACGATCTCATGGATCGTGGGTGTGAGCCCCCATCATGCTCCCTGCTGATAGCTCAGAGCCTGCTTCGGATCCTCCCTCCCTCTCTCTCTCTGCCCTTCCCCTGCTTGTGCACTCTCTCTCAAAGTAAATTTAAAATAACTTTAAAAAAAATAAAAATTAACTAAAAGCACACACAAAATGCTCTCCAAGATATATTTCCCAAGTGAAAAAAAGCAGGATCCAAAGCAGTGCAAAATATATTGCCATATAATAATTCATTTATACATGCCCGGTATGACTCTGGAAGTTTACACAAGATAGTAGAATACTGGTTGCCTCTGGAAGAAAATTCAGCAGACGGGGGACAGGAGTAGGTTACAGTTTTGTTCATGTATCTTTCCTCTATTAAAAAAAATGGAGGTGTGGCTCCTGGGTGGCTCAGTCAGCTAAGTGTCTGAGTTCAGCTCAGGCCATGATCTTGTGGTTTGTGAGTTCAACCCCCACGTCGGGCTCTGTGCTGACAGCTCAAAGCCTGGAGCCGGTTTCAGATTCTGTGTCCCCCTCTCTCTCTCTGCCCTTCCCCCACTTGTGCACACGTGCTCTCTCTCTCTAGCTCTCTCTCTCTCCCTTTTTCTCTCCAAAATAATAAGTGAATAAACTTAAAAAAAAAAATGGAGGTAAACTTAAATGTACTAACATGGAAAGATCTCCAAGACAGTTAAGTGAGAAAAGTAAAGTGTAGAGACGCCTGGGTGGCTCAGTTGGTTAAGCGTCCAACTTCAGCTCAGGTCATGATCTCATGATTCGTGAGAACACTGCCCGTGCTCTGTTCTTTCTCTTTCTCAAAGATAAATAAACATTAAAAAAAAATAATAAAAGTACAGTGGACACTGTACAATGTAATACACACACACAATCACACTGTATATACTAGACATGTACATAAACGCATCGGGTGAGGACCAGGGGAATAAAAACCAAACTATCCCAAGGGAAGGGACTAGAATGACAGAGTGGGTGGATTCTCCAGGAGTTTTTTTGCCTGATCTTTGATTATGTCACCACAGGAATGAAATCATGTGTTACTTGTGTAATTAATTATCAGTAATTTTTATGTACAACCGTAATTAGGAACCACTATTCTATCAGACTCCAATAGGCTAAGCACTTAGTCTGTTTCCTACACTCCTCATATGCCCACAGGTCCTAGCACAGTGCCTTCTCCTAAGAGGAGGTCCTTCCGTATGAATGGACAAAGAGATAAAAGGATGCCCTCATTGATACCAACTCTACCACCAGCGATGGCCTTCATACCAGTACTTCTTTACCACCTGACGGGTTCTAAACAACTCTTGAACTCGATGTGCCATTTCCTTCTCCCATGCCAACACCATTACACCTGTGGTTTCCTTGTCCAGCCGGTGGCACAGATGCAATGGCTCTGCCTTGTGGCCACGAAGCATTTTTGCCAGGATAGGCAATACATCGCTGATGCAGAGCTGGACCCCAGGGCCACCTAAGAAGGGGAGAATCAGAGGTTTTAGTGGCCAGTAAAAGATCCCACCAAAGAACTCTGCTTGGGAAAAGAGTCAGTGCTTTCTAGAGCCTTATTACTGAAATGTGGGCCAGGAACTAGCAACATCAGTATGCCCAGGGAGCTTGCTGGGAAGGAATCTCAGGCCTCCAACTCAGACTATTAAATCAAAATCTGCATTTTAACAAGATGTCCACGTGACTCACACTTGTATTAAACTTTGAGAAGCAATGTCCCAGAGCATGTGGCTTTCTCCTCAGACATATGTATACTTATTAACCTACTTGAATACTCGCAAAAAAATCAGCAATCAAAATGAGGAAGTCGGATATTTCACTATATAAACAAAGGCTTGGGACTCTGCCAAGTAAACTCAAGTGATACATACAAGACTGTGAAGCTCTTCTGGGGTATTACAGGCATCACATCTTCCCGTAAAGAAGACGGGACTTTACGTGAGACATTTCTCAGAACTATTCTATGCCTAAGTAGCCGTTGAGCTTGAACAGATTATTTAGTCTTTCTAAGGTACAGTTTTCTCATCTATAAAATGCAAATATCTGTATAATAATTATCTAATGGGGAATGAGAAGGATCAAGAGTGAAAAAGAAAACACACAAAACACATGGCAATGTCTGACTTAATTCGTTCTGTATGCTTTTATCTACACCTCCCCAAAAAGCATTCTTCTAGTTCAACTATGCTTTTTCCTCCAGCACATCCTTTTCCCAAGTGCATTTTTTTCCTATCACTCTCCACTGGTCACACTCCAACAGTTTCAGAAAACTACATTCAACATTTATTCAAAAACATTTCATTGTCCATCGAGTTCTAGGCATCTTGGGGTTTTGTTAGGCATACTCTGACACACACACACCTCATATGTTTTTTAATTCCTTTTTAATATATTATGAATGCATAATTTATTATGTATTTTTTGGCACCTGAATTTTATAACAACATGAGTATCTTCTATATTTTGTAATTTCTACGACATCTTTAAAGAAAGTTATCTCCTACACAGGTTTATATATGTCTTTGTGGGTGCGTGGGTCCTGAGTATGTTTTTAGTAGTGGAGGCCCGTCTACAGAGCAGTTTAATTTCTGCTTTGGCTGGAGCTCCATTTTCTTATCGGTTTTCATACTGGTTTCTGTGACTGGAGTTTCTGCATGTTTAGGTGATCCCTATTTGATCCTTGCCATGCATAGTAAAAGATCTGATTTGTCTAAGGCTATTCTGTCTCCACTCAGGGCTTGAGGTGGGTGACTGATTTATGCTGCAGTTTGGGGTTCCTGGATTGAGGTTTTCTGATCTTTGTTCAATGAAGACAGAATGCTTTTCTTGATCTGGACTTAAATGATGAAATTATTGTCTGGATCATGTGAACAAAATTGTGCATTAAATCAACCTGGTTAAAAAAAGACAACTGAAGCAAATTCAGAGCCACTATATTGAAATACTCCTACTTACAGAGGTAATAAACTATCAGAATACATTACCCATAAGAGATTTACAGGATGAAAATACAAACAGTATTTATGAAAATTAGTGAAAGTGGGAAAGTTGTTAACAAAGACTAAAATATAGTGGTGTCACTATCGAAAGGGGAAGTGAAGGGAACCTTAATATATTGTCCTGTTTTTTTCTTATGTCATTTCTTTTTTCTCAGTTTTGATGGAAAACAACATGAAGACAAGAACCACACAGCCTTAGTATCTCTCTATAAAAATCCCTGTGGTGGTCTACACACGGCACATTCCATATATCACTGCTGACTGCCAAATGTTTGGAATGCAGAGACTGACCTATATATCCCAGTATCCTCAGTAGTGCCTCATACAGGACTATATATATATGTAGTGTCTTACAGAGTACTCCCCCAAAGCTTAATTATTTTGAATGCAAGGCTTCAAGAAGCCCCACAAGTAATGTGTCCGAATTGTCCATAGGTGTAGCGAAAACAGAACCAGCAGCACCCCTCTCCTTCCCACGTGGTCCTTACCATGCACGGGGAGACCGTAGGGTTTATTGATGACCACGAGATCCTTGTCTTGGTGCACAATCCCTCGGCTCAGTGCCTTAGCAAGCACGTTGGGGTGGACTCGTTGCAGCTGCTGTGTGAACCGCACGAGTTCCTGCACTCTCCGCTGAACAGGGTTTGTGGGCACCTACGGGGAGAGAAGGAGCGACAGGAAAAGCCTGGTGAAGATCTTCAATAAGCCTGGGTGAGAATCTAGGTTGGGAATGACTATCTCTGCATTGGACTCGCGCCTTCCCCGAATAATTTGAGAGCAGCGGTGCGCGTCTGTCTTAACTTGTCCCATCGCAGTGTTCAGGAGCGAGGCCGGCAGAAGCCAAAGACACAGCCCGCAGGAAGACACGGACCTCTTCCCTTTCCCTTTCTCCCCATTCTCCCACATGTCCTCCACATTTGCTTAACAGCTGTCAGAGGACCCTCCTACCTCACTCCCAGCCCAGGAATCCAATTAACGCGCTGCCTCTTGGGAGTTGTGGTCCTTTCGAACTCACCGGTTGCTTCTTCGTCTTTTGTTCCTGTTTCTGGGATCGGAGTTTCTCCGCTAACTTCTGGGCATTCAGAGTCCCAGACGCAGCAGCGGAGGAACAAAATGGCTGGCAGGCGAGAATGAAACGACTCCCTAAACACTGCCCGGAACCCCTCACCCAAAGGCCCAGAGCATTACAGCTGGGCGCCGCCATCTTGTCAAAAAGGGAGGGGCGAGCCAAGACCACGTGCGAAAGAGGGGCTTGGGGGAGGAGGGGATGGGCGGGCTCTCGGGATCACGTGGGCGTGAGGCGGGCTCTCGCCCGAGTCACGTGGGACGGTGCGCGCAGAGTGCGGCTGCGCCGGCCGGTAGCTGCAGCTGGAGCGGTGGCGTTTGGAGGAGACTCGGTGAGTGTGTTGGGAAGGCAGGCTCGGGCTGGGAAATGCCGGTTCATCAACGCTTTAACGTTTTCACGACTCTGGGGTTTCTGTTCTCGGAGAGCATTGCACTGGGAACCGTTTCTCCCTTTGCGAGAAGATCCCACTCACGAACACCTCCCCGCCCCCGCGCCCCGTGGAAGCGATGCCCCATAAACGCTCGCCCCAGAGCCTTCTTTGGCGCTTACCTCGTCCCTCTTGGCAACCACATCCCTGGTGTCCGGCGAGTCCCCTGAGGGACGCGTCGTGTCACCTCTCATTTCCTTGCCGTTCGACCTTCGGAGATGCCCGGATCTCTGTAGCCTCTCCACCCCTCACCTCCTCTTTGTTTCAGGTTGTAACCTGTCCTTCTCTCCCGGGAATGATGGGGAGCCCCTCCGTTACCCAGGGGCCCCAGCCCGTATTTCCTCCTTAGGGAATACCTTGAGTTTCTTATGTTACTCTTTAAGAATTCATTTTTTGTTTGTTTGTTTTGGAGTCTCCTCTCCCCCTACGCTCTCCCTGCTCCTTCCAAAGACTGAAAATACAGTACAGAGCACGCACCTTCCTTTCCCTTTGCTGCTTCCTTCATTTTTTTTTCCCCCTCCCTACTTTGCAACCGCCCTAGACCCTCTCTCCCTCTCTTAACAAGGTGCGGTGTTGGGACTCTCGTGCCCAAACTGTAAGCGACTCCCTGTGACTTCACCCCGGGGGTGGCCGAAAAGATGAACATCTGGTTGGGGGTGATAATGGGAAAAGTATCTCGGGACATACCTGCCATTTGTTAAGAAACCTAGTGGCGAGTTCCGAAGAGCTGTTTGTAAAACCAATGGATCTGTACCGACACTAGAGGACACAATTTTTAAGACTGCTTAGAATGAAGGTTCCCTGAGGAGTTAGTGTAGGTAGTGGAATTAGGTTTGCGATTACGCCCCTTCGAAAGGGACGGGCAGAAGGGAGCCATATTGGGCATGCAATAAAGTTGAACAAGTAAGTGGAGCTAACCTATGGAAAACTTTAAGTTGAAGAAGAGTTTGAACTAGATGTGATAAGTATTGAGTGTTTGAAGCTTCTTGAGCAGGAGAGAGACTCCTGGAAGTTGGAATTCTAGAAATGAATCTGGCAGTTGAATGCAGGACAGATTAAAGAGAGGAAGGCTTTGATAGCAGGGAAATCAGCTGGGATACTTCAATCTAGACGATCAGTAAAGAGGTTATGCTTCATCCGGTGGTCTTTTCCCCTACACGGTACTGTTCTTTGAGTTTGAATTGCTTTTGAATACAGGTCAGGATGTATCATTGGCAGCTGCTGTTGAAGCCTGAGTCCCTTGAGGATTGCTCATGTTTTCGTTGTGAAACCCACATCTGGCACAGAGTAAACTCACAAATATTCATTCTTTAGATGGCTGCATGCATCACAGACTGTGTTAGATGTGTCTGAACATTCGAATTGTGTTCTGTCAGTTTTTGACCTGAAGAATGGAAGTGTGGGAGTAAATGTATGAAGAATGGGAAGGAAGGCTTGTGTATGTTTCTGTAATAAGACAGGTGATCACGATATAAATTTGAAGAATCCTGAGGGAGGTTGGAAAACAACTTTTTTTCTTTTTTTTTTTTTTTCTTCTTAACATTTACAGGTAAGACATAGATCTGTAAAAGGTGAGAATTACTATCTTTTACTGATATGCTCCAGATGCAGGTTCAAATTTTATTAATTTCAGTTAGGGACATGAAGCCTCCTTTTCCAAGGACTCTGAAATATGGATGTCAGGATTTAAATTCAGATCCTTGTGTTAATTATGAACTTGTTTTAGGTATAGTATTTTTATAATTTTGTGTAAGGGCTGTTTCTGCCTTAACCTCTGCTTGGCATTCAAGAAATGACACCTGTTCTTGCAGAATTGGCATTCTGTAGCACGAAACAAATGAACCAACTCAGATGTCAATGCTGGTGACAACAGAGCTTGTGTTCTTGGGTTTCAGGGTAACCCAAGGTACAAACTGTAATACCGAAGAATAAAAAAACTGGTCACTTTTTTTCTGAAGAAGGAACTTTCAGGTTTTTCTTTTTGTAACTGTAAGATATTTGAAGAGTTGAAAGGTTTTGTTTGCTTGTTTTCACAGTACAACTTTAGCCAATATGGGTACAGAAGTTAGATCTTAATGCTTCTCCTAGGAGTCTAGGCATTTGGTCATTTAAAGTAGAGCCGCTCTCTGCATATACAAGAACTTATGCAAATATATTTTCTGTCTTTTGTTTTTGTAATGCTATATTGTATCTTAATGCTATATTGCCTCCTTTCTGTACAGCCAGGAAGCAAGTCTGTACTGTTTTCTCAGTACAAGGAACCAAATTCTACTAGAGGGGTGTGGTGGTATCTTCATTCTTAGAGAGTACAAACATGACTTATTTGCATAGATTTTGGTGTGTCATAATGTGTTCCCCCAAAATAACCATTTAAAGAAGCACTTGAGGGGCACCTGGGTGGTTCAGTCGGTTAAGTGTCTGACTTCCGCTCAGGTCATATTTCACTGTTTGTAAGTTCAAGCCCCGTATCAAGCTCTGTGCTAACAGCTCAGAGCCTGGAGCCTGCTTCCGATTCTGTGTCTCCCTCTCTCTCTGCCCCTCCCCCTGCTTGCATGCTCTCGCGCTCTTTCTCTCAAAGATAAATAAACATTTGAAATTTTTAAAAAAATATAAAGAAGCACTTGATAATTCATTTTTGAGGGCATTTCCTGCTGTGCAAGAACATGGTCACCTTTTTATTTCACAAATATAAACAAAGAGTGACTAACTAATAAAGGAACTTGTGTTTAAATATCACAAAGTGAAGATTGATTAGTGGCATGAAGGTAGATTCTGGCTCCTTAAACAGTGATTTGCTAGTTGCAGATTAACCAGCAATTCAGTTCCCTCAAGAGCAGGAAGTATGTGGATATCATTTTATGGTTTTAGATTCAAGGAAGCAATTAGCAGGAGCTCCCTGGAGGTGTCCAGGAAAGTGAAGTTGTTGGCAGCTGGGAGATCTGGGTACTAGTCCCAGTCAGCTCCTGTGAACCAAGTCATTTGGGCTCTAAGCTTCGATTCGTTGAAGATTTTCCGTTGACACTTAAGTACTTTCTTAACAAACGGGATTTATTTCAGACTTGTGTTGCATACATTTAGCATAAGCACAGAGAATCAGGATTCTGCTCTTGTCGCCAGAGCCACTGAGCTAACATATTTGGGGGTCACCCACCTCTTTGGTGCTGGAATATACCTTAAGATTTCCTAAGTGGGGCATAAGAGAGAGTACAGATAGAGAAAAAATATATATATATCATATATTAGAAAACAGTGGTTTTCTAAAACATTGTGTTATAACCTATACTCTGGATGTTAGTTCTTTTTTCCGTATCAGCATTTTAGAGATTCCGTTATCCTCCTACCCCTCGTTGTACTTTTATTTGGCTCTTGAATGATGCTCAAGACAGGTCTGGCTTAAACTAGTCTTCCCAAACTTTTCCATATCATGGTATGTGTGGAAATAATTGTTTCATGGAGGAAAACTGAAGGTGACCCACAGAGGACAACTGGCCTGGATGCTGAGGCTGACCCCACCTGACTCCACCATAGGATGAGGGGATCCCTAGCCTGTAGCCTGTTTGACCATTAGGAAGGCCAGCGTTACAAAATCAAGGACTTGGACCCAAACCCTATTGGGAGGAATTGTATTATCAGTTATGTTTGTTAAGTCCACTTCTAATTTATTTCTCTCTTATGTGCCTTTATCCTCTTAGCTAGTTTATATCTAAGGATCATACTTATCCTTACAAAGTGGCCCTTCTAAAAGTTTGTAAAAAGTAGTTAATTGATGAAGAGATGGGGAATGCTTTTGTCACAATGTTTTGACCTAATTAGATTATGGGCAGTTTTGCTCTGCCTCTTTAGAAGATAGAGAATTTCTTTAAAAAGTGTATTTTAGGGGCGCCTGGGTGACGCAGTCGGTTAAGCGTCCGACTTCAGCCAGGTCACGATCTCGCAGTCCGTGAGTTCGAGCCCCGCGTCGGGCTCTGGGCTGATGGCTCGGAGCCTGGAGCCTGTTTCCGATTCTGTGTCTCCCTCTCTCTCTGCCCCTCCCCCGTTCATGCTGTCTCTCTCTGTCCCAAAAAATAAATAAACGTTGAAAAAAAAAAAAAATTAAAAAGTGTATTTTAGGGGCGCCTGGGTGGCGCAGTCGGTTAAGCGTCCGACTTCAGCCAGGTCACGATCTCGCGGTCTGTGAGTTCGAGCCCCGCATCGGGCTCTGGGCTGATGGCTCAGAGCCTGGAGCCTGTTTCCGATTCTGTGTCTCCCTCTCTGTCTGCCCCTCCCCCGTTCATGCTCTGTCTCTCTCTGTCCCAAAAATAAATAAACGTTGAAAAAAAAATTTTTTTTAAAGTGTATTTTATGTTTTCCATTATAAAAGTAATACAAAAAATGTGTAAAATAGTAACAAAAAAAGATGGGAAAAAATCATTCATAGGTCTGTTTCCCAAATATGGTTAAAATGTTTTTTCTCAGGTTTTTTTAATCTTGCATTTTTTTTTCTTAATTGTAAATTCACACATTTATAGAAGTAGAGAATATAATGAACCCCATGTTTCCATCTGCCAGTTTCTACAACCAGCCAATACAGGGCCACTCTTGTTTTCCACCCTACCCTGATCTCTGAGATGGTTTTAAACCATTGGTAAACACGTCAGTATGTATCTATAAAAGGTAAGCACTGGTTTTTACCAAAACCACAACACCATTATCACCCTTTCAATATATTTCTTAGTATCATCAAGCAAGCAGTTGACACATTTTCAGTTGGGTTTCTCTTTTTAATAGTTAATTTGTTTGAATTGGGATTCAAGAAAAGTCCGCATATCAGGCATATTCTTTTAATTAGAAGAACAAAACTGTGGGCATTCAGAGGAGACGCGTGGCCTGTACCTTAAAGGTGCTTGGTACACTGGCTTAGAGCTTACACTTGGGAGTCAGAAAGATGGTTTTGGAATCCTGGCTCTGCTACTTGCTGGCTGTGTAACCTCGTGCAGGTTACTTCTCTTACTTTAGATTTTTTACCCTGTGAAACGTGGATGATGTCTGCCTTAGGACTGCTGTAAGGAGTAAGTGAGTTAACGTGGGCTAAAGCACTCGTGTAGAGTTTAGCACATAGTTAAGGCTCAAAAAATATTAGGTATGTCCTGCATACAGTATAGCACCAGGTGTATAGATTTGTTTAAAAGGTCTTAAACAGGGTAAGAATCAAGGGGTATGGAATTGAGTCTAATTCTGCCCCTTAGGTGATACACTTCAGTGTTTCGGACCTTACTTAAATTGCACACCTCAAAAAGCAGGTGGGGTGAACAATGATGATTTCTAAAATCCCAGTGCTTGCTAGAAGTAAGGCAGCTTGGTATTTTTAGAAAGAGACTGAGGTTTGCATTACGCTTTGCCATTTATAAGTGTTAATTCTCCTCAGCTTCAGTTTTTTCATATGTGTAACGGAATTAATACTACCTAACCTAGTATTGTTGCAGTAAGTGCTGAGATCAATATATATATGGTGCCTAGCATGTAGAAGATATTCAAATTATTAGTCAGCATTTCATGATTATAAGTTAAAATAAGATCATTACGTTAGAGTATTTTCAGTTGTGAAGAAATATGTATTTTGTGGTGTTTATATAAATGAAGATGAACAGAGTATCTTAAGGGAAAAGGAATATACATTGGAAGGGTGAACATGGAAACCATGTTTCCAGAACATGAACAATGGAAAATTGAGGGACTGTTCAACCTTTGTGGTTGGATAAAAGCCGGAGGATGTCAGGGTCCCTAGAGAAATTTAAGAAGGTATTTGCAACAACTAGTTGCTTAAGTTGAATAAACCTATTTTCTGCATTATTTGAAAATTTGAACAATAAGTTAAAGAAGTAGATTGTTGTTTGTGTGTTTTTCAGTTGTTAATAATTGGAACATGCTGTAAGTGTTTAATAATACTGTTAGGGTAATGAAAATAACCTCCACTAGCAGTTAGTAGGAGAGCTGTAGTGTAACTGAGTTAGAAAACCAAATACAGGGGTGCCTGGGTGACTCAGTCGGTTGAGCGCCTCTGACTTCGGCTAAGGTTATGATCTCGTGGTTTGTGAGTTTGAGCCCCGCATGGGGCTCTGTGCTGACAGCTCAGAGCCTGGAGCTTGCTTTGGATTCTGTGTCTCCCTCTCTCTGCCCCTCCCCCGCTCGCTGTCTGTCTCTCTCTCTCTCTCTCTCAAAAATAAATAAACACTAAAAAAAAAATTTAAAAATTAAAAAAAAGAAAGAAAGCCAAATCCACGCTGGAGTCTACTGATCCCAGTATACTAGGCAACATTTCCCCATTTTAATTTTGTTTTTTATCAAAGTAATTCACGTGTATGGTTTAAAGAGTCAGGTAGTGCTAAAAGACTTAATGGGAAAAAAAGCCATTCCCTCCATTCTCCCCACCTCATAATCTCATTCTTTAGAGGTAGCCCCTCAGTTATTTTTTTTCTTTCCTTAGGTATTATCTTCATATTTCTTTCTTTCTTTTTTTTTTTTTAATGTTTGTTTATTTTGGGTGAGAGAGTGCGTGGCTGTGCACGGGAGGGAGAGAGAGAAT
Source organism: Felis catus (assembly GCF_018350175.1). NCBI lineage: Eukaryota > Metazoa > Chordata > Mammalia > Carnivora > Felidae > Felis > Felis catus. The sequence goes on from NC_058377.1 coordinate 23,149,266, forward strand.
CCCAAGCAGGCTCCGTGCTCAGCATGTAGCCCCAGCTGGGGCTCAGTCTCACAACCCTGAGATCACAACCTGGGCCAAAATCAAGAGTCGGACGCTTAATGGACTGAACCACGCAGGCACCCCTCTAAATCATTTGATATGTTATTTCTTGCTTTTTTCTCCCTCCAGTGTTTGGCCTGTTGAGCTAGATGATTTGTCTCAGCTCCACTCTTGTGTTTAGGTTGACCTTTGCCTGTTTTTTCCCTACATACCGTTAATTTTTTTCCAGATGCTCAAACATAATTGTCACATTCTTACCAGTAACCTTTTCTGTGAGCTCAGATGTGTCACTTGATGTTTCCTATGGAGAACTACTATCCAGGTATATCATTCAGGAACATGGGCTGTCACCCATGTCCCATTTCTTGGCTTACATCTTTATTTCCTAAGAAGTATTTGCCCACACACTTGTTTGATAGTTTGGAAATGTTGCAGAATTCTAGGTTGGAAGTAATTTTCCCTCAGAATTTTGAAGGCGTGGCTGTACAATCTGGTATCTGTAATTGCTCTACAGACATAGCAACTCAAATCCTTTTTTTATGAGACCTCATTTTATTGGGGTTTTTTTTCCCCCTCTCTTACTGGAAGCTTTGAGAATATTCTGTCCCTGATGTTCTGGAATCTCTTCATGACATACCATGGTGTGAGTCTTTCCTCAGCTGTTGTTCTGGGTATTCAGTGGGCTTTTTCATTCTGGAAATTCATATCCTTCAGTTCTGGGACATTTTCTTCTATTATTCCTCTGATTTCTGTCCCTCTCCATCTCTTCTTTTTCTTTGATTCTTTTTCATAATATCTATTCTTGCTATGTGGATAGGATAACTTCAAAGAGGACCCATTAAAGTTTTTCACTTTTGCTCTCTGCATTGGAGTAGGTTTAAGATCTATTGCCAGAATGAATTATCAACCCCCAAATAATGGCAAGCCCTGCATGTGAGAAGAGCTTAGTGCTTCACCCCTCAGTTTTGTAGATTGCATGAAGCCATGTGCTCCGGGACTGGGCAGGATCCAGCCTTCCTCACACTCCCTCCCAGTTCCCATTCATCCTGATTTCCTCACTGCCCTCAGGCACTAGGAATGTACTGCTGCTTTATTCTGTAGAAACCTCTACTGCTGCTCTTTTGATGAATCCGTGAGCTATTTGAGTACTGTTCAAAGTTCATTTTACTAAGATAAATGAGGAAAAGTTGAAAGAAAAATAAGATAAATGAAGAAAAGTTGAAAGAAAAATAAACGAAAAGAGGGGCTGGTGTGTAATATAGAAAATTTACAGTGTAAAAGCAACTGCAAACTCTAGCGAAGTTTTTTTTAATTGATGAGCATGAAACCAGGATGCTTGTACTTTCTCCGAGAGTTTCTCTTGAAAACTGCCAAAATATCAACACATAAACCAAAATGTCAGCAGTTGTTATCTCCAGGTAGGATTACAGGGTGGTTTTCATTTGCTCTTTGTACTTTACTGTACTTAACATGTTTCCTGCGGGGCCTAGGGGGGACCTTTTCCTCTCTAGTCAAGGAGGAGGGGTGCTTTCTTATGCCAGATAAAGTGTCCATGTCCCTTGGGCTCAAGCTGCTCAGCCCACTCTTGCTTCAACCTCCAGGTCCTCCCTCCATCCAGCACTGACCTCCTTTGCACTTTTAACAAAGTATGTTTTTAGGTCTTCCTAACCTTTTTTTCTCTCACCTATTTTGTTTCCTCAGTTTTTTTCACTGCTGCTTTTTAACACTGATGCTACCTGCTCAGCAAAGCAGTGCTTTTAAAGCTGTTTCTTCTCCCTTAGCCTGATCTTTCTAGTTGTTCTGGTGGCCTCTGTGGCAGATGATACCTTTTCTTTTTTCTTTTTTCTTTTTTCTTTTTTCTTTTTTTTTTTTTAGCTTTCAGATTCTTGGTTCGGTCTAAATAATGCTTTCATCTTGGAGTTCATTTCCAGATCAAAGAGAATATTTTTGAGTTAATTTTTGTTAGAAAAAAGCAAATATCCTGAAAAGAATAAGATATCAAGCCAGATTAAGGTTAGAAGCTAAAACCACTTTCCTGAGTTGCCTGTCATTTATCATTCTCTTGTTCTTAAGGATGGTTGAAATTGCTTTCTAAGTACATTCCTAAAGTATATAATAGTTCTTTCAAAATCAAAAAATAATTGTGTTGGTGCTTGCAACAGAAAGAGGGAAATAATCACCTGTAACCCTGTGACCCAGAGATTACTTCTACGGGTCATAGACCTAACACCACATGATAAGGAACAGATTGTTGAACTGTTTTTTGACCTTTAAGTTTGAAGTATGTCTTAAAGTACCTTAAAGTATGTGAAGGACTGTGTAACCCAGGTATCTCCTGGGTCTGAAACACAGGAGAGATCTGAGCTGAAGATTGAGATGTGGGAGTTGCTAGCATTTAGTTGGTATTTTAAATCATTGGAGTAACTGGAAGGGGAGGCGAGGGAATACGTGAAGTGATTATATGGAGAACTGAAAGCAGTTTGCTGAGGACCCTCAACATTTAGGGATTAGATGGAGGAGGAAGAAGAGCTTCCTCTAGAGGGACAGGAGGAAAATCAGGAAAATCCTATGTCCAGAAGAGAATGGAATTAAGTGTCAGTTGTTTCCAAGACCTAAAGGAAGATAAATACTGATTATTTCACTGAATTTTGCCTTGGAGGGATCTGTGTCCCCTTTTTTTGATCTTCGTTGAACACAACTGTTAATCTTTACTGTACCACATACAAACATATTGAACTTAGCACCAATGTGTCATAAATAGTTTACAGTTCTGTTTCCCCTAAAAGGTGGAGACTTTTGAAGGGTATGGCCCTTCAGGGTGTGGTCTTAGTCACCTTTGTGGAATAGTGTTGCATTGTGTGTTCACAACATGGACTCTGGAATCAGCCTCCCAGTGTATTAATAGCTGTGTGACCTATAGCAAGTTACTTAACATCTCTGATTCAATGCCATCGTCTGTGATGTCTGTGGTGTGATGATAGTAGTGTCTGCTTCACAGAAGAGTGAACATTTTAAGGTGTAGATACCAGTGCCTGGCTCATTGTAAATATTATGTAGTGTTTGGTGGAGGGGAGCTGGATGTGGTGGTAATAACATTGTTAGCATAGTGCCTGGCATTTAATGGACTTTTGAATGTGAAAATTCAACAACTTGGGACTAATACAATCCCTGTCATTTTCAACTCTATAAGCATATACAGAATGTAGCCATAACCAGCCATAGGAAAACTGTAGAATAGATAGAATAGAATAGGAGAATAGAAGTGGACAGAGTTCAGTGCATGTAGCTTTGTTTTATAAAACAAATCTATAGACTTTTTACAAAAGTACTCAGTTTCTTTTCATGTGGTGGGGAAGGAGAAAACTGAAAGATGAAGATTTCCAAAGCAGGTGAGAATTTTTATGTGTAGTGCTGAACATTTGTTGTAAACAGGTAGCCGGTGGATATCAGTCACAGAAGGTATTTGTGTGGCATAAAATAACACTTCACCCATTCATCTTGTTTTTACAGCTTATAGAATTAAAAGTATCTTTTAGACTTTAATTTGATCTCTTAAACCTTACATTAATTCATGGTAGGTGCATACTCATTCAGCCAGAAAATATTTTAGCATTTACTGCTCTGTATAGACACTTAACTGTATAACAGAGATTGTGCTAGGGGCTGGGGATAGGACTATAAATAAGACCAACTGTACTTGTCTTTAAAGAGCTTTAATTCTTAAGGGAGAGGCCAATAATTGCAGGTGTTAGAGATGCCGATAAGGAGCCAAATGGGGTGAGGGGGGGCAGATGACCAGCCCCTGTAAAGTAACAGGTAAGCTGAGGCTTCAAGGATGGGATGGAGCCAGAAATACTTGTAGAATATACCACCCTGAGCCGTGTTCAGTGTGTGGGCCAGGACAGTGTGTGTCCCATGTGGCTCTAGAGCCTGGTGAATGAGGGAGAGGGCTGGATGGGATATTGTGAAGAGGGCTGCAGATGTCAGATCAAGCCTGTCTTGTAGCCTTGATGTAAGGAGTTTAATGTTATTAACCACAGTGAGAAGCCATTGAATGGTTTTAAACTATGACTTAATCCAATTTGTGTTTTGAAATCCCTTTTACTGCTACATAAGCTTTTCTTCTTCTCTAGTCGTGTGTAAAGAAAGTACTTTAGATAGATTTAATCTATAAAGTACAGAAACTGATATCTTAGCCCGAAATACTGATATACTGATGTCCTTGAGTCATTTGCCAGAAAGAGTTCTTGCCTTAAGAATCCACCCTTAAGAATCAGTTTACATCTTAGATATCAGAAACTTGAGTTATAAACATAAAATGATTCATGTATAAAATTGTTCAATTAGTGACAGAGGATAGTCTTGAAACCTTAAGTCTGAAATCCTATTGCCTGCTAGAATCAGATTACCGTCCCTCATTGCCATGTCTGGAAAATGATAGTCTGAATGTTGATTTACTGTGCACACAAGTGTTCACAGGAATGTGACTTTTCCCATGTTTCACTTAAAAAAGAAACGGTCTTTCATGGTTTTTGCTGTATTAAAAGCATTAATGGGAGGGACGTGCACCTGGTTATCTCAGTTGGTTAAGCATCTGACTCTTGATTTTGGCTCAGGTCATTATCTCATGGTTCACGAGTTCGAGCCCCACATCAGCCTCCACACTGACAGTGTGGAGCCTGTTTGGGTTTCTCTTGGTTTCCCTCTCCCTGCCCCTACCACGTGCTACCTCACTCTCTTTCTTTCAAAATAAATAAACTTAAATAAAGAAAGGCATTAATGGGGTGGGTATTTCTCTTAGTAGGAAATGCTTTTTCTGTCATGGGAAATTCTTGTAGTTCTAATCATGAGCAGCATTTTGCATTTGAGTTAATTCATTCAATAAATATCTGAATGCCTACTCTGTTCCAGGTACCGTTCTAGGATCTTGGGGTATATTGTGAACTAAACAAAGATTCCTACCTTTGAAAAGCTTACTTCCCACTGGGAGGAGACAGATGACCAAAAATAAACATAATTAGTGTATTTACTATACTAATCATAAAAATAATTCGTACGTTAGAGGGTGGTATGTGTTTTGAAATAAAAAATAGAGCAGTTAATGCGTTGAGTGGAGAAGTTGCACATTTATTTATTTATTTATTTATTTATTTATTTATTTATTTATTTATTTATTTTTAACGTTTATTTATTTTTGAGACAGAGACAGAGCATGAACGGGGGAGGGTCAGAGAGAGAGGGAGACACAGAATCTGAAATAGGCTCCAGGCTCTGAGCTGTCAGCACAGAGCCCGATGTGGGGCTCAAACTCACCGACTGCGAGATCATGACCTGAGCCGAAGTCGGACGCCCAACCGACTGAGCCACCCAGGCGCCCCAGAAGTTGCACTTTTAAATAGGGTTGTCAGGGTAGCATGATTGAGAAGGTGTGATTGGAGCAACGACTTGGAACTTGGGAAGAGCATACCAGGCAGAGGGAACAACGAATACAAAAAAAAGCCCCAAGGCCAGAGTGTACCAGGCTTGTTTGAGGACCAGGAAAGAGGCCAGTGTGTTCAGAGGAAGGGAGGGAGTTCCTTGGCTTTCTAGGAACAAGTTTCTCCTCAATTTCAAAAAAGTTCATAAGCCAAAATAAATGAATAAGAGGGCATAGAATTTCCATCCTTCAAATGTTATGTAGATGGTAATTGATGAATACCTAGATTCATGTCTTGAATCTGGTAATTCCAAAGTAACACAAAATTTAAGTTAATTTCATAGGGCAGCTAAACAAAAAAAATCTTTTTCTATCAATAAGAAATGATGTTGGATCACATGCTTTTAAGACCTAGCATTTAGTAGAAACTGAAACTTAACATTCCAGTTTATACATTTCCAGATTAAAAGCCAGAAGGCTTTGTTTTATAGCAAAGATGGCAAGGGTGCCAAATGTTCTTGTCTTTAAGAAGGGCAGTGATAGCCTTGAGGTTTGGGCTTAGGGAGAAAGTGCCCTTTAAGAGCAGATTTGGTTTACTTCCCTGATTTCTTTCAAACTCAGTAGCTCTAAATCCTTTTAACATTTTTTTTAATGTTTATTTTGGGAGAGCGCACAAGAGACCGAGGGACAGAGAGAGGGGAAGAGGGAGAGGTGGGGGATGGGGGATGGGGAGGGACAGAGATAATCCCAAGCAGGCTCCTTGCTGTCAGCACAGAGTTCAGTAGGCTCAAACTCCAGAACCTTGAGATCATGTGACCTGAGCCTAAATCAAGAGTTGGATGCTTAATCGACTGAGCCACCCAGGCACCCTTCCTTTTAACCTTTTTAATTAGGTGGTCTAATTTTCTGTTTTGACTCTGCGCCGTTTTCCTTGTTTTTTCTTAAGTTTCCAGTCTAAATAAATCATTACATTCCTAAGGTCCTCAGCAATAACAATCTAATAGAGTATAGCCTATGTCCCATGCATACCAAGTGTATTACATTGGTATATGTATTCAGTGTCCTTTTTAAAAAAAAATTAATGTTTACTTTTGACAGAGAGTGCACACATGCTCACGAGTTGGGGAGGGGCAGAGAGAGGTGGGGACAGGGGATCTGAAGTGAGCTCAGTGCTGACAGCAGAGAGCCCAGTGTGGGGCTTGAACCCATGAATGAGATCATGACCTGAGCTGAAGTCAGATGCTTCACTGAAGGGGCCACCCAGGTGCCCCCAGGGTCTTTTGTTTCCGAAGCACAGTGCTTTAAAAAGAACCAGTTCATCCAGGACAATCACTATAGTTATTCCACCTGTACTTGCCATAATCTTTTCTCACGTTTCTGAATTTTGTTTTTCATAGAGTATCTTTGTGTACTTTCTTAAACTTCTTTATCATCTACTCCTTTCCCAATGTGTCATGGTTGTTTTTTATATTTGAGTCCTGTCTGTGAATTGGTGTTCGTTGTTTCTAGCCTAGTTTCCCCTGAGGTTGAAGTGGAAGTAAGATCACTGAAGAAAATGCTCAGAAGCATGGGTCTTTGACTTTCTGAAGCAAAACATTCTGCAGTTGACCCTTGAACAACACAGGTTTGAACTGCATGGGTCTCCTTATATGCAGATTTTTTTTCATCATGATAAGTGTACTCTTTAATTCCCTCCCTGCCCACCACTCCTCTGGAAACCATCAGTTAGTTTTCTATAGGTAAGAGTCTGTTTCTTGGCTTGTCATTTTTTTCCCCCTTTGCTCCTTTGTTTTGTTTCTTAAATTCCACATATGAATGAGATCATATGGTATTTATCTTTCTCTGACTTATTTCACTTAGCATTATACTCTCTGGCTCTATCCATGTTGTTGCTAACGGCAAAATTTCATTCTTTTTTTTTATGACTGAATAATATTCCAGTGTGTGTCTATCACTTTTTCTTTATCCATTCATCTATCAATGAACAAACACTTGGGCTAGTTTCATAGTTTTGACTATTGTAAATAATGCTGCAATAAACATAGGGGTGCATGTATCCCTTTGAGTTAGTGTTTTTGTATTCTTTGAGTAAATACCCAGTAGTGCAATTCTTGGGTTGTAGGGTAGTTCTATTTTTAATTTTTTGAGGAACTTCCCAACTGTTTTCCACAAAGGTTGTACCAATTTGCATCCCCATCAACAGTACAAGAGGGTTCCTTTTTCTCCATATCCTTAACAACACTTGCTGTTTCTTGTTTTGTTTATTTTAGCCATTCTTCCAGGTATAAGGTGATACCTCATTGTAGTTTTGATTTGCATTTCCCTGATGATGAGTAATGTTAAGTATTTTTAATGTGTCTGTTGGATGTCTTGGGAGAAATGTCTGTTCATGTCTTCTGCCCCCTTTTAATTGGATTTTTTGGTTTTGGGGTATTGAGTTGTACCAGTTCTTTATATATTTTGGATACTAATTCTTTATCAGATATGTCATTTGTAAATATCTTCTCTCATTCAGTAGGTTGCCTTTTCGTTTTGTGGATTATTTCTTTCATTGTGCAGAAACTTTTTATTCTCATGTAGTCCTAATAGTTTATTTTTGCTTTTGTTTCTGTTGCCTCAAGAGACATATCCAGAAAAATGTTGCTATGGCCAGTGTCAGAGAAATTACTGGCTATGTTCTTTTCTAGGATTTTTATGGTTTCATGTCTCATATTTAGGTCTTTTTTTTTTTTTTTTAAGTTTATTTATTGTGAGAGAAAGAAAGAGAGCGAGGGAGGGGCAGAGAGAAAGGGAGAGAGAATCCCAAGCAGGCTCCTTGCTGTTAGCAAAAAGCGCAGCTCCGGACTTGAACTCGTGAACCATGAGATGATGACCTGAGCCCAAACCAAGAGCTGGACATTTAACCAACTGAGCCACTCAGGCACCCCTCATATTTAGGTCTTTAATCCATTTTGAGTTTTATTTTTGTGTATGGTGAAAGAAAATGGTCTAGTTTCATTCTTTTACATGTGTATGTCCAGCTATTCCAACACCATTTGTTAAAGAGACTGTCTTTCTCCCATTGTGTTCAGTCCTCCTTTGTAGAAGATTAAGTGGCCGTATAATTGTGAGTTTCTTTCTGGGTTTTCTGTTCTATTTCATTGATCTATGTGTCTATTTCTGTGGCAATTCCATACGGTTTTAATTACTTCTGCTTTGTAACATAACTTGAAATATGGAACTGCGATACTTCCAGTTTTGTTTTTCTTATACAAGATTGCTTTGGCTATTCATGGTCCTTTGTGGTTGCGTACAAATTTTAGGATTGATCTAGTTCTGCGAAAAATGTCATTGGTATATTGAAAGGGATTGCATTAGATCTGTAGATTGTTTTGGGTAATATGGACATTTTTTTTTAATGTTCACTTATTTTTGAGAGAGCACAAGAAGGGAAGGAGCAGAGAGAGAGAGAGACCTAGGACCCAAAGCAGGCTCAGCACTGTCAGCATGGCCCCCAGTGCAGGGCTCAAACTCATGAACCATGAGGTCATAACCTGAGCTGAAGTGAGATGCTCAGCAGACTGAGCCACCCACGTGTCCCAAGTAGTATAGACATTTTAACAATATTTGTTCTTCCAACCCATGGGCACGGAGTGTCTTCCCATTTCTTTGCATTGTCTTGAATTCCTTTCATCAGTGTTTCAGAGTTTTTAGAATACAGGTCTTTCACCTCTTTGGTTAGGTTTATTCCTAGATATTTTATTGTTTTTGGTGCAATTGTACATGAGATTGTTTTATTATATGCAGATTTGTTTTTGATAAATATAGGACACTACTGTAAATGCATTTTCTCTGCCTTGTGATTTTCTTACCATTTTATTTTCTTTAGCTTACTTCATTATAAGAGTACAGTACATAATACATATAACATACAAAATATATGTTAACCAACTGTTCATTTACTGGTAAGGCTTATGGTCAACAGTAGCCTATTATTGGTTTGGGGGAGTCAAAAGTTATGTGTGAATTTTCGACTGAGCAGAGGGGTTTGGGGTACCCCCCATTGTTCAAGGTTCATCTGTACTTTATGCTCACTGAAAAAAAGGAAAATGGTGTGCATTCATAGAACTGCAAATTAGAAGTGCTTTTGAAAACATTGCAGGGCTTTTTTTCCTTCTTCCTCCAGATAGGACTGTATATGAATCACCCAAGAATTTAGCATTCTTACCATCTTTTTTGTTAAAAGGAAATATCACAATCTCTTTAAGCCACCAATCCATTGCCATTCTAAGTGGGAAGTTCAAGAGCCTAGCATTTTGGTAGACATTATAGCTTTATTGTATGACAAGATTAAAAGAAATTGAATACACTCAAAGTGAGCTTATTCTTTTTTTTTTTTTTTTTCCAACGTTTATTTATTTTTGGGACAGAGAGAGACAGAGCATAAACGGGGGAGGGGCAGAGAGAGAGGGAGACACAGAATCGGAAACAGGCTCCAGGCTCCCAGCCATCAGCCCAGAGCCCGACGCGGGGCTCGAACTCACGGACCGCGAGATCGTGACCTGGCTGAAGTTGGACGCTTAACCGACTGCGCCACCCAGGCGCCCCAAAGTGAGCTTATTCTTAAAATCACTCTTTCTTGGGCATTCTGATAACTGAGTTTTTAACATAATTAACCTAAGATAGGTGTCTATTCAAATTTTTCCTATGTTTATTTATTTTTGAGAGAGAGAGCGAGCACAGAGGAGGGGCAGAGAGAAGGAGATAGAGAATCACAACCAGGCTCCAAATTGTCAGCACAGATCCAAACACCAGGCTCAAACTTACAGATCCTCACAAACCGCGAGATCATGACCTGAGCCCAAATCAAGAGTCTGACACTTAACTGAATGAGCCACTTAGGTGCCCCTATTCAATTATTTTTTTATCTGCTATATCTGTTAAAGTTAACTGTGCACTTGAACATGAACTTGAAAGTAATGAATAAGTTGAACCTCAGTAATTTTTTTTGTTTATCTTAATGTTGAAGAACATTTTCTTTTCCTTTTAGTTAACTCTAAGAGTAATTGTAAAACAAATCTACTTTGTATCTTATATTCTGACCTTGTTTTTGCTGTTTAATGGAATTTGGATTACAAACCCACAATGTGGGGACCTCTGAGGTGTTTCACCTTGTGTTAACGTGAATTCACTTAATCATTATTTAAAAAAAAATTTTTTTTTAATGTTTATTTTATTTATTTTTGACAGAGACAGAGACAGAATGTGAGTAGATCAGGGGCAGAGAGAGAGGGAGACACGGAATCCAAAGCAGGCTCCTGGCTCCGAGCTGTCAGCACAGAGCCTGATGCAGGGCTCGAACTCACAAGCTGTGAGATCATGACCTGAGCCAAAGTCGGATGCTCAACCGACTGAGCCACCCAGGCACCCCTATCATTATTAACATTCAATACACTTAGGGCTTTTTTAAAATGTTTATTTATTTATTTATTTATTTGGACAGAGAGCGAACCTGAGCAGGGGAGGGGCAAAGAGGGGGAATGAGAATCCCAAGCCGGCTCCCTATTGTTTATATCAGTTATTTTCAATTATAAAACCAAAGTAGCATATCACGTGTAAGGAGCAAAATTGTTTTTTATTTTTGTTTTTTTATTTTAGAGTGAGCATGGGCAGAGACAGAGAATCTTAAGCAGGCTCCGCGCTCAGCACAGAACCCAGTGTGGGACTCCATCTCACAAACCGTGAGATCATGACCTGAGCCAAAATCAAGAGTCGGATGCTTAACCGACTGCATTTGCCAAACTTCATGTTGTCAAAATAGAACTTTTTTTTTAATCGTCAAACTCAGTACTGTTTGAGTCAGAAATCCTCAAGAAAGTAAAAAGCAGCAGGGAGTGGAAATTAGGTGGCATAATCTTAGTAAACGTTTTTATTTTTATTATGACAGAAAAGTCTTCCCTTTAAGACTTGTCAAATTAACTCAAAGAGCAACACTCTGTAATGAGAATATCTTCTGGGGTCGCCCAAACTGGGATGAATCTACATTTGTATGCAGCAGTATCGTGTGTGCTCTTTTGGCAAGAACAGTAAGCCCTTGAGGGTTTCTCCACACTGTCTTCAGAGGAGAAACTTAGTTTTCAAGGACTCCATAGAACATAAAACCTTGCCCTTAAAGATTTACTTAATCTCATTTTCTTTGAATAGCCTGTGTCATTTGTGATGAAATTGTCTGATTGTACTATTTGATACGTGGAAAATATTTTATTAAAAAGTCTCCTTCCAGGGCGCCTGGGTGGCTCAGTCGGTTAAGCATCTGACTTCAGCTCAGGTCATGATCTCACAGTTCAAGAGTTTGAGCCCAGCGTGGAGCTCTGTGCTGACAGCTCAGAGCCTGGAGCCTGCTTCGGATTCTGTGTCTTCCTCTCTCTCTGCCCCTCCCCTGCTTGCCCTCTGTGTGTGTCTCTCTCTCTCAAAAGTAAAATTTTTTAAAAAGTCTCCTTTCTTAGCAACACGTGTTCTTGTTTTCAGGATATACCTTCTCAGAAGCTTCACAGGAGAGAAAGCAGTGACAAAGAAGGAAGTTATTTTTTGCATGATAAAATCATCAACTTTAGTCACCAACTTCTAATTCAAATGAAATTTTAATTTGGGTGTCTTACTATTCCTTCTTAAAACAATTTTGGGGGCACCTGGGTGGCTCAGTCAGTTGAGCATTCAACTCTTGATTTTGGCTTAGGTCATTCATGATCCCAGGGTTGTGGGATTGATCCCCCACATCAGGCTCCATGCTGAGTGTGGAGGCTGCTTAAGATCCCCTCTCTTTCTCATTGCCACTCTCGCCACTCATGCTGGCTCTCTCTAAAATAAATTTTTTTAAAAAATTGAAAAAGAACAATTTTATTCCTTATATATATGTGATGTGTTACTTTGGTTTTATAATTGAAAATAACTGAAACAAATAACATCTGAGCTCTTGAGCCTGGAATACCAATGTGTTTGGTTTTAGGACTTGAATAAAAAGACCATAGAATTTGGGGTAAACCTCTCAATTCCTTAAAGTTTTTCAGAAACCTTACCTCTGATGAGGTTGTTCTCATATTGCTCATATATGGGTCATTGCTTGGTAAAATACCAACAGTAAGTAGTGTCAGTCTGGCATTTTATCAGTGACTACATTAAAGCATATTTTCAGGAAATAAGTGTGACAGATCTTATGTGACAGAAGATAGAGGATATCAGGCACATACAATTTAGATACAGAAGTAAGAGCAAACTAAGTTAACCAGAGGTAGAGGAAACACTTCAAGACTGGGGGGTACACAGAGGAATCCAGTCCTCACATATAGTTCTTATGTATCAGTTTCACCTCTCTGTGTTATTAGGAAGAAATGGAAAGTTTGTTTTACACATTGATAGGAAGGGGTGCAATCTATGTTATAGAACTGAATTCATCAACTACTTTAGTAAAATTAATTTGTTAATTGGCAATGAGCTTGTTGCTTTTGTATTACTTTTGTAGTACTTTATACTGGATATCTTTTCCTTCATTCCTCCCCCATAGTTACTGAAAACCAGATGTGTTGGAATTAGTCCAAAAGCCACAACTAGAAGGATTTGGTTTCTTCCAAGTCAGAGGGTGACTATCTTTTTCTCTTAAAAACTGAAGTTAACCCTTTTCTGTGTTTATGCTAGAGAAATAAGCCAGTCTTTATTCTAGTCAAGGTTTTATATATTTAATAGAATGGGGGAGAGCTTACTGTAAATACAGCTGGTCTTTTATTTTTTTTAAGTTTTTAAAACTTTGTTTATTTTTGAGAGCGAGTGAGTGGGTGAGGGGCAGAGAGAGAGGGAGACACAGAACCTGAAGAAGGCCCCAGGCTCTGAGCTGTCAGTACCGAGCCTGACGCAGGACTCAAACTCACGAACTGTGAGATCATGACCTAAATTGGATGCTTAACCACTGAGCCATCCCGGCACCCCAGAGCTGGTCTTTTAAGGCAAGAGATGTACCACTTCTTCAAGCTAGTCATTTGTAGATTTTTTTATTTCCAGGCAAAAATGCCATCATTAGAATTTTTCTCTCCTTTTGATTTGTTCTGTCTGCCCATATACCAAAATGTATTATCCTGAGTTCCTTTTGGCCTGTCAGTTGTTTGAGCTGAAGATTACACACTGGAAGCCTGGGGAGAGACCACGAGGTCAGCGTGAAGAAAGCAGGCTGGGAGACCTCGCTCTCATTCTTCAGGGAACCAGATTTTGCTGTCATTGTAGCACCAAGAGCAAGTGCTACTGCGATTTTTCACTGTTTTCAAATCCACAAGTCCTCTAGTTTATATGAAGTTAATTTCAGCCCCCTTTCCACTTGTCCTTTTTCTGTGTTCCTTAATGGATTTTTCCAAGGATGCCCGCCTTGATTTTTCCCTTTCATTCACGAGATAGAAGCATTCTATTTCTTGCCAAGCTGATGGGTTTCAAAGTGTATGTGTTCTATATGAAGACTTAGGCCTTAAAAAATTGTTAATGAGGTTGCTGTTACTTTCCTCAGCATTTACCAAATATCTGACTTTTATTTTGCTGAACTCTCTCGGCCTTGAAGGATTTTTCAGTGGCTTTAGCAGTAATTATAGTAACAAAGACACTGCCACAGGTGATTGCCTTTGTCTTCTTGTGGCAGAAAAGCTTTTCCCCCCTCTGTTGTACATAGCAAGTCCCCCTAAAATGAAAACTCAGTGATCACATACATAAGTGTGTGAACTAGTTGATGCCTGTTAAGAATTCCTTATCCGGGCGCCTGGGTGGCTCAGTCCATTAAGCTTCTGACTTCAGCTCAGGTCATGATCTCACAGTTTTGAGTTCGAGCCCCAGGTCGAGCTCTGTGCTGACAGCTCAGAGCCTGGAGCCTCCTTGGGATTCTGTGTCTCCTTCTGTCTCTGACCCTCCCCCACTTGCTCTCTCTGTTTCTCTCTCGCTCTCAAAAATAAACAAACATTAAAAAAAAAAAAAAGAATTCCTTGTAAGATTTTCGTAATCATTGTGAAAGCTCTTTATGGGTAACTGCATGTTGTTTAGGGTAAACACTAAAATGGGTTTGTTGTTTTTTTTTTTACAAAATGAAACAGTACTCTAGAAGAAATAGGATACGGTTTATGCTCCAATGCCACTAGAGTGTATATGTGAGATTGTATGAGGCATCCTTTTGCCTGAAGGAAAGATGTTATCCTGTTAGAAAACAGGATGTGTATATGATTACATCTAATGTGGCCATATTGAATTTCTTCTCATTTAGTTCCTAAATAAGAGGACCCAAAATGTTGCAGTAACAATTCTTAGGACCTGTTGGCCATATTCAGTTCTCTTAAATTACGTAGATAGAATGGACCTTAAGAATAGTTGACTCTGGGGCACCTGAGTGGCTCAGTTGGTTAACCGTTCGACTTCAGCTCAGATCATGATCTAATGGCTCATGGGTCTGAGCCCCACATTGGGCTCTGTGCTGACAGCTCAGAGCCTGGAGCCTGCTTTGGATTCTGTGTCTCCCTCTATCTGCCCCTTCCCTGCTCACGTTCTTGTCTCTCAAAAATAATAAATAAACGTTAAAAAAAATGTTTTTAAACAAACAAAAGAATAATTTTGTAAAGAAAAAAAGAAAGCTTAGTATTCAGGTGTAGACACCAAGAATTTACCATCTGTTAGAATCCAGGGAAAGTGGCCTAGCATATTTTCCAGGAGAAAATGACACGACCAATCTATGTAGATTAGTGGTGGTAGGGGGTACGTAACAAATGGCATCTGTCACCAGAAAAAGCTGTTTCATTCAGCTTCTGAATTTAGGTGAGTGCCATGATTATATCAGCAGAGTGCCTGGTCATATAGCAGCTATCAAGCATTACCCAGAATTATTTTGTGTAAATCTGTCTGGAATGTGGGATCTCCTTTTTTGATAGTTTTGGTGTGCAAATTAAAAACAAACAGGGGCACCTGGGTGGCTCAGTCCATTAAGCATCAGACTCTTGATCTCGGCTCAGGTCTTGATCTCAGGGTCATGAGTTCAAGTTCCACATTGGGCTCTCCCCTGGGCATGAAGCCTACTTAAAAAAAAAAAAAAAAAGTGAGTTGCTAAAACTTGGAGGACACTTTTAGGTTGTAATAGAGTGGAACTTGGAAGGCAGACTGCCTTGGTTTGAATTATGGCACCCAGCCTTTCTGTCCTTCAGTGTTTCTCATCCCTAAAATAGGATAATGTACTTAATAACTCTAAGCACTTCTCCAGTCTAGAGCCCAGGCTACACTTTAGAGTAGAAAATGACTTCACATAAATTAAAACTTAATGGAAATATTTCAGTATTTTAAATGGTGATTAACTTAGTAAACTGGGAAGGTGTTGACTAACAAATGATTTGTACATTTATTTATTTATTTTTACAAATGATTTGTACATTTAAATGAAGGGAGGATGACATCTGGTATGCTTACATTTAACAAAATAGCTGGATTGTAGAAAAATTGCTTGCATTTCATTTGGTTGTTTTCTATTTGCCTCACCATAAGAATTTCCTGAAGATTCTGGAAATTCTGGTTCAGTAATTCGGGTTTGGATCTTGAGAACATACACTTTTTTAAGTCAATTGATAGATTTTTTTCTTTTAAAAACGTACACATTTAACAAATCTCTCAGATGATTATTAAGAGACAGTTTACAGAGTTAAGTATTGTGTGTCTTCTCTGAACCCCAGCTTTCTGACCAACAGAATCAAAGATTTGACTAGAAAGATGGTCTGCTTCCTAACTCACTTTATGATTTTGAGATTCCTATCTAATGATTATGATATCAGATAATTCCATTACATGTGATGCAATATGGGGTGAGGAACTGAGCCTTCTATTTGCCAGAAAAATTAATTCAGCAAACTTTAAAAAAATGTTTCCATAAAGAAAAAAGCTTTCTCATAAAATAATAACCTTGAGATAATTTGTATTGATTCAGTTAATTCTAAATGTCGATAATGAAGCATTAATAAAGCACCCAAAACTCTGGTAATGTGTATTGTCTTTTGTTGGGTGTGTGTACACACTATTTAAAATACTGCTGTTTTAGAATTACTGGTCCTTTGATTTAGCAAATTTACTAAAATTGTGAGCAGTTAAAACTTCTCATTACAATCTTCATTCTAATCCATGGCAATTCTCTTTTGCTAGTTATCCCATCACCTGAGCACAGTCTGTCATTTCTCATGCATCTTTGCTTGACAATCCATACCTTTCCCATTTATCACCGTTTCTCAGAGTCCACACTGTTGAGCTCGGGAGACATGCCTCACTGCCTGCCAGGACACACTTGTTCAGCAACAAGGAATGTCTAACAATCAGCAAATTAGTGTTGATTGTTCTATTCTTGACCCAGTGATTTCTTTAGCTGATAGTAGTAAGTAGATAATTGGGGGCTATTAGCACACTTATCCATGTGTTGTTTTTAATCCCCTAAGTCTTCCAAAACCTATCTCATGGGAGAATAACAGGTATTTCTTAGGCTCCACAAAGTGATGGCCAGCAATTGACATGAATTGACACAGGTTTTTGTTTTGTTTTTGCATGGTGGTGGGAGGGGTTGCAGGGGAGCCTTCAGGAACACAAACAAGATGACAGTATGGAGCCCCAGTCATAATTTCAAGATGAATTGAGTTCCTGAAGTTTGGGATGCTCATTAATTAGTGGATTTCTCTTAAGCAGGGGATATCTCGAGCACCTTTAGGGTATACAGCTCATTAAAACTGTTTAATGTATATGCTATTTTGAATGGTATATATTACAGATCTAATTGTGGTCTGTGGTGTTTAATCTATTTTAGAAACTGGATGGCTTCTACAGGGAGCCAGGCCTCTGATATAGACAAGATTCTTGGATTCTTCAGTGATGGCGCACCCCCCACCAAAAAGCCCAGGTAAACAAGGGAAGGGAATCTGAGGAACACAGTAAATTACCAAACAGACTTACCCCACATCCCAGTTGTTTTCAAAAGTTAATATTGGTCTTCATATAAAAATTAAATTATTTTTATTTTGGATTCAATTTTTATTTTTATCCAGGTCATAAATGTACATAATTTTAAAGTCAGTACCTGAAAGCTTATAATGCCTTGTCCCTCTATAGAGATAATCACCTGCAGCCTTTTAATTGATTTCTTTAATATTTCCATTCATATTTTTAAATACTTTGTATGTACTGCTGTTTTTTAGTGTTTTGGTTTTATCTATTTCCAGTTAAGAAAGATGAGGATTAGGCTTGCTCTTCTGGAGCCTCCCCTCACATGTTGCCCCCCTCCCCAGTGTGTTTTATATCATAATTTTTGGTTAAGTCAGTTTTTAATAGTTACATTACATGACTGTATAAATAGTTCATAGGTGAGCCTAATCGTGTTTTGAAATTACACTTTTTTGTCCATTTTTTCCTCCAAGTTATTAAAGATTGTCTCTCTCTCTCTCTCTCTCTTTTTTTTTTTTTTTTTTTTGGTTTGCTTTGTTTTCTATGTACCTATCATACAGGTGACAGAAGAGTAAATCTCTTAGATATGCTGACACTCATCAGTAATTTACTAGTTTAAATTGTTTCGTGGGGTTTTCCTTTTGGACCATATTCTGCTGAGGATAGTTCTCCAGGCCTGCTGAAAATGGCTGATATTTGCCATTTTCCTTCCCCATGACCTCAAGGATTCCTCTTACATCTCTCCTGTATTGGAGCCTCTGTTTCCTAGATACCATGTCACCTTTTTGGTGTGGTCCTTCATTTTGCTGAAAACTATTTTCATTAGCTTCCTTAGTAAGGATTCACATGAGAAGGGTTTTTGGAGACATTTGCAAATGTCTTTATCATATTTGTACATTGATTTGATGATTTGGCTGAGTGTAGAATTTTAGGGAGGAAGTCATTTTCCTTAGAGTTCTGAAGTTACTGCTCATTCTCTGCTAGCAGCTAAGTCTTCTGCCAAAATAGGGACTCTGTGCTGATTCCCAGTCATTTGTGTCATGTGGCCTCTTCTTTTCTCATTAGAAGCTTGTAAGGATAGTTATTTTATTCTCAGCAACCTGAAATTTCATGGAGATGTACCTTCATATGAGTCTAGACATCAGGTGGCTCTTCAGAGCTGTCTACTGATAATTCATTTTTGAAAAATTTTTTTATTTGATAATTTCCTTTACAGTTTTTTCTGTATTGTGTCTTTGTAGAACTCTTGGTATTCAGATATTGGACCTTCTGGAGTAGGACTCTAGTTTTTTTATATTTTTCTATTGCTTTTGTTTTTATCATTCTGCTGTCTCAAGTAATTTTGTTTTCTTCCAACCTTACGAATTTTTTGTTATATTTTTAATTTCCAAGAAATCTTTTTGTTTGCTCACCCCCCTCCTTTTTTTCTTAAGTTTATTTATTTATTTTGAGAGAGAAAGAGCAGAGGAAGGGCAGGGAGAGAGAAAGAATCCCAAGCAGGCTCTGCACTGTCAGCCCAGAGCCAGATGCAGGGCTTGAACTTAAGAACTGCAAGATCATGACCTGAGCCAAAATCAGTAGTCCGATGCTTAACTGAGCAAGCTGCCCAGGTGCCCCATGCCCACCCCTTTTATAGCATTCTTTGTTTGTTTGTTTGTTTGTTTCATGTTTATTTATTTTTGAGAGACAGAGTGAGACAGAACGCGAGCTAGCTCTGGGGGGGGGAGGGGAAGAGAGAGAGGGAGACACAGAATCTGAAGCAGGCTCCAGGCTCTGAGCTGTCAGCATAGCCCAATGCGGGCCTCGAACCCACAACCGTGAGATCGTGACCTGAGCAGAAGTCCGACACTTAACCGACCGAGCCACCCAGGTGCCCCATACAGCATTCTAATGTTCATGTTTCATAGATGCCTTTTTTTTTTTTTTTAAATTTATGGAGATAACTGTTTTCAGTTTTTCTTCTTTCTCTGGTATTGTCCCTTTTTTCCTGCAGGTTTTCTTTCTAGGTACTAGTTTGTTTAGATGTAACTCTCACATTGGGGGCTTTGTTCAAATGTAAGGTGACCTTTCTTTGTCTGCTCATATTTAAGAGAAGACGCTAAAGAGCCAGTTGGAGAATCTGTGTGTGTGTAAAGGACTTGGTCTCTCGTGCTTCATTGGGGGTGTCAAGCATGGTTCTGGAGCTGAGGAATCGCCACCTGTCAGAACCTGTGGGTCTTTTCTCTCATGCTGGCTATTATCCCCAAAAGAAGATGAGTGGATGGGGAATAGCGTGCAGGTATAAGGTTCACTGCCAGTGTCTGAGAGTCTTCCTCTGGGAGAAGGGGGCAAAGGAGAGTCTTGCATTTCATATACTGACTTTTACTTAATCTCCTTCCCCAAGCTGTGCAGTGTTCTCAAATACTCAACCTCTCTGGAGAGCAAGGCTCCAGTCTTAGAATTCTAACTGCTTCTAAGACAGCCTTGCAGTGACTTCTCTTATCTTGGCCCCACCTGCCCCTCTACCTTCAGACTTATTTGAACATTCCCAAGGTTCTGTCGAGGGAATCAGCTCTTACCTTACAACTTCTAAAATTTTGTGGGCCTGTGTTGTCTGCTGTCATCTTTTCCTATTCTGTTTTTTATCAACTTATGCCTTCTAAAAAAATTACTTTATAATTACTTAGTGGTTTTAGGAAGAATCAGAAACGAAAAGTGAGGCAAAATTACACCTCAGACCTATAATGGATGAGGTAAAAAATTCAAGTAATACAGCACAATCAAGGGAGAAGTAAAAATCATTGTCCTCCCCAATCCCCAGAGCTAACCACTATTAACAGTTCTTGTGAACCCTTCTAGAAATTTTCTGTATGTATTTTTTTTATGTTTCAATATCTTAATTCCCTTGAACTGAAACTTATTTTTCATCATCAGTTTCTGATATCTATTGTCAAGTCTTTTCCCATAGACTAAACTTTTGAGATTGGGGACTTGATTTTATTCATAGGAACATCATTAGTGCCTACCCTTATGTCTAGTACTTTGTAAGTTTTTCATATTTGTTGAATGACTGAATACAGGAGTTGGGGATAGGGAAGGCAGTTCTAAAGTTTGGTTTCCCAAGACAGGTTTCCCAAGGCTGTTTCTTACGTTATGCCAAAATGCGAATCCTTTTTCTATTTTATTATTTTGACAAAAGATTGAGAAAGGCAATTTCTTGGAAAACACCTACCATTAGCAAAAATTAAAGTAAACAAACATATTTCAAACACATTTTAATGTAGTTTCCAGATTGAAGGGGGGGGGGCAAAACACAAAAATTGTGCCCCTGCTATCTCTTCAAAACAGAACTCTGTGGTGCTTCTCATGATAAGAAAGGAATGTTTTCTCTTCTTGTCGTATCTGTTGAATAGTTTTTTTCTTTGTTTATTTAGGTAATGTGAAGGTCCTGTGTTTCACAGTTCTCTTAACTATTTTTTCTTCCTTCCTTCCTTTTTTTTTTTTTTTTTTTTTTTGCCTCAAGATAATCTAGAACAAAACCGAAGTGGAATTTGTTCCCATATTTGACTGTCTCATTCTCAATTTTATCTTAATAGTGTGTATGAAATCTGAGCTTAAATTTAGCTTTCTTTCATCTCTTCTTTTATATTTGCCAACAGTGGGAATTTAATTTGTATGGATTTCTTTTCTGTCTGGAGTCCATGTTTTTTGAAATTCAGTGTTGGTTTAAAATATAAGTTAGTAAAAATCAGCTGGGCTGTAATGTGATCAGATCTTTTTCTACTGTTAGTGGGTTTTTTTAGGTTGAGAGAACTATGAGGGAGAAAATTGATTTTGAGAGTGCCTTTTAAGATTCCTGAAATAGGTTTTTCAGCAAGTCTTGGCACAAAATTCTGGTCTTTTTGCTTAAGATACTCAGGAGAGGATGGGGCACCTACCTGGCTCAGCTGGTTAGGTGTCTTGACTTTGACTCGGGTCAAGATCTCACGGTTCTTGAGATCAAGCCTCACGTCGAGCTCTGTGCTGACAGCATGGAGCCTGCTTGGGATTCTCTCACTCCCTCTTTCTCTGCCCCTCCCCCCCCCCCCATGCATGCACACATGCCCTCGCTGTCTCTCAAAAATAAATAAACAAACATTAAAAAAAAAAGATACTTAGGAGAGGTATCAGAAACTGGTACTTTATCCTCTTTGCAATTATGAAAGTGATAGCTGAAAACCGTGATTTTCAACAGTCCTTCCGTGTGCCTCCTCTTATCTGTTGGATGTTCCAATCCTCTTCATTTGGTTGACTTTTTCAGGAAGCTGCTTCCAAGCTTAAAAACTAAGAAGCCCCGGGAGCTCGTGCTGGTGATCGGAACAGGCATTAGTGCTGCAGTTGCCCCTCAGGTTCCAGCCCTAAAGTCCTGGAAGGGGTTAATTCAGGCCTTACTGGATGCTGCCATTGATTTTGATCTTCTAGAAGATGAGGAAAGCAGAAAATTTCAGAAATGTCTCCATGAAGACAAAAACCTTGTCCATGTTGCCCATGACCTTATCCAGAAACTCTCTCCTGTGAGTACCCTCCTGTGTACCCTGGGATTTGATATTTTTTGAAACCATGGCACATATGCCAAATGTAATAAGAATATTCATTTCTAGTTTATAGATTTGCATAACATTTTGCTCTTTTACAACATGTCTGTTTATGGACCCTATTCAGGGTAGTTATCTTGACCCATTTGTGTGTGCGTGCGTGCGTGCGTGCGTGTGTGTGTGTGTGTGTGTGTGTGGTGGTGGTGGTGGTGATGGTGGTGATGATGGTGATGATGATGTTGTTTCTGAGTGATGTGGAAATGTTAGAGTTCGGAGCCAATGGCCAAGAAAGAATTCTTGAGACATCTTTGGTGCAAAAAGGTGGTTTTATTAAAGCACGGGGACAGGACCTGTGGGCTGAAGAGCTGCACTGGGATCGTGAGGGGTGACTGATTATATATATACTACTTGGGAGTTGGGGGAAGTAAAGATTAGGGGAAGTTATCAAGGGGACTTCCATATGCTAAAGAAGACTCACAGGATCCTGAATGATAAGGGCCTCCTTGTATTGTCTTCAACATGCCTTCAAAATCAGGATTCATTTAATATATTTATATATTTACAAATAATAGAGTAGCCAAAGCATGTTGTAAATCTTTTCTTTTAATTTTATTTATTTTTTAATATACGTCCAAGTTAGTTAGCATATAGTGCATTTTAACATTTTTGTTTATTTTTTAACTTGCATGTTGTAAATCTTACTAAGTCATATTTTTGAAGAGAAAGAAGAAACATTTTGAAGAAAAATGGTTCATGACTCATTTCAGAAACTTAGTATGTTTTACGTCCTCTTTTCATTTCCTTATCCTTAGTTGTGATAAACTGTTACTAACCTAGAATAATGTAAATAAATAATAGGCTTTTAAAGGGCTCATGTGACCTCTGTCCGGTACCATATACAGAAATGAACTCAAAATGGATTAAAGACCTAAATATGGAGCTAAAACTAGAAAACTCTAGAAGAAAACAGATTTAAAACTTAATGACTTTGAATCTGGCAGCAGTGTTTTAAACATGACATCAAAAAAGCACAAGTAACAAAAGATAGATAACACTGCACTTTACCAAACGTAAAATCTGTTAGGCTCAACGACCACTATCTATAAGAAAGTGAAAAGAGAGCCCCCCAGAATGGGAGAAAATATTAGCAACTCCTGTATCTTCTAAAGGTGTAGTATCCAGAATATATAAAGAAGTATTATAACGTAACAATAAAAAGGCAAATAATTCAATTTTTAAATGGCAAAGGACTTGAATAGACATTGTTCCAAGGGAAACGGCCAATAAGCACACGAAAAGAGGCTCCACATCAGACGTCATTAGCAGAGTGCAAATCAGAACCACCTGAGGTGCTACTTCACTTGGGCCAGGACGGCCAGAGTCAGACGGTCAGATAATTAAGTGTTGGCGAGGATGTGGAGAAATTGAAATCCTCATGCACTGCTGGGCTTGTGAAATGGTGCGGACAATGTGGAACACGGTCTGGCAGTTCCTCAAACAGTTAAATATAGAGCTACCATCTGAGCCAACAGTTCCACTTCTGGATACACCCAAGAGAAATGAAAACATGTTCAGACAAAAACTTACAAGCAAACATTGATAGCATTATTCATAATAGCCAAAAAGTGGAAGTAATCCAGAGGTCTGTCAGCTGTCAAATGAATAATCAAAATGTGGCATATTCATACAATGGAATACTACTTGCCAATAAAAGGAAATTCAGTACTGATACATGCTGCAGCATGAATGACCTTAGCATAATGTATGCTAAGTAGGAGCCATTTACAAAAGACCCCATACTAGATGATTCCATTCATACAGAATGTCCAGAATAGGGAAACCTGTTAGAAAAAGTATAGTAGTACTTGTTGAGGGCTGGAGCATGGATGGAGGGCAGCTGGGTGATATTTAAAGAGTACCTGGTTTCTTTTTGATATGATGAAATGTCCTAACGTTGACTGTGGCGACAGTTGCAGTATCTGTGAATCTAAAAATTATCATTGAATTTACACTTCAAATAAGTGAATTGTACGTCATGAAAATTGTATCTCAGCACAGCTGTAGAAATAAAGGTAAAAGGATAGAAAACAGGTATGATTCAAACACTGATCAATAGAAAGTGAGAGTGGCTATATTAATATCTGATAAAGTACACTTGAGAACAGGGAGGAAAGACTTAAAACATAATTTCTTAATGTCTAAAAAATAATCCAAAATACTGTCATATAAAGAGTCAATTAAAGAGTATATAGCCAGAAAATACAAGGGAAAATGTTATTGGAAATGTGTCAGCTAATTAATTTAAAAAATGTTATCTTTCTGGGGGAGAAAAAAAAAAGAAGGAAAGAGAACTCATGAGGAAAAAGAGTACTGTGTCCGACTAGGAGGATTGGTCTGTGGATGAAGAAGTTCTGTTTCAACTAGGATGTAGTGTTGTCATGCCCTCTATTGTCTTGGCCATAGCCTTCTCTAATCCATCACCATGGTCTCCTGAGAACAGAAAACATGATTTTGCTAGCTGGATGAGTTATGATTGAAAGTAATGAGATTTAAAGTCAGTGTCATTAAGTGTATACCTACCAAATGTACCAGACTGGGGTCACTAATTATCTTTGGATGAAGATTTATTATTAGCCTGAAAGTGTAGTTGTGGGTTAGTGTCAGTTGCATCAGAGGAGCAATTATCAAACCTTTTGGTCTCAAGACTTCCTTTATACACCTAAAAATTTTTGAGAATCTCAAACAACTTTTGTTCTTGTGAAGTATATCTGTCAATATTCACTGTATTAAAAATTGAGAAATGTTTAGGGGCACCTGGGTGGCTCAGTCGATTAAGCATCTGACTTCAGCTCAGGTCATGATCTCACCATTCGTGGGTTCGGGTCCCGCATCAGGCTCTGTGCTGACAGCTCAGGGCCTAGAGCCTGTTTGGGATTCTGTGTCTCCCTCTCTGTCTGCCCCACACTCACTCATGCTCTCTCTCTGTCTCTCAAAAATAAATAAACGGTAAAAAAAAAAAATTGAGAAATGTTTAAAATACTAATTAACTTAAAAATAGCAATAAACCAGGGCGCCTGGGTGGCTCAGTTGGTTAAGCATCTAACTCTTGATTTTGGCTCAAGTTATAATGTCACAGTCCTGGGATTGAGCCCCACGTCGGGCTCTGTGCTGACAGTAAGGAGCCTAATTGGGATTCTCTCTCTCCCACTCTGTGTACCTCTCCTTTGCTCAAGCTCTCTTTCAAAATAACAAAGTTTAAAAAAAAGTGACAATAAACCTATTACATGTTAACATAACTAACATGTTTGTGAAAAATAATTATATTTTCCAAAACAAAAATAAATTAGTGAAAAGAATAGTATTGTTTCACACTTCTACAAATCTCTTTAAGGTCTGGCTTAATCAAAAACAGTTGGAGTCTCATCTGTGTTCTATAGTGTGTGTTGTTTTGGTGTAAGTATGTGGAAAAAATCAGGTCTCACAGATACGTAGTTGAAAAAGAAAGTATTTTAATAGTCTTTTTAGATAATTATAGATATTTATTGTTGATAGTACACTAAAAACTAGGTAAGTAGTGGCTTCCTTCCTTAAGATTAATAGCAATAGGGAATCTGAAGTCAAATCCATATTAATAGGAATATGCAATCTGAACTTCTCCTATTTTGTTGCATTAAAATCCGTGATCCATCTTGCATTTATTTATTTTTTTAAATTGTTTATTTTTGGGAGAGAGAACGAATGTGAGCGGGGGAAGGGCAGAGAAGGAGGTCGACAGAAGATCCAAAGTGGGCTCTGCGCTGACAAAAAAAGAGTCCAGATGCAGGGCTCAAACCCGTGACCGCGAGATCATGACCTGAGCCGAAGTCAGACACTCAACCGACTAAGCCACCCAGGTGCCCCGCCATCTTGCATTTAGGATGAATCTTTCCCCCATCTTTCACCCTTTTGCAATATCGTGCATTTGTCATTTGGAAAATATTGGTTCGCTGCGTTATATATATCTTCTAGATACTGACACATTTCACTACAGCGTCACCAAAATTGCATCCATTAATGACACCACCCATCCCTCACAGAGGTATCTGGAAGCAGTGGAGCTCATGGTGGCAGAATAAGATTTTCTAAAATTCTGGTTTTTGCTTGAAAGCTCAACTTTTGTCATTGGCAGCCATGGCAGCAATGCTCCATTGTTTTCCTCGAAACGGCAGGCTCACTTTATTTTTGCAGCATTGCCTGAGAAAACCCAAATCTGAATAACTGTAGTGTGTCTGTCATTCATTCAAGTAAAAATAACGTTTGATGAGAACAGGTGGCCAGTTGAGTTTACAGCTCGGCCACACAAGTGTTTTGCCTGGAGACAGCCATCATACTTCAGTCTGCAGCACCTGTGCTCTGTGCAGAGCTCCTGTTTCTTCACACAGACTCTTAAGCAGACATGTGCTCAAGGAGCAAGGTTTAATACAGTTAGTAATTTTTACTGTTTCGTTAAGGGCATTCTTAAGGGAAACAGGTTTTTTTCTTACTGTAAATCTTTGGTAGTGAAGAATACAGTGATCACTGGCACAGCTTGGTTCCACTGTCTGGATTCACACTAAGGCACCAACAGTTTTACCCACCCATTGCTTTTGTACCATCAGTGCAAATATCAGCACAGTTTAAAAGACAAAAATCACCTTAATATTATTATGAAAATAATTTTACTTTTCAGACTCATTAAAGGATCTTAGAGATCCATGGGGTCCATGGGCCACATTTTGAAAACCACTTTAATAGAGGATATGTAAGAAAAAAATAACAGGCAACCCAGAGGCTTTAAGAAAAAGATACACTGGGGCGCCTGGGAAGCTCAGTCGGTTAAGTGTCCGACTTCGGCTCAGATCATGATCTCATGGTTCCTGAGTTCGATCCCCCGCATTGGGCTCTCTGCTGTCAGCACAGAGTCTGCTTTAGAATCCTCTGTTCCCCTCTCTCTGCCCCTCCCTCACTCATGCGTGCTTTCTCTCTCAAAATAAATAAATAAACTTAAAGCCAAATTTTTTTTTTTTTAATTTTTTTTTTTCAACGTTTATTTATTTTTGAGACAGAGAGAGACAGAGCATGAACGGGGGAGGGGCAGAGAGAGAGGGAGACACAGAATCGGAAACAGGCTCCAGGCTCTGAGCCATCAGCCCAGAGCCCGACACGGGGCTCGAACTCCCGGACCGCGAGATCGTGACCTGGCTGAAGTCAGACGCTTAACCGACTGCGCCACCCAGGCGCCCCTAAAGCCAAATTTTAAAAAGACACACACACAAACTTGGAAATTTGAACACTAGGTATTTGATATTAAGGAATTCGTATTACTGCTTTTTTTTTTTTAGGTGTGATAGGCGGTATTGCAGTTTTGTTTTATATGTAAAGGGGAGTCCTTATCTTTTAGGGAACTGTTGAAGTATCTGCATGAAATGATGTTTGGGAATCGCTTCAGAAGAAATTCCACGAAGGGGAGAAGGTGGCAGGGGTGTGGTAGAGGGGAGCTTAGATGAAATAAGATGGGCCATGTGTGGTAATTGTTGAAACTGGATGATGGGTCTATAGGGGGCATTATGTTCTTTTTACTTTTACATGTTTTGAAAATGTCCTTTTTTTTTTTTTTTTTTTTTTTAAAGAATCTAACAGCAGTAACATGGCAGGGTTAATAGACCTGTCTACTGGGCCAGTTTTTTGTAAGGCGGTGACATTGTGCATTCAATGCAGAGAACTTGGGTTTCAGAATCAGACTTGGCATTTAAATGAACTAGGACCCTGGGAAAATCACTGAACTTCTCAGAATCTATTTTTGCACCTGTAAAAACTGGGCTAATACTGCTTAACTCATGTGAAGAACAAGTGAGATAATGTACATGAAGTGTTTGCCACATAGTAAATGTACTATAAATGGTCATAACCTTCGTTGGAAAGAGTCAGGATTTTGTTTCTTACTGTATCTGGTATCAGAAAGATGCGAGTTACAGGGTAAAAGGAAATGAAGTAGCACTGGATTCAATTCACTGTTTTAAATGAATGAGAACATGTCCTTAAAATTGTGTGGGAGTTTGGCATTTCCTTTGGACCATGGAACCTCCTTGTTTGTTTTCATTCCTTTGTCTTTGCTTAGACTGCTGGTGGGAAACTTAGTTCTAGGGTCACATGCTTTCAGGGAGAGAAGTGTTCGTTTTAAAGTCTGAGGAAATCAGTACAGCTGCAGAAGTCTCTCTCGTTCCTCTTGGTGTTGATATGCAAGATGTGATAACTTAAAGGAATAGAACTAAGAGATAGCTGAAATAAATGACCTATAACATTTATTCCCAGGCTTTAACCTTTTGTATTTCTTTCCTTAGAAGCAAGGAACTATTCCATACCCGTGATTACCTACCTGATTGTATACTCAGGTGTTTTTATCTGTGTGTGTAATGATTAACTGGCTCTAGAATATACTATTATATGACTTTGTATGAATCAGAGTACAAAATGAAGATATAAAGCACAATAAGGAAGTTTTTTAAGTCACTATAGTTTTTATTTCATTTGAAACTTCGCTTTTTTGAGTAGGTATTATGCACATTGCAGAAATCAAAATGATGTAAAAAGGTCTACATTATGTTGTGACATTTCACTCCCACCATGTCTTTGTCTATCTCCTCTTCCCACATTCACCCCTCCCCCATAGGTCACCACTCTTACTAGCTTTTTGAGCATCCTTCCAGTGTTCTCTTTGTAAAACAAGCAAATATTCTTACCTCACTACCTCCTCCATCCCCCATGTCAATAGGTACATTCTTTTTTTATTTTTTTAATAGATTTGTTTTAAGATTATTTATTTTGAGAGAGAGAGAGCACGCACACAGGGGGGCCAGAGAGACAGAAAGAGAATCCTAAGCAAGCTCTGCGTTGTCAGCACAGAGCCTCATGTGGGGGCTCATACTCACGAACCATGAGATCATGACCTGAGCCGAAGTTGGGTGCTTAACCAACTAAGCCACTCAGGCACCCCAGGTACGTTCTAAAGGTACTGTTCTGCACCTTGTTTGTTTTACTTAACAGTATATCCTGGAGATCTTTCCATACCGGCTTCCTTTATATGGGTTCTTGGCCATATCCGTCTCCTACATGTGGATACTTCGCTTGTTTCCAGTTTTTTACCACTACAGATAACAGAGCAGTGATAATCTTGTATATGTCATTTCATTTGTTTGAAGTATATCTGTGGGATATATTCCCCGAAATGGAACTGCAAGACTGTAGGGTAATTGGGTTGTAATTTTGGTAGGTATTACAGGGGCATCATATTTTTGGTAAGTGTGATTATAGGTTCTTCACAGTTTCTGATCAGATCGTTCATTCTGATAAAGTGTTAGAGTCCCCAGTTGGTTGTCTGTGGGTTACTAGTATGTGATGTAATTATTAATGCCATTATGTAATGAAAATGGACAAGTTGAAAAACATGACCCACATTCTTAGCCACATAAATATGGTCTATAGCATCTAGTTAGCCCTAGAAGAGGATCTTTGAGCACGCTGATGAATGAGAAGCCTGTCTAGTGGTAGATACAGCATGGAATAGTGATTGATAGACAAGATAAACTTCAAGGTGTCTCACCATCAAATACAGAGGTACTGTTTCACCCCTGTGCTCCAGTATTTCTACAGTTTAAATATTTACCATTTTTTGGTAGGTATAATTTTTAAAGAATGGATAGTTTTTAAAAATACCTGGAAAAATTAGGAAAAGAATTTGGCACATGGAAGTGTATTTTATGAATCTGCTTATGTTATGTGGTTCCATGGAAACGGATTTTTCTCTGAGCATTATGCTATTAGAAAGATACACAAAGGAAACCAGGAAGGTAGGGGGACTACTTTGAGGAAAAGCAGAAGGAGCTCATTATCTACCTGTCTAGCTGCTAATGGCAATTGCTTGGAGTTTGAATGGGAAATATTGGCGCCTGTATGAACTAATTCTTGCTCTGATATTATCTACTGAAATAGTATTGCAGGAACAAGATAGAGATCAGGCATTTGTTGTAGCACATTACATAGTTACCTTCCCATTTGAAATTCCTGTGCCCCAGGGCCACTTTGTCTTTCAAGTTATAAAGCCACCTTCCTGGGGCGCCTAAGTGGCTCAGTCGGTTAAGCGTCTGGTTAAGCATCTGACTTCGGCTCAGGTCATGATCTCACAGTTTATGGGTTCTAGCCCAGCGTTGGGCTCTGTGCTGATAGCTCAGAGCCTGGAGCCTGCTTTGGATTCCATCTCCCTTTTTCTCTGTCCCTCCCCCACTCGTGTTTTTTGTCTCTCTCTCTCTCTCTCTCAAAAATAATAAACATTAAAAAAAAGTTTTTTTAATGAAAAAAATAATAAAAATTACAAAAAATAAAGCCACCTTCCTACCTGAGGTTTGTATTATAGTTCCTCATTAGTTCTTGACATTTACATACATTCAGAATGAACCTGGGAAAGCACTTATTCAGATAAACCATATGTAAAGAAGTAGGATGTCTGTTTTTTTTTTTTTTAACTCATTAGTGTTTGGTATTTTTAATAGTTGAAAAATGCATAATTTTGATATCCTTTGTTATACCCTAAGTATTTTTCCTAGCATATCTGTAAATGAATTCCTAAATTATGCTAGGGGAAAAAAACAGGCAGAGAGAAAAGTAAGCAGTTTTTCTTAAATCTATAAGCATCTGTAAAAAGCACCCAGGATTAGAAAAAGAGACACTAAACCACATTTTAGAGCTGTCTTTTAATCTATGAAAATGCTTATTTAGAGAACTTCTTTTTTTTGCATATGATGTAATAGTACCGATCACTTATTATGTGCTAGGCATTGTGCTAAGCATTTGGCATGTATCATCCTATTTTTCTTATAACTCTTTGAGGTAGACAGTATTTTATCCTTATTTTAAGTACAGAGTGTTCTCTTCAAAAATTTGCTGTATAATTGTAATTAAAACAAATGACCTACCAAAACACCTAGAATTAATTTTTCTCTTTCAAATCCCTCCCCAGAGAACTAGTAATGTTCGATCCACATTTTTCAAAGACTGTTTATATGAAGTATTTGATGACTTGGAGTCAAAGATGGAAGATTCTGGAAAACAACTCCTTCAGTCAGTTCTCCACCTGATGGAAAATGGAGCCCTCGTATTAACTACAAATTTTGATAATCTCCTGGAACTGTATGCAGCTGATCAGGGAAAACAACTCGAATCCCTTGACCTTACTGATGAGAAAAAGGTAAAAAGTAAAGGATTAGTCTCTTCTTTGGGCTAATGGGTTGTGTCTTCAGAAAAACTATTTTCTAGTTGGTATATTATACATTTACTGTTATTTATGTCAAGGTAGAAAGGAAGATTCTTGTCTTTGGTTGGATTTTTTTTTTTTTGGTTTTTGAGCTAAAATCAACATGAAGTAAAATGCACAGACCTTAAAAGTGTTCAGTTCTGTGAGTTTTGACGGTTTCACCAAATTTCAAAGCAAGGTTATAAAAAGTCATTAGAACTGTAAGATCTCTTTAACGTTTGTGAACATCAGGTGAGTGTAATACCGATTTAGATATCTTAGGATATATTCTTCATGACATTATTGGAAATGTATGAAAACTACTTTATGATGTCTGGAGAGCAACTTTCAAGCAAAGTGATAGCTGGGTTAAAGTTAATGTTCAGTGAAAACCTTGAGAGCCTTTTTTTTATTATTATTAATATAGTTCATACTGTACCCAAGCCATTTACCATGATATTATGTTGATCTAGGTCAACTAATAAGATGAGGCTTTTTTCTTAGACTGGTCACTTGAATTTGTAATTTGAACTCTAGCACCAATAGGAGATTCTGTAGATACACCAACATTTACCTAATTGATGAAATACGGTGAAGCCATGAAAGGGAAAATATTTTTATCGCCATAAAAAGATGTCAGAGACATGATCAAAGAAGAAGAAGGAAAAAAAAAGAAAAAACCAGGTTGTAAAATGCCACCAGGTTTCATGTGCCCTGCTTTGTATTTTTGTAATTTTCCTTCTACACTTTGTTTTCCAAGGAACCTGTCTTTGTGTCCAACCTAGAGCCCAAATAACTAGAGTTTGGGTAGAAAAGTGTTTCACCCACTGGCATTCATTGTCCCAGTACACTGTCTCTGCCAGAGAAGTAGCTACAATATCATTCTTGAGATTTCTTGTGATTTTGCTGACCTTGAAGTCAGGTTTTGAAAGGAAATCAAATGTTAAGGCTAGTATCAGACTTGCTATTTTCTTTCTCTTTTAAATCTTGGAACCTCAAGATTTGCTTTGTATTTTTAGTTCACACGAGGGCCATATTGAAGTCTAGTGGTTAAAGCCATTGACTGGTAGTCAGAATGGGGCCTAGTGATATTCAGATTCAGTATCTCTCCGCCTGTTTACTATTTTTCCTAACCCATACCTAATTTCTCTAGAATGTTAAGAGAATAAAATTATGCTTTCTCAGGGTCTTGAGTAAATGGAACCATGGCATCCAGGTGGCTATTGTTATCATTGTCCCTAAGTGACTGTTCTTCATTGGTAACCTTTTAGGTAACTCAGGCGAGACCGAAGTGATTCTTGTGTTGCTTATCGGCTGCACAAGAAACCACCCTAAACGCCGGAGCTTCAAACATTTTATTTGCACATGATAATGTGAATGAGTGATCTGAGCTGGGCTTAGAGGCTCAGTTTGGCAGTCCTGCTGGTTTTACCGGTTCCCCACATGGTTGCAGTCATCCGGGGGCTAGACTAAGTCTGGGTGGTGTCAGGTGGCCCTTGTTTCCATGTCTGGTGGTACAGGCAGTGGCTGGGCCACACATCTCTAGCGGGCTAGCCAAGGCTGCTTCACACAGTAGCTGGGTTCCAAAAGCACCAAAAGAGAAAGGAGACTCACGCCAACATTTTTCAAGTTGCTGCATGCATTGTGTTTGCTAACGCCACGTTGGCTGAAGCAGGCCAGTGGCCAAGCCTGGAGTAAGTGCGAAAAGGGACTACACAGGGCCTGGATACAAGGAGGCTTGATATCTTAGGGATCATTACTGAAACAGTCATCCATAGCTGTCATGTATATCACCAGTGGTAAGAGCCCTGTCATTTCTGCAACTGATGATAAGTAATACCTAATTTTTGATGGCTACTTTCAAAGAGAAATCACTAGACGTGCTTCTATCAGTCCTAACAGCCACACCTCAAATGGAAACTGAGGCCACATTGGGTTTTGCGTTCTTGCTCTGTGATATAAAGAGTTATGTCAGCAGCCTGATCCATAAAAACAGTCTCTTACCCATGGGGACCTTTAAGCAGGTGCTCAGCCCTGCCGACCTGGTTGAGCTATATTTGTGTTATATAGGTTCTAGAGTGGGCTCAGGAGAAGCGGAAGCTGAGCGTCTTACACATCCATGGAGTCTACACCAATCCTAGTGGCATTGTTCTGCACCCAGCAGGGTATCAGAATGTGCTCAGGAACACTGAAGTTATGGTGAGTAGTGCTGATCTTGCTGGTCTCAAGATGGCCTTCCTGGGAAACCTCTAAATATACTGTTGGTCTTCGTGGGATGACATTTTCCCTATGAGTTAAAACTGGAAGTTCAGGAATTCTTTCTGTGCTTCTTAGCTTGTGGTTGTGCAGGCCATCTTAGGAATTTTGGAACGTCTCTTCAGGTACCAAGCCATAGGGTTTTACTTTATTCCTGATTGACAGCCAGCAGATGGCACTCTGTCATTGGCATCATCCTTGCATACAAAGAATACATTATTACCCTTCTTCATCCTTTGGTTTGTTATAGTATTAATAACCCTCTCTCTGCCAAAAACAATTTATGTACCTTTTTGCTGACCAATCACTCCTAGAACATACATTCTAAGAGACTGTGTGTGACCAGGGATGGGCTTATATTGAAGTAACACACTTATTCACACTGCTCAGTGCAAAAATTGAAAAAAATTAGGTAGCGTGATAAAAAAGCTTTGTGGAAAAGCTTGTTGCTTTTTGGGGACACAAATTTTAGACTTGTTTATATGTATGTGTGAACACCAGAAACACTCTCTGGCCAGGGATATGTGGGGAAAATTCACTGGCCCCCAACTCTCCAACTCTGAGACTGGTATATACTGGCTGTTTTCAGGGCTGGATGATAGTATCTTTGCATGATGCAGCAAAAGAAAGACCAGGAAAAGCATAAGGGACTCTTTTCCACCTTTCCTCTTCTCCACTGTTTCCCTGACGTTGGTTTTAATTGCATCCATCATTGACATTGAGTGATCCATAAGCAGAATCATTTCTGATGTTTTTATATGTACATATATATACATATATGTACATATACACACATATTGATGTTCTAAGTGTCTTAGCTTTTTTTGAGCAAATCTGGTGATGGAGTGATCTTCTCTGGTGATCCATGGTTCAGTTTGTAAAGCAAAAAAAGAAAATATGATCCAGAAAATGGAAATAGTAAGATATATTGAAAACTTCTCATTGCTATTTATGGCCTCTGGGCACGTAGGTCTGACAAATAAACTATATAGCCATTTGACCAGTGCCAACCCAGTGAAAGCCTGAATAGAGAGTAGTAGAATGCTAGGTAAAGATAAAATTTTGGACTAGTCATCAACTTACAGGAATATACAGGATCAGACTCCTTTGTGGAATGAATATACCTTCTTAAATTTTCATTGAGTGATCATCACAGGCTGCTAAATGTAGTAGTTGTGAGCCTGTTGACTTTTTTGTTTTTGACATGCCTTGCGTGTGTCTTCACAGTGTCATTTAATATGTCGTTTCTTTTCCTGCAAGAGAGAGATTCAGAAACTGTATGAGAACAAGTCATTTCTTTTCCTGGGCTGTGGCTGGACTGTGGATGATACCACTTTCCAAGCCCTTTTTCTGGAGGCTGTGAAGCATAAATCTGACTTAGAACATTTCATGCTGGTTCGGAGAGGAGATGTGGATGAGTTCAAGAAGCTTCGAGAAAACATGCTGGACAAAGGAATTAAGGTCATCTCCTATGGAAATGAATATGCTGATCTCCCAGAATATTTCAGGCGACTGACATGTGAGATCTCCACGAGGGGTAGATCAGGTAAGATGTATTTTGACACTGAGAATAACAGCTCCTTTTATGTATTTGTGATGAGTAAAACCATTACCAACACAAGGACTATAATCCCAACCATATTATGAAGGGAGATCATGGTTAGTCTTTGCGTTAGACTAAGCTGCCATTTGGATATTAGGAAAGTGGACCAAGACATAGTCAAGCAGTTTAATATAGAAGTGGGAAGAATAAAAAAAGCCTAATTGTCAGTGAAATGCAATTAAAATTTAGATTGCAGGGCACCTAGATGGCTCAGTCAGTTAAGCATCCGACTCTTGGTTTTGGCTCTCAGGTCGTGACCTCATGGTCTCATGAGTTCAGGCCCCACATTCTGGCTCTGTGCTGTGCTGGCAGTGCAAAGCCTACTTAGGATTCTTACCTTCTCTCTGTCCCTCCCCCAACTCATGCTGTCTCTGTCTCTCTCAAATAAACTTTAAAAAAAAAATAGGGGTACCTGGGTGGCTCAGTCCATTAAGCGTCTGCTTTCCTCAGGTGACATGATCTCATGGTTTATGGGTTCGAGCCTCGCATCGTAAGCCCAGAGCCTGGAGCCTGTTTGGGATTCTGTCTGTCCTTCTCTCTCTGCCCCTCCCCCATTCGTGCTCTGCCTCTGTCTCTCTCACAAGTAAACATTAAAAAAAAGTTTTTTAATAAAGTAAAATAATAAAATTTAGATTTCGAAATCAAAAAGAATGATAGATAACTCAGTTTTGGCTACAGCTATGAGGAAAGAAATGTATTCACATCATGTTGGTGGGAAGGTAAAATTAGTACAGCTTTTCTGAAGGGGAAGTTTTGGAATATTGCTCAAAATTTAAAAACTTTTGACCTAGAAATCCCACTTGATGCAATTTATCTTATATACTTCTCCTAAGGAGATAATTAGACAATTGCACAGTTATACTACGTAATTGCATAGAGATAACAGGTGCGGGAATGTAATCAGTTTTGAATATAATGGCCAAAAAAAAAAAAAGGAAGCAACCTAAAATATTCCAGTTAATATGGAATTTGCAAATACATCAGCATTTTTTAATTGATGAAACACAAGCCATAAGAGGGAAAATTTTGTTGCCCAAAAAGACATCAGACACCTAATACTGTGCATAAAGAACAGCAGGTTGTAGAATGCCATGGTCCGTCCTATTCATACAGAATTGTAGATGTATTCTATTTTTGTTTGTGTCTGTATTGAGAAATATCCAGAATGATGTTTATTAAATTAACTGTGGTTTCTTTTTGGGGTAGGATTTAAGGTGTTTCTTTTTTAGTGTTTTTCTGTTAGCATTTCCAACAGTGATTATGTATTATCTTTACAAATAGAAAAAACACCTAAAATATTTGGAAACTGTTATGGTGGTATTAAATATAGAGGTTAGTGGTACCACTCGTTATTTTACCTCCAGCTTTTTTTTTTTTTTTTAAGTTTATTTATTTTTAGAGGGAGAGAGAGCGAGTGAGCACGCATGCCCATAGGTGCGGGAGCGGGGCAGAGAGAGAGGGACAGAGAATCCAGGAACCCCTGCCTCCAGGTTCTGACAAAGCTAAATGGGGATAAAAGGTTTGGTTTATTAATGGCTCCAGACAAGCTCCCAGTACCCTACAAAATGCAGAATTTTTTGGTATCAGCTAAATTGGAGAATGCTTTTTAAAACTTTGCTGTTGTGGGGCGCCTGGGTGGCTCAGTCTCAGTCAAGTGTCTGACTCTTCATTTCAGCTCAGGTCATGATCTCGGGGTTATGGGATCAAGCTCTGCTTTGGGCTCCTTGCTGAGCCTGGAGCCTGCTGAAGATTCTCTCCTTCTGCCCCTCTCCCCCACTCATGTACACTCTCTCTCTCTAAAATAAAAATCCCACAAACAACCCACTTTGCTGTTGTATGTAGTATATATTCTGAAAAGTGTATGTTAATATATATTTTCATTGTCAATCTGAATGCATCTTAGGGGACCTAAGAAAGTACAGGTAATTTAATATAGAGAGAAATTTTCCTAAATCTGATATTCCCTGATTTCTTTTCTGAATCACATTGTTTCAAGTGGAGTTCTCCTATAATGAGAAATTCCACAAGCTCTTAGATATCAATGGCTATGCTTTGATGGAACCAGATTTGTAAAAGGCATCACCATAACTGAACACCAAAAACGATATCAACCCTTTTTCCCAAAGACTTTAGAACTGTCCCCCCTCTTTTTTTTTTTTTTTTTTTAAGTTTACTTATTTTGAAAGAGAGCGGGGAAAGGTCAGAGAGATGGTGGGGGGGGGAGAATCCCAAGCAGGCTCCACACTGTCAGCACAGAGCCCAATGTGGGGCTTGAACCCACAAACTGTGTGATCATGACCTGAGCTGAAACCAAGAGTCGGATGCTTAACAGACTGAGTCACCCAGGTGCCCCCAGAAAACCTTTTTTTTAATGTTTTTATTTTAATTCCAGTTATATTAGTTTCACATGTACAATATAGCAATTCATCACTTTCATACATCACCTGGTGCTCACCGCCACACATGCATTCCTTAATCCCCATCATCTGTTTACCCATTCCCTCACCCACCTTTCCTCTGGTAACTCTAAGTTGGCTCTCTGTAGTTAAGAATCTGTTTTGTGATTTGTCTCTCTCTTTTTTTCCTCCTTTGTTCATTTTTTGTTTCTTAAATTACACAGGTGAGATCCTATGGTATTTGTCCTTTCTCTGACTTATTTTGCTTAGCATTATACTCTCCAGCTTCATGCATGTCATTGCTAATGGCAAGATTTCATTCTTTTTTATGGCTGAGTACTATTCCAGTACACACACACACACACACACACACACACACACACACACACACACACCCTCACACACCCTCACATCTTTATCCATTCATCAAGTGATAGACACTTAGGCTGTTTCCATTTCCTGGCTATTGTAAATACTCCTGCTATAAACAGGGGTGCATGTATCCCTTGGAATTAGTGTTTTTATATTCTTTGGGTAAATATCCAATAGTGTGATTGCTGGGTCATAGGGTAGTTCTATTTTTAACTTTTTGAGGACCCTCTATACTGTTTTCCACAGTGTGTGTACCAGTTTGCATTCCTACCACAGTGCACAAGGGTTCTTTTTCTCTACATTCTCCCCAACACCAGTTGTTTCTTATGTTGTTGATTTTAGCCAATATGACAGGTGTGAGGTGATATCTCACTGTAGTTTTGATTTGTTTTTCCCTGATGGTAAGTGATGGCGAACATCTTTTCATATATCTGTTGGCCATCTATAGGTCTTCTTTGGAGAAATGTCTGTTCATGTCTTCTGCCTGTTTTTTGTTTTAATTTGTTTGTTTGTTTATTTAGTTTTTGAGAGAGAAAGACAGAGCGCGAGTGGCGGAGGGGCAGAGAGAGAGGGAGACACAGAATTGGAAGCAAGTTCCAGGCTCTGAGCTGTCAGCACAGAGCCCGATGCAGGGCTCGAACTCGCGGACTGTGAGATCATGACCTGAGCTGAAGTCGGATGCTCACCTGACTGAGCCACCCAGGCACCCCTACTGCCGGTTTTTTAATTGGATTATTGGCGGGGGGGGGGGGGGGGGGGGGAGGGGTTGGGGTGTGTTGAGTTTTATAAGTTCTTTATATATTTTGGATACTAACCCTTTATCAGATAGGTTATTTGCAGATATCTTCTCCTGCATTTAGTAGGTTGCCTTTTAGTTTTGCGGATTGTTTCTTTTGCTGTGCAGAAGCTTTTTATTTTGATGTAGTCCCAATATTTTATTTTTGCTTTTGTTTCCCTTGCGTCAGGAGACATATGTAGAAAAAAAATTGCTACAACCAATGTCAAAGAGGTTACTGCCTGTGTTCTTTTGTAGGATTTTTTATGGTTTTTAGAAAATCCTTTCAAAAGACAAACCTTTGGGTTTGTCTCTTGTGAAAACAATTTGCTATTCTTTCTTTAGGGATGCATTTTCTGCTGTCCTGCCATGCTTCAGATTCTTCTGTTGTTGGCCCACACTTAGGACTTTTCAGTAGGCTTTTCCACTGAGCATATTGTATTGTCATCAAACAAGAGGTACCTACCCAAGCTCTGCATATTTCTCTTGATCTGCATTTTGAGACCTTCTACCCAGGGATGATGCTAAAATTAAAAGCAATAACAAAATCCCCCTGTTCAGCTGTTCCTGTTAAACAAAATCTTTTCTTGACAAACATCATTAGAAGTGTTGTAGAGTGGCACAAATCCTGTTAGCTACATGGGCTTCCTCCCAAAGGGGCTTTCCCCAAAGTTATCACTCGGTTGGGCATTCTGAACTTTCAAAAATGAAGGATTCTCAGTATGACCCAGGGGGCTTTATTTGAGTGGTCAGCTTGAGTTTGTGATTGGAAATCGAGCAGAGTAGTTTTAGGTTAAAAACATTATTTCATTTTGAGACCAGTCAAGCTTATCTTCCATGCTTGGTTATGATTTGCGTTTTTGTAGATACATCCTAATAAGAGGTCTTTTGCTGTTAACACTGAAATTTGCTATGTTCCTGGCATTGTGCTGTGTACTTGATTTTGCATAGTGAAAGTTACTTGAATTCAAATGATTCTGTAGGACCTAGTACATTTATTTCAGAAAAATCAAGTAATGGGGAAGGAAAAAATAATTCTTTTATAATTCATTATTGTAATACAAGCAGTTATTTTGGTATATTTCAATTAACAATTTTCCCTGTGGATTTTTTCATAGCTGTAAACGAAGTATACATAGTCTTGGTACATTTTTTATTCAGTTGTACATCTCATACATTTTCCCACATGGCTAGTTTTCATAACCACTATTTTTAATGACTCTGATATACTCCAGTGTGGATGTTAGTTTACCTAATTTTTCCCCTGTGTTAGCCATCTTCTACTTTTTTCTAGTTTTTTTTCTATTGTAAGTACTGTTGTGGTGAATTATATGTTCATCTTTGCAAGTTTTCCTTTTGCCAGTAATTTCCTTAGGATGGGTTCTCAGTACAATTACTAGTCAAAGGGAATGAGAATTTTAGTGGTCAATAACTGTTGCTAAATTTTTTTTTTTTAACATAAGTAGGGGAGAGGGGTTTGGGGGGGGCGTGGAGAGACTCTTAAGCAGGCTCCACGCTCAGCATGGAGCCCGACATGGGGCTCGAACCCATGACCCTGGGATCATGACCTGAGCTGATATCAAGAGTTGGACGCTCAACTGAGCACCCAGGCATCCTCTAAAGTTCTTTTTAAGATGGGGGAATATCAATACTAATTTGTATGTATGAGTGCTTTTATTTATTTATACTCTAAATGGTCATAATTCTGACTAGGGTTTTCTTCCATGTGTTCAAACTTTTTTCCTGCGCTATTATCTATCTCAGGGCTGTCCAATAGAATTTTCTGCAGTGATAGAAATATTGTTATCTTCCCTGTCCAGTATTGTAACCACATGCCACATGTGACTGTTGAGCATTTGAAATGTGGTTAGTGTGACTAAGGAACAGAATTTCTAACATAAAAGTGTATAGCCACGTGTGGCCAACAGCACCTTACTGGACAGCTCAGATTTAACTCATTTTGTGTTGTCAGAGCGTCTGCTCCTTTTCACTCTTCTACTTGGTTGAGTTTGCTCACTTGCATGCTGCTCCCCATTTCCATCCCTGGATTTTTACCTAAACTTGGCCTTTTTGAGGAGTTAGGGACAACATACACACTTTGCCCATTTAATGTTTTCTTTACAGACAGCGTTAGTGCAGACTTACTGCTTCTGTTATTTGATATAGTCTGAAGACTAATCCAGTTCATTCTCTCCACCTCCTTTATCTTCCTCTGTGATATGGTCATTACTAAATAATGCCATTCTTGTTAGACCATATGGTTTTATTCCCCATTAGTTGCTTGGTTTTCTTTCTACTATTAAGAGTTGGGGTTCTGGGTGGCTCAGTTGCTTGAGCATCTCTTGATTTAGGCTCAGGTCATGATCCCAGGGTCATGGAATTGAGCCCCGCATTGGGCTCCACACAGCATGGAGCCTGCTTGGGATTCTCTCCCTCCCTTTGCCCCGTCTCCCATTCACATGCTCTCTAAAATAAAAAAAAAAAATTTTTTTTAAAGTTTTGGCTTCGCAGTCTAATGCTGATTCTCATGTGCATTCTGTTTAGCAGGGATGGTGAGAGAAGGTCAGCTCAATGGCTCGTCCACAGCACACAGTGAAATAAGAGGTATACTATTTCCTGGTCTGTTTGTCAGTTTTCTTGGCGAAAATGTTTTCCTGGGGTTTGGTTAAGACCTTGGAGAATGACTTATCTCTCCTACCTGTTAAGGAGTCTGTATTTTCCTATTGAGTCTATCACAAGATTCCTAGTATCTGTGATGTCTTGTCTTCTGACGGGTTAAGCTGGACTTAAATATTTATCTGCAGCTTTAGATGTACACATCAGTTTTGTGAGACTTCATTTTATTCTCTTTTCTTTCTTTCCACAGACTGTAGAACATGAGAGGGCTAGAGAGATCATCACCATTAGACCAAACCGTCAGGCCTGACTGTGGAGAGTATTTAACAAGTAAACTTACAAGAACCCAACACAGCTCCGTGGAAGTACCAAAACCCAGCGGTTGAAGGTTGGGGGGGAGAGTTGGGGGTAGGGGGTGTTCCAGCTCAATCCTTCATGCCCACTGGTTCTTGATCTTCTGCGTCCTATTCCAGTTCAAGAATCCCCAAGTGACAGTGGGACCCAATGCAGCTCCCCCACCCCTGGGTGCACATGCCTGTGTCCACACAGCAGATCAGTGCAACACCTCCACTGACCGTGGCTACAGCCCTGCATGAAGGACTTGGGATCTGGATGCCGTGGGACCGCCATGGCCCTTGTTGCAGTTTTGTACTCTATACTTGGTTTTTCAATTAAGCTCAATGGCTTTTTTAAAACATGACTCGAAGCTCTAGTTTTCTAGACCTTTTACAGTGTACAGTATTTTACATAACTGAGCTGTATTAAAAGCTTGTTCATTTACTTCCCAGGGCCCTGGCTCTACTTTTAGAGTCCCTTTAGAAAACAAACCTGCAGAGGCATTAGAGGAGCCTAGTTTTTGTCCCTTAATTTACAAGTGCTCTCCTTTCACATTGAGGTGGGTGATCTTGTTCTCTGGACAACCATTCGTTACCAATTCTTGTTTTGTTTCCCTTCGTACCACAAGGCCCAGAACCATAGTTAGCGTGATGTGAGATCTTAGCTTTAAATCCTATGTAAAAGAATTCCGAGACATAAAAGGCAATTTATTTATGAAATTTATTTTCTTATATAAATTATGTATTTCTCTGGGCAGACAGCCTTCACCTTATTGCACTAATAGCACATCTGTAATACCAAGCTACAGGACAAGTCTTAACAAGAGGTTTGTATTCTTCAATGTAGCACTTGTCTACCAGGCACTGTAGAGAGAAAGAAGAGGAAAAGGCAGGATCCGCTCAAGTGGAGAGTGGGGTGGGGGAGAGGGGCAACTCGTCTACCCTTCTGACAGTTGGTTTTCTCCCAGGAAAGGGAACATGCAAAGCTTACATTTGGAGTTTGGGAGCGGGTAAGAGTTGGAAGGCTGAGAAGCCCAGTGCAGCACTACAGCTCAGCTCCCTTTAATTTTGAGAAGCAGGAACTCCTTTCGTTCATTTATAACAACTCACTCTGGCCTCTGCTGATGCTTTAAGGAAACAATGGGGATGGGGTCATCATCAGAATTAGCAGCAATTAAGAACAGGCCATACTCTGCCACAGTGTGGTGGGTATCATCTTGGTCCCCAGGGACCTGAAAGCTATGTATCCAAGGGAGAACCCACAGTTGGCTCTGGAAGTCTCTTAACCTATTCGAGCTGGGACTTCAGACTGCTTGTGCTCAGACATCCCTGTGACCATACAAATTAGCAAAGCTCTGATGTTGTCTCTGCCGACCGCTGGCCAGAGCTACAGTGAGGGTGAGTGTGTAGGCAGAGTGAAGGGAATGCCTGGGGGGTGGGGGTGGGGGGCTGTCAGGGAAGGGGGTGATGGGCAGTGACTGTAACATGATTAGGCCCTCCTTGCAGGTGGAGGCTGGGCTGCCAGGGAGTGGGGCAGGGGAGCTGCAGCCCCTGGAGCTCCCCTCACCCTGCCTCTGTACTACACTGAAGAGAAGTCGCTCACATACTCTAAAGCACATTCTTGATGCAGGGGGCGCTTTGGGGGGAAGCAGTGATTTGGTTTTAGGCAAGAGCCACATTAAGCCTTCATGAGGGCAGCCACCACAGCCTTAGCGTTGAGACTGCGTAGGTCACAGTAGGTCTGGCCAGTGCCCACAAAGACGATGGGTTTGCTTGTGATGTAGGTCATAGAAATAGCAGCTCCCACCTGAAGTGGAGAAAGGAGATACCCAATCAACTCAAGGCCGCTGCTTTTTACCCCCTCAGTAACAGGAATCTTTGGAGCCAACAACATACCCTTATAGCATCAGCTCCCTTGTAAAGGCTGCCCTTCCTGCCCCCATCTCACTCTATTCTGTATCATCCGTATTTACCTTGTCATCAATGGTATCAAATTTGGTAAGGACGATGCCATCAATGAGCCGAGGTGTTTGAGCCATAGAATGGTCAGCCAAGGCTCTGTTAAATTTGACCTGTAAGGGAGAAACATGATATAACTGTAAGAAGCACTCAACTGTCCAAAGATAAGGCTGGGAAAAGAACTAGGCCCTAGCCCTCACCAGCTGGTCCACGGCCTCATTGCCTACTAAGGCCTCCCCCACAAACAGCACCAAGTCGGGTGTGTTGACAGTAATGAGCTTAGCCAGGGCAGTCATCAGAGGGGCATTGTCTTGCATGCGGCCAGCTGTGTCCACCAGCACCACATCAAAGCCTTGGTTACGTGCTAAAGAGAAAAAAGTGGTCAACTCAAAACATCTGGAATATCCTGTTCATTCCCAGCTTTCTCTCAAGAAGTCATAACCTGGCTGTATTAAAAGCCTATGTGTTTACTTTCTTGGGCTCTGGATCTGGCTGTAAGGT
Organism: Felis catus; assembly: GCF_018350175.1. NCBI lineage: Eukaryota > Metazoa > Chordata > Mammalia > Carnivora > Felidae > Felis > Felis catus. The sequence continues at coordinate 23,193,349 of NC_058377.1, forward strand.
TATATGAGCAAAAAAACTATTCTGTGCTTGGCAATCAAGAACATTCAGGAAAAGATGGCAACAGGATAGAGGAGAGCAAACAGGTTTCTTTGGTGGGAATGTATTTTGCCTGCAGCTAGTACTCCTGTTACCCAAGGCAGAGCACTGCAAGTTCCCAATCCTGACTTGTTACAGAGCAGTAAGTTGGTAGGAGGGTAACCCTGACCTTCTGCCAATCCCAAGGAAACCCAAGGAGGAACAGGGCCCACACAAGCTCCCCCACGCTTTCTCTGCGCCATACCAAAGGCAATCGCTTCCATGGCGATTCCAGCAGCGTCCTTGCCGTAGCCCTTTTCAAACAACTGCACCATAGTGCGGCCACCGTGATTCTCTGGGGGGTGTAGGGCACTCAAACGCCGGGTGTGTGTACGCAGCTGCTCCACGGCCCCGGCACGAAATGTGTCACAGGCCGCAATGAGGACACTGAAGCCATTCTCTAACAGCCAGAAAGAAATCTGTGGAAAAAAAGCAAAGAAACCAGTCATCTAGAATGAGAATTGCTAAGACATGGAGAGTGAAGAAAATGGGGAGCTCTACTGACCTTGGCAAGATTAGTAGACTTCCCCACTCCATTAACACCGCAGAAGGTGACAACGTAAGGGCGCTGATGACGCTGGGCATCCATGATATCCCGCAGCATGTCAACACGACGCTGTGGCTGCAGAATCTGTACCAGGGACTCCTGTAGGGCTTGCTTTACTGTGGAAGTCACCGCTAAAAAGGGAGGTGGATCCATGAAACCCAAGGAACGTGCTCGAACACCCAACACCTAAGGGAGCTGGGACCTTGTCCCAGGAATCCACACCATAAGTGATCGTGTTCCAAGCACTTAAACTCATTTAGTTGTGATAACTCTTAAAGTCTAAGTTCTGTAATAGACGTTTAGAGGTGAAAGAGTTTGCCAGAAGCCATACATCTAGCAAGAATGGAGAACAATGCTCTTCACCTCCTAGTAAGTGTAATCCCTTGAGCACTTCTGGTTTAGGGAGATACTTACTGCTGAATGTCCCCATCACCTTCCCTTCCAACTTGTTGGCCACAGATTCACAGAGCTGGACTGCAATGTCTGCTGCCACATTCTTAGCTGGAGAGACAGGAACAGGTGTGAGTGCCACCTCCACAGTAAACAACCCATAGTACAGCTGAGAGTTCTAGGTGGTTCTACTCTCCACCATCTCTGTCCCATACACACGAGTCCACCTGTTCTCAGAACTTACCAATGAGATGATCACGCATTTTGTCCAGCACAGATTCCATGTCTGCACGACTCAAGCTCTTGGACCCCACAAGGCCCTTCAGCATCCCAAACATGCCACCCAGAGTTCCCTTGGTAGCACTGCAGGCACAGGAAATGATGGATATGTATAAAGCCAGCAGGCAGGAATGAAGTTTCATCTGTTCTGGAGCCACACCTCCCACTCACCACCTGAAGTTCCCCTACCTAGGTTTGGTGGAGTTTTGAGTGGCCCCCTCATCCTCTGAGCTGCTGCAGTCCAGATCCTGAAGCTGCCCCCCAGGCCCAGTACCTCGAATCTGGAGGGTACAGGGAAAGGAGTAAGAGGGGATCAGGAACTCTCGAGAGCTGAAGGGGAAGAAGCCCAGGATTTACCCTGTCCTCATTCCATCTCTGATTTGGAAAACTCCAAATGTAACCCACCCCTTCATTCAAAGCAACCAAAGGTACTACCCTCCTAGTCTCTACCTCCTCCCCAATTGCTTACTAATGGTAACTCTCATTGGCCCCTATTGCCTCTTACCAAGTTGATATCCTCAGGTGGGGCAACCTCAGGAGCTCCATTGGTGGTGGGGGTGCTATAATCCAAGACTTCCTTGTTTGCACAGCCACCCAGAGCCCACACCCGGGGTGCTTTTTTGCCCTTCTCCTTTGGAGCATCTGATTTCATGGACTTGCTGTAAAGGGTTATAGCACAAAAGGTTACGGTGCAGTAGGAAAGGAAACATCCACTCAAGAACCAGGGATAAGCGCTCCCTTGCCCCCACTGTGGCTAGATAACAACATTTGTGGTGAAAGTTAGAATGCTCACCTGGACTTCTCCATACCTCTCCCATGCTTCTGAATGAATTCCTCTCGCTTCCTACGTATCAGCTCTTCTTTGGAAAGTTCTACCCCATTCTCAGGCCCCACCAGGAGACCGGACTTTTCAGCAGGGACAGCTTTGCTGGTAACCAAAGGGCCATCAGAACCTGTTAGGAGAAAACTCACTGGAGAAAAACAACCAAATTCCTACAATGGGAAATAAAGTCTTCCAAATCCTTAAGAGGAAACTAGGGGCAAACACCTTGGGGATCACAAGGACGGGATGATTAGGTGACGGGCATCTGAGCAAGGGAGGTAAGCAACGACCAAGGGAAAGATGAAACAATTTCAGTCCATACTATCACATTAACTTTTCATGCCCTGCTATGCCCAGGGAGCTCAAACTCACTCTCCTTCTTGGCCCCCTTGTTTTTTTTGCTGTTCTTTGCTTTTTCTTTGGGTTTTTCACCCCGTGTCTCAATCATGGACCTCACAGGTTTCTTGGCCTTTTCAGAATCTTCAAATTTCTTCATGGTTGTGGGAGCACGGATCTTACTGCTCTCCTCTGCTTCACTAGAAAGAAGAGAATGATCAAAGTCCAGAGAAAGGACCCTCACACCAAGAGGCCAGTTACAACTGGACAGCAAATTCCGTGTGTTCTGACAAACAATTTACTCCCCTGGAACCGCCCTCAGGAAGGAAGGGAGATTATCAGGTCATGGAAATCAATTGTGCAGAGGGGAGGCCTCTCACCGAAGAAGCCGCAGGAAGTCATTTTGGAAATCAAAAGTGCCATTCAATAGACTTAGAGCACTTTGCTGTTGGATCTCTGTACGGTACTTGTCCCGAAACAGCCGGTGCACATCATCTATCAGTTTGTCTACATACGTCAGCGTGAGGATCTTCTGAAAACCAACCTGTTCAGGGAGAGAAACAGAGCCAACAGATCTGCTTACAAGCCAACTCACTCCAGGCCTCCAGAGACTGGCTCAGCGGCCTGGCACGTTTCCCCGACCTGAGGGGCAGCCAAGGTCTCTGCCTGGGCTCAGGAGCGTCTTCCCTTTCCCCCTCCACTGTCTGTCTTCTCAGTTACTTCACCGTATACACTGGGCTCAATTAATGAGGGTTCTCTTAATCAGGATTAAAGAAAAGTGTAATCATTATCCTTCTAAAATAGCCCCACTTACCACAAACACCAGCTCAAACTGGTTGTCCAATTTGTACTTGAGTGTGAGTGCCTCATGGGTGAAGGAGTTGTTACCTCCCCTTTCCTGGAAGAAAAAAAAAAAGAGTTCAGACTACCCAGAAAACCCATACTTGAGCCCCTCAAGGATTACCTATGGGAAAGAACCAGACACTTCCCTCAAAGTCAAACCTGTCGTCCCCAGGACAAGAGGATGCTGGGGGCACTGCTCTCTAGCAGCATCCCATCAGGGAGAAAAGGAGGTGCCAAGTTGGGGGGAGGGGGACGGTTAAGGGGAAAAGAGGTTAGAGGGAAAGAAAGACACGTGGGAGCCAGAAGAGAGAATCACACAATCAGATTTACTAGGAGCTGTACGCTATTTACAGCTTTTTAAAAGCGTTTTTCCATTATCTCGCCCAGCACCCAGCCTTCGACACAACAGAAAATTAAGCTGCTAGGGGGTCAATGGAGGGAACTATGGGAAATCTCAAGAGACGCCGGGATTCGGCTAGAGTCCCAGAGACGGAGGGGGAAGGGGTGTCGCAAAGTTGCTAGAGGTCCCAGGGGAGCGGGAAAGAGAAGCGGAATACTGGCAATGAGTGAGTGGCCAGTTTGGGATAGGCGGAGAAGGTGGGAGGGGGGCGTGGGATCAGTTGAAGGGGCTATGGACCAGTTCAGGGGGCCGAGCCCGTAGTTCTGATCCCGAGGGGGCTATACCTGCAGCAGCACAGAACGAATCAACGCATTAACGGGCCCGGTGCACGAGTCGCTCACGCCCTGGAAGCACCAGAGCACAAGCCCGCCTTTGGAGAAAATGGTGAAGAAGTCGAGCATGGCGGCAGCGGGAAAGGAGCCGGGGCCGGCGCCGGGAACTCAGGCCGCGATCGCCGCCGCTTCCTGCTGCGCCAAGCTCGGGACACGTCACACCAGCGGTCCCGGAAACCGGCTCAGCCGCACTTCCGCTCCGAGCTGCTGTGTTCTTTCTCCGCCTCCGCCCGAGGGCGCGCAACACTGACGCAGGCGCCAGGCTCGCCAATGGCGGGTGGGGGCGGACCTGGGCGGGGCTCTCAGAGAGGACGGCCTACAGCGCGGAGGGGCGTGGCCCTCAGGACCCGCTGGCCAATGGGCGCGCTCGTCTGAACGGCCTGCGGCGCGGAGAAGTGACGGCAGAGTGGGGCTGGCGTCGGGAGGTGGGGTGGGGGGGGGGTCTCCCAGAGGGCCTGGGCTCTGAGTGGTCATGCTTCGCAGGACGTTGCTTTTGGGCTTGTGCCGGGGCCCCTTGGGCCGGGGTCTAGGCACACACAGAGGAGGCTCTATTCTGGGTAAAGTTGAGGGCCGCGGAGGGTATCGTGGTTCTTGGATGGCCCCAAGCTCCAGCTCTGTGACCTTCCGGACTCAGGACCCGGCCCACGATGTAAAGACAGTGGGTCGGCTGGGAGGAGGGGGTAAGCTTTCCTGCCGGAGCTTGTAAAGGCTGGGCTTCCCAGGAAGCCCCTCTCAGGTGACAAATTGCAGATCGTTCTATGCCTCAGCTTACTACCAGCATAACAGAGAGCCAGGTTGATTGGTTGCAGAGCTAGCTGTGCCTTAAAGTCCTGCTCGCGTGCAGGATGCTGCACTTAGCGTGTGGCTGTTAAGGAGGGAAGAGAAAGAAGGTTCAGTGTGCGGCCTGGAGTGCAGCCGGAGAGTGAAGACTTAAATAGACCAGTTCAAGACTGGATAGAATCCAATTTGGACAAATGCCCTGCACTGCTAGTCCCCGAAGCTAGTGTAACTGGAGAAGTACAGTGAGCAGATGGGAACTGAGATCAGCCTTGATGGATATCGTTTACTGGCTCAGGGAAGGTGTGTGTTCCAGGTTGCGGAGAACCCAGTGAAAATTAGAAGTATTGGTTTTGTGCAAGAATCTAACAAAAGCCACGTAGGTAGAGAGCAGAGATAGGAAACGTAGTGTGGATGGGTGAGGTAAGCCTAGATCAAAGAAAGATTCCAACATTGCCGAGAAGAGTTTGAATTTTGTATTGGAGTCGGTGAGACGACTTGGAGATTTGTGTGTTAGGTGTGAAAGATGAAAGGATTCATTGATTCAAGGCACTGATGGCGTACCAGGTTCTGTGCTAGGCTGAAGACTCATTGGTGAAGAAGGTAGGCATAGTACCATATGAAGCAATGACACTTAAACTCAAAATTGCAGATGTGTTGCATGAGGTAATGAGACCGTTTGACAGGAGATTCTGACAGTCCACGGAGTCAGGAAAGACTTCCCTGAGAAAAATGAGAACTGAGCTGAAAGCGAAAAGAAGCAAAGAGTTAACCAGGCAAAGAAGCGGACATGGTTTCAAAGTCGAGAGAACACCTGTGTAGATTTCCTGCCACCATCGAGGTGTCGAAGGGGGCGGAGTGGGGGAGTGGGGAGAGAAAAAGGTAAACCAGAGCCAGAGTGTGCTGTGCCTCATCCATGTTGAAGATTTTGGACTTTTATTCTTAGAGTAATGGAAAACCACTGGAAGGTTTTAAGCAGGAGAGTATGTGATTGAATTAGTGCTTAGAAAATATTCTAGCTGTGATGCAAAAGAGTCAGGTGGTAAGAGGAGGATTAGTGGAAACAGTAAGGCTTTTGCGTTAGTCCAGGTGAGAGGTCATGGTAGTTCAGGCTAAGGTGGTGGTGGCGGAGATGGGGAGGAAACGGGGACAGATTGGAGAGATCTTTAGGAGGCAAAGACATCAGGACTTGACAATAGATAGGACATGAATGTAGCTTTGTCGGTGGTGACGGATATCCAGGATAAGGTGCCACTCAGAGGTATCATGCTTCAGAGGACACTGCCGCTTGGAGTGTGCCAGGACCTATTGGTCCAGGAGCCTGGAACCCTCCTCTCCTAGAGGAGAGGGAAATGCAGTTGAATATATGAGCCTGTGATTCAAGGGAAAGAGCAGTCTGCACAGGAGATGAGCACGCGTAAGTCACCTGGCCCAGGGAGAGAGTATAGAGTGTTCTTTTTGAGAAGTTGAATCTTGCAGTGCTGGGCATGATGCGTGAGGCGGGAAGAGAGCCTGATGGCACACAGACCACATGGCGAAGCTGTGGAATACTGCTGGGTGCAGGCTGACCTTATGAGAGGGGATGACTGTGGGAACAGCCAGCTCAGTGTCCGTTTCCGTTTAGCCAACCTTCTCCTGTGCCCATCCTCTAACCCCCTACCACCTGTAAAGAAAATGTATGGCCTTCTGACCATAACTGCGTCCCACAGACCGAGATGGAAAGATGTCCGAGATCAAGAAGAAGATCCAGTCAATCCTTCCCGGCGGGGACTGGAATCCACTGTACGACACCAGCTACCTGCCCCCTGAGAGCTCGGATGTGGTGATTGTGGGGGGTGGGGTGCTTGGCCTGTCCGTGGCCTATTGGCTGAAGAAGTTGGAGAAGCCAAGAGGTGCCATTCGAGTGCTGGTGGTGGAACGGGACCACACGGTGAGGTGTGGGGTAGAGCAGTGTCATGACTGGGGCACGGACTCCTATTTTATTAAGGGGCAAGGGGAGGGGAAGGGAGGAAAGACTTCGATCTTTGGAGGTCTAAAGGGCAGGGACTGTACTTTGACTCTTGTTGAGAAACAGTCCCGGGTTCTTCCTTCAAATTAGAGACTTTGGCCATAGAGTTGCTTGTAAAAGCACATTTCACAATGTCAGATCTTTTGGGCGCCCACAGGTCCGTCTGAGAGCCTGCATTCCAGCTGGAATCAATACAAACAGCTATCCCCTCCCCCTTCCAGGTTCCTTTACTTCTGAGTTTTTGCACTTTAGTTCCGATTAGCCATTGAGAGTTAGCCACGAATCTTACTAGTTTGGTCATATTCCTCTATTTTCCAATTAGTAGATGAAGTGTTAATCTCCTGCCCTTGGACTTCAAGGCCATTACCGTTTTGTGCCACAGTGCCCAGCCCTTTTAGATGACTGGCTCTCTCTGCTCTGCACATCTGCTAAGAAGGATTTTAATAATTGTTGTCCTCTTTGGGTGCTGGTTGACTTGCATACAGGTTTATCTACCTCAACTCCTCTTAGATTATAAACGTGCAAGTAGGACCCCCCATTACCCCAGGGGCTTCCGTTCCAGTATTCTGCTCCCAGGTGACAGGGTACTGGTCTCCCTCAGTTACTTTTGTCTTTCCACAGTATTCCCGGGCCTCCACTGTGCTTTCCGTGGGCGGGATTCGTCAGCAGTTCTCGGTGCCTGAGAACGTCCAGCTCTCCCTCTTTTCAATTGACTTTCTACGGAACATCAATGTATGTGCAAAGAGATTTGGGGACTGGGGTGGTGAGCACTCCTTTAGCCCAGAGAGAGGAGCAGCCCAGTTGGCCGGGGGGATCAGGGAGCGGAAGCAGTTTGGGCCACTAGGAGTTGGAACCACCAGTTTTCTCCCCAGTGGTGGTACCCAGAGGGGGGCTTCTCTGAGCCCTGGGAGCTGTTGGTGAGGAGGCCAGGAAAGCTCTCCCTCCCTCCCTCCTTTAAGTCAGCTTCTCTAAAGAACTTTTTTTCTTCTTTGCGCACACACAGGAGTACCTGGCTGTAGCTGATGACCCTCCCCTGGACATTCAGTTCAACCCATCAGGTTATCTCTTGCTGGCTTCAGAAAAGGGTGCTGCCATCATGGAGAACAACGTGAAGGTGCAGAGGTGGGTGGGGTGCCTGGCACGACCACCCATCTGCTGCTCAGCTGTGTGCATGTAGCAAGCTCCGACACCAAGTTAGGAACTGAGAAACCCTGTGGGGCAGGGATGGGGAGGGGGGTTGATGAGATAGGTCCCTGCTGTGTAGGAGCTCTGACAGGAGTCTGTCAGGAAGCACAGACACATGCAGACCTCCAGTACCCTGTGCTAAGTGCTCGAACATGGATACAGACAACACACTGCTGCGGTGGTTCCTAAATCGGCCAGATCACAAAAACCACCCGGGAAATCCCAGACCTAATAAGCCAGAGCCTCTAGGGAAGGGCCCAGGAATCTGCAGACTTTTCCTGCAAGGGCCAGATAGTACACATTTTAGGCTTCGGGGGCCATATGGACTCTGCTGCCATCATTCAGCTTTGTAGTTGAAACAGAAGCAGCCAGGGACAAGATATAGGCAAAAATAGAAATGAATCAGTGTGACTCAGGTACAAAAATGCAGCAGGCTGGTTGGGGCAAGCCCTCTCCTAAGTGCGTCTCGTGATCGGTCAGGAGCATGTGTCTATAACAGTCTTGCGGGTCTTACTAGGGACATCGGGTAATGTCCCAGATGCAGTAGTTATTCATTTAGTCACCAAGACATCCCCTGTGGGTAAACCGAGGCACAAGGTAGCTAGCAAGTGGTGGCACTGGGATCTGAACCAGGCAGTCGGGCTTGCGAGTGTGTTGTTTTAGGGTCTGCGTTGCTGCCTTTCGAGGACAGTGTCCCATAGGAGATAATTGTGGTAGTGAGCAGGACTGTACTAGAAGGTAGACAGGAAGGTCATTCCAGGCAGAAGGGAAGGAGACAAGCGGAAGGGACACAGTGGTCTGCCCTGTTGTGAAAGGATACAGGATAGTTAGGGGATGTCAGGGAGTTTAGTGTGGTCAAAGGGATACCAGGGGGTAGGAAAGGAAAGAGGGGTCAGCTGAAGAGCCATGACTAGGACGCTTGGCCTTTACACGTTCAACAGGGAGGAAAACTTGGGGGTTTGGGGCAGAGAAGTTACGTGAATGAATCGGAATCCCCACTTGTGGAGTCGGGGTCCATACTTTGCCTCCTCTGCACAGTCCTCGCCTCTGACACACAGGCACACAGTCGCGCATTTCTCTCAGGCAGGAAGGAGCCAAAGTTTGCCTGATGTCTCCTGAGCAGCTTCGGAACAAATTTCCCTGGATAAACACAGAGGGCGTGGCTTTGGCATCTTATGGTAAAACGTGCTTGCAGAGGGGATCAGGGGTTGAGGGGCGCCTCAACGTTGGAAGTCTCAGCACCCTGTAACCCGCCTCTAGAAGCAGTGCTTCCCCCCGGGCCAGCAGAGCCTCCCTCGGCCCCTGCTAGCTCTCTGTCCTTCCACAGGATTTGACTCTGGTACACTTGGTCAACGTGAACCTTCCCTGGCTTCCCTAAAGAGGAGTTGGGGGCACAGGAAATCCAACAGGAGAGGAGGGTCCTAATCCCACCTCCTGAGTCCTCTTTCTTATCACAGGGATGGAACACGAAGGTTGGTTTGACCCCTGGTGTCTGCTCCAGGGGCTTCGGCGAAAGGTCCAGTCCATGGGGGTCCTCTTCTGCCGCGGAGAGGTGACACGTGAGTCTGAGGCCCCGTGCCCACTGCTCCTTCCCTCTGCCAGCTGGGGCACAGGCCTAGATGGGGTCTTATCTTCACTCACGGGCTAAGCAAGGGTTGGTGGGGAATGGGGTTCTCCCGGCGGCCTTGTCCTGAGCATCCTGACTCCAGCTCCTAAGTAGGCTTTCTCAGGACACGTGTTGCACGTGAAGGTTTCAGCTTGCTCCCATTTTGCATGCAGTCAAGGTCATCTTGGTTACCCCATATCTGTTTGCGGGAAAGCTCCGGTCTTCCAGGTTGCTTTCCTAATGAAGTCCACGGAATCCCAGCCTCGTCTTCTTCAGGCCTCAGGCGCTTCTTTTCTTTTTCCTGCAGGTTTCGTGTCTTCGTCTAACCTCATGAAGACTGCAAGTGGGGAAGAAGTGAATGTGAAAAGGATCCACGAAGTTCATGTAAGTTGCCAGCCTGTGCATCTTCCTTACCAAAGTGCAAGGGTGGAAAAGGTAACGGCTGTCATTTTGGTCTTTCTCTACCCACTTCCAGTCTGGGTAAACTAAGGCTCGGGAAGAAATGTACCTCTCACAGGGCCCGGTATGTGGGCCAGGCCCTCCTTCCCCTCCCCTTCTGGTGCCTTCAGGTGAAGATAGACCAAAGCCTGGAGTACCAGCCCGTGGAATGTGCCATAGTGATCAACGCAGCAGGGGCCTGGTCTGGCCAGGTTGCAGAGCTGGCTGGCATTGGGAAGGGGCCACCTGGCACCCTCCAGGGCACCAAGCTACCTGTGGAGCTGAGAAAAAGGTAACTTCCCTCAGGGCAGCTGAGGAGGTCGGTGAGAGAGGGAAAGAAGCAATGTAAGAGTTCGGTAAATGTGCTGGGAAGGCGATTTCCTAACCTGCTGGTTGTGGCAGGTACGTGTACTTGTGGCACTGCCCCCAGGGACCAGGCCTGGAGACCCCGTTCGTTATAGACCCCAGTGGAACCTATTTCCGCCGAGAAGGATTAGGCCATAACTACCTGGGTGGCTGTAGCCCCACTGAGGTAAGCTAAGCGGGGCTGGGGTGCTGGGCAGGGGACATAGGCCACTGTCATCGAAGAGTCAGGCTCTTTGGATGGCCCAGCGCTCTCACTGACCTTGAGCCTCCTCTGGGTTTGAACTGGGATCTTTTCTCCCCGTCCCCTCCTACTGAGGGGCTCAGTGAGGTCTGGGTCAGCCCTTGTGTCCCAGGCAACATAAGCCATGTCCCCACCTCTCACCGTAGGAGGAGGAACCGGATCCAGGGAACCTGGAGGTGGACCATGATTTCTTCCAGGACAGGGTGTGGCCCCCTTTGGCCCAGAGGGTACCGGCTTTTGAAACTCTGAAGGTAACAGGAGACCCATGAGCCTGGAGCACCCGGGTCGGCTTGGAAAGCTTGTCCACTGCCACTCGCCCTCTGCCTCACAACTGCTAAGGACTCTTGGTCTAGGGACCCATCCCACTGACCCCTCGGGGGCTGGGAGAGGGTGCCGCGTCTGTCCCCAGAGCAGGAGTGAGGGTGGCACGTGTCGGCACCTTCCCAGGCACGCCTGTGTCTCGTACACCCGCAGGTTCGGAGCGCTTGGGCCGGCTATTACGACTACAACACCTTTGACCAGAATGGCGTGGTGGGTCCTCACCCACTGGTCATCAACATGTATTTTGCCACGGGCTTCAGCGGCCACGGGCTCCAGCAGGCCCCTGCCGTGGGGCGAGCTGTGGCGGAGATGGTGCTGGAGGGCCACTTCCAGACCATCAACCTGAGCTCCTTCCTCTTCAGCCGCTTTTACTCGGGAGAGAAGGTCCAGGAGCACAACATCATCTGAGCCTGTAAGCTCTTCGCTGGGCCCCGCCGCCCTGTCCGTCCCCCGTGGCCTCCCTACACTCTCCTGTCCCCACAGGGCTGGGCGGGCAGGCCGACTACAGGCTGTGAGGCCCAGGCCAACAGAGAGTGTTGGAGGGGGAGACCCCAGGACTGACGGCCCGGGCTGAGGCCACCTGCCAAGGCAGTGCAGCCGGACAGAATACCTGAGCACGTGGCCCAAGACTGCCTTCTTCCTGGTACTGAGCCAGCAAGATCACCTATGCCCCTCTTGGCAGGCTACCCCGGAGCCCGGGCAGGGAGCCTTCCGGGGCAGCTGGTGCGGATTTAGTGACCGTTTACCTACTCATCAATCAATAAATGTTATTACTCTTTCCACTCAGTCTTCTGCCCCTTCTCCTTTGACCTCATGGCAGTTGCTTCTGAAGCACCGGTAGCCTTTGGTCCCAGGCCGCACGGCCTTCCCCTCCCGGCAGCATTCTCCCGTCCTAGGTGTAGGCAGCTTATTGGCAAACTAGTGCCTTCCCTTCCTGAGTTGCTGCAGAGGGAAGGGATGGTTCATTCCTTTATTCAGCATTTTTTCAGCTCCAACTCTCGGCCAGGCCCAGGGCTACATATCAGAGATCTACCACCAGGCGGGGCATCCTCTGCATGCTCACTGGAGCGTTCTTATCTGTGCCCGCCCCGCAGCCCAGAGCAGACCTAGTGCCGTCCCTGCAGTGCCAGGAAGAAGCGCAGGTCACGGACACCTCATCTCAGCTGTGTCTCCGCAGAGCTCCCCCGGGGAAGCCGACCTCTGAGCTGAACCTATAGGATGAGTGGTTGAACACAGTGAAGGCACAGCAGGGACCGGGGGTGGGGTGGGGACCGCAGGCTGTGGGGAAGATTGTATACAAATGCCCAGGACCAGGACTTCGCAGGATTCGAGGGAGGATAAGTGATGTCCTGGCTAGATCATGGAGTGAAGAGGGGTAGTAAGGAGTAGGGCAGGGCCAGGGGCTGAAGAGCCAGGTGTGGAGCTCAGGCTGTATTGCACGGGCTTTCCGTAGGGAAGTGACATGCTCAGATTTTCCTTTTTTTTTGAGTTTATTTTTTTATTTTGAGAGGGAGAAAGTATGCACATGAGTAGGGAAGGGGCAGAGGGGCGGAGAGGGAGAGACAGAGAGAGAGAATCCCAAGCAGGCTCTGCACTGACAGCTCAGGAACCGTGAGATCATGTCCAGAGCTGAAATCGTGAGTCAGCAGTTTCACCAACTGAGCCACTCGGGCGCCGCAGATTTTCCTTTCAGAAAAATCACTCTGACTGCCTTGTGGAGAACAGATTGTGGCGTCAAAGCAGGAGGCCAGATGGGAGGCTTCGCTGCAGTCCATGTGGCAGAAACAATAGTGCCCACGCTGTCACGGCAAGAAGCTTGTGTATCCAAAGAGGTGACGGTAGTAACAAGAAACGGGGTCAAGCATGACACTCAGGCATCTGGCTTGGACAACTAGATGTATATCTTGCTTCCGTAGAGGTGAGGGACGCCAGGGAGGAGCCGTGTGGGGGACAAAATGAAGCAGTTTGAGACCTGTCGAGTCAAAGGTGCCTGGTAGAGACGTCTAATGAGGAGTTGAGTTTATTGTCATGGCACTCAGGATGATCCAGGCTGCGAACACCATGGAAGAGAAGGGCATCACCCCCACGAGGGGAGAAGAGTAGGGAACCAAGGGGGACACTGGACACTGACGTTTAAGGGATGAGCCAAAGGAGAGGAAGCTGAAGAGGTGGCCAGAGAGGCAGGAAAAAAGCCAGGAGCATGAGGTATCATGGGAACCTAGAAGGAATGGGCGATGCTACCCATGCACGTGCACTGGCTGGATCGGTACCAAGTAGGTCAGTGGGGACCTGAGGGAGAGCGGTTCTGGGAAGAAGGTGGGGTTTGAGGTGACAGCTGTCCAGAAGGGAGAAGCGGGTGGGAGCAGAAATATCTAGGAAAGTGTTCATTCCCCCTGAAAAGCGGCCTTTGGGGAGAAGAAGGAAACACAAGAGATGAACGTGACTGATTATCGGTTGTGTAAGGGAGGGAGGCCAGGGGAGATGCCAGTGAGGTAACAGGAGGAGCCCCTGGGGGGGGGGGGGGGGACAGCCAGGACTGATCAGGTGAGCAAAAGAGGAAGAGCCACCAGTGCTGAAAGACAGGAAGGAACTTGGCCAGGGGCACAAGGCAGTGACAACTCAGGCCAAACCCAACATCTGTGTTAACCCTGTAAGCAGGCCTTGTCAGGTGCCTGATATTCACTCCCCCTAACTTCGGTACAAATACCCCCATCTATGGGTCAGAAGGAAAATGGGCTTCATCTGGCTCCTCACCCCGAAGCGACATCAAGATGACAAATACTGTACTTATTTATTAAGAACACATTGATGAATCCTCCATACTTCCACAGGTCGGTTTTTTTTTTTAATTTTTTTAAACGTTTATTTATTATTGAGAGACACAGAGCATGAGCAGGGGAGGGGCAGAGAGAGGAGGAGACAGATTCTGAGGCAGGCTCCAGGCTCTGAGCTGTCAGCACAGAGCCCAACGTGGGGCTCGAACTCACAAACTGTGAGATCATGACCTGAGTCGAAGTCGGAGGCTTAGCCACCTGAGCCACCCAGGCGCCCCCACAAGTCTTTTTAAAGTTTATTTTGAGAGGGAGAGAGAGTGTGTGAGCAGAGGAGGGGCAGAGAGTGGGAGAGAGATCCACAGGGCTTTATTCAAACTTGTAGGAGAGCATTCATTGCATCTATCAAACTGTACGAGAGTTGGGGCCCTAGCCTTCTTCACCTGTGTCCCAACACCGAGCTGTCCATGTCTCCTGGAGTAACTGCTCTGCACCCAAGCCCGAAGGGGATCCCGGGCCTCCGAGACTTTTCAGTCAAATGGCAGGGCTAACCCTCATCAGCCCAACTCCAGACAACACAAGGTTTGTAGGGAACAACACAGGGATTGTAGGGAAAGAGGCCAGAGGGGCAGGGTTAAGAAAGGATATCCTTTGTAAGTTGCAGAATTGAGGCTTGCCACAAGAGGGGCGTTTGAGGATCGTAGCACGGAAAGGGGGGACCCCGCGGGTGGAGGGAACAGCAGAAATCAAGCACCCAGCAAGGAAAGCTGAGGTGAGTTTCATAAAGAGTAAAAGAAACCCAGAAGCCCTTCCTGTACCTCCTACCTACTTTATCTCATGGACTCCTCCCCACAGCACCAGGAACCAGATCCTAAAATTCGATGATGAGTAAAGTGAGCCTCCGCAGGCTGCACACTTCCAAGGTCGGAGGGCTAGTAAGTGATGAGCTCTGGATGCGAACTCCAGCAATCTTACTCCAGAGCCCTCCTGCCCAGCCTTATACTACACTGCCTGCCGGGATTAGCCACTAATTCTCTCTGCTGGCTGGTGAGAAAAGGAGGAAATCAGACTGAAAGGGAGATGGTGAATCTTCCACCGGCCCTGTTAAACTACCGGCATCCTCCAAGCATTTCGTGCGCACGGTTGTAGGAGTGTTTCCCAAACTGGCGTGCCATGGACCCCTGCTCAGGAAGACCCCGATATTTCTCCTACGGTGAAACAAGTTTGGGAAATGCTACATGTTGTGTTCCCTCCCCCACCCAAACCGGGTTCATCACGGTGCAAACGGGCAGGTAAAGAAATCCTGCACCCTGTTTAACCCCGGACTCGGCCAACGTCTTGCTCACCACATTTGTGCGGCAGCTCTGTCACCCTGCAGAGCAGCGCTCCTCGCGCCCTTTCGGGAATCGCAGTGGGGCGCAGCGCAGGGGCCGGCATCGGCTTCCCGCCCCGGCTTCGGTGTCCCGGGCGGCCCCCTTCGGCATCCGAGAGCCACGTTCCCAACCTACCGTGCGGCCTCTGGACAAGTTCAAGCTCCGCTTTTCTTAACTGTAGAAAAGGAAAAAAAGGTATGGGATCTTGCCTTGCAGGGTGTCAAGAGGACGAAATGCGTGGAACACGGGTTTCTTTTCCTTCTCCCCGACGCGGGACAGTGTCGCGGCGGGTTTCCGAGGGACGCGGGAGGACAGCCTCTTCTCCGGGTTTCCGCCAGGTTGCGGACTCCGGAGCTCCCAGGGCCCCGCCGGCGGGCAGCAGGGAGACGCGGCTCCCGGGCCGGGTGACGCGGCGGCGGGAGCTCCTCGCAGAGTCAGGGCGCGGGCCGGGGAGGAGGAGGGGCCGCGGGCCGGGCCGCCTCGCCGCTTCCGGCGGAGCCGGGGGAACCGGGCGGGCGGCCGGCGGCCAGGGGCCTGCGCGCCGCACTTCCCCTCGCCGGGGGCGGCCGGCACCGCGCGGGAGACGGAGCCAGCCTCTCCGCCAGCACCGCGGCGGGGTCGCCGCCACCCACGCGCTGGTGAGCGCTCGCGGGGGGACGGGGCGGCACCGGGTGGGGGTCACCGCGGGTGGTGGGCGGGGCGGAGGAGGGTCCCCGGGGACTGCGGGGGCCCCTGCGCCGGGACCGGCCCTGTCCCTTGGCCGGGACGCCGCTTTCCTCTCTCCTGCCCCCTTTTCCTGGCTGCTTCCAGCACCCCGAATACGGAAACTGGGTGAGCAGGCTCTCCGAGAAAGTTGTCACCTTCTCCGTCGCAAAGGAGCTCGTTCAGGGAACCTCCCCCCACCCCCACCCCCACCCCCACCCCCACCCCCGCGCCCTTTAGTTTGTGTTGAACAGCCCGGCTCGGTCAGGTTGTTTCCATCTTTAACTGTAGAGAGAGGGTCTCTACCACGGTCTCCTCGCATCCTTCTTTGCTCTTCTGATGGGTCTGTGTGTGCGTGTTGCAGCGAGGAGATGGCTTTAGTTAGGGTTCATGACCTACGGAGGCCTTTCATGAACATCTGTCAAGGACTGGGATACCTGTGCAGTGCTGGAGTGACAGCATTGGACAGGAAAGGTTCAGCCCTGTCGTCTCCCTGGAGACGGGTAAATTAGAAATTACCACTCGCCCTGCTAAGTGCCACCGAGAGAGAGGGGCAGCCGGGAGTACTCTGGTAGCTAGGACACCTAAGCTGGGGGGCACCTAGGGTCAGGATTCACTGGCTGTCCGAGAGAGTCGCATCTAGTTTGGTTGTTTGTGTTTTAAACATTATTATTTTTTAATGTTTGTTTATTTCTGAGAGGGGGAGGGACAGAGACTGAGAGAGGGACAGGGGATCAGAAGCGGGCTCTGTGCTGACAGCAGAAGTCAGACACTTAACGGCTTAACCGACTGAGCCACCAGGTGCCCGGTTTGTTGTTGGTTGGTTTGTTTGTTTTTTAACTTAAAAAAATACATATTGCATTGCGACCTTACAGCTTACCCAGTTTTCACACAGTGGATTTCCTGTGCAACCTGCATCCAGAATAAATAAAATACCACTAGCATTCCAGAGGCCCTCAATGTCCACTTCCCACGGCTACTTTCATCTAAGGGCAACTGTTATCCTGGCTTCTCACATCATAAAATCGTTTTACTTGGTTTTGAACTTTTGACACGTGGACAGTATGTGAGATGCAGCCGTGTTGCATTTAGCAGTAATTCATTTACTCTCAACCGATGCATAATTTTGCACTGTACAGAGAGAGCACAATTTATTTCTACTTTCTGCTGGACACTTGGATGGACGGACACGGGTTGTTTCCCGTTCGGGTTGTTTTTTTTATTTTTTGAAATAGTGCCACGAGGCATTCTCGTACTTGTCTTCAGGTGAACATAAGCAGTTCTGATAGGAATGTTCCTAAGTGTGGAATTGCTGGGTGTGTTCAGCTTTAGCATAGTTTCGTGCCAAATGGTTTTCCAAAGCGGTTGTACGAATTTACACTCCCATCTGCAGTGTGAGTTCCTATTCCTCCACACCTTCACCAATACGCGATATGGTCCCTCTTTTTCATTGTAGCCACTCTGCTCAGTGCATGGGCCGTGGTGTTGCACTGAGGTGTTAATTTGCATTCCTCTTATGACTAATGAATCTGCATCTTTTCATGTGTCTGCTGGGCATTTGGATAGCCTTTTTGCAAAGTGTTCAATTCTTCTACCCATTTTGTCAGGAGATTGTCTCTGTTTCTTCCTAGTTTGTAAGACTTCTTAAATATTCTGGATATGAAATATTTATGGCATATGTATTTTTTTAATGTTTATTTATTTTTGAGACAATGCGAGAGACAGAGTGCAAGCAGCGGAGGGGCAGACAGAGGGAGACACAGAATCGGAAGCGGGCTCCAGGCTCCGAGCTGTCAGCCCAGAGCCCGATGCGGGGCTCCAACTCACAAACCGCGAGATCATGACCTGAGCCGAAGTCCGACGCTTCACCGACTGAGCCACTCAGGCGCCCCTATGGCATATGTATTTTTAAAATATCTTCTCTCTCTCTCAGGAGGTTGCCTTTTCACTCTCTTAATGATATCTTTTGATGAACAGAAGTTCAGTTTAATGTTGCCCAGTGTATCTTTTTTTTTTTTTTTCTGGATGGTTGTATTATTTATGGCCAGTTGAAAAACTCTTTACTTACCCAAGGGGTGGTGGGTGGGAAGAATGAGTGAACGTAGTCAGAAGGCACAAACTCAGTTATAAAATAAATAAATCCTGGGGATGTAAATTTACACCATAGTTACTAGAGTCAAAAAAACTATTGCATATTTGAAGGTTGCTAAGAGAGTGGATTTATTCTCGTTACAAGAAAAAAATGTGTAATTATGTAGTGATGGATGTTAGCTAGATTTATTGCGGTGACCATTTCATAATATATACATACGTTGGATCATCATGTTGTGCATCTGAAACTATTATGTTATATGTCAATTATATCTCAATTTTTTTTTTATTTATTTTTGAGAGAGAGACAGAGAGAGCTTGTGGAGGAGGGGCAGAGAGCGGGAGAGACAGAGGATCCAAAGCGAGCTTTTCATGCCAGCAGAGAGCCTGATGCAGGGCTTGAACTCACGAACCGTGAGATCATGACTTGAGCCAAAGTCGGACGCTCAACTGACTGAGCCACCCAGCTGCCCCCGTGACAATTTTAAATAAATCAGAAGATAAAGTCAGGAAGATAATTTCCTATATTCTCCTCTGAAAGTTTTATGGTTATTCTCACTTCTATCTACTTGAAATTAAGTTTTTTGTGTGGTGTGAAATAGGGTCAAATTTATTTTTTTCTACAAGGCTATCAAAATTGATGCAGCACCATCTGTTAAAAGACAATTTTCCCCACTGCATGGCGGTGTCAGCCTTGTCATAAATCAGGAGACGGTAGAGATGTGGGTCTGTTTCTGGACACCCTGTTCTTCCATCGTCTGTTTGTCCTTGTGCACATTAGCACGCTGCCTTAATGGTTGCTTTATAATCTCTATTATTCTGGTGGTGGAAGCTCTCAGCATTGCTCTTCTTTAAGATCTTAGGTATTTTTTATTTAACTACTCCTCCCAAAGCCTTTTTAAGAAATATATAAAAAGCAGTCATTTTGTAAGCTCAATAGAGTACTAATGTAAAAGGGTATGTAATTGGCATAATTTGTAAACTGTATCCATCCACCGATTTACTGCTGACAAAATCTATGTTACATTCAATGCCTGCATATTTACATCAGATCTACAGCAAAGTAAATACAAAATAAATTCACCTTATTTTAGTTAAAATGGGCTTTAGTACCTATAGGATATAGTTTCAAAACAAAGAGAATTTTTTAAAACTAAGAAACTGGTGTTTTCCCAAGACCGAGTTGCTACTTTTTGCAAAAGACATTATTATGTTTCCCACTCATGTTTGATCAGTAAGATATGTTCCCACGTGGCTGAACTTCAGCTAAAGTTTTAGATTTGAATAACCAGTTAGAATACTTTTTTTTTAATTTATTTTTTTATATGAAATTTATTGACAAATTGGTTTCCATACAACACCCAGTGCTCATCCCAAAAGGTGCCCTCCTCAATACCCATCACCCACCCTCTCCTCCCTCCCACCCCCCATCAACCCTCAGTTTGTTCTCAGTTTTTAACAGTCTCTTATGCTTTGGCTCTCTCCCACTCTAACCTCTTTTTTTTTTTTTTCCTTCCCCTCCCCCATGGGTTCCTGTTAAGTTTCTCAGGATCCACATAAGAGTGAAACCATATGGTATCTGTCTTTCTCTGTATGGCTTATTTCACTTAGCATCACACTCTCCAGTTCCATCCACGTTGCTACAAAAGGCCATATTTCATTTTTTCTCATTGCCACGTAATATTCCATTGTGTATATAAACCACAATTTCTTTATCCATTCATCAGTTGATGGACATTTAGGCTCTTTCCATAATTTGGCTATTGTTGAGAGTGCTGCTATGAACATTGGGGTACAAGTGCCCCTATGCATCAGTACTCCTGTATCCCTTGGATAAATTCCTAGCAGTGCTATTGCTGGGTCATAGGGTAGGTCTATTTTTAATTTTCTGAGGAACCTCCACACTGCTTTCCAGAGCGGCTGCACCAATTTGCATTCCCACCAACAGTGCAAGAGGGTTCCCGTTTCTCCACATCCTCTCCAGCATCTATAGTCTCCTGATTTGTTCATTTTGGCCACTCTGACTGGCGTGAGGTGATATCTGAGTGTGGTTTTGATATGTATTTCCCTGATAAGGAGCGACGCTGAACATCTTTTCATGTGCCTGTTGGCCATCCGGATGTCTTCTTTAGAGAAGTGTCTATTCATGTTTTCTGCCCATTTCTTCACTGGGTTATTTGTTTCTCGGGTGTGGAGTTTGGTGAGCTCTTTATAGACTTTGGATACTAGCCCTTTGTCCAATATGTCATTTGCGAATATCTTTTCCCATTCCGTTGGTTGCCTTTTAGTTTTGTTGGTTGTTTCCTTTGCTATGCAGAAGCTTTTTATCTTCATAAGGTCCCAGTAATTCATTTTTGCTTTTAATTCCCTTGCCTTTAGGGATGTGTTGAGTAAGAGATTGCTACGGCTGAGGTCAGAGAGGTCTTTTCCTGCTTTCTCCTCTAAGGTTTTGATGGTTTCCTGTCTCACATTCAGGTCCTTTATCCATTTTGAGTTTATTTTTGTGAATGGTGTGAGAAAGTGGTCTAGTTTCAACCTTCTGCATGTTGCTGTCCAGTTCTCCCAGCACCATTTGTTAAAGAGGCTGTCTTTTTTCCATTGGATGTTCTTTCCTGCTTTGTCAAAGATGAGTTGGCCATACGTTTGTGGGTCTAGTTCTGGAGTTTCTATTCTATTCCATTGGTCTATGTGTCTGTTTTTGTGCCAACCAGTTAGAATACTTTTGACTTATAATTAAATCTTTAAAAACAGGTGCTTTTGGGGCGCCTGGGTGGCGCAGTTGGTTAGGCGTCCGACTTCAGCCAGGTCACGATCTCGCGGTCCGTGAGTTCAAGCCCCGCGTCGGGCTCTGGGCTGACGGCTCAGAGCCTGGAGCCTATTTCCGATTCTGTGTCTCCCTCTCTCTCTGCCCCTCCCCCATTCATGCTCTGTCTCTCTCTGTCCCAAAAATAAATAAACGTTGAAAAAAAAATTAAAAATAAAAAATAAAAACAGGTGCTTTTAAATGCACACACACGTGCGCATATATGTACTTTTTTGGCATTTTTCAAGTCTTCCGAAGTTACTGTTTAAAAATCAGTTTCCCAAGTTTTACACCCAGAGATTTAATTCAGTAGATTTGGGGTGGGGCACAGGAACTGGCATTTTAAACCATCAGTGTATTTGTTTTCTGGGCTGGGTAACAAATTATTACAAGTTCAGCATTTTAAACCAACACTTATTTATTATCTGGTAGTTTCTGTGGGTCAAGGGCCCAGGCAAGGCTTGGCTGATTCTTCTGCTGGGGTCTCACCTGGCTTACCTCCAGGTTTTAGCTGGGGCCACAGTGCCACTGGGGATTCAAATGGGGAAGGATCCACTACCAAGCTCCCTCAGGTTGTTCTTTGTTGGCAGACTTCATCTCCTTGCGGTTCTAAGACTGCGGGTCTAAGGTTTTCTTGCTGGCTCTCACCTGGAGATCACTTCTCTTCTAGAGGTTAATTGTAGAGATCACTCAGCTTCTAGAGGCTGCCTGCAATTTCCTGGTAAATTCTTCAAAGTCAGAATGGGAGTCTCTCTCTAGTCTGCTAAGTTACGATTAAACACGCACACGTATGCACATACATAAGTATGACACAATATTCATATACATGCTACATTCACGTGTACATATTTTTAAATATCTTTTTTTAAAGTAATCTCTACACCCAATGTAGGGCTCGAACTCATGACCCCAAGATTAAGAGCTGTACGCTCTACCGACTGAGCCAGCCAGGCACCTCACATGTACACATCTTATATGGTAAATATACGTAGTGTGTATATATACTTATAAATGCATATACAGACAGTACACATCATATATAAAGTAACTGCTCTATAAATCACTCTGAGAAACACAATATTGTGTCTATCAAGCTATTAACAATTTAGTTGAGCACTTTATTGTTGTTTTTGTTTCTTTTTAGAGAGAGTGCAAGCAGGGAAAGAGGAGAGGGACAGAATCTTAAGCAGGCTCCACGCTTAGCACAGAGACTGATGTGGGCTCGATGTGGGGCTTGACATGGGGCTCGACACACATACATGTGTGTGTGTGTTTAAGTGGGATCATGACCTGAGGCGAAATCAAGAGTTAGTTGCTCAACCGACTGAGCCACCCAGGTGCCCCGTTAAATTGAGCACTTTTAAGTGACAGTGTCCTTTAAGTCCTAACAAATCCTGCCCGACAAGTGTTTTAGCAAATGTTTGAGAAGCAAACTTAGCCTTTGAAACCGATATTCTTTATTTAAAGTCCAAATCAAGTGAAATGTGATGATAATTTATTCATCAAAGAAGTGAAGAACTCAAACAATTTAAACCTTTAAACAGACCAGTCTTAAGATTCGACGCTTGCTCCATTCACGGCCTGACATACAATCAAGGATAGTGCAGTAGTTTCCAACTGCTCTGTAACAAATCACCAAAAATTTAGTGGCTTAATACAACATACATTTATTAGCTTACAGTGGCGGCATCAGAAGTCTAAAATGGATCGGCAGGGCTATGTTCTTCTGGAGGCTCTAGAGAAAAATCCATGTACTTGCCTTTTCCACTTCTAAAGGCTGCCTGCATTCTCCGCCCATGGCCCCATGTCACACAGACCTCTGCTTCTGTTGTCACTTCTCCTCTAACCCTCCCCCCACTCCTGCCTTCCTCTTATAAGGACCCTTGTGATAACATTCAGCCTTCCCCTCTAGCGTCATCCAGGATACTCTTCACATCTCAAGATCCTTTTTTTTTTTAATGTTTATTTATTTATTTTGAAAGAGAGAGAGGGGGAGAGAGAGAGAGGGGGAGAGAGAGAGAGAGAAAGAGAGAGAGAGAGGGAGCAAGCAAGGGAGGGGCAGAGAGAGAGAATCCCAAGTAGGCTCTGCACCATTAGCACAGAGCCCAATGCAGGGCTCTGATCTCACCAACGGAGATCATGACTTGAGCTAAAATCAAGAGTCAGATGCATAACCAACTGAGCCACCCAGGCACCCCTCAAGATCCTTAATCTAATCTGCAAAATCTATTTTTGCCATGTAAGGTAGCATATTCCCTGGTTCTAAGGACTCGGATGTGGACATCTTTCGGGGACCATTATCCTGTCCACCATAGAAAGTGAGTCCAGCCTAACAGAAATGTAAGATACATATCGTAATCATATGTCTTCCTATGTTTCAGTACATTCCCTATACCAATAGATATTGGAGACCCAATAGGGTATTGGATAATACTTAATACACTTTGTATTTTGTACAGTGAAACTTCATATTTTTCCTCACATAACACATTCTACATATAACGTTGCAAAAGGATTCTAAGAAACACTAAAGGGAAGGGGGGCTGGGTGGCTCAGTCGGTTAAGCATCCAACTCTTGACCTCAGCTCCCGTCATGCGCTCATGGTTTGTTGAGTTCAGGCCCTGCATCAGGCTCTGCATGGCCAGCGTGGAGCCTGCTTGGGATTCCCTCTCTCCCTCCCTCCCTCTCTCTCTGCTTCCCCCTTGCTCATACGCTCTCTCAAAATAAATAAATAAACTTAAAAAAATAAAAATAAAAACCACTAAAGATATAATACCGTTGCTTTTTTAAAAGAAGTTTTCACTAATTTTTTTTATCAAGACTTTGTAATTATCTACAAGGTAGGTACTTAGGTGTCTATCCTTTTGTGAATTTTGTAAAAAGCACAAGGGAAAGTGACTACATGTAAGACAATACAACCAGTCCCTAAATAGACAGAGCTAGTGATTAGACCCTCCTTTTGGAGATTTGGGTTCGTTATCTGCTCATCTGTTTGACGACGATGTCTCCTCTATCTCAATATATATTACTAGTACTAAATCTTGTAAAGATTAAAGCATATTTAAGTGTGATAGCCTCACCACTTCAGCTGCACAAGAACTGAAAGATAACAAGAAAGGTGTAGTGGGGAGTTAGATTCCAGGAAGTAGACAGTGTATAGGGTTAAGGGAACTTGTCTGCCATCTTGCTGAATTATCCTGTGTCAAAGATGCTGTTATTTCCTGTGTTTAAACTTGTCCATAACATTAGTCAAAGGGCTTGTACCAACCCACTTACAGTGGCATATGCGGTTGGGCAATTGGATTTCTTAACCAAGCAATGAAAAAAAGGCAATTACCAAAAATCAGCATGTATGGCCAAGTCATGTCATAACATGAGAAACTGAAACTTTTAAATCTACATGTGTTAAGATTAAAGCATTATGTTAATTTCTAACCTTTAAGCTATCACTAAAAATATCAAATGGTTCTCTAGTTTACAAGTCTATCGAGGCCACATAATGAATTTTAAAATTAAAACAAAATTGACAAACTGTTGAAACGATATAAAAGCCCAGAGACATTTTGTCTACTACTGGGGGAGAGAAAGGACATCTGGATTGGTTGAAATGAAGATGTTGTGGGACAGCAACCCCAGACCTGGAAAAGGACTTCAAAATCAGTGGCCGTCAGGCACTGCCTTAACCTCAGTGCACCACTGAGGCTCTCTGAAATCCAAATATGAGGTAGCAAAAGAACCACATATACATGCCAGACTTCACCTTTTTTGTGTCCCCTTGGCTAGCTTAGCAGCCTACTGCTCTTCTCTTTCGGTATGTCTCTGGTTCCTGTGCCCATTCCACTTCTTCTTTCTGCCCCTCTTGCCGCAGGCGTTTAAGTTCTCCCTCTCTTTTTTGAACTTTGATACAGTTTCATGAATCATCAGTATCTTGTCTGATAGTCATTGGCTTGGCATAAAGGTGTTCAGCATTTAGCAAGGAACAGAGCATCATCCTCAATATTGAATAACATCCGTTCAATTGGGAAACTTATCTTCTACTTTGTGTTTCATAGGACAAGTTCTCTTTGATTTCCCAGGAGTCTGTTTTGACCTCTGCAGATAGGTTGGAGTGAGAAAGCAAGCCTCTGCTTTTTTGACAATCCCAGGAAACATTGAAGAGGTTATAAGTCCTTTGCATATCCCTTTAAATTTAGAAGCAGACTGACAATCCCACACACACCCCCCCCACTCCCCGCTGCAAATTCCAGAATTTGGATAACACTGATCTTAAGATTAGTTTGGGGAAAATTGATTACATTACTAAGTCTTCTAAACTGTGAACATCATGTATCCCTCCAATATCTAGATTGTTTTAAATACATGCTAACCCACACTATTTTCTGAACATTCTATGCCATGAACCATTAGCACTTTACATAAATTGTCTCGTGTGGTCTTCACAATAAAGCTGAGCAGTTCTAGTTTTATTTTCATTTCACAGATGGAGAAGCCGAAGCTTAGCAAGATTAAGTAGCTTGCCAAAGGCCACAGTTAATAAGAGGTAAGCATCCAGGCACTCTACCTGCAGAGTCTGTAGACTTCACCACTATGCGACACTAGCTCAGGGAGTGGGGAAGGAAGGGAGGAAGCAGGGGGGAGAGAGGGAGGCATGGGTGTTTGGATGGATAGGTGGAAGGAGGGAGTCATTCAAGGGAAGGCAGACTGGCAGAAAAATCTCCCAAGGGTTTCTTGCATGTGCTCTTTCTCTGCTCTTCAGCATCTGCCTACCTGGATGCATAATTACTTGTCCAAATAGCACCTGTCCTTCTCCCATTTCAGCACTGGCACAGGAAGTTCTTGTTTGTAAAACTTCTCCTTCTATTTTGAATGTTAGCCTTGCTGGATAGAGTATTCTTGGCTGCAGATGTTTCCCACTCAGCTCTTTGAGTATATCATACCTTCTGGCTTGCAGAGTTTGTGCTGAAAAATCTGCTGCTAGCCTTATGGGTTTTCCCTTATAAGTAACCATCTTCTTTTGTCTTGCTGCTTTTAAGATTTTTTCCTTATTGCTATATTTTGCCAGTTTAATTACAACATGCCTTGGTTGATTTTGTTGGGGATTTTGTTGGGGATTCTCTCCGCCTCCTGGATATGGATATCTGTTTCCTGCTCCAGATGAGGGAAGTTTTCAGCTACTATTTCTTCAAATATATTTTCTGCTTCCTTTTCTCTCTCTTCTCCCTCTGGGATCCCTATTATATGAATGTTATTATGTTTGATGAAGTCACTGAGATCCCTAAGTCTGTTCTTGTTTTGCATAATCCTTTTCTCTCTTGTGTTCAGCTGATTACTTTCTACTACTTTATCTTCTAGGTCACTAGTTTGTTCTTTTGCTTCTTCCATTCTGCCGTTCGTTGCATCAAGCGTGTTTTCAATCTCATTTATTGCACTTTTTAAAATATCTGATTCTTTTTTAACTCTCTTCTCTCTGTGGTAAGGGTCTCCTTGAAGTTTTCCATTTTCTCCTCAAGTCTACCAAGCACTCTTATGAGCATTACTTTAAATTCCCCATTAAACAGGTTACTTATACCTGTTTTTCTTAGATTTCTGGCTCTGGCCTTATTTTGTTCTTTCATTGGGGATAAATTCCTCCATTTTCACATTTTGTCTAAGTCTCTGCCTTCTTCTCTGTGTTAGAAGAGCAGGTTATGTCTGCTGCTCCTGAAAGCAATGGCCTTGTGTAGAAGAGGTCATGGAGTGCCCAGGGCCTGGGGCTTCAGGGAGGGTCTCTGGTGCGTGCTACATGCACTCTGCTGCTGTGTTTTGGCTGCTCTGTCCTTCAGGCCAGTTGTCTGCAGAAGCTCTCCTTGCCTGCAGTGGGCAGTGTTTGGTCCTGATCTGAGCATGGTAAGTTTTAACTAGGTCTGCTTGTTAAATGAGACCTGATACTACTTCTAATAGAGCCGAAGCCCGGCAGAACTCTCTGGTCAGGAGATGTGGTGTGGGCAAGGGTTTGTGTTGGTCTTCTGGGACAGGGGCCCTCTGCCCCCTGTGCTGGGACTGAGTCATGCTTGCTGGAGTGGGGCAGTCCCACCAGACAGCAAGGGAGGAGCAGGAGAGCGGGGCTAGGCATAAGCAGGTTAGGCAGCCAGTGTCCCTCTGAGCTGCCTCCCCCAGTGGTTCCCTGTTTACGCTGAGGTAAGGGGGAGGGGGGAGGAGGAGGGAAATGGTGCTGGCTGGCCCCTTTGTTCCAGGAAAGTTCTCTGTGAACTGCCTCTCAGGAGAAGAGCAATGATCTCTCTTGTGTGCCCCAGGCCCTCTTCAGATCACTGTTCCCTATTGCTCTCCTGCTTACTTGCCCACTGGGAGCAGGGCAGCGCCCTCCGGCTCTATCCCAGCCAAGCCCTCCAACCTTTACAACTCCAGCCTTTAAGCCCTGCTGGTTGCAAAATCTCATGAAATTCAGCTCCTCTTGCTTCAGTAGCCAATGGCTTTGGGGAAACGTTCAACTTGTCTCCTGACACTCATCTCCTAGAACTTCTCTCTCTCTCACACGGTTCTCCGTGACTGCAGCTCCCTCCCTTCTGCAGCAGCCAGGATCCCTTCCCCCCCACCCCAAACCACATCTCCATGCTTCTTACCTTCTTCTTGTGGCCTTTTCTCCCCCTTTAGTTGTGGAGTTTGCTCTGCCAGTCTTCAGGTTGATTTCTGGGGTATTTAGGATGACCTGAGAGTTATGTGTTCCTATGAGCCCAGGGTCCTCCTCCTCCCATGCCATCTTTCCCCGCTCTTCCAACACAGGAAGTCCTTACCATGGCGGCTTCGTGCCAGCCACCCTTCCCCACATCCCCAGGGTGCTCCTGGCCAGAGGCAGCACAGGACAATCCCTCAACTGGTCATGCTGAACTCCTTACTCTGTAAGTCTCACCACATCACACAGATCTGGGTTTTTTTTGGAAGCCAGCTCCAGTCACAGTGGTGGATAAGGGATAGGGATGAGGGCTAGAGAGATTGAGCCTCTGTCGGGCATGAGGAGAGAACATCTACAGCCCACACGCTGGGACTAGGAGTAAGGTAAGACCAGTTTTTGTGATCCTCTCTCTCTGTCTCTTATAGGATGGCTGTTCCATAAGATCAAGACTGAGTCCCCTCCCTTCTCCCACTTTACCAATGCCTGGTCTCATGGGGTTAGTTTTGAGCCCAACACTATGGCATCATCAACCTCCTCAGCTCCTCGCTCCCGGTCCAGGAAGCCTCTGGGCAAGATGGCTGGTGAGTGGAAATAGACTCCTAATTGTGTTCTTGTTCACAGCTATGAGTGTTAGCGAGGTGGAAGGCTGCCTGGGCCAAATGCAGCAGGAAAAGCTAGGGAGGCTGAAGATAGAGGCCTCCTGCCTTGACCTCAGAGCCCAGAAGCTTTGTGGTGAGTGAGGAGAGAGGCGCGCATCATAGAGCATTCAGTCCTATGGGCTCACAGCTTTTGCACGCGTGCTCGGCTCATTTCCTAGCCTGGAAACCATTGTGCTGAGCACCTAGCATCATGTTTCTTGTCATCTAAGTCTTTCAGAACCTATCAGAAGAAGGAGCCAGGCAGAGTGAGAAAACAAATCTCCAGAACATTAAACTTTCTGTCCCTATGAAAAGCTGGAGGGGCGCCTGGGTGGCTCAGTCGGTTGAGCGTCTCCCTTCGGCTCAGGTCATGATCTCGCAGTTTGCAAGTTTGAGCCCCACGTTGGGCCACAGCTCGGAGCCTGGAGCTTGCTTCAGATTCTGTGTCTCCTGATCTCTCTGTCCCTTCCCTGCTCATGCTCTGTCTCTCAAAAATAAACAAACATTAAAAAAAATTTTTTTTAAAGAGCCTGGAGAAGCTGAGCTGATATCATTATGGAATACTTACAATATCCCAGACACGGCATTATCTCCATTAATCTTCAACAGCAATTAAAATGAACCCATTTTCCAGGTGAGGAAATGGAGACAGAGACTGACTTGCGTAGGGTCACGTAGAAAGCAAGCAGTAGGTCCACAATCAAATCTACGCCTGGCTCCGAAGTGTAGGTTGTGAATCACTAAGCTCTCTGCTCTTCAGGAGCTCCGAGCAGTAATCCTCTCCCATGCTTTTGTTTCACCACTTAGCAACAACACTCTGGGATTCCTCCGGGCCAGACAGATGCCAATCCCTCCCCTCTTTCCCTCCCATAACGGGTGGCCCACCTTAATCTAAATCCACCTCCCCTCAGTGCAGAGAGTGGGTTTGGAGACTGATTGATTCTTCCCAGCTTAACACAGCTCTACTTACAGACTAGCAGCAGATGGTTGGCTAGTCAGCGCTAGCGGGAAGTTCTGGGTGGCGTAAGCGGAGGGTACCAGAAATCGAAGGGCCTGGAATAGGGCAAAGCCATCTTTCCTAATCAGGTGGGTGAAACAGTCAGAGTTATTTCCTTTCCCTTTTTAATTTTCATATTGTTGTTATACAAAGGATTTTTTTTAATTTAGTTATTGAAGTATAATTAACATACATTATATTAGTTTCAAGTATACAACATAATGATGCAGTATTTGTATATATTGCGAAACGATCACCAGAAGTCTCGTTAACATCCATTACCAGTGATAATTACAGAACTTTTCTTCTTGTGATGAGAACTTTTAAGGTTTCCTCTCATGGCAACTTTCAAATATGGAAGACAGTATTATTCACTAGTCGGCATGCCGTTCATTACATTCTCATGACTTATAAAAGAGCCAGAGTTTTCGTGACTTCCAAAACGTTTGAAGATAATGGGACCTTAAAGCCAGTCCTGCAGGATGTACGAAATAGAGCAGTAGGTCTCTGAGAGCAATGTGGCATGGTGGCCAGAGCAGGGCGCTGGGCTGGGCTCTGTCCAGGGCAGCCTGGTGAGAATACCAAGCCTGAGTGGTGTTTCTCTCCCCACAGACTGGTTCAGGCAGGCCCTGTCGAAGAAGCCCAAGAAGATACTGGAATCCTCAGACGGCCCCTCCAGTGACGTCTCACAGCCGAGCTCCCAGGACCACCCCCCACGCCTGGGCCTCAGCTCAACCTCGTCTCCAACACACGTGGTCGCCAGCAGCAGCGGCAGCAGCAGCAGCGGCAGCAGCGGCCGCTGGAGCAAGGACTACGATGTCTGTGTGTGCCACAGCGAGGAGGACCTGGCAGCCGCCCAGGAGCTGGTCTCCTACCTGGAAGGCAGCACCGCCAGCCTGCGCTGCTTCCTGCAGCTGCGGGATGCAACCCCAGGCGGCGCCATCGTGTCCGAGCTGTGCCAGGCACTGAGCAACAGTCACTGCCGCGTGCTGCTCATCACCCCAGGCTTCCTGCAGGACCCGTGGTGCAAGTACCAGATGCTGCAGGCCCTGAGTGAGGCTCCCGGGGCGGAGGGCCGCACCATCCCCCTGATGTCAGGCCTCGCCAGAGCCGCCTACCCCGCTGAGCTCCGGTTCATGTACTTCGTGGACGGCCGGGGCCCCGACGGTGGCTTTCGCCAAGTCAAGGAAGCTGTCATGCGTTGTAAGCTATCAGGGGTAAGGGAGAATGGGAAGGTGGCTTCGGCCACAGCATCTGATCGACTTCGGCTTTTAGGAGACAGTCACTGTAGCCCAGTAGCTCAAGATGCAGGCTCTGGAAAAGGCTGGAAGTTATTCCAAGTCCTCTGTACTTGGGTTTCCCCACTGGTAAAGTGAGGACAGTATATACCCAAAGGAGTATATACACTAAACAAGTGTCCAGGCTATGGCCTGGCGCATGTAAAGTACTCATAACGGGCAGGGCCTAGCACCTGTCAAGTCTTCAGAAAATAGCCATTATCATTATAGGTATTAATAGTAGTAGGTATTAATGGTTTCTCTCTCTGAAGTCACGTTGGAGATGTTCCCCCAGACCCAGGAAAATGCCAGGAGGGCCAGTGGTACAAAATAATAGGAAAGAATTGTGTATCTGGGGGTGGGGACTTGCTATTACGGTGGGTTTGGAAAGTGAAATAGATAAAAGGTAGAAGTGGCAGGACCCACTGCGGGAAACAGATACTGGGGTCTGGGAAGGGTGACAAGCCCTGCCATTCTGTTTGGTCTCTTTCAGATCTGCAGACCATCAGCTGACACTTCTATCACCATGGGACCCAGAAAGTTGGAGCAAAGCCGGAAATCGAGTTAGAGAGCCCAGGGTCTCACAGGGTCTTGGATTCCGGCAGCTGTGACGAGGTGTAAGGAACCAGTCTGTAGCACTTTGTATGTGATCCTGGGCTCAGACTGCCCATCAGGCACCCATTACCGGGGACTCCCCCACGAAGGCCATGGGGAAGCTGGGGACTCCCCCTGAGGAAGGCATGAGGAAACTGGGGACTCCCCAGGAAGGCCATGGGGAAGCCAGAAATTGTAGGTGGTGGGAGGTGCTGATACCACGATGATCACCAGTGTTTTGCCTCCGGCCCAACTGGACACATGAAGCCCGGGCACATGCCTACATCTTCCCCTGGAAAGGTCACTTACCTGATTCATGGGCTAGAAGCCTACACCGCATGCTTCAGAGGGGATGGTGTCCCCAGTTGCCTGGCATCAGGAGAAAGCAACAGGTACCGATCCTTCACACTCACACTACTGCCCTTCTCTTTCCCAGGGACGTTGTTCACTTCAGAAATCTACACGAAAGATGCATTCAGCGCTGTCCTGAATTTTTATTGCACGTGTCATTAAGACACATCTAGAAACCATTCTGAATAGACAGGAGGTGGCAGGGAGCAGCAGGGGTGGAGGCAAGGAGAAGCTCAGACCCTGCCCCTGGGTCAGAAGCCCACCCACCGATGCTCTGACTCATGGGGGCCTCATCAGAGGTCTGACTAGAAGCCAAGCTTTTACAAGCTTCTTTACGTCTGCACTGAGAGAGATGAGCTGTCTTCTTCTGGCAGATGACTGTGGGCCTTGTAGGACAAGGTTTCATTCACCTGTTCTCAATAAGTCTGTTGTTGAACCGAAATGAATTTCGAATACATTCCCCTGATGTATACTTTTGTGCCACTTCTCCCTACCACGTCCCCTCCTTTTACTGGAAAAATTCATATATATATATATATATATATATATATATATATATATATGTACACACACATATATATACGTATATATATATATGTGAGATATAATTAATATATTAACATTAGTTTCAGGTATAAAACATGATTTGACATTTGTATATACTGTGAAAACATTTTCTATTTTCATAATGCATTATTTTATTGCATACAAAAAGACTCAAGAATATAATGTACACTCCTGTATATTCCCCTCAGCTTAAGAAGCCCAACCTTACAATCCCTATGGTACTCCCTTTGTGCCTTTAATTACATTCTCCTCCCTTTTCCCATCAGAAGCAATCACCCTTCTGAATTTTGAATTCATCATTGTTAGCTTTTCACGTATACATCCCTGAGAACATATTTACTTTTACATGGTTTTGTACTGTATCTAGTGGTATTATAATGTTCGTATCCTACAAATTCTTTTTTTTTTTTTTAACCATGTTAAGATTTATCCATGTGGATGCATGTAACGAACACCAGGAACTTCACTATGGTTCTATTATGTAAACATACCACGATTTAGTCACACATTCCTTTACAAACAGACATTTGGTTGTTTGCCATTTGTTGCTAGTAAAAACAATGAGTTTATGAACATTTTTGTGCATGTTTCCATGAGCAAGATTTTCTAGGACTTAGCCTAGATGGGGAACAGCTGGGTAGTAAATACACATCTTCAATTCCGGTAGAAAATGCCAAATTTTCTTCCAAATTGGTTGTGTCAGTGTATGTTCCCACCATTAGTGTGTGAGATTTCCCACTTTTTCATGTTCTTACTAACACTTAGAATTATCGGATTGGAAAATGTTTGTTGACCTGGTGGGTGAAAACTGGTATCCTATTCTTTTCTTCTTTTTAAACTGTTTTGGTGTGTGTGTGTGAGAAATTCTTTGTATGTCATAAACCAAAGAGAAAAATTTGACCAATACCCATATACCCATCGCCTGGCTTCAACAATTACCAACTCAGAGCTAAGCTGATATCAACAATCACCCCACTCATTCCCTCCCCACCAGGTCCCT
This sequence comes from Felis catus, assembly GCF_018350175.1. NCBI lineage: Eukaryota > Metazoa > Chordata > Mammalia > Carnivora > Felidae > Felis > Felis catus. Next base: position 23,226,151 of record NC_058377.1, read on the forward strand.
CTGAAGCAAATCCCAGGCATTATTTTATTCCTACATATCAAACTATGTATCTTTTTAGAAGTTTTCCCAAAAAATGTATCTTTTAAAGAACAGAATGCTTTATTTTTTAATATAAAACCTTTTACCTATTACTTTGTAGTCTGTGTTTTTGTATCTTATTTAGGAAATCCTTCCCTATTCCTGTATTTTCTTCTGGAGCTATTTCACATTTAGGTCTTTAATCCACCAGGATGCTTTGTTTGGGTTTTTGTTGTTGTTCTGGGCTTATAAGTCAAAGGTCCAATTTCTTTTTCCCATTTGAATGGCCATTCTTTACTGACTACGAGTCTGTCCTTTCCTCCCACTGATTGTGATGTCACTGCTGTCATTATATTATCATGTGTGGGGGGTCTCTTCTGTATGTTTGTGAATCCCTGCATCAGTGGCACACTGGCTCACTTACTATGGTTTTTAAGGAAGTCACAGGTCACCTGGGTGGCTCAGTCGGTTAAGCGTCTGACTTCAGCTCAGGTCATGATCTCACGGTTTGTGAGTTTGAGCCCCACATCGGGCTCTGTACTGACAGTGTGGAGCCTGCTTAGGATTCTCTGTCTCCCTCTCTCTCTCTCTCTCTGACCTTCCCCCAACTCATGCTCTTTCTCTCTCTCTCTCAAAAATAAAATAAGTAAACATTTTAAAAAATTCTTGATGTCTATTAGTTTTTTTACTAGGCTTATACTGAGCTGAGAGATTCATTTGGGAAGAACTGATTTTTCTTACATTGAATTTTTCTCTCCATAAAAATTTTTCTCTCCATTATCAATCTCTTTAAATGTATTTCAATAAAAGTTTATAATCTTTTCCATTTTGGTCAGTCACTTTTACTAGATTTATTCCTTAGTACTTCATATTTCCTGTTGCCATTGTAAATGGTATTTTTATATTTTTTATCTATTACCAATAGGAAGGATCACAATTATTTTGCATATTGATTAATAAGCAACCTGCTGAACTACTTATAAGACCATAGACTTTGCTGGGTTTCTATAAAGACAACCATATAGTTTGCAAGAGAGAAAAGCTTTAGTTCCTTGTCTTTCTGTGCCGCCTAGGATAACCAGCAAAGTGTTGAAAGTGACAATAGCGGCCATCTTTGTCTCACTTATGCTTTTGTTTTCATTTATTTTTAAATGTTTATTTATTTTTGAGAGAGCATGAGCGGGGAAGGTGCAGAGAGAGAGGGGGACAGAGAATCCGAGGCGGGCTCTGCCCTGACAGCAGAGAGCCTTATGCAGGGCTTGCACTCATGAACCGTGAGATCATGACCTGAGTGGAAGTTGGACGCTTAACCAACTAAGCCACCTAGGTGCCCTTGTTTGTTCTCTTTGAAGGAGGCTCCATGCCCAACATGGGGCTTGAACTCATGAGCCTGAGGTGAAGAGTTGCATGCTCTACTAACCGAGCCAGCCAGGTGCCCCTAACATTAGACTTTCATATGTTAAGCCAGCCTTGTATTCCTGGGGTAAACTCAATTTGGCCATGATGAATACAATATCTTTGTTGTAAGTCACAGGTTTCAGATTGCTAACATTTTCTTTAGAGTTTTATATCTGTTCACATGTACAATAGGCCCATAATTGTCTTTTCTTATATTAACCCTCTCTGGTTGTGTTACCAAGGTTACACCAGCTTTATAAAATAGTTGGGGAATAGATGAAATGGGTGAAGGGGATTAAGAGGTGCAATTGCCAGTTATAAAATAAAAGAGACCCAGGGATATAATGTAAGGCATAGGCAATACAGTCCATAACATTGTTAACAACTTTGCATGGTGACAGGTGGTAACTAGACTTACAGTGGTGACCATTTTATAACGTATATAAATATCAAATCACTTTGTTGTACACCTGACGCTAATACGATATTGTATGTTAATCATTCATTTAAAAGATAGCTGGGGAGTGGTCCCTTTTTTCTATTCATTAAGACTTTAAGCTTGGAATTTATTAGTCCTTGAATGTTCAGTAACCTCATCTGTCAATCGATTCGGGCCTAGCATTTTCTTTTTTAAAAAAATTTTAATGTTCATTTTTGAGAGAAAAAGTGTGAGTGGGGGAGGGGCGGAGTGAAAGGGAGACAGAGAATATGAAGAAGGCTCTGAGCTGTCAGCACAAAGCCTGATGCGCGGCTCAAACCCACAAACCATGAGATCATGACCTGAGCTGAAGTCCGACACTCAACCAACCGACTGAGCCATCCAGGTGCCCCCAGGCCTAGCATTTTCTTTATGGGAAGATTTAAAACCCCAATTTCAATGTCTTAAAGAGTTATAGATCTATTTAGATTTTCTGTTTCTTCTGGAGTCAATTTGGCATAGAGTAAAACAGTAAATGAAAAATACAAGACCAGCTTGAATAAGTTTTCAATTTCAATTTCCTGGACCAAGTAGACAGAACAAATCTGAATTCTAAACCTGCATGAAGACTGGCCTGTGGTTATGAATATTCAGGGGATTTTTTTTCTTCCCACCACATCCAGATGTCGAGGCAGATAAATTTAAGTATCTCGTCTCCTTTAGGGGGCAATTTTTATTTAGTTTTTAATAGTTGGCCCTTTCACTGAGGTGGTGGACCTTAGAGATTTTGGCTCTAAGGGAAATGCTCTCTTCCAAGCCCCCAGATCTTGTGTTCTGTGCCTTAAACATCACATTGAAAGCCCAAGGCTCTAGATTTCCAGAAATAACCAATCACTCTTAGAACTTAAGCTTCAGTGTCCACTTATCATCTTATAGATTCATGTTCCCACATTTTTCGTTGCTGAAAATTTTATTAAGACAGCAGCAATGTAACCAAATGGATGTTTTAAATTTTGCACCCAGGTGTTTTTAGCTGACCTGTTTTTAGGATATTTTGTCTATCATAATGCATGAAATGGAAATGTCTAGTCTTTTTTTTAGTTTTTTTTAATGTTTTATTTATTTTTGAGACAGAGAGAGACAAAGCATGAGCAGGGGAGGGGCAGAGAGAGAGGGAGACACGGAATCCGAAGCAGGCTCCGGGCTCTGAGCTGTCAGCACAGAGCCCGACGTGGGGCTCGAACTCACGGACCCTGAGATCATGACCTGAGCTGAAGTCGGACGCTCAACTGACTGCGCCACCCAGGCACCCCTGTCTAGTCCTTAAAATAAAAAAAGACTTGGGAGAGGTTTTGAACTTTCTCAACAAGACTGAAGGACTGATGCTTATAGACAGATGAGGGCTTTCCAGTAATAACCTTCTAATACAGCAGTTAAACCTTCTGTTACGGTAGAAACAATCCATATCCGTGCTAGCCAATGTTGTAGCCAGTAGTCATAAGAGGCTATCAGGCACTTGAAACACGGCTGTATGACAGGGGAATTGAAATTTTAATTTATCTCAATCCAGTTAATTTAAATGTAACTATCTACATATGGCTAGTGGCTATTAGGTGGGACAGTGCAACGCCTTCTAATGTTTACAAACAAGAGGCTAAAAAATCATCAACAGACAAATGCCTCTGCGCCAAGCGAAGACATGTGCTGCCACCATAAAGGTCTGCTGCACTCTGCTGTCTGGTATTCTAAACGGTCCTTTGACGGTTGAGGCTTCCTAGAAGTTCATTCTTTCCTTCAGCCAGGACTTGTAGGAGTGGAATTCTAACCTTAATGGATATTTAAATCAAAATCACATTGGTGTTGATGAATTTGCTTCTAATGAATAAACCTCTCTAAAACTTCATTTTATATTTCTCCTTTGCTTGGGGCACCTGGATGGCTCAGTCGGTTAAGGGGCTGACTTCGACTCAGGTCATGATCTTGCTGTCCATGAGATCGAGCCCCATGTTGGGCTCTGTGCTGACAGCTCAGAGCCTGGAGTTTGCTTCGAATTCTGTGTCTCCGTCTCTCTCTGCCCCTCCCCTGCTCACACTCTGTCTCTCTCAAATATAAATAAACATTAAAAAATATATATATGTGTGTGTGTGTGTGTGTGTGTGTGTGTGTATATATATATATATATATATATATATATATATATCTTCTTTGCTCACTACATTCCAGCCACAAGAGCCATATTTGTTTCCAAAAAAATGTCAAGTTCATTACCGCTTTAGGGTCTTCAGCATCTGACATCTCTTCCTGAAATACACTTTCCCTGGTCACTTCACATGGCTGGTTCCTTCTCACCATTCCAGTCTCAGCTCAATGTCACCTCCTAAGAAGCCACCCCTGAACAACTTATCTCCTCCCTATCCCCAGGCTCTATCACATTGTCCTGTTTTATTCTATAAATAACACTCAATCACCTACAATTATCATATTTGTTTACCTCATCTCCATTTGAATATGAATTCTATGAAAGTAGAGATCTCCCCTGTCTTGTTCAAGATACACAGTGTCTGGCACACAGAAAATGGAAGCCTAGAGAGGGTAAGTGACTTTCCCAAAGTCGCACAGCTGGTCAGTGCTGGAGCCAGACTTCATGGCTCCCAATTCAGGGCTCTTTTTGTTAAAACATAGCTGACCTTCTTTTGCTCTGGTTTTGCACACAGTTTATGACTTCTGATTTTATATTCCGAGAAGGTGGGGATGTCATCCAGGAAACTTGTGAGCAAGCAGCATATGTTTTTGGTTGAAGATAATTATTCCAGATCCTAAGACTCCCTTACTAATGGTCTCTACTTCACAGAACAATTAGACTTTTCTCCAACTCATAATAGTATTTCTGGTAGAAATAACCCCAAACCAAACTGTCATTGACATACAGAATACTGTTATTGACTGATTGGAAATTGCAAAAATTGCCTCCCCCATTAGATTTGTCTGAAAAAAAAAAAAACCCTCAAAATAAAACTGACATTAGCGAAAATAGCACAATTTTTGATGGACTGTTTGATAAAATTTCTGTCAAATTATCTAATCCATCAAATGGACCAGCCAGAAATAACAGCCACAAAGGAAACTTACAAAGGGAGAAATGGATGGTTCAGTTGGTTAAGCAACCGACTTCCGCTCAGGTCATGCTCTCTTGGTCTGTGAGTTCGAGCCCCGCGTGGGGCTCTGTGCTGACAGCTCAGAGCCTGGAGCCTGCTTGGGATTCTGTGTCTCCCTCTCTCTCTGCCCCTCCCCAGCTTGTGCACGCGCTCTGTCTCAAAAACAAATAAACATTAAAAAAAATTTAAAAAGGGAGAAATTATAAGTGAAAATTTTATATGGCAAAAAAAAAAAAGTAAAGAAAAGAAATTCTGATAGATGATTCATATCCTAGCTGCAAATCACATCTCTAGAATAGCATAGCAGACTTACGGGCAAACTAGGTAACACAGGAGGCAGAAGCCCCTAGCCTGGTAGAAAAGAAGATGGTGGACATGCATTTCTGCCCTGTTCACTTACCTTTCTTTTCAGCACTGAGTAAGATGAAAATTTCTGTGAAATGAAAATGGGTGGAAAATGGGTGAAAAATGGAAATGGTTTAATGGCTCTCCTATCGAAAATCGACCAAGAAGTACGATTGGCTCAACAGCTGTTTCAGAAACATTCCTTCCACGCTACGCAATGTTGGCATAATTCTTAATAAAAACGTCAGTATCCAACCCACGGTGTGTCAGGTGTCAAAGCACCCACAGAGTCCAAAGGGTGTTTTCTAGCTCTGGCACCCGGGGCGGCGAGTGCCCCCTCCTCTGCAGCATCATTAGCCGGCCTGGTTAGGGACTCGCTGCCTTCTTTCTCTTCCCTCAGCACCAGCCTCAACTCGGGCCGGTCAGTGCGAGGGGACAAAAGCCAGCAGCCTTAATTAAAAACGCTCCTTGCAGACAGATCACACGAACCAGCACTCCGAGGTTCCCTAGGGCCGGGACTACGGCCGGCTTCCTCGCGGAGCACTTCGGGAGTTGTAGTCGTCACGCCCTCGCGGAAGAGACAAGCTACGGCGGCCTCTGCGCCGAGAAAGGCGGGGCCGCGGCTGGGGTTTGCGCAGGCGCACAGCTCCAACCGGGAAGCATGGCGGACCTAGCGACTCAACCCAGCAAGAGAAAGCGCGAACTGGACGCCGAAGAGGCGGAAGCTGCCAGCACAGAGGCAAAGGAAGCGGGCGTTGAGAATGGTACCTCCGCTCCTGTGCGCTTACCGTTCTCCGGCTTTAGAGTGAAAAAAGTGCTGCGGGAGTCCGCGCGGGACAAAATCATTTTTCTCCATGGGAAGGTACCATTAGGCAACCCTGGGTTGGAGTGAGCCAATCAATCATCGCCTTGGAGGCGGATTTTTTTTTTTTTTTTTTTTTTTTTTAAACCCGAGCTCAGCCGGGAAATACCAATCGCACTCCTGGAGGCGGGGGGGGGGGGGGGGGAGTGTACCACTAGATTGTGTGTGTGTGTGTGGGGCGGTGCTACGGGAGACAAGTTTACTCGTAGAATCAAGGAAATCAACAGGCGTAGGGTTTTCTTAATAACTCCTTTACCAAAAGTAACTAACACTTGTATAAAAATCACGTGTCGAGTTCTCCAAGCCAGTCATCCTGTATTCTCTGAACGAATTAGAGGTGCTAGGAACGCAGTGTTGCTGGATCATCTGTGGAACGACGTAGAGACTGTAGGAGATAGGATCCCAGGTGTGCAGGATTTCAGACCTAACAGAGGAGACAGTTTATTAAATTGCGAATTCAGTTGCACATATCATGCACTGACAGCACTGAGCTAGGTGCTGGGGATGTAGAGATGTAAGTTACTATCCCTGATTTTCAGAATGCAGAATATCTGGTAGATAGCTGTCCCTAATACCATGTGCTCAGCTCTACAGAAGGGACTGAGAAGAGACTGGGGACCATCCTGGGAACTAGTGAGGAGGCCCAGCCAAGGGTAGGTTACTAGGATTCCTCAGAACCCCTAGCAGGAGCTCTCATTTGGGGAGGATCAGGGGGACCTTGGCCTGGGCTACCATGCCTCTCTGTGTCTTATTTTGTTTTGTTTTTTTACAAAGGTTCTGTCTAGTTCTCTCAACCCCACCTGTCTTCAGTCTGCAGCACTTGCAGAAGATTTTAGCCATAAGAACCTTTGAGCTAGGAGTTAACTGGGATACCCAGATTCTAGTTTCTCTCTCTCTCTCTTTTTTAATGCTTGTTTATTATTTCTGAGAGAAAGTGTTTGCAAGAACGCTCAAGAGAGCTGGGGAGGGGCAGAGAGAGAGAATCCTAAGCAGGCTCTGCGCTGTCAGCTCAGAGCCCACCGCGGAGCTCGAACTCATCAACAGTGAGATCATGGCCTGAGCCAAAATCAAGAGTCGGTCGCTTAACTGACTGAGCCACCCAGGCACCCCTCTAGTTTCTTTTTTCAACACTGACTGTTCATGTGACCTTGGGCAAGTCACTTAATCTCTCTAGACATATTTCTTCATCTGTGAAATGGAGAGAATTTGACAAAGGCCCTCCAAGTCTGAAGCAGAAGTAGAGAAGTTTTGCATCTTTGAGAAGAAAGATGTGAATGCACAAGCATTTGGGTTAATGAGATGCCTGCTCTGGGAGAAGGAACGGGAGGCCCCAGAGCTACTGTTTCTGTTTCTGGGCTCACCGATGGTGTCTCTGCCTCCAGGTAAATGAGGCCTCTGGGGACGGGGATGGAGAGGATGCCATTGTGATCCTGGAGAAGACACCATTTCAGGTGGAGCAGGTGGCCCAGCTCCTGATGGGCAGCCCTGAGCTCCAGCTGCAGTTCTCCAATGATATTTACAGCACCTATCACCTGTTTCCTCCACGGCAGCTGAGTGGTAAGCAAGTGGCGTCTAAAGTGGCTTCATGTGGGGAGAGGGGTTTGGTGGGAAATTAGGGGGTGTGGTGGCTACTCTGCAAAACTGATTTGCATATGCTCGTTCAATAGTTCTCTGTGGAAGGCGGAGGAGATTTTGTGCAAACCGCCCCCGCCTCGAGACACTTGGCAATCTCTGAAGACAGTTTTGGTTGTCAGAACTGGGAAAATGGGGGAGCCGCTGGTACCTAGAGGGTAGAGGCCAGGGCTGCTCGTGAATATACTGCGAAGCCCAGAATGGGACCTCATAACAAAGAAATGTCAGTGCTGAGGTTGGTGTAGTGTATTTTGGGGAGGTAGTGTGATTCGTGGTGTAGAATGTCTACTAATTGAATGATAGTGGTCGTCAACACTTAGTAAACTCTTACTACTGTGCCAGTCACCATTCTAAGTGTCCTATATGTATCATTGTATTTAGTACTCAGAATAGTCCTGCTGTGATAGGACTGAGGGAACTGAGATTTTGAAAGGTTAAGTAACTTATCCAAGATCACAGCCCATGGGGGGCAGAAAAACTAAGATCTTTCAGTAGACAGCAGACTCACGCACCATGAGCAGTGTGTGGGGTGCTGCAAAGATCAGTTATTTCCCTGAAAGAACTCACTTTCTAGTCCCTGAGAAAAGGAGTGTGATCGAGGGGGATGGACTTGGGAAGGGAAGGAATTCATTGGTTAAAAGGCAGAGATTTGTTTTGGATTGCCAGGATTTTTTATTTACTAAGAAGAGGAAGAATTTATTTCAGCTTCCATGTCAAAAGCCAGGCACGATGTGGGCTTTTTGCCTTTAGCTGGTCAGGTTTAACAAGCAGCTTTGTCGGAAGCATGAAGGACACAGGTCGACCTTGAAGGTTCCTTCCAACCAGGAAATTCTGGGATCTGCTTTGTAGCATGTGGTTCTATCCTTCTATCTTTTTATTTGTCCTCCAGCATTGAGGAACAATTTGCCTTTACAGATACCCTGCCGCAGGCTTTTTGGTAGGTTTGATCTTTTCTGCACCCCCAAAAAAGGGTGCCGTTATTTGTTGTCCTTTGGAGATGCATGTGAACACTCGATGAGAAACCGGCAGACCGTTCACAACTGAAGGCAAAACAGCCCGGTCCTCCGCACAAAGCGAGCCAGATTGATGGGTGTGAGTTGATGGGAACGGACAGCTGTATTTACTTTCTCAGGAGCTGACATTTAAGCAAATGTAGTCTTCCACATGGGGTGGCAGAAGCATGACAGAAGGTTCTGTAGCCAAACACCCCTCGGGGCAGCCCCCAAACTATAGGCTCCGAGGTCATTATCCTGCTACCACCCCTTTCTCTCATCTTCCCCAATGCCTCTCTCTCTCAGCCAAAATACAGAAGGTTCTGCTGCACAGAGAAACCCTGTGGAATGCCCAGCCTTTCCTTTTCATGTAATTTTTCCAGTACTTCTGTGATCTTGCACACAAGTGGTGGTGGCCACTGCCCTGTCTTTCTGTTTTTTGTCTTTTTTTTTTTCTTTCTGAGCTAAAGACTGAAAGAGGCAGTCAGTCATCTGCTCGCTACAGGTCTTCCTCCCCACTGACAACCCCAAATGTCTCTCTGCCTCTTCTCCAGTGCTGCCCACTCCCACCTGGCGGCCTCCTGTGTTAGCTCATCCTTCGCAGGGCTCGGGGTCTTGGCAGAAACATTAGCATACATGGAGTGCATTAGACTTTTATTTTCTCCCCCCAAGCTAGGCATGGTGATCAGAAGTTATAAAAATTTTTTCAGTGTTCAGAACTCCTCTCTCTCTTGTAGAGCCATACACCCTGTCCCTGGATGGTATTCTAGATCAGGGTTGACAAACTTTTACTGTAAAGGACCAGGGAGGAAATATTTTAAGCTTTATGAGCCCCATAAATGGTCTCTGTCACATATTCGTCCTTTTAAAAGTTTTTTTATTGTTACCTATTTAAAAAACATTTTTTTAATGCTTATTTTTTTTTAATATGAAGTTTATTGTCAAATTGGTTTCCATACAACACCCAGTGCTCATCCCAACAGGTGCCCTCCTCAATGCCCATCACCCACCCCCCATCTACCCTCAGTTTGTTCTCAGCTTTTAAGAGTCTCTTATGCTTTGGCTCTCTCCCTCTCTAACCTCTTTTTTTTTTTTTTTTTCTTCTTCCCCTCCTCCATAGACTTCTGTTAAGTTTCTCAGGATCCATATAAGAGTGAAAACATATGGTGTCTGTCTTTCTCTGTATGACTTATTTCACTTAGCATCACACTCTCCAGTTCCATCCACGTTGCTACAAAAGGCCATATTTCATTCTTTCTCATTGCCATGTAGTATTCCATTGTGTATATAAACCACAATTTCTTTATCCATTCATCAGTTGATGGACATTTAGGCTCTTTCCATAATTTGGCTATTGTTGAGAGTGCTGCTATAAACATTGGGGTACATGTGCCCCTATGCATCAGCACTCCTGTATCCCTTGGGTAAATTCCTAGCAGTGCTATTGCTGGGTCATAGGGTAGGTCTATTTTTAATTTTTTGAGGAACCTCCACGCTGTTTTCCAGAGCGGCTAATGCTTATTTATTTTTGAGAGAGAGACAGCACGCGAGCGGGGAAGGGGCAGAGAGAGAGGGAGAGAGAGAATCCCAAGCAGGCTCCATGCTGTCAGAGCCCGATGCAGGACTTGATCTCACAAACCACGGGATCATGACCTGAGCCGAAATCAAGAGTCAGATGCTTAACCGAGTAAGCCACCCAGGCACCCCTTTTCTTTTTTTTTTTAAACCACTGCTTTAAAAATGAAAATGCAATTTTCATTCAGGGTGCAGCGGCTGACGAGCCGGGTCACCTTCATAGCTACCTGACCGTGCACCTCCCACTCGCTTGCTGTACCCGGCCCATCCTCGCCGCCCCCTTGGCCCCCTGAGCTCACCCTCTCCCCACCCGCAGGCATGTCCAAGGCCAAGAATGGCCCCAAGTACACCTCCTTTTTCACGGTCACGGGCACCTTGGCCGCCATGGTCTTCAGCGCCCTGGGTGCCGCCCACGGCATGGCCAAGAGTGGCACCAGCATCGTGGCCATGTCTGTCATGCAGCCAGAACTGACCGTGAAGTCCATCATCCCCACATTGTCGCTGGTATCATCGCCATCTGGTGGTGGCGGCCCTTGTCGCTGATTCCCTGAATGACGGCAACAGTCTCCAGAGGAGTTTCCTCCAGCTGGGTGCTGGCCTGAGCGGGCTGGTGGCTGTGGGGACGCCGGTGTGCATGGCATGGCCCAGCAGCCCCCGCTTTTCATGGGCATGATCATGACCCTCATCTTCTCTGAGATGCGCGGCCCCTGCGGTCTCCTTGTTGCCCTCATCCTCCCCACAAAGTAGCCTCTCTCTGAGTGCACCAGCCACAGAAGGCGATGTCAGGACCACCCCCTCATTCCGAAACGAACAGCCTGACACGCACGCACGGGACAGCCACCCCCCAGTAATCAGTCTTGTAAAAGTTCAGTGTCCTGGTGCCTGTTGTCTGCTACCCTTGGCCTCGCCCCTGCTTGCCCGGTGCAACATCCCGGCCCACTCATTACCCACCCAGGCCAGACACCCCCACTCATCTGCCCTAGAGCGCTGTGTGTAGACGGGTGAATTAAATTGTCGTTTTCTCTTCACTGGATGTTTCTTAACAAAGATTTGATCTGTTCATGCGTCGTGGCACAGCCCTGTCTCCCAACTAGGTAATCTTAGGTAGAGTGTTGGGTTGTGGGGTTACCGTTCGCTCTGAGACTCGTCGGATGGAATCCCGTCCTCCAGCTCTGGCTGCCCAGAGCCGCGGGCCAGCGTGCTGGGCCTGCAAGGCTCTCGAGCTGAGTAAAGTTCTCCACTGTGACTGGGGGGAAGGGAAAAAAGAAAGCAAACGCCACTTTTAGCTTGCTGTATGTGGAAAAACAGGCCATGCGGTGGAGTTGACCTTTTGGCCACAGTTCCTTAAACCCGGTACGGATTTTTCCCACTCCCAAGTGTGGTCTGTGGACCAGCAGTATTACTGTCACCCAGGAGCTCGTTAGACATGCGGAATCTCAGACCCAGCTTCAGAAGTCAGCATTAGTATCTGCATTTTAGCCAAGCCCCCAGGCGAGTCGTAGGCACATCGGGCTTTGAGAGGTGCTGGTCTTTAAACACCATCTGTGTGCGGTGCTGCCCGTGTTTGTTTCTCCACCCCTGCCCTCTCCACGAACCTCAGGCTCATTCCAGTAAGTGCCTACCTGACCTCTCTCTCCGGAGCTCCCACATAGGTAAGCTGTTTGAGACTCAGACACACAAATGTCTTTATTCATTTATTATTTATTTTAATACTCATTTATTTAAAAAAAATTTTTTTTAATGTTTTTTATTTATTTTTGAGACAGAGAGAGACAGAGCATGAGCGGGGGAGGGGCAGAGAGAGCGGGAGACACAGAATCCGAAACAGGCTCCAGGCTCCGAGCTGTTAGCACAGAGCCCGACGCGGGGCTCGAACTCACGTACCGTGAGATCATGACCTGAGCTGAAGTTGGACGCTCAACCGACTGAGCCACCCAGGCGCCCCTCATTTATTTTTGAGAGAGACGGAGAAGCAGAGCATAAGTTGGAAAGGGCAGAGAGGGAGACACAAAATGCGAAGCAGGATCCAGGCTCCGAGCTGGCAGCACAGAGCCCTATGTGGGGCTCGGACTCATGAACCGTGAGATCATGACCTGAGCCAAAGTCAGACGCTTAACCAACTGAGCCACCCAGGCACCCCATGTGCTAATGTTTTTATTTTTTATTTTTTTAATTTTCTATTAAAAAAATTTTTTTTTAATGTTTATTTATTTTTGAGACAGAGAGAGACAGAGCATGAATGGGGGAGGGTCAGAGAGAGAGGGAGACACAGAATCTGAAGCAGGCTCCAGGCTCTGAGCTGTCAGCACAGAGCCCGATGCGGGGCTCGAACTCACGACTGTGAGATCATGACCTGAGCCAAAGTCGGACGCTCGACCGACTGAGCCACCCAGGTGTGCCAATGTTTTTAAAAACACTTAACCCATATTAAATAATAGCCCCTATGATTATTCTCATGTGCTGCGTTCTATGCTGGTTTCTGTAACTTGCAGTGAATAGGATACCCTTTCTGCTCTGCAGTCTTGTTTGGGGAAGGACACCCTACAAGTTACTATGAAAGAGGGAAGTAAACTGAACAAGGTTTAGTCACCACCTGGATGTAGGGACAGAGGTCCTGGAAATTTGGAGCCATGTCAGACCCATTTCTGGTCCCCAGCAACCCGATCCATATTAGGTGCTCAATAAATGCTGCTGGAAAGTGAACCCACAAACTAACTTAGCCGGTTTTTTTTTCCTATGGGCAAAGCATTCCACAGCCACAAGGTGGCGGCATTACCAAAGCATTCCCTTGGCCAGCTCCTTTGGCCTGTGTGCAGGAGCCTTCTCGGCCCCACCTCTCCAACCTCAGAGTCACCAACTGCTAACACTGCCTGTAGAGGCCTTTAGGCAGGGTTCCTGCGGCCTCAGCCCTCTGAGCCCCCTGCACAGTTGCTCGCTTTGAGTTTTTCTGCCAACTCTGGCTGTTCCTCCAGACCTCCTTCCCCACAATATTGCTTGCGTAGGGAAGCCCTTCTCCCCTCAATTTCTTTCTTTCAGTCTTTTCTTTTCTTTTCTTTTCTTTTCTTTTCTTTTCTTTTCTTTTCTTTTCTTTTCTTTTCTCTTTATTTTAGAGAGAGAGGGAGAGAGCATGCAAGAAGGGGAAAGGAGCAGATGGAGAGAGAGAGAATCTTAAGCAGGCTTCATGCTCAGTGTGGAGCCCAACATGGGGCTCAGTCCTATGACCCTGGGATCATTACCTGAGCTGAAATCCAGAGTCAGACACTCAACAGACTGAGCCACCCAGGCACCCCTCCCCTCGATTTCTGAGCTACCTGCTCTCTTGATTTCTTCTGTTATCTCTCTACTCATTTCTTCCCTACCAGCCTGATGATTTTTGCATTCTCCCCCTTTATCCCTTCCAAATTCTCAGCTGACTATAAGAGACTGCCCCTTTGAGCCACTCATGGCCCCCCACCCTGTTGACACAATAGAGCATGAGCGTTGGAGTTGGACGTGCTCGAGTCCTGTCCCAGTGCTAACGCTTACTTACTAGCGGTGTGGCCCAAGGCAGTGTTGTGCTGTTTCTGAGTTTCAATGTAGTGCAGAGGTTAAGAGCAAGCCTCGAGTCAGACATAATCTGTGCTGGAATCCTGGCTTTGTCCCTTTACCAGCTGTGAAGACTTGGTAAGTTTTTGTATTCATTTAACAGAGACAGAGTGCCTTCCGCATGTTTGGTGCTGTGCTAGGTATATATCGGTGAGTGCATCAGATACTCTCTCTGTCCTTGGAGTGGTAGCTGGGGGCACAGAGGCAGACAGCAAACAAGGAAACAAGTGTTACATGGCCACGGGCAGGAGAGGGGCTGGCTCTCTGCGGCCATGACGCTCCAGCCGAAACCTGCAGGATGGAAAGGAACCAGCTGTGCTAAGAGCTGGTGAGGGGGGTGGGAGAGTGTTCAGGGCACAGCATGTGTTCTGGACGAGGAAAGAGGAACAGAAAAGAGGCCATTTTGTCAGGAGCTTGAGGGGGCAGTTGATGTCTGTGGTGTGTGATACAGATGTAGTTGGGGAAGTAGCTCCAGTTATTGTTAAATTAGGTTAGTTCAGGACTGTTATGAAATAAATGACATAAAATGTTTTCGCCTCTGCCCACAAGGAGAGATACATTCTACGTTGGGACCCAGTACCTGTGAATAAATGTAAGTGGATTTGAGGGACACAGAAGGTTCACACAACAGTACTTAACCCTTACTTTACCGGACAGTCACCAGTATTTCCAACTTAATTCCAGTCTTGTTTGTTTCCATTTAAATGCTGGTCTTAACTTCCTAAATTAATTTCGTCATCACAGTCATGGGTTATGGCTCATGACACAAAGCACATATGGCCCGTGACTCGCTTATATGTGTACTTGGTAAGTGTTAGTCATTTTCTATGATTACTTTTCTACCTTTAAGATTGTATGGGCCTTAAATGGAAATAGTGTACATTAGGTGCCTGGCCCTGACCGTGGGCAGGTCTCCTTTCTTCCCCCTGTGGCCATGTGGCAAATGTGAGGGCCGGGTAGGCCAGATGGCTGGCATCTCCATGCTTCCCTGGCCATCCATGCAGGGCAGAGCCTGGATCATCTGCTTTTCCGGCTCTCACGCTCTCATACCCGTGGCCTATCAATGGAGCCCTTTCATCAGGATCTCTGTTCTCCCTTACCTGGGGGAGAACGGGGGGGAGATAGTAGAGAGAGGGGTGTGACTCAGAAATCCAGACTGTGTCTAAAAAGGCCAATTGTTTTCCCCGATGTAGAGCAGGGGTGTGGAATCTCAGGTTCAGAGGAGGAGAAGGCGTCTGTGTGGGAGTGAGGCCAGGGCAGGGTGTGGAGAGAACCTGGGAATCACATCGTCTTTCGGTTGCAGAGAACTCTGCATGTTAGTATTTTAGCTACAGGCACGGTTTTCCTCCCTGTGCTCCTTACAGAGGCAAAACCAGGACCCCTGGAGTCCAGAGTGAGGGCTTGTTTGGAGGGAGCATTTTAAAAACTAGCTATTCTCTTCGAGGGTTCGAGCCCTGCCTGGGGCTCTATGCTGACAGCTCAGAACCTGGAGCCTGCTTCAGATTCTGTGTTTCCCTGTCTGTCCCTCTCCCCTGCTCATGCTCTATCTCTCTTTCTCGCAAAAATAAAAATAAATAGTAAAAAAAAAAAAAATTTTTTTTTAAACTAGCCATTCCCTGGTAGCATTGTTCATGATAGAAAAATCTAGAAACAATCCAGTTATCAGCAAACAGTAGAATACATAAGTAAATCAAGGTGTTTTCCTGCACCAGACTGCTTCTTCCGGGCAGGGGAAATGAATGAACTACAGCTATACATGTCAAGAATCTCACCATGTAGAGCCAGAAAAGCAAGACACAGAATACACAGTGTGATTCCAATTAGATAAAGTTGAAAACAAGCAGAGCTGAACAATATACTGCTTAGGGATACATGCATACATAATAGAATTTAGAAGATAAAGAAATGATTAATGCCTGATTCAGCAAAGTGATTATCGCTGGTGGAGGCAGGGCAGAAAGGATGTCAAAAGTCTGGTAAGGCTCTGTTTCTTGGACTGCACGCTCCATGCACGGGTGTTCTTTTGTTTTATTTTAGGTCTTCAAATGGTACCTATTTTTTTTTAATTTTTTTTTTTAATGTTTATTTACTTTTGAGAGAGACAGAGACAGAATGCGAGTGGGTTAGGGGCAGAGAGAGAGAGTGACACAGAAGCAGAAGCAGGCTCCAGGGTCTGAGCTGTTAGCACAGAGCCTGATGCGGGGCTCGAACTCACGAGCTGTGAGATCATGACCTAAGCTGAAGTCAGACGCTCAACCGACTGAGCCACCCAGGTGCCCCAAATGGTACCTATTTTTATATTTATTTTTATTTTATTATATTTTATTTGTTTAAAAATTTTTTAACGTTTATTTATTATTAAGAGACAGAGCGTGAACAGGGGAGGGGCAGAGAGAGAGGGAGACACAGAATCGGAAGCAGGCTCCAGGCTCCAAGCCGTCAGCACAGAGCCTGACACGGGGCTTGAACTCACAGACCGCAAGATCATGACCTGAGCTGAAGTTGGACGCTTCACCGACTGAGCCACCCAAGGCGCCCCTGATATTTATGTACGTATACACATGTGTATAAATGTGTGCATATGTGTACACCTGTTTTACACGTGTGTGTAACAGCTGCTGTTAGCTATTGTCATATCAAGTATTGGCCAATAAAAGGTAAGAAAAACTAGTAGGTCCTTAGAAGAACTAAGAACACTCCCCCGTTACATTTTAGAGCTCTGCTTTCATTCTCAAATTTGGTTTCTAGACATGGTTGCTGAAAGTAAGTGTTTGATTAAAGCCTCCTTCCTCTGGGTTTTGGGCACTAGACTTCTGTCCTTTTCTCTGGGGCAGAGAAGTGGCGGAGCCTGGCTCTTTTGTCTCTTGTGGACAGGGGAGCCGTGCTGTGCTGGAGCACGTGCCAGGACGGTGCCGGCCCCGGCAGAAGAGGGCAATGTGGGGAGGTCCTCCAGCACCTGGAAGAGAAGGCTTGGTACCAGGCTCTGTGGGCTCTACTCCAGCACAGGCTGGCACAGGCCTGTCGCTCCCTCCTCCGTGGGTGTCCTCGGCAGGCCTCCCGTTGCAGCTGAGCTGAACGACCAGAGTTCTGTGAGCAGTGACCCACAGGGAAAGTCTCACCAGACGGGTTTCCACCTGAGCAGGGGTGTTGAAGAGCCCCATGCTGGGAGGTGACACCAGCGCAAGTCATGGAATTGCCCTGGGACTCAGTTTCTCTGAAAGAAAAACGAGGAATCCAATAGCTGGCTAGCCCACCTCAGTGGACTTCTGTATCATATGAGATCGTGGAACCACAGTCTCTCAGGTTTGAATGGAACTCGACGTTTATTTAGTAATGTGATTCTTAACTGGAACTTTTCATCAGGATTGCTTAAAGAGCTTTCTCAAATACAAATCTGGACCTACTGAATAAACCTCTGTGGTGGGATTAGGCCATTCATCACAGTCATACAGTCCCATGGTCAGCTCATCAGATAGCCCTGAGGGGCTTATCTACATGGCCAGGAACAGGCTGTTATACTGCTCTGCCCCACCCTGGTCCTGCTTTCCAGAAGCAACTACCATGAAGAGAATTTCTGCGTTTGGTGCTTCTGGTAATTTCCTCCAAACACTTAGCTGAAAAATAAGGTCATACAACTTCATGATTTGTACAATTTTGACCCTATCAGTCCTCCACAGTGGAAATTGAGAGGTTTAGGCTTCTTTATACTCTCCTTGCCCTGTCTCCCCTCTCCTTCCAATATTTATGTTTATATTATTGCTTTTAGAGTCTTAAAAAATTGCCTCTGGAATCGTACACATACTGAAACCTGTAGCCCTGCGTCCCTCTTGTCACTCTGTCGGGTAAGAACACCCATGCCTCTGGCCTTTGCTGTCTCCCAGCTTCTCTGTCAGCCATGCTTGTACTTCACACTGTCACGGTATTTTCTGTTGCATGATTGTAATCAGGTCTTGTGTGTTTTCTCTGATTCTGAGTTGCCAGATGGTATGGTGGCCAGTTTAATGTGTGCTACACACTCACACAGAGTGTGTTAGGGCTCTGGTTCCTCTCCTACCTGCCCTGTGCAGTGGACCCTCATGCCCCCGGGATGTGTCTGGTGTATAGGTCAAACAGATTCTCTGTTCTCACATCCCAACATGTTCTTCCAAATCATGCTGTTTTTAGTTTATTTCCTATTTGAACCATTATTTTATGCTTTTCCTTTTTCATTTCATAAAGTTTCTAGTTGTCCTGCCCCCCCCCCCTTTTTTTTGACTTGTGACAGGAAGAAGCCTGAGCCTTTACTCTGTTTTTGAAATTATCCAGCTACTGGTTTGATGATTCATTACATGATAAGTCCTTCCTTCCTGGAAATGTTGCTTCCAGAATACTCTTTCCTGCTCCTCCAATCTGGACAGCTGATGCTTTCGGCATGCTGCATGGCTGTCAACTTGAGACTTCCTTTCACAGCTCTTCTGAGTTAGATACAATGTTTTCTGGATTTGATGTCTTTCTCTCTGGTTTTAGTCTCTTGTTTAGCTAAACTGTAGTCTTTAAGTACTTCCTCAGAAAGAACAGATGAAAGGTAAACCTTGAATCCTTCATTTTGCCCTCACTCTTGATTGATGCATGGCTGAATACAGAATTTAAATTTCTTTCCCTCAAAACATTGGAGACACTGATCTGTTGACTTCAAGCATCCATTGTTGTTAACAAGACATCTGATGCCAGTTCGATTTTCACTTCCTTACAATTAACTTGGTTTTGCATTTTCATTCTTTTTTTTTTTCCCCCTGCTTTGTTAGTTTCCTTTTCTGGAGCTTATGTTAGTATGCTCTGTTTATCTTAGGTGTACTGAAATACATAAGGCCGTGTTGAGGTTGGATTTTTTTTTTTTTTTCATTCATTGTGCTCAGTACTTTTGGACCCTTTTGATTTAAAGGCTTATGTCAGGGGCGCCTGGGTGGCTCAGTTGGTTAAGCGGCCGACTTTGGCTCAGGTCATGATCTCGCGGTCCGTGAGTTCGAGCCCCGCATCGGGCTCTGTGCTGACAGCTCAGAGCCTGGAGTCTGTTTCGGATTCTGTGTCTCCCTCTCTCTGACCCTCCCCTGTTCATGCTCTGTCTCTCCCTGTCTCAAAAATAAATAAAACGTTAAAAAAAAAAATTAAAAAAAAAATAAAGGCTTATGTCATTTTTCCGCTCTGTACATTTTTTTCTGTTATTTCTTTGATGATTTCCTTCCCTGTTTCCTTTATTTTCCTCTTACTGGAAACCCTCTTAGGTGTGAGACTCCTAGAGTGATCCTGTGTATTGCTCCTGTGTTCTCCCGCTTTTCCCATCTAGGTCTTTTCTTTTTACAGGCCAGTAGATTGTCTTAACTTGATCTTCCAGACCTCCTGGTGGAGGTCTTAATTGGCAGTCATATTTTTAATTTTCTTCCTTCTGATTCTCTGTTTCATTTTCTTAGCATCTTGCTCTGGCTTTACAGGGTCCAAACTGGGTTGACTTTCTCTGACCCACTAATTAGAATAGTTTTCAGAATTATCTCTTGACCCTTCCCTGATCTCATTTCCTCTGGGATCTGGTTCTGGTTGTTTATTTTGGTCATTCTTTTTCAGGCTGCTGGTTTTCTCTTAACGTCTGGTGAACGTTAGCTCATCGATGTTTACAAATGAAGAAGCAGGCTGATAGTCTAGTGAGTTGATATGGGCTTTGTCTGCTACCCACTTGGTAGGTCTATTTCCACAACAGGCCTCTTCTGGATGAGTATCTGGCCCATTGCCGTGCGGATGGGGAGCGGACCTTTTCGGCTGGCTGGCTGGCCATGCCTCAGGGTGCAGTTTGAGTGGCATTCCAGACGTACCAGCACCCGCTCTGGAGCCCTCAACGCTCTCTTGTCCACTCCAGCTTATGGGCCACATCTGGCCTGCTGCTTTTCGTATGGCCTGTGAGCTAAGAATGGTTGTTGCATTTTTAAAGGGTTGTTTTAAAAAACAAAAAACTAAGAAGAAAATGAGAAAGAGACGGCATGGCCTACAACACCTAAAATATCTGCTGTCACGTTTTCCAGAAAAGCTTGCCTACCACTGCTCTGGTCCGTGGTTTGATGCCTTTGGAGGACAGCCCTCCTGTTTTCATCTGGCATGAAGTGGCTGCCCCTGGGGCGGTGTTGTGGCATAGGGTGAAACGAGTTGGTGCAGCTGTTCTCTAGATAGCCCTTTGGTTGATTCCAGCTTCATTTCCCCTCCTGTCCTCTGTACCTGGTTGCTTAGAGCCAGCTGGGTATGTAGCACGGAGGGGTGCATACTGGGAGCCGGTGGGTTGGAGTGTGCGGACGTGGTTTCTCCCACAGCTGGGGACGTGGTAGCCCCTGGGATGGCTGGACTTGGTGATGGGAGGGTGAGAAGTAGAAGGGGTATTCTGGGTGAGGGTAATAGTGTAGACAGAGCTGTGGAGTGGGCTCCTCACATTAGCTGGGCTTTGAAATGAGGTAGGGGCAAAGGGGTATTTGCTCCTTTGGTTTCATCCCTTGAGGCCACCTGACGATGGCAGATTTCTGCCTGCTTTTCTCCCTGGGTGCTTTAGAGCTTGTGACACCAGTGAACCAAGCCCCTTCTGGGGCTTGGAGAGACAGTAGAATGACATCTTTTCATTTCAAGATGGAAAGGTTTCTTTCTTTTTTTAAATTTATTTTATTTTATTTCTTAAATTTACATCCAAGTTAGCGTATAGTGCAACAATGGTTTCGGGAGTAGATTCTTTAATGCTCCTTACCCATTTAACCCATCCCCCCCTCCCACAACCCCTCCAGGAACCCTCTGTTTGTTCTCCATATTTAAGAGTCTCTTGTGTTTTGTCTCCCTCCCTGTTTTTATATTATTTTTGCTTCCCTTCCCTTGTGTTCATCTGTTCTGTGTCTTAAAGTCCTCATATGAGTGAAGTCATATGATACTTGTCTTTCTCTGACTGACTTATTTTGCTTAGCATAATATCCTCTAGTTCCATCCACATAGTCGCAAATGGCAAGATTTCATTCTTTTTGATTGCCGAGTAATACTCCAGCATGTGTGTGTGCGCACACACACACACACACATACACACCACGTCGTCTTTATCCATTCATCCATCAATGGACATTTGGGCTCTTTCCATACTTTGGCTATTGTTGATAGTGCTACTATAAACATTGGGGTGCTTGTGTCCCTTTGAAACAGCATACCTGTATCCCTTCGATAAATACCCAATAATGTAATTGCTGGGTTGTAGGGTAGTTCTGTCTTTAATTTTTTGAAGAACCTCCATACCATTTTCCAGAGTGGCTGCACCAGCTTGCATTCCCACCAACAATGCAAAAGATCCTCTTTCTCCGCATCCTCACCAGCATCTATTGTTGCCTGAGTTGTGAATGTTAGCCATTCTGACAGGTGTGAGGTGGCATCTCATTGTGGTTTTGATTTGTATTTCCCTGATGATGAGTGATGTTGAGCATTTTTTCCTGTGTCGGTTGGCCATCTGGATGTCTTCCTTGGAGAAGTGTCTATTCATGTCTTTTGCCCATTTCTTCACTGGATTATTTGTTTTTCGGGTGTGGAGTTTGATAAGTTCTTTATAGATTTTGGATACTAACTCTTTATCTGATACGTCATTTGCAAATATCTTCTCCCATTCTGTCGGTTGCCTTTTAGTTTTGCTGATTGTTTCCTTCGCTGTGCAGAATTTTATTTTGATAAGGTCCCAATAGTTCATTTTTGCTTTGGTTTCCCTTGCCTCCAGGGACATGTTGAGTAAGAAGTTGCTGAGGCCAAGATCAAAGAGGTTTTTTTCCTGCTTTCTCCTCAAGGATTTTGATGGCTTCCTGTCTTACATTGACAGAATGGCTTTCATCCATTTTGAGTTTCTTTTTGTGTATGGTGTAAGAAAGTGGTCCAGGTTCATTCTTCTGCATGTCACTGTCCAATTTTCCCAGCACCACTTGCTGAAGAGACTGTCTTGATTCCATTGGATATTCTTTCCTGCTTTGTCAAAGATTAGTTGGCCATATGTTTGTGGGTCCATTTCTGGGTTCTCTATTCTGTTCCATTGATCTGAGTGTCTGTTCTTGTGCCAGTACCATACTGTCTTGATGATTACAGCTTTGCAGTATAGCTTGAAGTCTGGGATTGTGATGCCTTCTGCTTTGGTTTTGTTTTTCAAGATTGCTTTGGCTATTCGGGGTCTTTTCTGGTTCCATACAAATTTTAGGATTGTTTGTTCTAGCTCTGTGAAGAACGCTGGTGTTATTTTGATAGGGATTGCATTGAATATGTAGATTGCTTTGGGTAGTGTCGACATTTTAACAATATTTGTTCTTCCTATCCAGGAGCATGGAATCTTTTTCCATTTTTTTGTGTCTCCTTCAGTTTCTTTCATAAGTTTTCTGTAGTTTTCAGCATATAGATTTTTCACCTCTTTGTTTAGATTTATTCCTAGGTATTTTATGGTTTTTGGTGCAACTGTAAATGGGATCGATTCCTTGATTTCTCTTCCTGCTGCTTCATTGTTGGTGATTAGGAATGCATCTGATTTCTGTGCATTGATTTTATATCCTGAAACTTTGCCGAATTCATGAATCAGTTCTAGCAGTTTTTTGGTGGACTCTTTTGGGTTTTCTATATAGAGTATCATGTCATCTGCGAAGAGTGAAAGTTTGACCTCCTCCTGGCTGATTTGGATGCCTTTTATTTCTTTGCGTTGTCTGATGGCTGAGGCTAAGACTTCCAATACTATGTTGAATAACAGTGGCGAGAGTGGACATCCCGGTCTTGTTCCTGACCTTAGGGGGAAAGCTCTCAGTTTTTCCCCATGGAAGATAATATTAGCATTGGGTCTTTCATATATGGCTTTTGTGATCTCGAGGTATGATCCTTTTATCCCAACTTTCTTGAGGTTTTTTAGTAAGAAAGGGTGCTGTATTTTGTCAGATGCTTTCTCTGCATCTGTTGAGAAGATCATGTGGTTCCTGTCCTTTCTTTTATTGATGGGATGAATCACATTGATTGTTTTGCAGATATTGAACCAGCCCTGCATCCCAGGTATAAATCCCACTTGGTCATGGTGCATAATTTTTTTAATGCATTGCTGGATCCAGTTGGCTGATATCTTGTTGAGGATTATTTCATCCGTGGAAGTTGGTCTATAGTTCTCCTTTTTAGAGTGGTGTTTGTCTGGTTTTAGAATCAAGGTAATGCTGGCTTCATAGAAAGAGTTTGGAACTTTTCCTTCTATTTCTATTTTTGGAACAGCTTCAAGAGTATAGGTGTTAACTCTTCCTTAAATGTTTGGTAGAATTCCCCCTGGAAAACCATCTGGCCCTGGACTCTTGTTTTTTGGGAGATTTTTGATTACTAATTTGATTTCTTTACTGGTTATGGGCAAGATGGAAAGGTTTCTTACAACTGGGTAAAATTGTTTAAAAAAATTTTTTTTAATGTTTATTTATTTTTGAGAGAGAGACAAAGCACAAACCAGGGAGGGGCAGAGAGGGAGACACAGAGTCCGAAACAGGCTTCAGGCACCCAGCTGTCAGCCCAGAGCCCGATGTGGAGCTCGAACTCATGAACCATGAGGTCATGACCTGAGCCGAAGTCGGACAGTTAACCAACTGAGCCATGCAGGCGCCCCAGCCTAGGTAAAATTCTTGACCCAGACCTTGGGTTCTCCCTTTCCCTTGGCAGTCTAATTCACTCATTCTCTCCTTCCCTTGCCACCTCAGCTCAGGGAACCCTTGCACACTGCCTCCTCTGCTCCCCCGTCTCCTCCCTTCCCTCTGTTCAATTCTCCATTTAGACACCTGGCTTCCATGAAGCCAGGAGAAGCCATGTCATTCACAAATGAGTAGAAGTGAGTAGATCCTGAACGACTGAGATGCAATCACCAGCACTAGTGGTGTTCTCTTTCTCTCTGTCTCCCAGATGGGGCAAGTTCCCAAGACTCTGTGGCAGTCTTGAGGCTCAAGTCAGCAGAAAAGTCAGCTTACTCAGGACCAGTGGACGGAGGCGGATTACCCACAGGATAGCTGGTTCCACTTCATTGCTTGGCTCCAGCTGTGGCTGCCGGCCTGCGGCAGCCTGGTTCTGTTGTCCCCTTCTGATCCATACTTCTCAGTGAATGATAACCTAGAATTCTGGTAGCCTGGGCCCATCTCGATGGGGGATGTATCCTGTGCCTTGGGCTTTCTCCCTTCCCACCAACACTCATACTGTGGCAGTGTCCATTGATGTTGCCCTGAGACTGGGTACCTGTGCTCCTCTCGGAGTGAATAAGGAAATGCCTTAGACAGGAATTTGAGAGAGGGGCCATGTTTTGGAACTCCCAAGTGTTTGGTCCAGTAGCTTTTGCAGTCTGATCTGCTTATTCCCAGAATAGCTTCTTCCTGTGTGTGGGAACGTGGGGGATCTCACAGCCCTAATGGTGGGACTGTCCACCAGTGGCTCCATTATCTCATTAGATACCAGTTCTCAGTCCTTCTATTCAAATGGAACTTTGTGGAATGCAGTAAGTCCCACAGCCATCCTGTAGCAGCATTTCTCATTCCTAAAGGACCACCTCTGATACCGTGTAGCCAAAGGCCACCTCAGGCAGCCCTGGGGCGGCATTCAGAGTCCCCGGATTTGCTTGTATTTGCTTGTGGGCCACTGGCTGTCATATGTCCTTCCTGGGCCTTGGAGAACTGAGGAGAAGGAGGGAAGGAGCCTGTCACATCCAGGGCCTGGCTAAAAATCAGTATTTGCCTCTCCCCTGCTTCTAATAGCATCTCTGCTTTCATTTGAGACAGGTCATTAGTGGCTCGAAGGTTTGCTGTGGGGTGGCCAGAGCTGCCTGCAGGACCCTGCCCACACCCTTCACCCCGTTTTTTTTTTTTATCTGGGGGTCTCTCCAGGCCTCCCCTGGAGTACTTGCAGCATGCCTGCTTGTACAGGACAATGACCACCGCCTCTCCGGCCTCCAGCCTGCTCTCCCTGGACACCTCGGTGGAGATCCCCAGGAGGAGGGAAAATAACACAAGTCCCCAGGAGACCCTGCAGCCTCGCTCCCTTGCCGGCCTATCCGCCAGGGTTCTTTGATGGAGCGCCCCGCCAGTTTTGGGCATCTGCCCTGTCACCTGGGTGGCTCTGCCCGGGCCCTGGTGGAAGGGGACGTGGGGGTGGGTGTCACACGCAGATCCTGCTTTGCTGTGGCTTCTCTCCAGGCTCCCCCGAGCCGGCACATCTGGGTCAAATAAGTTGAAACTGGCTCATCATAATGAAAGGAGAGCAAAAGCCACAGACTGAGCCATAGGAATTACCTCATCGTGTAGAAGTCATCAGTAACGGCTGGAAAGCAGTCTTGTTTGAACATGTGTATGGGAAGGAGAGCAGACTGTCTGTGGTTTGCATTTTCATGTTTCATGTGCAGCAGCGTTTTCCTGGGGATTTGGCTAAGCCAGCTTTGGCAGAGAGCAAGAAAGGCAGCTGCTCTTTTCCTCTCCGTAGCCCTGCCTCCCCGCCTCTGAAGGCAGTTGGGCGGAGGACAGGGGGTGGGCTTCTTTATTGGAGAAGGCCTTTCAGGACACTCTTAGGGGTCTTTTCCGACAGCACAGAGCTGTCCTAGCCAGGAGCACAGCGACCTGCCCTCCTGCGCTGCAGAGAGAAGGAACATGCGTGTATAGGGCAGTGATTCATCTGGGATGCAGATGCCAAAACATCCCTGCCGTCCGTCCCAAGCCCTGCACGGGCTGCGCTGCCACCACAAGGCCCCTCTGCTCGGACTGCACGCAGGCCTCCTTCCCTGAGAGCCAGCGCCGTCATCTGGTGGGGGGCCGTGGGGGGTGACGCGACGCACATAAGCTGAAACAGCCGTTGTCCCCTAGTGCGAGCGGGGTCGGCGGGGTCGTCTTCCATCCCTCCGTGCACCCCACCAGAGCCCATTCTCGCCCAGCGTCAGGCCACAGCGTACCCTGGCGATCAGTACTTCCCGAGTACCTCCGCGTCTGTGCCCCTGCCCCACTCCCTCCCCAGGAAGCACGACAGACGGACACCAGTGCTGCTGTTGGTCCCGTGCCTTGTGATGTGTTTCCAGACCTCCCAGTCTGCAGCCCCAATCTCTCTGGCACCTTATTATGCCCTTTGGTTTTGCTGACAGCTGTTTACATGTCTTTGGGAGGGACTGGAACTAATCACGTTTCTCCCATCTGATGGGGCTGCTTTTTGGAGAACACGGAGGTAGGACAGGCTTCTTAGGGAAAGGTCTGAAAGGGAATGGCCCTCTGCCACTGGGAAGACAATATTGCACAGAGGAGCCAGACTGCTTGGGTTCACATCTCAGCTGAGGCGCCTTCTTAGCTGTGTGGCCTTGGCCAAATCACTTAACCTCTCTGGGGTTTATTTAAGGAGGGGCTTATTTTTCAGTTTTTAATGTATTTGTTACAGAAGTGATCCACATTTGTTTTGGAAAATGTAATAAATCCCCCCCCCCAAAATTAATTTAAAAAATTACAGTTATGTGTAATTCCACCACCCAGTGGTAACCATTCCACATCTTGGACCATGTCCTGAAATTCAGGCTTTTTTCTGTGTGTGTTTATGTGTATGCAGTTATGCATGCACACATTCTTTAAAAAGTAAAATGGCATAATATATATTCTGTTCTGTAACTGCATCGTAAGGACCTAATACATATGAGGTGCTGCTTTAGGCTCTGCACACACAGTATGTAAAACAATGCCTCTGCTCTCAAGGAGCTTATGTCCAGTTGGAGGAGATGAACCATAAATAAACAAATAGGTCAAGTGGTAATAAACAGCTAAGAAGAAAAAGAAAGTATTAAACAGTGTTACTACCGTATTATTGACTATGTCCTTGATGCTGTACCTTTCCTCTTCGTGACATTTTTTTTTTTTTTTTTTATAACTGAAACAGACTTTCGGGTTTTTTGTTCATTTGTTTTAGCTTTTAGATTCTACATGAAAATAAAATTATATGGTATTTGTTTTTCTGTAACTGACTTATTTCATTTGGCATAATATACTCTAGGTCCATCCATGTTGTTACAAATGTCAAAATTTCTTTTTTTTTTTTTTTAATGGCTGAGTAATGTTCCAGTGTATGTATATACCCCTTTTTTATCCATTAATCTATTGATGGACACTTGGGCTGCTTCCAGATTTTGGCTCTTGTAAATAATGCTACCATAAACATAGGGCTGCCTATGTCTTTTTGAATTAGTATTTTCGTTTTCCTTAGGTAAATACCCAGTAGTGGAATTCCTGGATCACATGGTATGGTGACAGCTGGTGACTA
Organism: Felis catus; assembly: GCF_018350175.1. NCBI lineage: Eukaryota > Metazoa > Chordata > Mammalia > Carnivora > Felidae > Felis > Felis catus. The sequence continues at coordinate 23,253,427 of NC_058377.1, forward strand.
CATGTATCTTGGGGAGTGCTGAGTAATATTACAGAATTGTCCAATTTGATGGGGCGCCTGGGTAGCTGAGTTGGTTAAGCGTCCGGCTTCGGTTCAGGTCATGATCTCACAGTTTGTGAGTTTGAGCCCTGCATCAGGCTGTGTGCTGACAGCTCAGAGCCTGGAGCCTGCTTCGGATTCTGTGTCTCCTTCTCTCTCTGCCCCTCCCCCGCTCATGCTCTGTCTCTCTCTCTCTCTCTCTCTCTCTCTCTCTCTCTCTCTCTCTCTCTGTCTCTCAAAAATAAATCAACATTAAAAAAAAGAATTGTCAAATTTGATATATTGTACACCTGAAACTAATAGAACATTGTACATCACATACACTTCAAAAATGCATTTTTGAAAGTAAAGCATTATGGGGGTGCCTGGGTGGCTCAGTCAGTTAAACATAAGACTTTGGCTCGGGTCATGATCTCACAGTTATGGGCTCGAGCCCCTCATCGGGCTGTCTGCTGTCAGCACGGAGCCTCCTTCAGATTCTCTGTCTCCCTCTCTCTCTGCCTCTCTCCTGCTCCCTCTCTCTCAAAAATAAATAAGCATTAAAAAATAATAGTAATAAAGCCTTACGGGGTACCTGAGTGGCTCAGTCTGTTGAACTCATGGTCTGTGAGTTCAAGCTCCACATCGGGCTTGCTGCTGTCTGTGTAGAGCCCACTTCAGATGCTCTGTCCCTCTCTGTGCCCCTCTCCCGCATGTGCTCTCTCAAAAATAAATAAACATTTAAAAAATAATAAAAAAGAAAGCACTGTGGGGCACCTGGGTGGCTCAGTTAAGTGTCTGACTCTTGATTTTGGTTCAGCACTGTGAGATCCAGCCTCATGTGGGGCTCTGCAGTGCGGAGCCTGCTTAAGATTTTCTGTCTTCCTCTCTGTTCCTCCCGCCGACCCCCCCCCCCCACACACACACACACAACTAAAAAAAATAAAGCATTATAAGGGAGACAGAAAGACAGGGACATGGGCTTCCAGTTACAAGAGGGCATTTTGCCCACCTGTTTCCTCTAAAACCCTCACTAGAAATGACATTAAAGAAATTGCCTTACAAAAAGTTATCCTGCAGTGACTAGAGAAGGAAGAGGAGACAAACCTAGGAAGTGATGGGAGGAGTGACTGACCTCACGGATGTGGGAGAGGGAAACCTGAGCCAGCAGGTCCCATAAATTCTGTCCCACTTCACCCAACTGGTAACGGCCCCTCCCAGAGATCCAGCGTCTACAGAGGTTCAAACAAGGTCTGGAGGTTCTCAGTGCAGTTGAGGGGGGCTCAGGGTACTGAAATGTAGAGGCTTAAGTGGAAGCTTACCTATTCAGTGTTAGTGCCCACTCCCCCTGCCCGCCAGCTGCTTCTCCTTCCTGTCACTCAGAATGCGGTCAGCCAGGCTTGTACTCCATGTACGAGATTGGAAGAGTCACGTGTGGAGAATCTGACCAGCGCAAGAGAGAAGACAAACCTTTGGGGATTCCGTCATGCAAGGTTATAGCCTGACCATCCTAAAATGAAGCTTCAGGTGAACACACGTATGTCCACAGAGCTTCCCATCAGCTTTGTAGTGTTCGGCCCTCCGATATGAGTGAGTGGACAGACAAGGGTGACCAGACTTGAGGAAAGTGTCAGTTGAAAAAGAGAGGAAGGAAAATAAAAGAATTCGGAAGAAACAGAAACTATGTGGGGAGAAGAAATTTGCAAAAACTGTCGTTAACGTCCGAGACAAATGATATATCAAAGGCATAAGAATAAGATACCATCGGGGCGCCTGGGTGGTGCAGTCGGTTAAGCGTCCGACTGCAGCCAGGTCACGATCTCGCGGTCCGGGAGTTCGAGCCCCGCGTCAGGCTCTGGGCTGATGGCTTGGAGCCTGTTTCCGATTCTGTGTTTCCCTCTCTCTCTGACCCTCCCCCGTTCATGCTCTCTCTCTGTCCCAAAAATAAATAAACATTGAAAAAAAATTAAAAAAAAAAAAAAAAGAATAAGATACCATCAACAAGGAGTTTTTTTAAGAAGCTCTTGGAAATTAAATGCACAGTAGAACTGAAAATTTCAATACAAGAAGTTAAAACTTCCTTAAAATTAGAGCAGTAAGACACAGAGGGCATTCACTTTCTAACATCCCCTCTGTAAAGAGAGCTTTCCTACTGTTCTTTCTGATCTTATGCTCTAATAAACTTTTGCCTGCTGCTCAAAAAAAAACAAAACTAAAACTAAAAAAAAAAAAAAAAAAAAAAAAAAGACACAGATTGGAAAATGGGAGAGAAAAGCAAAGTGGAAGATGGATCTAAAAAGCTAAATATTAAATATTCAGATAGACATTCTAGAAAGACAGGGTGGGGAAAATGGGGGAGAAAATAATCAGAGAAATAAGAGGTTTTCCAGGACTGAAGAACGGGATTTTCGAGATTGAAAGTCCATTTACTCAGATCAGGGGATGAATAGAAACCACTCAAAGACCCATCAACATGGTTGGGACATTGAGGACAACAAGAAAACGGGTCAGTACAAAGGTATGGGGATCAGAAAGACCTCAAACTTCTCAACAGCATCATCGCAATCTAGAAAATCGTGGAGCTTTCATATTTTGAGGGTCACTGCTTTGCATCATAGAATTCTTTCGCCAAACTTTTTTTTTTTAATTTTTTTTATTTTTATGTTTATTTATTTTTGAGACAGAGACAGAGCATGAACGGGGGAGGGTCAGAGAGAGAGGGAGACAGAATCCGAAACAGGCTCCAGGCTCTAGGCTCTGAGCTGTCAGCACACAGCGTGATGCAGGGCTCAAACTCACAGACTGTGAGATCATGACCCGAGCCGAAGTCGGACGCTCAACCGACTGAGCCACCCAGGCGCCCCTTTCACCAAACTCTTAATTGTGACAGTAGAACACAGACATTTTCAGATGTTCCAAGTCTCTAAATGTATCTCGCTTGTTCCACAGCTCTGGAAGCAACTTGACTTTGTGCCTTAGTGTTGTGGTCCTTTTTTTTTTTTTTTTTTTTAATTTTTTTTTTTTCAACGTTTATTTATTTTTGGGACAGAGAGAGACAGAGCATGAACGGGGGAGGGACAGAGAGAGGGAGACACAGAATGGGAAACAGGCTCCAGGCTCTGAGCCATCAGCCCAGAGCCTGACGCGGGGCTCGAACTCCCAGACCGCGAGATCGTGACCTGGCTGAAGTCGGACGCTTAACCTACTGCGCCACCCAGGTGCCCCAGTGTTGTGGTCCTTAATGTGTGGTCCTGGAACCAGGACCAGTGGCAGTGGCCGCACCTGGCAACTTCTTAAAAAAGGCATCTTGGCCCACCCCAGATGTCCTCAGTCAGGTGGTTCTGGTGCACAGTGCAGTTTGGGAACCACTGCTTTAGCAAAATAAAGATGCAAACAGGAAAGAGGAAGATAGTGGGGATCCAGGAAGCAAAACGTCCAGCAGCAGAGAGAAGGGGAGACGGCTGCCAAATGGTGGTGCATTGAGCTCCCGGGCATAGCTCCTCACAGACACCTGCTGGAGTGGGTCAGAGGCTCCGGGAGGACACATTGCTTGTGTTCTTCTGGGTTTGAACATTAAGAGATTTATATAGGGGCACCTGGGTGGCTCAGTCAGTTAAGTGTCCGACTCTTGATTTCGGCTCGGGTCAAGATCTCACAGTTTGTGAGACGGAGCCCCACGTCAGTCTCTACACGCTGATGGTTCAGAGCCTGCTTGGGAGTCTGTCTCGCCCCACCCCTCTCAAATAAACTTAAAAGAGATTTCTATAAACGGAAGTGGATGTAGGGATGAATTAGTGACAAGTTAATAGAAAAGTGAGCAGATAAAAGAGTAATGACTAACTACACATAGCCAAAGTTGTGCTGAAAAGGAAAACTAGTCGTAGTATTCAGCAGTGAAAGCATTTATATCATCATGGTAGTGTTACCACTTTATTCTGACTTCTCCAAAATTGTACAATAGTTGTATTGTGAGATTAGGGGGTAAGAGAGAAAAGAGTGTGCAGGGAGGGTCCCCACATGCACACATGCTTTTGATAGCTGGTAAAAAAGCTAAATCCTTACCTCTGTAATGGGAAGTTAATAAGTAATAGTAAAAGTGAGAAGTCAAGGGGGAACAAGATAGAAAAATATCCGTAATTAAAACTGTGGAAGTACACGAGCAAAGAAACGGCAAGAAGAATTGAAAGTGGTGTGTGGGGAAAAGCAGGAAACTTCTGGCTTCATGTGACTAACCTGTGTGCCAGCATGCCTTGAATTAAAAATAAAAGCAAAGTTTGAAAAAGCACAATAGGTGGAGTGGTTTCATAAGGAGTATCAGAGAAGTCCTCTTAATGTACGATTGTCCCTTGAACGGTGTGGGGGTTAGGGGTATCAGTCCCCCGTGCAGCTGAAAATCCACTCCCCTCTAAATTAACTCCCGGCGAAAACTCCCTGAAAACTTAACTACTCCCCCCAAACTTAACCGTTCATGCAGCTGAAAATCCACATACAACTTTGAGCTGTCCCCAAAGTTAATAACCTGCTGTTGACCGGAAGCTTTGCCGATGGTAGAAGCAGTTGATGAACACATATTTTGTGTGTTGTATGTATTCTGTACTGTGTTCTTACAGTGAAGTAAGCTAGAGAAAAGAAAATGGTGTTAAAACCATAAGAGAAAATACATTTCCAATACTCTATTGTATTTATTGGGGGAAAAAATCGCTAAGTGAACCCATGCAGTTCAAACCTGTGTTGTTCAGGGGTCAGCTGTACTGTGAACATTATCGAGAGATGGGTTTTGAGGGGGTTCGAAATTGTTCCAAGCTGTTATTTTAAGAAAACCAGTAGGAGGGCAGGATTGGGTGGGGGGCTCCTTGTTGTTTCTCTAGCCACAGGGGAACGCTGGGTGGGGACGTGCCAGGTATGCTTACCCTGGGCAGTCAGTTTGCTAAGCGGAGGTTGGCAGAGGGCACCAGGAAGGTGCTCAGGCCTCATGTGTTGACCTACGGGGTTGGCCACAGCTGAAGCCCAGTCCCGAGCCAGATGGAGCTGTGGGATCGAGGGCACCGGTTTCTTTCTGTGTCAAGTGGGGACCCTAATAACACCCACCTCACACTGGTTGTGAGGAGCGAATGAGTTAATGCACGTATAGGGCTTAGAACAGCGCCTGGTATGTCTTTTCGCAATTAGCGCTGAGGGTCCAGAGGATATTGATACTTTTTTTTTTTTTACTTTTTATTTTGGAAAAAAAAAAAAAAAATCAACCCTACAGAAAAGTTGTAAGAATACTGCAAAGAACTCCCTTGTAAAAGCCTTATTGCTAACATCTTACCACTTTTGCCTTTTCTCTCTCCGTATGTACCTATGTGATATTTTGCTCACTCTTGTTATTACTGAAAAGTAAGTTGCAGACATTGTAACCTTCCTTGCTAAGCACTTCAGTGTATATTTCCTAGGAACCAGAGTAAAGTGGTCAATTTTAGGAAATCTCCCATGTATACCAAGCTAGTTTGCAACGTAGACACCATTATGAAATTTTACCGCTTGTTCCAATACTATCTTTCCAGCAGGACACCTCTCCCCCATCCAGGATCCAGTCCAGTCTTTAGTGTCCTTTAATCCGGAACAGCCTTTCTGCCTTCCTTTATTTTCTCTTTGACCCTTTTGAAGAGTTATCAAGCCATTTGTTTTGTAGAATGTCCCTGGATTAGGGTGGGCTAATTTTTCCTCATGATCTGATTCGGAGCATGCATTTTGGGCCAGAATACCACGGCACATCCCTCAGGAGGCTCCTGATGGCAGTGTGTCCTGTTAGGAGTGATGTTAACTCTGAGCACCTGGGCCCTTTGTCATTAATAAGTAATCTACAGGAAGATACTTTGAGACTGTGTGTGGACATCCTGTTCCCCAACATATTTTCACCTGGTGGTTTGAGCATTTATTGGGCATTGACACTTGACCAAAATCCTCATGAAGTTCACTTGCAGGTCAACGTCTCGATTTGGCATTTAGATAGACAACAAAGTTTACTTTTGCTTGCCAATAAAAAAAAACTTAGCATTGGGAAGCATACTGATTTTTATCAGAGAAGTTTTAATCCATTTGGCTCAAAAATGCCCTTCCTGGGGCTTAAGCCTAAAAGGCTAGATTCATTTATCCACTTGTTCAGTCTTCGTTGAGTGCCTCCTGCAGGCCAAGTGCTATTCCTGGTGCTGGGGATAAAATGATTAAAACAATTTTTAAAGGTAGACAAAAACCCCTGTCCTCCTGGAAGCTGCATTCTAATGGGAGAATCAGACAATAAATCTGTACTGTACTGTCAGGTGGTAAGGAGTGAGGAAAAAGCAAGCCATCGGTGAGATAGACAGGGATGAGGTAAGGGGAGCTTCTTCAGCAGGGCTGGTGGAGAACTCCAACCTTGACTTAGGTGAGAGCAGCTGGTCAGAGACCTAGAGATGGGATGTGAGTTAGCGGAACTGTAAAGAGGTCTGTGTGGCCAGGGTGGAGACATCGAGGGGGTGATGGTGGTGAATGAGGTTAGAGAAAGGGCTAGAGCAGGGTGGCTGAGGGCTGTGTAGACAATGCTGGGAACCCAGGGGAACGGTCCAGGTTTGAAGGGGGGCAGCCCCCACCCCTGTCCACAGCACGTGGAGCCAGCCCGCTGCTGCCCGGGGCTGCTGGTGGTGGCCTGACAGAGGCCTGGCCCCCAAGAGTGACTAGCTCTGAGGGGGTCCAGGGTCCAGCAGTGGGGCTTCTGCATCCACATCCAAGCAGGAGTTTCTCAGAAAAGGAAGAAAGATGGCAGGAAGTAAGGAGCTGGAAAATGCCTTTTTCTGTTTTCCCTGCCGCAGAAGGGGAAGGCGGGAGGAAGGGGAAGGCGGGAGGGGGCTGGCCTGGGGAGGCGCCCGCTTCCCAGCACCCTGGGTGGCTGGGGCGGTCTCTGACAAGCCTTGGCAGACAGGGGCGCGCTCCTGGGCCCAGCGGCTTTCTGATCTGAAACAGCCAGGGAGCCCCAGGCTGTGAGCCCGGGCTCGGTGGTCATTGCCAGCAGAGCGGGCTGTTCTCCAACGTGAGTGTGGCCTTTGTCTCCGGCCGGCTCCCCCATACGGAGGGAGCTCCTCCGCTCACGGCTTTTCTCCCCGCTGCCCAGCCCAGGCTACCAAAGTAACAGCAAACACAGCAACAGTGAGAGCTAGCCTGGGAGAGAACTTCTCTGTGCAGGGGGCATGGGGGTGGGGGTGGGCACCTGCTGAATGCTTCCCAGCTACTGCTCACTGAGTTCTCATAACCACCCTATACAGTAGGTCACCTGCGCCCGGTTACACAGATGAGTGCAGAGCCAGTATTTGAACCCAGGCCGACTGGTGCTAGAATCTCCGTTCTTCTCTGCAAAGCTACTCTTGGATAAGGGATTTTCCTGGAGCACACTGCAAGGGTCAAGGCAATGCCATTGGGTCTATTTCTGGCAGTTTCTTATCTCTTGGGACCTGGTGTACTTGACCTCTGGCCTTTCGCCCAGGGCCATTAGAGGGTTTTGGGAGTGAGGAAGTACTTTTGCTGCCACCTCGAGGGTTGTGAGGAGGCCTTTGTGCCTCCATTTCAGGGTCAGATCCAGAGATTCCCAGGAAGTGGAGGGGACGTGGTGCCCCACACTGGTCCAGATGACATGTTTCGTTTAATGTTGACAGCAACTCTAAGGGCAGATTTTGTGACCAGTCTTTAACAGATGAGGAAACTGGGGCCCCGAGAGGTTAAATAACACACCCAAGGTCGGACTGTCTGTAAGCAGTGGTGGAGGGGAGTGTGGTGTCAACTCAGGTCCAGAGCCTGTGTCTTTGCGCTGAGCTGCTGTGCCTCCCAGAGCTGAAGGACTGGTGTTTTTTTTTTTAATTTTTTTTTTCAACCTTTATTTATTTTTGGGACAGAGAGAGACAGAGCATGAACGGGGGAGGGGCAGAGAGAGAGGGAGACACAGAATCGGAAACAGGCTCCAGGCTCCGAGCCATCAGCCCAGAGCCCGACATGGGGCTCGAACTCACGGACTGCGAGATCGTGACCTGGCTGAAGTCGGACGCTTAACCGACTGCGCCACCCAGGCGCCCCTGAAGGACTGGTGTTTGATGCTCACTGGAACTTGTGTGCTGGGTTAGCACCTCGGTCTGTCCCCACTGGACTGTTGGAATAATATGCGGCCAGCAGGCAGGTGTTTGAAGAGCACCAGCTTTTAGGGTAAGGAAACCTCACGTTTGGCGTTGCCTCTGCCACATCTCGAGGCAGAAGTCCCGACTCCTGTGAACCCACTCACCTGTGAAACAGGGATTCAAATTGCCTACGTCCTCAGACCACGTACGAAAGTGTAGGTGCGTGTGGGAATTTCTGGAGTTTTAAAGTGTGCCTGCTGGGCTTCCCTCAGGTTACCCTGGGCGAGCACTCTGAATTGAGAGTAAGAGAGTCGGGCAGGACATGGGTCTGTTGAGAAACATCCTGAATTAGTTTTTTTTTTAATTTTATTTTTTATTTTTTTAAATTTACATCCAAATTTGTTAGCATATAGTACAACGATGATTTCAGGAGAAGATTCCTTAGTGCCCCTTACCCATTTAGCCCGTCCCCCCTCCCACAACCCCTCCAGTAACCCTCAGTTTGTTCTCCATATTTATGAGTTTCTTCTGTTTTGTCCCCCTCCCTGTTTTTATATTATTTTTGTTTCCCTTCCCTTATGTTCATCTGTTTTGTCTCTTAAAGTCCTCATATGAGTGGAGTCATATGATTTTTGTCTTTCTCTGACTAATTTCACTTAGCATCACACCCTCCAGTTCCATCCACGTAGTTGCAAATGGCAAGATTTCATTCTTTTTGATTGTCGAGTAATACTGCATTGTGTACATATATATATGTATATATGTATATGTATGTGTATATGTACAGATGCATATATGAATATATGTATATATGTATATACATATATACACACATACGTATATATACATATGTTTGTATATACGTATATACATATATGTATATATACATATGTACATATACATACATATGTACATATATATGTGTATATATGTATATATATATATATACACCACATCTTCTTTATCCATTCATCTGTCGATGGACATTTGGGCTCTTTCCATACTTGGCTATTGTTGATAGTGCTGCTATAAACATGGGGGTGCATGTGTCCCTTCAAACCAGCACACCTGTATCCCGTGGATAAATGCCTAATACTGCAGTTGCTGGGTCATAAGGTAGTTCTATTTTTTGTTTTTTGAGGAACCTCCATACTGTTTTCCAGAGTGGCTGCACCAGCTTGCATTCCCACCAACAATGCAAAAGAGATCCTCTTTCTCTGCATCCTCGCCAACATCTGTTGTTGCCTGAGTTGTTAATGTTAGCCATTCTGACAAGTGTAAGGTGGTATCTCATGGTGGTTTTGATTTGTATTTCCCTGATGATGAGTGATGTGGAGCATTTTTTCCTGTGTCGGTTGGCCATCTGGATGTCTTCCTTGGAGAAGTGTCTATTCATGTCTTTTGCCCATTTCTTCACTGGATTGTTTTTTTGGGGTGTTGAGTTTGATAGGTTTTTTTTTTTTATAGATTTTAGATACTAACCCTTTATCTGATATGTCATTTGCAAATATCTTCTCCCATTCTGTCGGTTGCCTTTTAGTTTTGCTGATTGTTTCCTTTGCTGTGCAGAAGGTTTTTATTTTGATAAGGTCCCAATAGTTCATTTTTGCTTTGGTTTCCCTTGCCTCCAGGGACATGTTGAGTAAGAAGTTGCTGAGGCCAAGATCAAAGAGGTTTTTTTCCTGCTTTCTCCTCGAGGATTTTGATGGCTTCCTGTCATACATTGAGGGCTTTCATCCATTTTGAGTTTCTTTTTGCGTATGGTGTAAGAAAGTGGTCCAGGTTCATTCTTCTGCATGTCACTGTCCAGTTTTCCCAGCACCACTTGCTGAAGAGACTGTCTTGATTCCATTGGATATTCTCTCCTGCTTTGTCAAAGATTAGTTGGCCATACGTTTGTGGGTCTATTTCTGGGTTCTCTATTCTGTTCCATTAATCTGAGTGTCTGTTCTTGTGCCAGTGCCATACTGTCTTGATGATTACAGCTTTGAAGTATAGCTTGAAGTCTGGGATTGTGATGCCTCCTGCTTTGGTTTTGTTTTTCAAGATTGCTTTGGCTATTCGGGGTCTTTTCTGGTTCCATACAAATTTTAGGATTGTTTGTTCTAGCTCTGTGAAGAATGCTGGTGTTATTTTGATAGGGATTGCATTGAATATGTAGATTGCTTTGGGCAGTGTCGACATTTTAACAATATTTGTTCTTCCTATCCAGGAGCATGGAATCTTTTTCCATTTTTTTGTGTCTCCTTCAGTTTCTTTCATAAGCTTTCTATAGTTTTCAGCGTATAGATTTTTCACCTCTTTGTTTAGATTTATTCCTAGGTATTTTATGGTTTTTGGTGCAACTGTAAATGGGATCGATTCCTTGATTTTTCTTCCTGCTGCTTCATTGTTGGTGTATAGGAATGCAACCAATTTCTGTGCGTTGATTTTATATCCTGCAACTTTGCCGAATTCATGAATCAGTTCTAGCAGTTTTTTGGTGGAATCTTTTGGGTTTTCCTTATAGAGTATCATGTCATCTGCGAAGAGTGAAAGTTTGACCTCCTCCTGGCTGATTTGGATGCCTTTTATTTCTTTGTGTTGTCTGACTACAGAAGCTAAGACTTCCAATACTATGTTGAATAACAGTGGCGAGACTGGACATCCCGGTCTTGTTCCTGACCTTAGGGGGAAAGCTCTCAGTTTTTCCCCATTGAGGATATTAACCTTGGGTCGTTCATATTAGAAATGTCTCCTGATTTTAGAACACCATTTTCCTCTCCTGCCCTTAAGATCTATGTGGAAGCACTATGTATAAATGATAACAGTTGTAGCAGATGTTTTTAGAAGTAGGGAAAAGGATTTAACCAAAGCCAGGTGGTGTTGGACTAGAACCCTAGCCTAGTGTCTGTTTAGGAAAACTATAAGACTTCCTGCTGATGAAAACAGCAGTTCTCAACTGGGGGCAATTTCATCCCCCAGGGGGCATTTGGCAATGTCTGGAGACGTTTTTGGCTGTCCTAGCTGGAGACAGGATTTTGCTAACACCCTGGTAGAAGTCTGCTGTTCTGGTAACCGTCCTGTAGCATACAGGACAGTCCCCATATGACAAGAATTATCTGTCCAAAATATGGACCGTGCCAGGGTTGAGAAAGGCTGATTAAAAAGAGCCAGCACTTACATAGTATTTGCTTTGTGTCAGACAGTGTTCTAAGTGCTTCACAGGTATTAACTTGTTTAATCCTCCCAACTCTGTGACATAGGAGCTATTATTATCCTCCGTTGACAGATGGGGGAGTAGGGGCTTGGGAAGGTTAAATAACTGGACCAGGGTCAGGGTCCCGAGGAAGGAACAGGCAGAGCCAGGACTTGAACTCAGTCCAGCTCCGGAGTCCACGCCTTTAACCATGGTGCTCTGCTGCTCTGCTTTGCATGAGGGAAGGCTACTTAGCTTTAAGTCAGATCTTCAGCTTTGGGTCTAGAAAGCCACATACCAAGAAATTTGCTATGTGACAAGAGTCAGAAACCTTTCATTCCTGTGCCTAGAAAACAGAGTGGGGAAGGGTGGTGAGGGGCCCAGCGACCCATCATCAGTGAAAAAAAACCCTGTGACTCCCAGATGCTGAGTGTGATTCAACTTATGAATTTACTGGCGTGAGGCGCCTCATGGGTCCCGGGTGACTATAACCTCTTAGCCTTCGGCTCCTTTCATTGAGGAATCAGAGATGGGGGTGGGGGTCACCTCTCTGTGCTGGGGACCAGAGTGTGACAGGACTGTGCAGAGCGTGCACCTAACTTTGGAGTCCTGGGCTGTGTTTGTCATTACAGACGTAAAGACAACCGTGGTTTACCCTGCCACAGAGAAGCACCTAGAAAAGTACCTGCGCCAGGACCTCCACCTGGTCCGAGAGACGGGGGCCGATTACAAGAACGTCACCTTGCCCCACCTGGAGTCCCAGAGCCTCAGCATCCAGGTGACTGGCCGCCGCGCCTCAGACTGGCCCCAGGGGGTGCGGACACAGAGTGCTCCCTGTGGCCGGAGTCTCTGTCTCGAGGATCTGGCAGGGCCAGCACAGTTCCACAGGTTTGGGGTAGCACAAGCAGCACTGTGGAACCCCTGCCCCCTCCTTGTGCAGGAGTGAACGCACGGATGTGTAAGTAACTGCACAGGACGGGAGAGGGTGAGTTTGCTGTGGGGAAAAGCAACCAGGGTGAGTAGCACGGGAAATGCTGGACTGGGGTGGCTGCTGTTTTATCCAGGATGGCCAGAGGCTCGACCCTGGTCCTGGGCGTGCTGCTGAGGCTCTGTGGGACTCTCAGAGCAGCCCAGGCCTTTGGAGAATTTGTATCTGCCTCAGCGCTGATACTGTCTCAGAATGACTGTGCCCTCACCTGGGTCTATGAATGGGTCAAGACTGACGCCAGGGTAGCCACCCCACCCCGTTCCAGACTTTTTATTCCTGGTTCTGCCTGTGCAAACCCGCCTCTGGGAGTCGAGTCCCAGAGTTAAAAACTTCATTCACTTGTTCCCCTTGCATTCGTTCCCCAGAGAGCAGGGTCCTGATGTGCCTGGTGGCTTAGCACAGGGCCTCCTCTCCCAAAGGCTAATGTGAGGTTTGGCGGTGTCTTCAGCCACTAGACCAGATGCAAGGCCATTTAGCGAAGAGATCCCGAGTTCTTGATGGGCCGAGGCCCAGTGCCAACCAGAGCCTGCGCCTGCAGTCGGCCCCGAGTGAATGTTCAGCCTTAAATATGATGGATGAGGCGTTTCCTTGCTCACTTGCTGGCTCTCACCATCTCTGTCTCTTCATCATTCACCCTTGTTCTCTTTGAGCGTTTCTCACCCACTCTGCCCAAGATCCAGGTTGTGGCTTTTGGGGGTGGTCAGACACAGGGCACTCATTGCCATGTCTCCCGGGCCAGAAGAAGGGAGGGGGCCCTTGGCTGTGGGGGCCAAGGGCCCCGCCAAGTCAGTTATACATGGGAGAAGTAAGGAAAGGGTGGTTGGCAGGTGTGCAGGAGGCCATGTGGGGCGACAGCCCGCTTTCCTACTTGGGAAGACCCGGCTGACTGGGAGTCCTCGTCCCCCTGTGCCACATTTGCACTAGGTTCCTCTGGCTCAAGCTGGCGTGATTTTTTTTTTTTTAAGTCCCTATACTTGCTCTGTCTTCTACATGGAAAGGAGATATGTCTGCATCTTGCTAGATGGCTGCTGCCATTCAGGGTCCCAGAGGGATCTCCTGGAATATATGTTCTGTGGCACCAGTTGCACAAATATGGGATCCAAAGGAGGATGCTCTTAAAGTCGGTGTGACTTGTATGTGTACTGTCTTATCCACTGCCGTGTACTTCCTCTTGGAAAATAATACAGCCAGATTCTCCTACTACTCGGCCAAGTTCTGTTTGACGCAAGTATTCATCTATTCTTTCTTGACCGTTTCTAGTACGTTTACAAAGCACTCAGCTCAACTGGCAACACTCATTGTATTAATTGTGCACCTACTGTGTACCAGGCCATGTACTAGGCTCTGGAGGGTCACCAGGGTGAACACTTGTAATGCCCCCAGAGTCTTGTGGGGAAGACAGACATGGAGTCTGACCGGCACAGTACAATGGGATAAGTACTCCCCCGCAGGTGGTTTGTATCCAGGGTTCAGTGGTGACACAAAGGGAGGTGATCAGCCTGGACAGTGGGGGGCTTTACAGAGGAAGGGATCCTTCAGTTGGGTCTTAAGGGACAGATGGAAGTTTGCCAAGTGGACAAGGCAGAGAAGGGCATTCCAGGCAGAGGGAAGAACAAAGATAGGCCCCGAGAGCTGGAGGGTCAGCAGGACAAACCAGGAGCAGACGGGCAGGGGCCAGAAGCAGGCGTGTGCACCTGTCAGAACACCAGGAGCTCCCAAACCTGGCTGATCATCAGGATTGCCTGGGGAGATTTTTTAAAATACAGAGCATGGGGCCCTACTCCGTGTCTACTGAATCAGGATGTTCAGGGAGTGGAGCTGGGAAATCTGTATTTATTTCTTTTATTTTGCGGAGAGAGAATGAGCAGGGAAGGGGCAGAGAGAGAGGGGGACAGAGGATCTGAAGTGTGCTCCGTGTTGACATCACGGATGTGATACAGGGCTCCAACTCACAAACCGTGAGATCATGACCTGAGCCGAAGTCGATGTTTAACCGACTAAGCCATCCAGGCGTCCCATGGAAAATCTGTATTTTTTTTTAAGGTTTATTTATTTATTTTGAGAGAGAGAGCATGTGGACAAACAGGGGAGGGGCAGAGAGAGAGGGAGAGAGTGAGAATCTCAAGCAGCCTTCACGCTGTCAGAGCAGAGCCCGACACGGGGCTCCAGCCCACGAACCATGGGATCATGACCGGAGCCGAAATCAAGAGTGGGACAGTCAACCCACTGAGCCACCCGGGCACCCCGGGAAATCTGTATTTTTAAAAAATATGTTTCTAATGATCATCAGATTTGAGAACAGTTGCCACAGGCAATGAGGGTCCCCCTAGACGGGTTTAAGTATATGGGTTCCACGAGATTTAAAGAATTGCTCGAGTTTGGTGAGTGTGGAGGGCTCTAAAGACCAGCGTGGGCCCCGGCCCAGTGGGGAAGGCTTCGGCAGTGATTTGAGAAGTAGGGCTCGAAGCTGGCGGATTCGAGAGGCGAGCAGAGTCTGGGGGTGGCTCCAGGTCCAGCTTGGATGGAGCATGGATAGGTAGCAGGGTCACTAACCAGGACAGGGGTTGTGGGCAGCAGAGAGGGTTTATGTCGGAAACAGTTGAGTTTGGGACTTGGGAGCACTCACCAGATGCCCGGGACTGTTTCAGCTTTCTCTGTGCATTCCCTCATTGACTCTACTCAGCAGCAATTTGGAGACGAGATTCACAGCCCGTCAGTGTCACCCCGGTGCCCATGCTGTCAGCCGACCACCCTATTTGGTTCCTCAAATTTGAGGTTCTTGTAACTCCTCAGTATATAATGCCATCAGGGGCGTCTGGGTGACTCAGTCAGTTAAGCGTCCAACTTCGCCTCAGGTCATGATCTCACAGTTCGTGGGTTCAGCTCAGAACCTGGAGCCTGCTTCGAATTCTGTGTCTCCCTCTCTCTCGGCCCCCTCTCCCCCTCCCCCCTCAAAAAGAAATAAACATTAATAAGTGAATGAAAGGAAAGAAAGAAAGGAAAAGAGAAAAGAGAAAAGTACTGCCATCTGACATCTGGATCCCGAGCGTTAGAGACCATCAGGCTAAAAGTGTTGGTCTGTGAGTCGTCAGGTTGAGGTCAGTGTCCGTCCAGGGTTTGGATTCCCATTCTGCCATCTCCGAGCATTCTGAGTGTCCTGCCATTCTGACCCCATTTCTTCGCCTGGAAAATGCAAGTGGGGTCCCAGTGGGGATTGAGAGGGGCACCACAGATCACATCCCCGCTGTTGGTTCCAGCACAGACTGGGCACCAGGACGGTAGCTGCCGTTGTGCACACGCAGGTCCCATTCCGAGGACAGGGGAGGTCAGGGGAGGGCAGTGCCGATACAGCGGAGGTGTGGACAGGCGAGGGGTGGCCGGAGGAGAGAGGCTAGCAGGGGGGCGAGCAGAAAAGCAGGAGGAGAGTGAACAGGGAGTGAGGTATCCCAGGGGAGACTTGCCGGTGTCACCTGCCACAAGGAAGCTATGCCAGGTGTCTGCCAGAAGCCGGGGGTGGCTGAGTCCCCCGGGCTTGCATCCTGATGGGCTCGCTCCCCGTTACAGGCCCTGCCCCTCCCCTCCCCCCCCCCCCCCCCCCCATGATTTGTGTGAATTCTGTTCCCTGGCCCCCTCCCTTTCTCAGCTGGGTTGCTGGCCTGGGACTTCACGTGGATTCACACCCCCCACCCCTGCTCTCCCAGAGGCCTGCTCCCGTGACCTGAAGCCGGAGCTGTGGGGCCAGACTCGGTTGGAATTGGTTGGACTTCCCCATGCTTGCTTTTTCCTTACAACGTGAGGACGACAGCGACACCAGCTTGACCGGGTTGCTGCGCGCGGTAGTCTCTGGGAGGCCCTGAGAACAGGGCCCGCACGTGGGAGGGCTGCTCACCACCGCCAGGCCTCTGCTCTCGGTGCAGCGGCCTCCGGCAGAGCGCCTGTTGTCATCGCCACGAGGCTGCGGCTCGACGCCCCCTCTTGCTGGAGCTTTCTGAGCACATCCCTCTGCCTTTATGGGGCCTCCTCTGTGCCAGGCGCTGTCAGTCACTTTACACTCCTCGCCAGTCTGTGCCGTGCAGGTATCGTCTCAGAGGGGGAGACTCCAGTCCCCTCTCAAAGGGGGAAACTGAGGCTCAGAGAGTACACCACTTTGCCCAAGGTGTCAGCTAGTTAGCGAGGAGGCGGGAGAGGACACCAGGACCAGTTTGTTCTCTGTCTACGACTACACAACTTTCCAGTCTGAGGGGGCTGCTTATCTGGGGGCAAGAGACAGCCCAGGCCCCAGGGAGGCCGCTCCAGGGCTCTCCACAGAGCGTCATCTTTCACCTCCCTCATCTTTACCATTGGGGCGCTTTGGGTCACGTTCCAGCTGGCTTTTTTTTCTGCCTCAGCACGTTCCCAGTGAGACTTCCAGCAGGAGAGGAAATGCGTCCGTGGGGGACCCCGGGGCTGCGTGGGCAGCCACTGCTGGCTGTGCTCCAGTCCGCTCCCAGGAAGTGGCGGGAAGGCCCCTCTTTTGTAGTGGGCGGGCCACATGGTGACCAACCTGTTGGCCTTACCAGGGGTCTGGGAACCCCGGATACTCCCAGGCAGGTACCCTCTGCTCTCTCCGTCTCAGACGGTCGCGTTTGACCTTGGCCGCACCGGCCGAGAGCGAGGATGTGGACTCAGTAGATCAGCTCCCACGGCCCCCCGGCCTTCGCGGACACGCTTGTGCCAGAACTCCCGGGAGCGGGCAGAGGAGCCCTCCGCCGGCCTGGCCGTGTCCGTGCCCGGGCCTCTCGATCCGCCCCCTCGGTGAGCCGGAAGGCCCTTCCCGGGCGCAGGCCCAGCCGCTGCCCTCTGTCTGGCTCTGCGGCAGCCTTCTGTCTCGGATTTCAAGCTGGGAGTTGACTCAGAGCTCTGGGGAAGTGAAGAGAGGAGGTCTCTATGAGCCCCGTGAGAACAGGGGCTTTCTTCTCTTAACCCCCCTGCAGGCTGGCTTCTTCACAGAGGCCACCAGGACCCTAAAGGTAAAACGACATCCTCGGGATCCACACAGTACTCAAGGAAGGGTCCTCTGAAGACTGCCAGCAGCCGGTAAAAGGGTCTGACAGGGGCTGGAGGCCCTGGCTTGACAGGAAAGGTCCGTGTAATTGCTGTCTCCCAGCTGTGCCTATTCTGTGTTGTCACACAAGGGCCGTGTCAGTGGAAACCGCTGTGGCTGCAGGTGGGCAGAGGCGCCAATCCCACCACAAATGAGAGTCCCACCCAGCAGGGCGGGAAACCCATACACATCCATGTCTAGGCCCTGAGCCTTTCCTGCCCTGGTGTGCAGCTGGCTCCCTCCGCAGAAGGAAGTCCCACCCTGTCTTTGCCTGTGGTCCCGAAGAAAGTGGGAAGGGGCCCACGGAGACCGCTGTTCGCGAGTCCCGCGGGCAGGAGCGGGGATGGATGCACACAGGCTGGCGAGGCCACGGCAGAGCATGTACATGGCCTAAATGCAGGAAGAACCCAAAGAAACGGCCCCATCCGAGCTGCAGTGGCCCCCGAGGGGACGGCTGTGGTGGGAGAGGGGAAGTCTCTTCTGGACCCCCAAGAGCAGATCGGCGGGGACAAGGCAGCCTGAGTGTAGACCCCCCCTCAGCTCAGTGACCCTATATGGCTTGGCTGTCCTTCCTGGAGGGGCCGGAGAGCTTAGCTAGCCTGGTCTGTGGTGTTTCCCCAGAGGTTGTGAGTAGCTATGTGACCCCCCCCTCCCCCTCCTTCCAGTGGGTGTACAACATTCTCGATAAGAAGGCTGAAGCTGACCGGATTGTTTTTGAGAACCCAGATCCCTCTGATGGCTTTGTCCTCATCCCTGATCTCAAGTGGAACCAACAGCAGGTAAAAGCTTTCTTGCTGGGGCTCTCTGGTCTCCCAGTACTTGCTCTAGGTTGTTGGGCCTCCTTAGTCCTGCCCTTCTTTCTCACCTTGGTTCCTCTCTCTAAGCCGATTTTAATTAACCAACAACAGAAACCTGAGCTGTGCGCAAACATTCACACCTTAACGTGTCCACTTGAAGTTCTCTCTGGCTGTCCTCCCACGCAGGGGGGAAAGAATGGCATGATGTTTGCACCCATAAGCATACAGCCATTCTTTAACCAGCCAAGTGGCTCAGCTGCCACCCTCCCCTCCAGGAGCACCTGGAGCCCTAAAGAGGACTGTTTACATTCTTTCCATGCCCCTGCATACCAGCAGATCCAGGCAGGCCTAAGACCTGAAGCACTGATAGGAAGGAGCCATGGCAACCAACGCAAAGGGTCCCCTCCACCGCCCGAGACCAAGAGGGGTCTTCCAGTGGCCCAGGCTTCCACTCGGGCCTCTCAGCTGTTTCCTGCTCTCCGTGCCCCTTGCTTCCACTGTCCCAAGGAGCAGGTTTCCAGGGTGAGCTGACCTCACTCACCCTCTCTGTCCGGTTCTCCGTAGCCTCCGTCTCTCTCTTTTTCGCCTCCCTTCCTCACTGCCACCCCAGCCCACCACCAAAGCTGCAATGGACCACCACCTCTTTGGGTAGACTGGATACCCCTGGCATCAGCAGCAGGCAGAGAACCGTGTTGCAGGAAGGGCTGTTCACGTCACGGACTGGAACGTGGACCTGGGCCGGGCTCAGCCTGTGGCGGGCCAGGGGCCACGGTGAGGCCAAGGAAGCCAGACACGGGATTGCTGGGTAGGAAGTGGAGAGGAGGTAAACTCTCTCTTCTGGTTTAGATCTTTGAGTCACCCGAGCGTGGGTTTGCCGCGCTGCCCTCCGGTGGACCCTTCTGGTTCCTGGGCTCCTCACACAGGTGGCGTTCTAGAGTCCGGTCAGTCACCTCCCCACGCACACCTTCCCTCCCGCTTTCTCAGTCATGGCCTGCCTTTGGGTCCTAAACTGGGCTCACCCGCAGTTTACTTGGTTTTGATTTGGTGATTTCTAGATCTACAATGCCACTCGTTCACTACCCAGAAAAGGGGGGCGAGGGCCTGCGGTTCGGGTAAAGGGACAGGACTTCAGCTCAGAGGTACACAGGCAAGTGAGTGCCAGCTGCCTCTTAAGAGCAGCTCCTGGGAGTTACTGAACTTGGCCTGAGGGGTGGTAGAGAATCTGAAGGGATTTTCAGAAGTTGTAGCACTGAGTGATGATTTGTGTGAGGCAAGTGAGACGGAAGGAGATAACTGTCCACTAGTGGGGTGTTGTGGCGGAGAGAGGCTGCAGGGGTTCCTGTGTCCACGCCCCTACCCCCTGCCCTTCAGCTTATCTCCGTCTCAGGCCTTGAGGGAAGAAGCCAGGTCTGGCCCTGGAGTCGTCTGGGAGCGGGGACAAGGCCACAGAGCGGGAGTGCAGCTCTGCAAACCCCCTGTCTGTCCCCTTGGGCAGCCCCGTGCCTGGAGGCCCCGGGTCACAGACTGGGTCACGGGAGCTGGGATGTGAGGTGGAAGGAACTTCTGCCTCACGAGATCTTTGAAGGCTAAGGAGCTTGTGACTCGTAGGAGGTGGTGGTCTGAGGGCCAGGCGGGGACAGCAAAAGATTGACTCCTGCATCTCCATTCAAGAAGCCCTTGAACACACTTGAGCCCAGGGCCCCGAGAATGAAAATCCATTGTCCTTTTGACCTTGTGCTGGCAGGCATCCCGCTGGGCCTGCCGGTGGAACTGCCCTGTCTCTCCGTTCCCTTTAAGACAGAAAAGTCTTCAGGAGCTGCACTGGGCTCCCAGCCACAGGGCTGGGGCGACTTGCCCTTGGGGGTTGTGAATAGGCCAGCTTAAATGTCACGTTTCCCTTAATGGTCATACAGGTGCAATTGTTCTTAACCTTTCCTTAATTAGCACTTGTCTCTTAGTGGTGCCATATTTCGTTGTCTCAAATCCTTGGCTTGTGACAGAACACTGAAATTGACTGCTCCCTTAGAATTTGGCAGCGTGGCCAGCAGGCGAGACAGACCGGGCCTGGACTTCTTTGTCCTTGTACTAGAGGAGGGTTGAGGAGAGAGGAACCCGCCATATTTGCCCTAAGGAGCCTTCCTAGCCACCCAGGAATCTCCTCGCCTCCCAGCTGCTGGCCCAGGATTAAAGAGACTTTGTCCGTATGTCCATCCATCCACCCATCTATCCATTCCACAAGATTTATCAAATGCCTAATGTCTGTTAGAGAATCTTGCCTCCCTGGAGTTTATAATATCCCTCAGTTCTTTTAAGAGATCACTTATATATTCTCTTTTATTTGCTTTTTTTTTTTTTTAAGGTCTAGTTAAGACATGCACGAGGTAAAAGTGCAGAATAGAATAAATAGTGCGGTGAAAGCAAGTTCCCTCACCCCACATTCTTCTACTTCCGTTCCCCAGAAGGGACTATTTCTCAAAAGAGATTATGTCTTTGTCTCTCCTTCCAGGTATCGTCTCTGCATGTTGTGTATATAAGTATATAGGGTGTGTTTCTATGGACACAACATGCACTTTCCGCTCATATAATGTAGGTTCTTTGATCTAAAGGGCTCAGATCAAGAAACTCTTCCTCTGGGTCGCTCCAGAGGTGGAAAGATGGCCCTCCGGCCATTCTCCACCGTGCCCCTTGCCAGGAAGCCGTTCCTTTGACTCTGCTGTCCTGCCTTGTAAAAAGAGATCAGTGGTGGCTGCCTGCCCGAAGTGACCGATGGGCCAGCTTGAGGGATACCAGCCTGAGACCCTTGCCAGCTCCTTGTCTGGCTTTCTTCATGCCATTTCTCTGGGCCGGGGGTCCTTGGGCTGCCTGCAGAAAATCTGGGCTCACGTCTGCCTATCACAGAATGGGTTTCTTTCCCTGCCAGTGGAGCAGAGAGGTGTGATTTAATGCCACGTTTGTGATTTGTCAGCAGACATCATCTAAAACAAATGCCACTGTTATTTGAGAGTCTGTGACAGTGACATATAAGAGCGGCTGGAGACACTGACAGGCACATGTACACCCCGAGTTCAAGCAGTTCTGTTTCCTGCTTCTCTTGGGCTCCTCACGAGGGACAGAGCAAATGTCCTGGGCACAGGCCATGAGAAGGGAGAGTCTGGGAGAGACCGATGGGCAAAACTGAAGCCTAGGTAGGCACAGCTCAGCCAGCTGCTGGGCGGTTCCCACGGGGCTGGTCTGTAGCCGGCCTGAGGCAGAGAGCCCGGATTGTTGGAACTCGTGCAGAGAAGAATGTGGTAGGAAGAGACTGTTGGCCTGAAGGGGCACAGTTGGACACCAGGCACCATATGGAAAACCGTCTTCTCAGTTTTCAAACTGGGGCCCTTGGGGATTTGGTTGGTGACTCATGGTCCCCAGATTATGTCCTTGAGGGATCTAGCAGCTCACGCTGCCTGGCTGAGTGCTGCCGGCTTCCTCCTGCGTCTTGCTCCTTGGAGCCCTGGTGTCTGGGGCCTGCCTCGCACATGGATGTGATAGTCGGCCAGGGCCAGTGTGGGTGAGCAGGGAGGGCGGGAAGGTTTTCTGGGCAGAAGAAGAGTTTATTTGCTCTCTGGCACAAGATCTTGTTGACTTTGGTTCTTTACACTGTTGTGACCTCCAGGTTTTCGGCCAGGCGCTGTTTTCAGGAAGGACAGCCGGAAGGGTTGGCCTGTGAGCCCTGTGCGTTAGGGGAAGAGAGGAAAAGGTTAAGCACTCTGGTGGTGCTCATTGCTGAGCTGGCCGCGGGGCCCCTTTCCACCTTTCAAATCCTTCTACATCCTTCCCCTACACTGGACTCCAGACAAATCGAATTACTTACTCTGCCCCTCACATGCTGTATACTTTCTTGTCTCTGAGCCTTTGCTGTCACTGTTCCTTCTAACCTGAATGCTCTTCCTCTAAATGCTACCCCTTCTTTAGGACCTGGGTCCCCTACCTCCTCTTCCAGGAAGCATGTCTGGATCACCCTAGCTAGATAGTCTTTCCTTCTTCCTCCTGTACTTTTATCACTTTGTGTCTTGTAGTAGTTACTCACCTATATGCTATTAGATTTTAAAGTCTTGGAGGGAAAGTTGTCCTTGGCACTTCTTTGAACCTTCTCCTCCCACCCCCTCGTCAGCTCTGTGAGTATATAAATATTCCTATATGGTACTCTTTAGCAGGAAGAATAAACAGAAGTTCTATCCTTAGACTGTCCCACTCATCCCAGGCATGTGGAGGCCCCCACTGCCCAGGGATTGGTCCTCCCGTGGGCTCCCCGGGATCGCCTGTGGCTGGTGCTACAGCAGGCCTGGGGGTGGGTACTTCCTGGCTTCCCTGCAGAATTCCAGGACTGGCAGCCTCCCCTGGCTCTGTCCCCTGCTGAGCCTGGTTTACCCGTGCCGATCTCTGCGCAGCTAGATGACCTGTACCTGATTGCCATCTGCCATCGCCGGGGCATCAGATCACTGCGGGACCTTACTCCAGAGCACCTGCCGCTGCTCAGGAACATCCTCCGGGAGGGGCAGGTGAGTTGCCTTGGCCACATCCGTACTGAAGCCCAGAGGAATCATATTCCAATTCCAGTGTGTTCGTGGCCGCTTTCCTCACCCTTTCCAGAAGTCCATCTGTGAAAGGGGCCTGTCTCTGGATGCCAGTCCCAGGACCTTACGAAGGTCCTTTAGATGGACTCACAAGGCCCTTGTCTCCTGGTCCTGCCCTACCCTTCAGCTCTACTTTCAGCCACCTTTCCTCCGCCAAGGTTCCCCTCCCATCCCAGGATCACCTGTGTCTGCTCATGACAGCCACATTGCACCAGACATGTTTCTTGGGGAGATGGGTCCCCTATGGCCAGAGACTGAATTTTGTAGCACCTGGCATTCTGGGGTGCTTTATACTGGGATATTTGTTGAATCACATGAAAGTAAAGAGGAGCCCTGGGGCGCCTGGGTGGCTCAGTCGGTTAAGCATCTGACTTCAGCTCAGGTCATGATCTCATGGTTCATGAGTTCGAGTCCCACATTGGGTGAGCTCAAGCCCCATTCTCTCTCTCTCTGCCCCTCACTGACTTGCACCCTCCCCCTTTCAAAAAAATTAATAAATAGAAAGTAAAGAGGCAAAGGAAGGTGGGAGAAATGAGTCTAGAATCCTGAGTTGTGGTCTTGATTCTGACATTTTGATCCTAACCACCGGAGAGACTCTGGGCAGGACTCTTCACCTCACCTCTCTGGGCCTCAGTATCTGGATGCAATGCTGCTAAATCCCATTCTGTGATGTCGTTCTCAGAAACATTCATAGATGTTTCAGAAACGATCAAAGATGCAGCCCCCGTGCCAGGGCCCAGCAGTCACCAGGGTGCCCGGCCAGGAGAGAAGCTCGCCACCTTGCTGCTCAGAGGCTTTGCCGCAGGCCTGGGGGAGGGGCTCTCGTGGGTCCGCTCTCTGCTGACCTCTAGACCCCAGCTGCCTGGCCTTCTTCCTCCCGCCTGCCCACATCACTGTCTCTCTGGCCACCTGTCTCTTTTTGGAGTCATTTGCTTCTCTGCTGAAACGCCTGCGGATGTCAGAGAGTGGTGTCTTTCTCTCCGGGAGATGTGGGGCCTACACTTGGACTTGCCCTGCAGCTCAGGCAGCCTCGCCCAGACAGGCCAGCCATACGTATCCCCGGAAGGCCTTTGGGTGCCCCGGCCTTGACCTCACACTGCTGCAGAGATCCCCAGGCGGAGTTCCAAGTCCAGGATGTAATTGTGGCGTGTATTCTGAGCCCACTGAGGCCCTAGTCTTTTTCTCTTCACCTCTGACCTCCTCAGGGATTCACCCAGAATGGAAATCAGAGTCTCCTGTCAATGCCAAGCCTAGGAGGCTCCTGAAAGGGAGTTCGGTAGAAAAAGCCCTAACCCCTGAGCAAGGTGGAGGGTGGTCAGAGGGAGCCAGGGCCAAGGTCCGTGTTCCCTGCTTCCTCCAGGAGTCCAGCGAGACCTTCCCCGGATCTTCTAGGGGCAGCCCTTCCCATGCACCCTCCCCCACCCTCTCTCTTCCACCAGGCCTCGGCTCAGCCCCGTCCCTGTCACCCTTGTTCCCGGCTGTGCACTCTTCCATGCTAAGAGGGGGTACAAGCCTCCCTCCCACTTACCCGGTGACTTAAGCACGCATCGGTCACCTGGGGGGAGGATGGTCCCCATAGTCTTGGGCATCTGGGGCCTGTCTCTTGGCACTGGGACTTCCTAGATTCCCAGTAGCGACTGTCTGAGGAGCCTGAGTATTGTGTGCAGGTTGGAGTGTGGAACCCCAATGGAGGCCACCGTTCCCTTCATTTGGGAGAAGGAGCCTCCCCCTTGCGGCTGTCACCTGCTTTTGTTGACTCCCTGGAATGGAACACAGAGACCCGCAGCAAACCGTGGGCAGGGAGCTGTTTGCAGGGTTTTATCAGACGTCCGGAGGCTAGTCGGGGATTGGGCCTAGAGGAGGGTTCTGGCGCTGGCCCGTGGGCAGCACGGTAACCCATCCCGCCGCTACCCTTTCTCAGGAAGCCATCCTGCAGCGCTACGGGGTGAAGGGGGACCGCCTCCGAGTGTACCTGCACTACCTGCCTTCCTACTACCACCTGCACGTGCACTTCACCGCCCTGGGCTTCGAGGCCCCTGGCTCGGCGGTGGAGCGGGCTCACCTGTTAGCAGAGGTGATCGAGAACCTGGAGTGTGACCCGGAGCACTACCAGCGGCGCACCCTCACCTTTGCCCTCCGGGCCGACGACCCCCTGCTCCAACTCTTGCACGAGGCCCAGAGGAGCTGAGTGTGGCCCAGGGGCCGTCCCCTGGGACAGGAACACAGATATGCGGGCTGGGGGGTGGGGCAGGGAGGGACGGAGGGAGTTTTCGCACCAAGTGGATTTTTCAAAATTGTATTTTGTACCGGCTTATTTCTAGTATGTGAATAAAGTATTGGTCTCCTTCGGTGTGGACTGACGCCAGGGCCTGGGGAAGCAGGTGGTGCGAGAGAGCAGGGTGGGCAGATCCTGAGAAAAGAGCAGCCACGTCGGGGGGCGGTGGCTTCAGCTGACCTGGGAGCGTGCCGAGGGCTTTCTGCAAATCCCTGGGAGCGCCATCCCTGGCGATTGCCGAGTCCCGAATCCGACAGCACCTCTCCCCGTCTGCAAGCCTTACTCCGCCATCACGCCCCTGTCCCTCCTTCCATTTTCGACATCTTCCTAATGGTTTTCTGGGCCCACATGTCTCGGAGTTCCCCAAAAAAACCAAATACAAAAACTCTCTGGAAATAATCTATAGAGGTTTTTTTTGACAGCGCTTCCTCTTTCCCTGCCCAGAATTGAGATTGCACCTCCCGTGTGTGAGTCAACCCTGCTGATAAACTTCTTGTTGACAAGGATGAAGGATGACCGCCTGGAAGTGGGAGGGCTTTAATAAGAATCAGATGAGGCAAAAGCCCAAAAAGCCTGCCTTTGCCTCTGTTACTCGGTTGGCAAGTCCCTGGCCTCGAGTTTATTATCTAGGCAGGAAGACAAAACAGACTCACATAGAGCAGCCAGGAGATCACATGCAAAACTGTATCAACAAGGGCAAAACGAGGCGTTTGCAGTGGAGGACAAAGCTCTGAGGGGCTCCGGTTCGAGGTGGGACCGGAGCGTCACAGGTCCCCTGTCCATAGAATCTGGAGGCCAGGAAGAGACTTCAAGGTGTCTGGGGCTGGTGGCCTGTAGGGAGCCTTCGGGTGCTTATCTGGGAAGGGTGACATCTACCATGGCTCCAGCAGCACAGGGACACAGGCACGCGTGCGAGGCACGCGGTTGAAGACAGAAGGCGCTTGTATCGGCACAGAGGACAGCTCTGTCACGCCGCTACAGAGGGGCTGGCATTGCTGGTTAGTCAAGCTGGGGCTGAAGGACACCAGGTTGCACCTCCTCAGGGGGCTTTCTCGGGGGAAACGGGATGTCGGGTTCCGCCAGGTGGTAAGAGGGAAGCATAAGGCAGAGAGGGGCGGCTCCTATTCTGCAATCCCTGGACTGAGAAACAGAATCAGATGTTTATTGAACGCATGCTGCTGGCCAGGCACTGCCCCAGAGACTGGTAAGTGGTGAGCAGACGGAAGTCTCTCCTCCGGGAGCCGGCCTTCACCCCCTAACGTTACACCAGCCCTAACGAGTCCTGAGCCTGTTGCTTTGTGAAGGAGAGCGGGGATGAGGGTCCGTGAAGTGTCCTGCCGTGTAAACGTACCGTGTGCTAATGTTGCTTTATGCTAAACTTTGACTTACCGATCAACTCTTGAGCCAGACGGTATTTTAAGTGCTGGGAAAACAAAGCTCCTACCTACCCTCCAGGCTACTGGGGCAGACAGCCAAGGAACGTAGGAGTAAAAAGGCAACGCCCGGGTAGTTATCTTGAAAACAGGTATGTGAGACAGGCTCGAGTACAAGCTTCCCCTAGGAAGACACGCAGGGGATGCTTTCAGAATCCCGACAGTGCTCGGCAGGGCCGCCGAACTGGAGCAAGGTGATGAGGGTGGTGAGGCCGGAGGGGGCTGGTTACAGGGAGAGAGGTGTGGCCTGCACCTTCTGCAGGTGGAAATGAAGGCAGCTGTCTTTCTCCCATGCATCAGAGCTGTCGTAGGGGGCGCCTGGGTGGCTCAGTCGGTTCAGCATCAGATACTTGATTTCAGCGTGGGTCATGATCTCAGGATTCAGGAGTTCGAGCCCCTTGTCGGGCTCGGCACTGACAGCACAGAGCCTGCTTGGGATCCTCTCTCTCTGCCCCTTCCCTGCTTGTGCTCTCCCTCACTCTCCCTCGCTCTCTCAAAATAAATAAATAAACTTAAAAAAAAAAAAAATCTGTTGCGAAGACAAATGAAACCCAGAGGCCCCTCCTCGCAGACAGAGTGGAGGGACCCAATCCTGGGAATGTCCTCTTCTCCTGGGCAGATCAGTTGCTGCCGGTGGGGCACACAGGGTGCGTGTTCAGAGAAGACCAGCAGGTGGCCAGTCCTGAACCAAAAAGGAGAGCACTCAGGAGCCTCCCAGGGGACAAGATCTCTAGCTCCCTGGGACTAAGCCCTGTGAAGGCATTCCCAGCCTTGGCTCCCTCGCCTGATCTGTCCCATCCCTCCTCCTCCCTCTCGGGTTTACTCACCCTTCAAGTTTCTACCAAACATCCTGCATGGGCCAGCACTGCAAGGCGCTGACAGGAACAAGAAGGTCTTGCGGGTCTGTACCCTCGGGGAGCATGACTCAGTGGGGCAGGGGAGCATAGGATGAGACAGTAGGTAGAGGCTGTTCTAGAGGGAGTTTCTAAAGGCTGTGCTCCTTTGTAGTGCCGGGAGGTGCTCCTCTGTCGGGACCGATTCTGCTTTCCGAGGGGAGGAGGGGGTCAGTTCTCCCCTGGTGCCTGGAGTAGGAGTCACGAAGGCCCAGAGGGCAGCCCTGCGAGCTGGGAGAAGACCTCAGGAGTTTGGCCTCGTGCCCCCAAAGGCCCCAGCAGGGGCCGGTGTCACTGCGCACAAGAGTGTTTGCTGCTCCTCTCCAGGAAACAGCTGGTCAGATGTGTGGTGAGCCATGAAATGGATCCTGCTGAGTCTCTTGTCGTATACCTATTTGCCCCTGTAACCACACGAGACTCCGTCCACCTGAATCCTGGGGCCTCAAGCTGCAGGGAAGAACTGACTGAGTCAAGGGGCCCATCTCTCTGTTACACCTCACTGAAATCCCAGAGGGCCTGGCAGGACTCTTCTCTAAGACCCACGGTTTCTGACCACACATGAATGCCACTTCCTGTCGTTTCTAGGGAGTCTGTTCCCAGGGGCAGCTCACTCCACGTTGGGGCCCGTGGGCCTGAGGCAGGTGCAGCAATTTGCCACCCCCACCCGCACCCCCACCTGCACCCCCACCGCAAGGGCTGTCCCCTCCTGTAAAGGAGCTCAGTCCAGGTCTCTTGGTTTTCTGGGGGATGCAGAATTAGAGCTACCCCTCTCTGCCCCAGTTTTCCCCTTGATGACACGTTGCAGTGCCCAACATCCGGCCTCCCCTGAGAGAACTTCCTGAGCATGACCAGGGTTTCTCGGCCCCACCTTAACTAACTAGCAAATGCCACCTCCCCCCACCCCCCTCCGGCAGCATAATCTGTCCTGCGTGCTGCAAAGAGTGCCTTCTGTGCTTGATCGCGTGTCCTCGGCATACGTGCCTGTGTCCCTGCTCTGTTGGAGCAGTGGTGGATGTCACCCTTCCCAGAAAAATCCTGGACACGTCCACAATTGGCCGTCAGCCCCGGTGCTTGGCCCACTATCCCCTTGGCGTGTGGCTGGAGAAGGAAGGAAGCAGTTGGAGGCATGACTGCTATTGTTTCTTGGCTCCTTTCAGTTTGCCTAAAAGTCTCCTCCGAGGGCAAAATTGCTGAGTGTTCTGGATTTGTCAACATTCCTCCATGAATTTGAGAAAAATAACAAGCTGGACACTGAGGGTCTACTCTGCATGTCCCTGCTGAACACCCATCCCCGTCCTGAGAAACAAATCAAGAGATAATTACATACAAAGTAATACTTGAGATTGTTTCTCTTGTAATACTTCCATATCCAAAACAGGTTAGCATATCTATTTTATTTCTAGCCAGACTGATGTAGGCCGGCCAACCCTTGCTTCTCAGGAAGGACAAAATCGTTATTCTAAACATGTATGTATAAAGTGAAAGTGTCTTTTTTCTAAGAGGAAGGTGGTGGTAATGAAAGGTAGTCATTTTTAAAATACCCTCATTTACAACACACGTGTCGGCAACCCTGCGTTTATTGTATTGTTATTATTAGGAAAATTATATTGGATTCTGAAATCTACATAAACTGGAAGTTCCCATGTTTTAACCACTTAAAAAATAAACATGGACGGAATCTGTTTAGAGTGTTTCAATTCAATTACATTGGACTTCATTAATTGCAAAGTGATTACAAGAGTGGCGAATGCCTTCAAAAAAGCAGAGGGGGCTGTGAGACCTTACGCAAAGAGACGCCACATTTCTAGGCTAAGCTTGATAGCAAAGGCCCGCACGATCGTAGGCCCAGCAGTTGGAAAGAGCATGGCTCAGCACGCTGGGGGGCCTCGACCTAAGCCAGCATGAGGCACGCGTGCACAATTAGAACGCCAGCCAGTTTTTCCTTCAGGACTGTGCGAGTGCCTAAGAGGCAGTGGGGTCTGATGGTTCCGTCACAGAGTCTGCCCCGCACCCAGGTACGAACCTTGGGCAAGTTACATAACTGCTCCTAAATTAGGAATGATAATAGTGCCCACCACGAGGGGTTTTGTCGCGATTCACTAAGAGGATTTTGTGGACGTAGTGGTCACTCGGTAAACGTTAACTATTGTCCTACTGTGAGAAGGCCCAAAGAGGATGTAACCAGAGATATTTGGGCTAGATATTAAAAAGAACTAACTGATCCGAAGGGCTGTAAAATCCTAGATGATTCAGCGGAGGCATAGCAACCAAGTGACTTTAAGGCAAAAAGCAAGCCGTGAACGATCTGTGGTTAATTGATTGTGGCCTTAAACAGGCAAGCACTGCACGCAGTGACTTCTTGGGATCGCTTCCAGACTAAAGGTTCCTGGAATGCCTTGGCCTACTGGCAGGTTTCTAAGACTACAACAGTGATGTCCCCTGCTATTGAGAACCCTGGGAACAGCTCAGCTTCATGGTCCAGTCATATAAATCTGATAAAAATAGGAGCTGAAATACCATCCCAGAGTTGCTATTTTTAAAAGCATCTGAGATGCTGGATTGGGTTTATTTCTTCCTCACACGGCATCTTGCTGTTCCCTCCTCCTGGTGGGCAGGATGCTAACGTGGCACATGTGAGGGACAGGAGCCAGAAGCCTGTGAGGCACATTTGTCAAGCGGCAATGTGCCTCCTACCCACACCCGCGGCCTGCCAAGGAGGAGCCTCCGGGGCCAGGGCTCCCCAGCCCTACGTGCACCTGCCCCTTCAGGGCCCCTCGCTCCTCTGCCTCTTCCCTCTGCTACAGAGGCCCCTCTGGTTGCCCCAGCAGAGGTGTCCTCCAGTTCCTCCACCGTGGAGACAGAGCCACAGAGCTAAAGGGAGGCAGAGGAAACAGGAACGGAAGCAGCGTGGCTCAGAGGGGGACTGGGACCCAGATTGCCGTCCGTCAGGTTGTCTTGACCTGAGCTTGGCAGAGCAGAGCCAGCTTCCGGGAAGAAGCTTCCCCCAGGAGCCAAAGCCCTGCTTGCTCCATCACATAGCCTCTTGCCAAGTAGTGTCTTGCAAGGGTGCGAGGAGCTGGGAGGTGCTCAGATGGCTCCAGAACCCCTCACCTGGGGTCGAAAGGCACCAGAATTGCTTCCCTCCTGCCCCACTGGTGATAAGGCTTCTAGGCAGCTAGCAAAGCATCTGGTTGTGTCATTAAGAAACTGAAGGGGAAAGAAAGATCATGAGTAAGCACATTGTGGCCGAAGGGGAGGAGTCAGAATTACAGTTGGCTTCTGGGCACCCAGTAACCAGGCCCAGGACAAGCTGGGGGAGAGGGGGGGGGACCCGAATACTCTTAAAGGTTAGAGAAGGGAAGCCGCCTGCATAATAGAACGACACACACTTGCAAAGCACAAGAGCTTGAGAGCAAGTTCCTATCCCTCGCCTAATTTAATACCTTTAACTAAACACAGTTATTTCCTTTTTTTAATGTTTATTTCGTTTAGAGAGAGAGGGAGAGAGAGAGACAGCGCATAGGCAGGGGAGGGGCAGAGAGAGAGGGAGACACAGAATCTGAAATAGGTTCCAGGCTCTGAGCTGTCAGCACAGAGCCTGACGCGGGACTCGAACTCACCAACCACGGGATCATGACCTGAGCCGAAGTCAGACACTTGACCGACTGAGCCACCCAGGCACCCCCTCCATTTTTTTTAGTGAGGTTTTTTTTGGGGGGGGGGGTGTTGTTTGTTTGTTTGTTTAGTAAGAAAACTAAAGCCATGTGATGACAGAGGCAGATTTGGGAATCAGGTCTCCAGGAGTGAGAGCAGGCCCTTCAGTTCTAGTCTCTGGCAGAGCGAAGTTTACATGGTTCACAGCAAGAACAGCAAACTGTGTTTAGATCTCGTTCATCAGAGAGTTAGCAAAGTTTAGAAGCTGGGCAGATTCTCAGGTCAGCTTGGCCAGACTTACCCAGGTGCTTCTGGTAGTTGCTCACTCTCTTTGGACCAGTTTTCCTATGTGTGAAAGGAGAGCCCCCTGTCCGCTGGACTTGCTCAGGGCAAGGACTTTAGTCACTGGCTTCTTTCCACCTAGGAAAAAAAGCTCCAGGCCTGGAGCTGACGTGCAGTAAGTAGCTGTTGAATGAATGCTTGCCTGGCCAAGCCAAAGGCACCATTCAAACGTAATGATGTTAGACAATGGGGAAACGCAGGAAAAAAAACACCTTTGTGCAAGGTGTGATTTAGGACAGAACGGTCACTTGTGGAAGAACTTGGAGGCCGCCTCTGTTAACCCAAGCCTTCTCCACTTTGCTCCTGCAGAGCCGAGCTTCCCGAGGCACCTGTTCTCAACAGATAAGCCCTTCAGTTTCATCTGCAGTGAACCTGGAGTTGGCACGTCTCCGAACCCCCTTTGCATTTACCCTCAGTGACTCATGCCCTGACACTTAGTCACATCCTCTCTTGCCTTCTTCTTGAACAGAAGTCCTTTGTAAGCTTTCTCTCTGTGGCTGGATGGTAAGCTTCTTGGAGACAGGGACTGGGTCTTAGACTTTCCCTGGAGCTCCTGGAGCCTCAGGCACCAGGCTGTTCACACTGGGGGCTCGGTAAATACCACTCACCTAGGAAAAGGAGTGCCTCGGGGGCTGGGGGCTGGGAGTTGTCCTGGCGGTGACTTCTGGACTGCTGTTTCCAGGTTTGATTGGGGATGTCTGAGCCCAACCAAGTAGGGTCAGGAGCCTGATGGCGACAGGATGCCTGACGCCTTCAGTAAGGAACAGAAACTGAGAGGCTTTCTCAAGGCCAAAATAGGTGTGCAGAAGAGGGGTGCAGAGAGCAGTGTGGGAGCTGCAGGTGCAGACTAGGGCAGAGAAAGGCCCAGGTCTCGGTCCAGGGCACCTCACCGCTGTGCCCTGGGGGAAGGGGGGGAGGCTCCCGGAGCAAGGCCCTCCCTCTTCCGTGCCTCACTTTCCCCAATGAGGGAAGGACGCTGTTCACCACGTGGGAGAGCCGAGAACCCTTTGTTGGGTCTCATTGTTCCCAGGAGGGTGTGCGGAGGCTGCGCTGGGCACATCCAGCCTGGCGCCACTCACACGGAGGCAGCGCCCGCCGGGCTCTACCCTCACCCCATCCGGCCTCCCCTTCCGCCCCTCCGCGCCCCGGCCCCCTCCCCCGCCCCCGGTCCCGCCGCCATCCCCCCCCCTCCCCTCCTCTCCCCTCCCCTCCCCTCCGTGGCCTCCGCTGCTCCCACACAGTCCCCGGCCGGCGGGCGTCGGCCCCGCCCGCGCGCGGCAGCGCCCCAGCTCTTCCTCCTCCTCCCCGCCCTTCCTCCTCCAGCCCGCCCGCTCCCCGGAGTCGGCTCCCCGGCCGTGTGCGCAAGCGTGTCCGGCCCCTTCCCCGCCCCCCGCCCGGGCCCGGGCCCGGGCCCCCGCCTCCCCGCAGGCGGACTTGCCCGCTCCCAGGCCGGCCCCGCGCCCGGGACAGGGACCCGGCGGAGCGGAGCCGCAGCGCCAGCGCCGCGCCGCCAGCCCGTGCGCCTAGCGGATCGGAGCTGTGCGCGAAAGTGTCGTGCCCCGCCCCGCTCCACCCGCGAGGGTGAGTACGCGGCGGCCGGTCCCCGTGGGGCCCGGGGCGGGGGGAGGGAGGGCGGGAGCGCCGCGAGGGCCCGGCTGCCGGGCCCCCGGCCCCGCGCCGCGGCGGCCGGGGAGGTGGTCGGCCCGGCACGTGGGCGCAGCGCGGGGCCGGCCCGGGTGGGGCGGCCGCAGCCCCGGGATCCCTTTCTCTGGACCAGATTTTCGCGGGAAGCCGGTGCTCCTCTCTCCCTCGGAGTGAGCGAACGGGATGGTTCTCTTCTCCGGAAACTTTCTAGCCCCCACCCCTGCGCCCGGGCTGAAGAGGCGTCCCCACCTTCAGCATCCTCTGAGCCAGGGTTTCTCGCACCACTGCCCCCATCGAGGCCAGAAGATCGGGTGGGCTGGCTTTGCTAGAGGTGACAGGCTTTGCTGGGTCCATCTGTGGGCAGGACTCGCAAGGTCGCCCAGCAGAGCCCGAAGGCGGGGGTTGCTGGCTGCAGGCTGGCAGTGCCCGGGATACCAGGTCCACCTTGTGGGGGGCCTCTGGGCCTAAGCCACGGTGCCTCAGAGCTGCTGGGTGGTGGGCAGTGGGAAGGGGTGGGTTTGCGGTGAGGGTGGGGCCCCAGGGTGCGACAGGACCCCTGGGCTCAGCTGTCTGCCCCGGGTGCCTCCCTGGGGCCGGTGCTGGCAGGGACCTCCTGGCCGGCCCAGGGTTGCCAACATGTCCGCCTGTGCTGCCCCCTCCATTTCCAGTCTTGGGGGGAAGCTCCGTCTGGGCCATCTAAGGCCTCATGTACTTCTGCTGCTTCACACGTCCTGAGGGCCTGGCTTGGGGGGCTGCTGCTGGAAGACAGGGGGGAGGGGGCGTATAGGCAGTTCAGGTGCTCAACTGTGCTTGTCTGACCTCATGACCACCCACAGGCTGGCACCCCCACTGGCTTCTCAGGGAAGCCTTGCTTTCCACCACTGGAGGGAGGCACAGCGTTGAAGCCAAGTTCAGGCTGACTTATTCTTTGTAGAACCTTGGGAACGGGCCTGGTAGGGGCTAGGGTGTCACTAGAGGCACAGACCAATACTGCTCTCTCCCGAGCTGCGTCCTCCGCCGGGCCCTGGCCCTGGCATTTGCCAGGGCGATTTTAAATGTGTTGATATGTGCTAAGTGCTTTGAAAGCTGCCTGCACAGAGGAAGAGGTATGTAAGTGCTGTTAGTGATGTTTCTGCCACACTTACTCTGCAAAGCTGCCCCATAATTCCAGAGAGGTTGTCTGGGAGGCGCCAGCTATTGGGGCCTGGAAATTACCTCGTGGGGGCTTTTTCTCTTTGCTGGAAGCTGGTCTGGGCATACCCTCTGACCTTGCTCTGCTCCTGTCTCCACTCTAAACCCTCTCTGTGCCCTGTCCCTCAGCATCGTTAGGCTGAGTGGGAGATCTTAGGCTGTCCCGTGGGTCCTGGGTTTCATCAAGCAGTTGTAGGAGAGGCAGGAGTTGGGGCCAGTCCTCCACCGACCAGTCCAAGTTGAGGGGTTAGGAGGGGAGCATAGCTGAAAGAATGTAGGAAGGGAAAGTAGGAATCGTCTGCTTGGACTGTGGGCTAAGAGGGCTTCTGTAGCTCAGGTGTGGGTTACTGCTCAAGACAACAGGGACCCCCTTTTCTGAGAGCAGAGACCCCGGCCATGGAGCCCGGCCGTGTCTTCTGGGCTGTCTTCTCTTTCCTCCCTCACCTCCTTCTCTACCCAAAGCACTTCCCACTCCTCAGAAACAGAGTTTTTTGTCCCCTCCACCCTCTCAGCCCTTTTAGGATCCAGTTTTCCGGGTAGAACCAAGAATCTGATCCTTTCTGGAATTGTAATAGATCTTGGAAGGCCCCCCCCCCCAACACACACACCACTACCACCCTCACCAGCAGGAGCAGAGAAGTTGGACCCCCTTTCTCTGTTCTAGCTTAACCTGTGGTCATCCCGTAGTGACCCTACCCTGGCCTGGCCTCTGCCCTGCATTGGGTCCCCCCTCGGGCCCTATCTGGGCACATCCTATGGGTCTCGCCTCAGAGAGGCTGTCCCAGTGGAGCTATGAATTCCTCCTCTCAAAATGGCTCAAAAGTTTACACCCTCTGTCTTGGTGAAGGGGTCACTGTATCTTAGAATAATACAAAATGGTTCCAGCTCACAGGAGAGGGAGAGGCTCAGCCTCCTGAATAGGACCCTCCAGATCAGTGTCACAGAACATTCCAGAGTCTGAGGGTCAGGTCTACAGATTGAGATCAAGGCAGGCACCAGAGCCCAGTTGAGCTCCCGAGCCCCTGGAGATGGGCCCTGGGCTCTGGAGGGTGGGGGTGGTCAGGTAGTGAGGGGAGGGCCCTCAGGAAAAGGAGAGCACTTGCTCCCTCCCTGCGGACTCCTTAGCTGCCCTCTGGTTAGACATTTCCCCTGTGGCAGGCAGCTGCTGTTTCCCTGACCCCCAGGGCCCTCCTTCCTTCTCAAGACCTGGGACCTTGATCTGAAACTTTTGGTTGCCTTGACAAAACAACTAGGCTAGGCAGGTTTTGGAGCTGTAGTCACTTGTTCCCCCATCTCTCCTTGGTTGCCCCCTTCCCAGAATGCTCAGCACTTCTGCATATGTGTGTTCTGAGGGACCCTGGGTACGCTGCTGGCCACCCCTGGCCTCAGAAGCACCCCTGACCTCTACCACATTCCCTGTGTGTGTGTGTGTGTGTGTGTGTGTGTGTGACACTATTTGTGCTACAGATGGAGGAAGTGGTTGAATGTAGCTGTATGTGACGCCTGGACCCCAGCCAGTTCCCCTGGGGCCCCTGATGGGTACCCCTTGAGCCCAGCAGGGGCTGAACTCTGCCAAGGGGTTGTATGGGGTCGCTTGCTTTTCGGGGTGTGAGGGCCATCGGTGTCCAGAACTGCAGGTTTTCTTCCGGTCTTGGCCCCTTGCCTGGGGCCAGCAGACAGGCGGCTCCTGGCACTATCTCACTATCTCTGCCCACCCTGCCCCCTGCAAAGCTGCCTGTAGAAAGATGATGTGACTACTCTAGAATCCGAGGCCCTGGCTTCTGCCCAGCAGGGAAGAGATGCTGCTGCTGGGGCTGAGGGGAGGTGCGGGCCTAGGTGAAGCCCTCCGTGTCTACCTGGGCCTTGAGCGGGAGAAGGCCTGGCTCTGGAGGCCCAGAGGAGCTGTTATAGGATAGTCCCTTCCTTCTGCCTGGAGCTTCCCTCCGAAGCCCAGCCCAGTGGCTCAGGGGCTCCAGGCTCTTGCTTTCCTGTGTGGGGTGGGGAGGGTGGTGATGGCTGGAGAGGACAGGGACCGCTTTGCAGAGTGCTGGGCCCGCACACTGTTGTTCCTGCCTTGGATCCCACCCCTCCTCCAGGGTGTGGGATCCAGGGGGCTGCCGCAATGCCCCCCAACCCATGCCCCCCACCTGCCCTGTGTCCTCTGCCCATGCAGCCTCTGTAAAGACCTCCTTAGAATAAAAAAGACTTAGCAGATAACAAAAGTAGTTACCATTTGTCAATCAAGCACTTTTTAAAAGCCTGGCCCAGTAAACTTACAAGAAAAAAAAAAAAGGTGCGCTATACACTTATTTAAATCACGTAAGCCTCACACAACCCTTTCTCTCAGCCCATTTATAAACGAAGAAACGGAGCCTGGAGAAGCGTAAACGGCATGGCCACGGTCACACTGCTCGGGGAGCAGCTGAGCGGAGACTTTGTATCTAGTCCTGTTTGGGAAACCTGCACTTGCCAGTTGAGTCCAGCACTGCTCCCCCAAGCTCCTCCTCCCCTTTCCTGTGATGGCTGAAGAGTCTCAGAGGTGTGAAGGGCTTTGCTCAGGGCCACAGTGTATCGGTGACTAAGGCCGACCATAGCCTCCGCCTCCTGATTCCCAGGCCAGAGCCCTTGCGAACCCCACATCTTGCCCTGCCCATTTGCCCATGTGGCCCCCTTCCTGTGAGTGCAGGCACTTTGCTTGTCAGCCCCCTGTGGTCCGGCAGGGCGGGGCTGTCCTCTCTCCCTCTCGTCCTCCCTCCCCACCGCTGGCCCTCCCAGCCCCTCCTAGCCCCCACCTCTCCTGCTTCCCCCTGTAATTGCTTCCATCTGGCCCGCCTGCCGGCTCCTATTCCTTTGGAAATGCAGCGGCTCCCCCAGCTGCCGCCCACAGGGCTGCAAGGCCTCATCCGGCAACCGTGGCCACACGTGGAGATGGGGAGGGGCCCTACAGGTCCGAGCAGGGGGATCTGGGCCAAGGCTGCTCCGGGGCCTGGCATCCCCACATTCCTGCCAGACAGGAGCACCTTTGCTCCAGGGTCCTTGCTTGACACCCGCCCTGGCCTGGCCCCGGCCTGGAGAGGTCCTAGTGGCGGGCTTCTCCTTCTGCCTCGCAGCTTCCACAGCCCCCTCTGCCCTTTGCAGGTGCACAGGTCAGGAGGAGGGAGGCCTGGCTGGAAGCGACGGCAGGAGAGAAGTGGGCACCAGCGCGGGCACGCTCTGGGGACGACTGCTGGGGGTTCCTGGGAGGGAAGCGAACAGGGCAGTCACGGTGGCAGAGGCTGAGGGGCCCGGGAGCTCTGGGCAGGTGAGAACGGGGCTGACTCATTTCCCTTGGTCCCAGGCCGTTGACTCAGAATCAGCAGAACTAGCAAGGAATCCTTATATTTTGTGTTGATATAGAATGAAACCTGCACATTCTAACAGTGCATTTGACGCTCTGTTGACTCCCTTGCCTCAGGCTCTGCCTAGGCTGGGTGGGGAGGGACACCAGTGGGGGTCTTCTGGTGTGGCCATCTGGAGGCTCTGGAGCATGCTCCTGCCTGTGGAGGGGACAGGTTCCCTAGATGGAAGATGCGTACGCATCGACTGGTGACCTTGACGGGGACAGGCCAAAGGAGATGTGGGCATAGCAGGAGCACGTTTGTGGTGTGGAGCAGATCTGAAAACTTTTAAGGCATTTTCTCGCTGAGATTTTAGGATTTTAGTGTAAAGCTCCCGGAACTTGTCTGTCTTGTTTACTGCTATATTCTTCATGCCTGGAATGATGTCTAGCAAATAACAAGTGCTCAGTAAATATTTGTTTGATAAATGAATGGAAGACATAGCTTGGGTTTTCTGACTTTGTCTTCACTGCGTTCCTGTTTTTCCTTCCTCCTTTTCTTGGGGCAAAGGCAGTGAGCAGACAGGTGAGCTGTTGGTCAGAGAAGGGCCTGGCCTGGCTGCCTGGGGTCTCCCCCTCCCCCGGGGGTCTCTCTGGGCACCCGGGAGGCAGGCAGGAGCCCCAGGTAAGGATGGGCAGGCTTCTGCCCCCCTGAGGAGAGCAGGCCCCTCCTTCTACTTGCCCTGGGCTCAGTGGGTCCCCTCCCTGTTCCTGTTTCACCTCCTCAGCCCAGACTTTAAGACCTTGCACAGACTGGCCCTAAGGAGCCTCTCTCAGGTGTCCTCTCGGGAGGCACGGTTCACCCCTGTTCTTGCTTCTACCCAAACAACTACACTTCTCTTCTTTCTCCATATTGGGTTTCCACATAAAATTCCCTTTGAAAGTAGGACAGAGGGTTTCTTGGCTCTAAAGAGTTTTATTTGAAAGCCCCCATCCAGCCACATTAAGACTTTTTATTTTCCCAGGAGCACGCCATGTGTGTTCTCACCTGCTGGCCTTTGCTCTGGCCGGCCCCCCGGGGTATGGCCCGGGTGCCCTCGGTAGCCATCTTCCTAAATTGCAAGTGTCCGTGGGCATCCAGCCCGAGGCTGTGCTCTCGGAAGCCTCCCCGGCCACCCAGCACACTGCCACCTCCCCCTGTGCACCCCGCTCCCCTCAGCTCCCACACTGGCCACGTTGTGCAGGGACGTTGGTGTGGTACAGGGAGCCACGGCTTGACTCCTTTCCCGCCTGCCCAGCCGTGGGCCCGACACAGAGCCTCGGTTTCCCCCGAGGAGCCCACACTTCTGAACGAGAGAGCGTTTCTAGTGACATCCCAGTGCGCGGAATCCAGCACTCTGTAAATGCTGGCTGCTGTGTTTTCTGTGGTTCCAGGTGGGGCCCAGACACTGACAGGTGTCTCCCTGCCGGCCCAGCAGCCAGGGGCAGGCGGCCGGGCAGGAGCCGGGTGGCATCCTTGGTCTCCTCTCTGTCTACTCCCCAGGTCTGTGACCTCAGGCAGAGCCGTGGCCATTATTCGTTCTCCATCAGCACATCTGTTAATTGGGCTAATAGTATCTGCCCCACCTCCCAGGTCTGTGAAACGCAAATGAGGTAAACAAGCTGGCAGAGGCCTCAGAGGTCACCATAGGGCAGGATTGCGACTGCCTTACCCTGGTGTCCCCAGCACCTGGCACCGTGCTGGCACACGGTGGCCTCTCAGTAACTGTTTCCTTTTGCAAATGAGGGAGCTGAGACTCAGAAAAGTAACTCGCTGGGGTGTTGTTGTTTTTTTATTGTTGTTGTTTTAGTAACTTGCCCTTGGAGGTCACAGAGTGTCTCTCCCCACAGGTAGGAAGGAGACTGTCTCAGGAGTGACCCCCGCTCTCTCTGCCCCTCCGTCCACCGCTGCCTCTGTCTCATCCCTGTCTCTGAGGTCCTGATGTTATTCGGGCTTTCTGTTCTCCAGGCCCCAAAGACCCAGGACTGGGGAGGCTGAAATCCCCCGGGGCATGGCTGGCGGAGGAGCTGGTGGACTAGGACACCCCTGGAAATGTCCACTTCTGTCCTGCTTCTCCCAGGCTGGCTCTGTCCTCCCAGGGGCTTAGCCAAGGCCTGGCTGGGGAGAGTGCGTTCAGGGAGAGGGGGAGCCCGTCCTCCTGGGCTCTTGGGCCCTTCTCGCCACACTCACTGTCCCCCCCCCCCCCCCCACTCTCCTCTGGTCCGCTCCTGGGTCCTGTCTTTTTCTGTCTTTTGTTGACCGTTTTCTGCCTTCCTTTCTTCCCTTTTCCTCCCTCTCCCTTCGTGTCTGACATCTGTTCTTGCCCCTGGGGTCCTCACCCCCCTTGCCTCAACATCCAACTTGTCCTGACACTGGCAGCCGGACTTCCGGTGGCCGGGGAGGTGCCCTGCTGGGCTGTGGAGGCTCAGGAGAGCCTGCTGTTCTTGGCAGCTCCAGCATTTTCTAGTGAGATGGCTCTTCCAGCCCCTGAGCTTGGTGAAGGGACGGTGCCAGCCCAAAGTAAAGTCAAAGTAAACTTCAACTCAGCTCCCTGCCCCCCCCCCCATCCCCCCCTTCTTGGACACCGCCCTGGTAAGGAAAGTGGGACCTTGTCCTGGAGCCTGAGGGTCGGCAAAGAAGAGCCTGGTGGTGGAGCTTCTCTGGCTTCTGACCTCTGCCCCCCGCCCTCCTCTCTCCAGAGCTCCAGCTCTTTCTCCAGAGGTACCTGCTGGGATGGAGGAGGCTGGCCAGAGCAGGGAGGAGATTTCCATTCAGACACCTTCCAGGTGAGCACACACGGCGTGTTGTGCTTGGGCCGATGTGTGTGTTCATGCGCGCGTGCGCTGTGTGTGCATGAGCGTGTCCGTGGGTTGTGTGGGAGAGAGAGAGCATAGGCATGCATCCGTGTGTGGACAAGAACACGGGTGGGCCTGTGGGAGGTTGTGTCCTGTCCCCCCCGCCTTCTAGGCCTGCCACTATCCAGGCCTGCTTCTAGCCTGGCGCTCCTCTCTGTGGTCTGTGTGACCTTGGCTTTGCACTGGGACTCCCTTCTGTCTTGGGAGCCGGCTGGTCCCCTGCTGTGGTCCCACGCAATGGTGACTGATCTCTGGCCACCCGTTTAGCTGCCCGGGGGCCCTAGGGCCAGCGTTTGCCCCCCACCTCCCAAAATGGAGGCGTGTGGGGGCTTCCTGCCCAGCATCTCGACTCTGCCAAGGCGGAGGGAATGGGGAACAGCTGCGTTGGCCGATTCCGGCTCCGTATGGATTTGGTTTGACAACAAAGCTCCCTCTGTGTTGTTCTCAGGCCCCTTACATAACCCGAGGGTGGGGGGCGGGGGGGGGGAGGGAGGCGATGGGGGGAGGTGGAGATGGGGACAGGGAGACACCAGGACATGATGGTTGGAAAGGGGACAGGGACCGGGAGGAGGGGCAGGGGAGTGAGAGAGAGAGACCGTCGGGAAGCAGAGAGAGGAGGAAAAGTGTGCGTCTTGGCCCTACTGTTCTACTTCCGGCCTCCTGATTGGGAAGGAGCTGGATTTCTGGGTCTTCTGACTTTTGTCCTGTAGCTGCCTTGTCTTCCCCTCCTTGCACCCCACCCACCAGCCCTGGATCTGCTGGGGATCTGCCTGGGAGGAAGGGTTCGGGGCTGGGCCAGAGGGCCATCCTTAGCCCCACCCTGTAGCTGAGTGCTTTCGTAAAGAAGGGAGTCATTCTCCTCCCTTGCTCTCGGGCATCCATTCATGACTCCAGGTCCCAGGCCTGGCTCTAGAAGCCCCTCTTGCTACTCTCTGGATGGCAGCCGTTCCCTGTACCCTGTTGGGCTGCTCAAGGCCCCACCTAGGTCCCTGGCCCAGTCTCCTGTCCAGGACCTCCCCCCAGCTCCAGACCCTCTGGCCACCCCGTCAGAGGCCCTGTGGCCCTGTCCCTGCACTGTCCCCTCCCTCAGTAATCAGACCTTCTCTTCTTGCCATCACTGTCCCTGCAGCTGTCCAAATAGAGGGGGAAGAAAATGTTCTCTTTCCGGAACAGCTGGACTGACAGCCGGGAAGGCCAGGTGAGCTGGCCAGGCTTTGGGGGTGCTTTCGGGGGTGGGAGGTACCTTGTCCCAGGGCCCCGATCCTGCCAGCTCCTAGGCAGGAGCAAACAGACACTGGGAAGAGGGCAGGAGGACCAGTAGGGCCAGGGCCCCCGTGACAGCGTCATCTCCTGAGTTTTTTCAGGTTTTCTTCCCTGTGCCTCAGTTTTCCCCAGTCCTTTTCTGGCACCAGGCTTCCTTGAAAAGAGCCTCTGGATTCCATTTGGCCCTAAAGGGTAGTGCTTGTCCCCAGGCTGCAGTGGATTAACAGGGCTGTATTCTTCTAACCTGAAAACAACAGAGGGGGGAGGAGCTGCTGGCGAGGCCCCAGATTCTCCCGGTTCTGGCACTTGGCTTGACCCCTAGCACCTCCCTCGATTCAATTTTAAGGTGTCTGCCCAGGAGGTATCCTATAGAAACCAAGCCATAACTCTGTGGAGAGATGGTGTGGGCGAGGCCCAAACCTGCTGAACGAGCCCTAGACTCTGGAATCCTCAGTCCCCAGGCCCTGACCAGCTTGTGGCTTGCCTCCCACCACCTGCCCCAGGTCTGGGTGCTGGGATGCTCCTGCAATTGCTAATGCCTCAGGGCTTGAGACAGAAAGGTCTGCTTGGGGAGGGGGGATGGCTAGGAGAGGGCTTAGGAGTTTCCCGATTTGTGGGTGGGTGGGCCAGGAGGATGGCCCCTCTCACACGAATCAGGGTTAGGTGCCTGGGCAAAGAGACCAGGCCAGGAGGATGGTGAGTGAGCGCTATGAGGGTGCCGGGTGGGGGTGTCCTCTGTCCCGTGTGTGACTGAGGTCCCCGGGCAGCTGCCTCTGTCCCGTGTGTGACTGAGGTCCCCGGCTGCCTTGGGACACTCCCTAGCCCCACTGGGGACATCCCTTTGAGGCTGTGTATCTTCCTGTCGTTCACTTTCCTGTAGCCCTCCCCCTCCCCCAGCGCCCACCTCCCCAAGAACCTCTGAGCATAACAGGACTGTGACTCTGTCGCTGGCAGCTGGGCTTGGCCAGGCCGAGGGCCAGAAGTCCAGAGTTTCTCTTTACCCAACTTTCAGAGGTGAAGAGATCCCCAGAGGGCTGGCTTAGCCACTCCCTGCTCTTGAAGTGCTCCCTGGCTGATAGCTCCAGGGACCTGCAGCCTGACAAACAAACCGGGCTGGAGCGGGAGCTGAAGGTGAAGCCCTGTGGCCTGTGCCCTGGGCCGCAGGATGGGGGAAGAGAGCGCCCTGGCGGAGGGGTCTCAGCAGACCTCAGAAGCTGTACGTTGGGGGTGGGTGGGGTGGGGTGGGGTGGGCAGGGAAGAAGGAATGAGGCGTGTGTGCACGTGTGTGTAGGGGTCACTACATTCCTGTGTGTTTCCAGGGTTGGTTTGGGGGTGTGCCTGTGGGTGAGCAGAGACGGGTGTGTTTTTGCACAGAGATGCCTTTGGAGGTTTTCGACGCGGGAGGGTCGGAACGGACCGGAGCAGGGTGGGCTTGAGAAGGGTTTCAGAGTGTCTCCCTGGTGCCTCCTGGCTCTGGGTTATGGATGGGGCTGTGAGCACTTGGACGGATTTGCTGGACATGTCCCCCGTGGAGGAGCCCCAGGGGCAGAGGTGGTCCTGGGGCATCTTTGATAACCTGAGCATCAGCCGGCCCTCCAGCCAGCATTCCCACCTGCTCTGCTCGGGCCTCTGCCCCCAGGGACCACTGCTTGCCCTGGAAGGTCTGCACCTTCCCCAGCAGCACCTAGAATGCTGGCCGCCCCACCCCCTTAGCTCCTCATCAACCTTTTACTTGGAGGAGAGTCGGTTCATTGAAAGTCTTAACTGATGTGAAACCTTAAAAGGGCCTTGCTGGCTTCGCTCTTCCCTGGGGACAGCTACTGCAGGAAATGGGGTCTTGTTTTTCCTTCTTCCTGGTTTCATTTCTCAGTTAGAGCCCCCACCGCAGGTGCTACATTGCCACACGGCACTTCCCTCTTTTCCCTACCCCCACCCTCAGCTCCCCTAACTCGGTTGGGCTCCTAATAGGAATTCAGGAGCCGGTCCTCCCCCTGTTGACCTCCTGAAACCTCCATGTTCCAGAACCACCATGGCAGGACAGCTTGGATAGACAGGGGAGAGCTGTTTCCCTGCTATTCCCAGATGTTCCCAAACAGCCGTGCTGATAGCCACCGTTCTTGGGTCAGAGCTAGAATGTTTTTCATTGCCCTGCACTGTCCCTGCCTGCGGACTTTGGGAGTACCTGCCCAAGACAGGGGAGAACCAGCAGAGGGAATATCACTTTGGAAATAAGTGAGGAGGGTACTGCTTCTGGAACTGCTATGGAGAGGGGGCGCTGCTCAGGGGAGGGGGCCCATCTCTATGCCTGTGGGATGGGACTGATCGGGGGTCTGGGCACCTTCTCTAGAACATGCTATGCCCAGAGACAGTGGCTTCTGCAGTGAGGCCTGCTCCCTCTCTCCTATCCCGTGCTTCTCACGTGACAGCAGTGCAACTCCAGTCTGACCAGTACACGGGACCTGGGTTTCGTGCAGGGCAGAGCCTGGGTGGCACTGCTCCTCCCCCTCTGCCCGAGCAGCTGCGTGTGCCCTCGTAGTTTGTGCCATGGAGACAGCAGCTGGGAGGAGAGGGGAGTATGGTTGTGGTTGTGGACCCCTCCCATGGTGTCGGCCTGGCCTGTACTAAGGCTTTTCGATCTCAGGATGGCTTTCGAGGATCACACACCTCCCAAAACTTGCTCTTGTGACCTGAATTTCACAGATGAGGAATCTGAGGTCCTGAGAGATACAGGAGCTTGTTCAGGACTGCCTGGCCTGTGACTGCAGAGGTGGGATTGAACCTCAGGTTTGTGTCCAGACCCCTCTCCTCTGCCTCCAGGATGCCAAAGGTCCTTTGAGGTGCAGGGAGGGGTGGCTGAGGTTTTAGCCTAGGCCGGCCCTCTTGGGGAACAAATAAAGGGGATGTGAGGTAATAGGGCATCTTCGAGGCTCTCCTGGGATCTCGATAGGTCTGTTGGTTGACATCAGCTCATCGTGTGGTCCAATAGCCCTGGAGCTGGTGGTGATTAAGGTGAGTCAAAGGTGGTGCAGAAACCACGCCTTCTTGGTGATAAGGGTATGTTTGTGAGCGCAGCCACGTGTGTTTGGCAAAAGTTGTGACACTTGGTGCGTCCGCCAGCCCCTGAGCCCAGCCTCTAGCAGGCTCCTAGAGCCTTGTGTGCTCAGGTCTTTGCAAAATAAGGGTCTGGGATGCTGTAATCTGATGGAACTTTTCTGTCCACG
Source organism: Felis catus (assembly GCF_018350175.1). Taxonomy (NCBI): domain Eukaryota; kingdom Metazoa; phylum Chordata; class Mammalia; order Carnivora; family Felidae; genus Felis; species Felis catus. Next base: position 23,298,354 of record NC_058377.1, read on the forward strand.
CTTGTCCTGCTCATTTGCTCATTCATTTAGCCATGTGTTCATTTCAATGTTTGTCAGTTACCTACCACGTGACATGTATTAAATTTGGTGCGAGAGATACTGTCAGCCACAAGGAGTCCCTGCTTTCTTGGGGTACGGGAAATAGCGTGGTGTCACTGCTACAAAGGAAGCAAAACGGAGTGAGGAGGCAAGACTGGGGGCCGGGAGGAGACTCCTAGATTGGGTAGTCTGGGACCCTGGCTTGAGGGGCAGCACGAAAGGGAGAGTGGCCAGGACAAGGGAAGCCAGGGACGGAGGTCTGGCCTTGTGATTCCAGATCCCACACCATTTATCCTGCCGTCAGCCCCTGCCAAGACAAGGACTCAGATGGGAATCTTTAGCCCTGTCTCCATTCTCAAATGGGGGTCAGGTGTGGAGGGGGCGTGCAAGCTAAACTTCTTCTCTTTGGGGAGGGGAGGGTGTGTTTAGGAAGTGCTGGGGAAGCCCAGGGGTCATCGGGGACTTTCTCTGTTCGGTGGACAGTCACATGGGCATCACGTAAGGTTCAGTGTTTATTTCTTTGCCTTTGGTCGCACAACAGACTGAGTGAAAAATCATGGTTTTTTCCATTTATTTATTTATTTTTTTTTTTTTAATTTTTTTTTAATGTTTATTTATTTTTGAGACAGAGAGAGAGCATGAACAGGGGAGGGGCAGAGAGAGAGGGAGACACAGAATCTGAAATGGGCACCAGGCTCTGAGCTGTCAGCACAGAGCCCGACGTGGGGCTCGAACTCACAGACCGTGAGATCATGACCTGAGCCGAAGTCGGATGCTTAACCGACTGAGCCACCGAGGCGCCCCTTTCATTTATTTTTTATTATTTTTTTAAAGATTTTTATTTTTAAGTACAACCCAGAGATCAAGGGCTGCACACTCCACCGACTGCACCATCCAGGTGCCCCACCAAAAAATAGTGTTTTTAAAATGATGTTTTAATCCACCCTGCATTCCACACAGCCGCAGCTTTTGGATTTCACTTAGCACATGAAGAAGAAGTATGGCTAATAGTTGCTATTCGCTGAGCATTTCCCATGTGTCTTTCCTATGTTATCATGTTAACCAGCACAGTGGGACTTGTGGCAGGGGCTCTTGGCCTCCGTTCTACAGATGGGGAGACCAAGGCTTAGGGATGCTAAGTGGCAGAGGCAGGGTTCAGGCCCAGTGGCCAGTGCCCCAGGCACAGCTCTTGGCCTGAGGAGGAGCGAAGGTTCTGGCAAGACAGTTCCATGTGACCCGCTTGCCAACCTAAACATGGCCGTCCACGTGGACCCCGGGAGGGTGTGGTGTGCGAGGCGTAGCCATGAGGCCAGTTCTGCTCAGGCACTGGGGCGAGTTGCCAGGGTCAGGAAGACGGTGGATGTGGGCAGAGCGGAGATTGGGCTGATGTGCCAGGTGCCAATGTCACCTTGAACTGTGGCTGTGCATCCAGAACCCTGACAGCCCAGGAAGAGGGGAACGGATGCTGGGGAAGAGTGGAGTCTTCTCAACTCTGGCACTCTTGAGACCTTGAGACAGTGCTCACTGTGACTGTCAGAGTGACCAGGGCCCTCTGGAGGCATCTCGGACACTCTGATTTAGCCTTCCTGAGCTGGGGTCCAGGAAGCGTGTGCAGCTTAATGTGCTCTACAGGTGCTTCCAGTAGGATCTCAGAGATTGCCTGGTCCAGCGCTGTCCAGTGGAAATGCACTGGGGGGGCAGGCGCCTGGGTGTCTCAGCCAGTTGAGCATTTGACTCTTGATTTCGGCTCAGGTCATGAGCCCAAGGTTGTGAGATTGAGTCCGTATCCAGGTCTGCTTGATATTCTCTCTCTCTCTCTCTCTCTCTCTCTCTCTCTCTGCCCCTCCCCCATGTTCTCTCACTCTCAAACAAAACAAAACAAAACAAAACAAAACAAAAAAAACAGTGGGAACCACAAACTCAAGCCACATAGGTAATTTTAAATTTTAAAAGAGGTTAAGTTAGGGTTCCTGGCTGGTTCAGTTGGAAGAGCATGTGACTCTTGATCTCAGGGCTGTGAGTTTGGGCCCAACATTGAGTATAGAGATTACTGAAAATAAACATATTTTTAAAAATGTTAACTTAGGGGCGCCTGGGTGGCTCAGTCGGTTAAGCGTCCGACTTCAGCTCAGGTCATGATCTCGCGGTGTGTGAGTTCAAGCCCCCCGCCGGGCTCTGTGCTGATAGCTCAGAGCCTGGAGCCTGCTTCAGGTTCTGTGTCTCCCTCTCTCTCTGCCCCTCCCCTGCTAACAGTCTGTCTCTCTCTGTCTCTCAATAATAAATAAGTGTTCAAAAAAAAATTTTTTAATGTTAAGTTAGCTACATTTTTAAAAAGCAAAAATAAGGAGGTGAAATAAATTTTGAATATTTTAACCCAGTATAGCCAAAGTATTAGTTCAGTGTGTGATCAATCAAATAGATTTTTAAGGTGATAGTTCACTTTTTTTGGTACTAAGTCTTTGAAATCCAGCATGTTTTCTTTTTTTTTTTTATTGTTAGTGTAACTTTATTTATTGATGTATTCACATATTTATTTATAATTTACACCCAAGTTAGTTAGCACGTAGTGCAATTAGGATTTCAGGAGTGGATTCCAGTGATTCATCCCCTATGTCTAACACCCAGCGCTCATCCCAACAAGTGTCTTCCTCACCGCATATGTTTTCCACTTGCAACACACTCAGTGTGAACCAGCCACACTGCAAGTACTCCACAGCCACATGTGGGATGGGGCAGGGCTGGTGCCTTCCACCGTTTTCAGAAGAGGAATCTGGAGGCCAGAGGAGGAAGGGGACTGGCCAGATTGGTGGGGAGCTGAGTTCAGGCTCCAACTCCGGTAGTGCCTTTAGCCTTGGCATCTTGGGGCCAAATTCGTCGACTCCTGGGTGAAAAGTCTGGGGAAGGAAACATACCCTAAGCCCCTGCCTGGGACCTGGGGCAGGTCCACAGCCACACCATACTGTTCCTTTTTTAAATCCTGGCTATGAGTCTGTACCGTTGATTCTCTACCCTGCCACAGCTTCAGCTTTCTGGAATTCAAAGCTTCTGCCCCACCCAGAAAGACACCAGAAGTATGATTTTCAAGTGGTTCCCCGTGGTGTCTTGTGACTGGCAGCTGATAAAGTGGATGATACAGTGTTTCTGTGCAGGAGGCTGCAAGTGCTGGGCTGGTTGGGGTGTCTGATGGGGGCGCGGCAGCCTGTGGACCCCACGAGTGGGGAACAGAGAGCCTTCTGTGCTTCAGTGGGAAGCCTGTCAGGCCCCTTTCCCTCCAACCTTGGACGGCCAGACAGATGCCCCCATCTGCCCACTCACGGGCCTTGAGGCAGTTGGTCAGTTACGCAGCCCTGGGCTGTCTCACATGAGCTGGGGCCAAGGCAGGCCTCACTCCGCATTGGGCGTGCCGTGGTCATGCTGTGCTGTTCAGTGATGGGGAGAGGACACAGTCTGCAGGCTGTGTCTAGCCAGGGGGTGGGCTGGAGGGATGAAGCGAGTATGGGACCCATTGTTGCTGCTTCCTCTTCTCTTGGTCCAGTGATGTCCCCGACCAATAGATCCATTTATGAATTCAGCAAATTTGTATTGAGAGCCTACAGGTCACTATTCTAGACATTGGTGATACACCAGCAAACAAAACAACAACAGAATCTTTACAAGCAGGGAAGGGGGATCGGAAATGTTGGGTGTGCATGGAACTCTCGATGGCAGGTAGAGAAGGTGAATAAAGAGATCAATGAAGAGATATCAAACCCATGTCTCTCTGGGTAGACAAGGAGCCCATGGAGCGTTTTTGAGCTGAGAAGTGTTGTAGGTGACTGATCTGTTCTGGAGAATTGCACGCACTTAGCCATCTGCACCCGAGAATGACTGATTAAAGTAGGGTATAGTCCCACAGAACCCCAATGGCGTGTGTCATCTCGCCTTACCGAGCAACAGCATCAAGTCACGTGGACTTCCTAGTCCAGCTTGAGTCCCCTCTGGAATATTAGCAGAGGACTCCGAGCTGGGAGGAATCATGGTGGGCTGGCTGGCACCACTGAGATTCACTCACTTTGACAGGTGGAAATGCGACCCCAGATTCCTAAGATGAAATGCGCATGAGCAGGTGTAGAACAGATCTGCTCTTAGGTTCAGAAGGGTAGCCACACAAGTTCAGGAGGCCTGGCTGAGGGATTTTAGTCCCATGCCACGGGCGTGTTGTGGTGGCAGGAAAGTGAGCGCAGTCTTAGCCAGAATTCATGGGAGTCTGGTGTCCAGATGGAAGGCGGTACTAATCCTGTGGATACAGTTGTATGCATTGGAAGCCTGCTGGAGAGCTTCCAGAGGAGCCTCGGGCTACGGGGAGGGGGGTGGGTGGCAAATAGAGACTGTGTCTCATAAGGAAGCTGCCTGAGAAGGAGCAAGGAAGGCTGCTGGTAGCTGCTGTAAGCGTTTGAAAGACTTTGATCTGGTAGAGGGCTGACTTCCTTTACTTGCTCGAGGAAGTAAAGGAATCGAGGGAGCCATTCCTTCACAGGAGAGTTTTTGAGGCAGTAGAGGGTCGGGCATGTGGGCTCCAGAGCCAAGCAGCCTGAGTCCCAGTCCTTCTCACTAGCCCTTCGCCCTTGGGCAAGTTGCTGACCCTTCCTGCACATCGGGTCCCTGTCTCTGCGATGCAGGTCGTCATGGTGTTTAACTCCTAGGGTTGAGATCATACTTGGACAGCCCCTAAAAGTGCCTAGCAGACTAGTTCTCAACATCTGGTCATGTCTGGAGACAATGTGGTTGTCACAACTGGGGAGTGGGGTTCCTACTGGGGAGTGGCATCTGGTGGGTAGAGGTCAAAGATGTTGCTAAACACAGCCCCTCACAACAGTGACTTCTCTGGTCCCCAAAGCAATGGCGATGGGGTAGGAACCCTCCTGATATCCCACATGGTAAATGCACCATACATTTTAGCAATTAATAAGGGATGTAACACATGTTTAATCTCATCTTATTACTTGTGTGTCGGATGTTTACAAAACATCTGCTACATTTTGAACTCTATAATAGAGTCTGAAAATATAATGAAGTCCCAGACCACAGAGGTCATAGTCTCATGGGCAAGATACAAAACACATAATATAATATAAAATTATATTATGTGATACAGCATCTTCTGTAATCCAGGCACTCTGATAGACTCTTGGTATAAACAAGCCTCCAATTTCAGAGGTCAGGAGATAGTGGGCAAAACAGGAAGAGCGGTAATTACATAATATGAAATTATATTACCTGTGAAGTGCCAGAAGCAAGTTACAAACGACATTTTGTGGGAAGAGAAACATCAATTGCTTAGAAATGTCGGAATAGATTTCATAGAGGTGGAGCCCTTGGAGATGACACTGGAGTGAGGTGGTTCCAATGAATGGGGCGGGGAGGGGCTTAGGGTGTCCCACCGGAGGGAAGTCTGCAGAGGAGGTGATGTGCTTGGGAAGAGGATAGCAGGTGTACCTGCAGGGCGTGTGACCCGAGGGTGAAGGGTCCTGGTGGCCACTAAGGAGCTTTGGCTTTTCATTTAAGGAATGGGAGCAACTGAGGCAGGAGGGTGCTTTGATCCAAGTTATTTCTTAGAAGCATCCCATGTTGGCAGTTCCAAAGGAGGGGGATGAGTGTAGAAAGACTAATTGGGCAGAGACCAATTAGGAAGCAGGGAAGGTGGGGTGGGATCTAGACTCTATGTGTCTCAAGAAGACATGGAGGGACTGTATTCTAAAGTGTTTCTGAGGCTCTAGACCATGTGACCTTTGTGCCGCAGCCAGGTTTTTTAAAGCTTCACATGCCCAGTGCCTCCCACAATGCCGAACATTCAGTTCATTAGGAGCCCAGAGAGCACTGGTTGGGATGAGGAACTGGGGTAGAATCAATCATATTTAGTAACTGTTCAGTAGGGATGGCGTGAGGGGAGGCAGATGTTGGCAGGCTGAGTTTAGGATGATGTGGGGCCTGGGCGGGGGGGCAGCGGAGAGTGGGGAGAAACGGGTCCAGTTTGGGCATGTGGAGTCTGAAGCGTTTATGATCATCTGGGTAGGATGTGCAGCAGACAACCAGAAATAGTGGGATGGGATCTGGGGAGGAATCAAAGGGTTTGGATCCTCAGGGTAGGAGTCGTGGTCAGTCGTCTGATAGTGAACGCACTTGTCCTGTGAAAACAGGCAGGGGAGAGCAGAGGGTCAAGGATAGATCCCTGGGGAACACCAGCACCTGACTGAAGTGGGGTCAGAACAGCCTGGCACAGAGCTAGGAGGGAAACCTGGAGAAGTTCTTGACCCAGAAGCCAAGAAGGCGGTATCAGCGGACTGTATCAAAGGCTTCAGAGTATGAGGGAGAGTGAAGACAGTCCTTCCTCAGGTTGGACAGTTACGAGGCCGCTGATGGCTTTCGCAGGAGCTATTTCCGCATAAAACGTGGGTGGTGGTGTAGGGCTGAAGGAGTGAGTGGAAACAGCACAGATACAGAAGTGTGACCACTGGAGGTAAGGGGGCAGACGCAGGGGTAGCTGGAGGAGGAGGTAGAGGCAAAGAGGGAGGAGGGAGATTTAAATATGTTTATTAGAGAGGAGTGAAGGAGAGAAGGGCAAAGGGGACCACTGATGGGGAACAGTACTGGCAAGGTGAGCGGGGATCGGTGTCCAGGTGGAGGGATTAGGAGGGAACAAGAGGGGTAGGTGAGTCTAGAGGTGGCAGACAGGTAGCTCCAGTTTTTCCCTCTAGAACTGAGGGACGTGTATTACGTGACTCGCTCAAGGTCTGCGAACCAGTAAGAACAGAGCCGGTGCCTCTGCCCCCACGGGTCTTCCTGGACCCCTTCTCAGGGACATTACACCATATCCCTTTGATAGGCCCCAGGGCTCGAGGGGCCTGGCATCATGCTGTGCCCTTAGGGGGATACTGTCCCTCCTGGGTCAGCAGGTACAGTACCTGCTGGGTACCTGCTGTGTGTCAGGCTGTGAGTGTCTGTGCAGCATGAGACACGGTTGTTGCTTCCATGGGGCCTTAATTCTTCATTCACCCTGTGCCCCTGGTTCTGCCCTTTCGTGATGTCTGGGGCTGTGCTCATAGCCTCACCTCTGCAAGGGACACTGCTATTTGGCCAAGCATCTTAAGAGCACACGGCCTTCCTGCCCTGGGGTCACTTTGCCTAGTGGGTTGGGTGAGCTGGTTTCCTCGGCAGTTGGTGGTAGGGGCTGGTGCACGTTGGACGTGAGCGGATCAGAATCCCGCTGTTCTACCCAGGTACTCTAATGTGACTTTTTCTCATGCCTGGTCAGTAATGTGGGACAGCTGCTGGGAGAAGGCTATCGGTTGACCTGAGGCAGGCCCAAGAAGCCTGTGCTCCGGGATTGTCCGGGGCTGCTGGTCCTCGGCTTGGCCCAGCAAGGGGAAGGGGTAGGCTGATGAAATCCCTGATTGGGGATCTTGGAGCAAGCTCAAAGACCGGGCAGTCTGCTTCACACAGACCAGCACAGTTTGGGAACAAAGACATACCAGTGCAGACTTTCCGGGGGAAGAGGTCCAAGATGGCTAGTTGTCTTGTTGCTGGGGACCCGGACTAGTCAGCTGTGCTCACCTCCTGGTGCCAAAGGTCTCCTCCATCCAGGTGGGGCCTGGAGGGTGGCTGGGTATGCGTCTTTCAGTTACTGTGGAGCTCGGTATGTGGTATTTTTCATCCTGGCTTCCTGTTAGAATCACCAGGGAGGTGGGGGTTTGTTTTGTTTTGTTTTGTTTTGTTTTGTTTTGTTTTGTTTAGGAATGCCTGTGCCCTGCCCTTAACCAATTAAATAACAATCTCGGAGAAGGGGACGTAGACATCTATATATTTTCGTATTTCTCAGGTGCTGGCCTTGTGCTAGTCAGGTCACTGATGTCGTGACCTACTGATACAAAAGGAGATGAAGTGAAATGGAGTGAATCCTGTCATGAAAGATTGAGAGGGAGTAGAGGGTAGGAGAGGGTGTGGTTCCTCAAGTCCTGAGCTCTCAGGATCCTGGCGTGGAGCTCTCGAACACAGAGTGTGGTCCTAGCCCAGCAGCAGGGCACCACCTGGGAGTTAGAATTCATACCCAGCCACACCCACTGAGTCAGGATGTATACATCAAGGTTGAGCAGCCTGCTTTGGTCATTCATTTGGACATCCTCATTATCCTCCCCTTCCTCCTCCTCCTCCTCTTCCCCCTCCTCTCCCCTACCTCCTCTGCCTTCCCCCCTCCCTCCTTCCTCCTCCTCCCACCCCCTTATTCTTCCCACCCTCTTCCTCCTCCTCCTCCTCCTCCTCCGTAGTTCCTTTTATTTTAATATAATTTATTGTCAAATTAGCTTCCATACAATACCTAGTGCTCATCCCAACCGGTGCCCTCCTCCCTTCCCATCACCCACTTTCCCCTCTCCCCCACGCCCCATCAACCCTCAGTTTGTTTTCTGTATTTAAGGGTGTCTTATGGTTTGCCTCCTTCTCTCTCTGTTTGTAACTGTTTTTTTCCTCCCCTTCCCCTCCCCCATGGTCTTCTGTTAAGTTTCTCAAGATCCACAGATGAGTGAAAACATATGATATCTGTCTTTCTCTGACTGACTTAGCCTAATACCCTCCAGTTCCATCCACGTTGCTGCAGATGGCATGATTTCATTCTTTTCTCATTGCCAAGTAGTATTCCACTGTATACATAAACCACATCTTCTTTATCCATTCGTCAGTTGTTGGACATTTAGGCACTTTCCATAATTTGCCTATTGTTGAAAGCGCTGCTGTAAACACTGGGGTACACGTGCCCCTATGCGTCAGCACTCCTGTATCCCTTGGGTAAATTCCTAGCAGTGCTATTGCTGGGTCATAGGGTAGATCTATTTTTAATTTTTTGAGGAACCTTCACACTGTTTTCCAGAGCGGCTGCACCAGTTTGCATTCCCACCAACAGTGCATGAGGGTTCCCGTTTCTCCACATCCTCTCCAGCGTTATAGTCTCCTGATTTGTTCATTTTAGCCACTCTGACTGGTGTGAGGTGGTATCTCAGTGTGGCTTTGATTTGTATTTCCCTGATGATGAGGGACGTTGATCATCGTTTCATGCGTCGGTTGGCCATCTGGATGTCTTCTTTGGAAAAGTGTCCATTCATGTCTTCTGCCCATTTCTTCACTGGATTATTTGTTTTTCGGGTGTGGAGTTTGGTGAGTTCTTTAACAGATTTTAGATACTAGCCCTTTACCAGATATGTCATTTGCAAATATCTTTTCCCATTCCGTCAGTTGCCTTTTAGTTTTGTTGATTGTTTCCTTTGTAGTGCAGAAGCTTTTTATCTTGATGAGGTCCCAGTAGTTCATTTTTGCTTTTAATTCCCTTGCCTTTGGAGATGTGTCAAGTAAGAAATTGCTGCAGCTGAGGTCAAAGAGGTTGTTGCCTGCTTTCTCCTCTCGGGTTTTGGTGGTTTCCTGTCTCACATTCAGGTCTTTCATCCATTTTGAGTTTATTTTTGTGTATGGTGTAAGAAAGTGGTCTAGTTTCATTTTTCTGCATGTTACTGTCCAGTTCTCCCAGCACCATTTGCTAAAAAGACTGTCTTTTTTCCATTGGATACTCTTTCCTGCTTTGTCAAAGATTAGTTGGCCATACATTTGTGGGTCCAGTTCTGGGTTCTGTATTCTATTCCGTTGGTCTGTTTGTCTGTTTTGTGCCAATACCATACTGTCTTGATGATTACAGCTTTGTAGTAGAGGCTAAAGTCTGGGATTGTGATGCCTCCTGCTTTGGTTTCTTTTTCAGTATCACTTTGGCTCTTCGTGGTCTTTTGTGGTTCATACAAATTTTAGGATTGTTTGTTCTATCTTTGAGAAGAATGCAGGTGCAATTTTGCTTGGCTGCGTGTTAGAATGACCTGAAATGCTTGCACAAATTCCAGTGCTGGGCCAGTCACATTAAGTGAGAATTCCTAGGTGTGGGACCCAGATACTCTTAATTATACTTTACTTTAAAAATTATTTAGCACCCCAGGTGATTTTCCTGTTCAGCCAAGATCAAAAACACCCAGTTTAACTAGTGTTTCTTAAACTTGAATGTACCTCTCATTGATCAGGAGATCTTATTCAAATGCAGATCCTGATTTTGTAGGTGTGAAGGGGCCTGAGATTATGCATTAAAATTTTTTTTAATGTTTATTTATTTTATACTTTTTAAATGTTTGTTTACTTTTGAGAGAGAGAGCGTCAGCAGGTGAGGGGCAGAGAGAGAGAGGGAGACACAGAATCTGAAGCAGGCTCCAGGCTCTGAGCTGTTAGCACAGAGCCCGACACGGGGCTTGAACCCACCAACTGTGAGATCATGATCTGAGCCGAAGTTGGATGCTCAACTGACCCAGCCACCCAGGTGCCCCGAGATTAATATATTTCTGATATGGTCCCTGATATGATGCCCATGCTGCTGACCTGATAAGTATATTTTGAGCTGCAAGCATCTACTAAGCTAACTTCCCAGTTTTATAACCAAAGAAACCGAGGGTCAGAGAGGGAGATGTGACTCCTCCAAGGTAACCCAAGGTGTTACTTACTCATTCAGTACTTCCTGAGCACTGGTTCTGTGCCAGGCAGTGTGCTGGATGCTGGGAATAAGACTGACCTCATTGCTACCCTCACAGAGCTCATATTCCAGTGGGGGAGACAGACAGAAAGTAAGTATCTAAGCTCATTACAGATCAGGAGAAGTGCTCTGGAAGGTGCTAGGGAAGGTATGACTTGGCTGTGGCTGCAGGTAGGTATGGAAGAAGGCATGTCACTTTTGGGATAGTGGTCAGGGAAGTTACTAGAACCATGGCTTTCACTGGTGTCTTTTTTTTTTTTTTTAAGTTTATTCATTTTGAGAGAGAGAGAGAGAGAGAGAGAGAGAGAGAGAGAGAGCAGGTGCACAAGTGCATGAGCAGGGGAGGGGCAGAGAGAGAGGGAGGAGAGAATCCCAAGCAGGCTCCACACTGTCAGTGCAGACCCCTACACGGGACTCAATCTCATGAACTGTGAGATCATGACCTGAGCCAAAACCAAGAGTCAGGTGCTTAGCCAACTGAGCTACCCAGGAGCCCCCTTACTGGGTCTTCTAACTACAAATCCAGAACTTTTCTTTTCTTTTTTTAAAAATTTTGTAATGTGTATTTATTTTTGAGAGAGAGACAGAGACAGAGCGCAAGCAAGAAAGGGGCAGAGAGAGACAGAGACACAGAATCCAAAGCAGGCTTCAGGCTCTGAGCTGTCAGCACAGACCCCGACGTGGGGCTCGAACTCATGAGCTGTAAGATCATGACCTGAGCTGAAGTCAGGCGTTTAACCGACTGAGCCACCAAGGTGCCCCAGAACTTTTCCTTACTGGGCAGGGTCATCTTCCATCTGGGGTTTTGGGATGGGTGCTCATGACTCTATGGAGGATGTCTGTCTCTGGTCCCCATCCCTCACCCGCCCCTACCCTGCTCTCTCCTCCCCCCTCCAAGACTAAAATTCTTCCTTGATGTTTGTGGACTCAGAGCGGAGCCTGGGGGCAAAACATCAACTTCATAATAGGACAGTGTTCGGGATAATTGATTTATGATTTGTAACAAAACCCAGCTCTCGTCCTGAAGACATAATTTGAGGTTTTCCAGGTACTCTGTGAGAGAGCGCAAACACTAGAGATTCCCTCCCTTTCCAGGTGGATCACAAGAATCACCTGGGCTGCTTGTGAAAATGCCTGTCCCCGGGTCCCACCCTGGCTGACTCAGCAATCCCCGGGAGGGGCCCTGGAATCTATGTTTTCAGTAAGTGGCCCAGGGCAATTCTTCTGATCCAGGGCACTGAGGAACACCGTGTGGACGACAAAAAAAAAAAAAAAAAAAAAAAAAATGCTTGGTGTCCTGCTCCCCTTCGTGTGACTGGGCAAGATGCCGAAATTTCTTCCCCAGTGACTCTGCAGCATAGCTCTGGCTGAGTCTGTGTCGGGACCTCTCTGCTTCTGTGCATATAGCAGCTGGCCCCTTTCCAGAGCCCTGTCCTTGCCACGCCCTTTGTCCTTTGCCCTTACCCAGAGGGGTCTCCTGTCTCTTCCTCTACCAACCAGACCCTCCTCCCTCCCTGCACTCCCCTTCAAACACTTGCCTTCGTGGACTCCCCGCCCTCCTCCTCCCCCTCTAGCACTGGGATGCTAAGGGTTTGGGCACTGCGTTTTAGTCAGAGTCCAGAAGATCTGGAGGAGGCTGTACGGACCGTCCCATGGTGCATCGTCGCCCCAGTGTCTGGCCTGAGAGGACCTGTTTGGCTTAGTAGTGGGAGACTGAGGATGGAGAGGTGGGCGGCCGCCAGAACTGAGGGAATGCTTTGGATGGCGGAGGATAGGTAAAGCTCAGCAAAGTGGGTCGAGGTGTCCGTCTGTCTCCTGGAGCTGGCCCTTCCCAGATCCAAGTGAGGAAGAGGACACGGAGCCCCGAGAAACCACGCCAGGGAAGCTGGAAGAGGCCAGTCTGGCTTGAGACCTAATCTTCGAGGGGTGGGGCTTGGTTTCCCTTTCTGTGGCATATGCCCCACCTGGACCCCTGATGCCGCCCTTGAGGGATTAGGAGGATGTCCGCTCTCTGGATGGCCTCCCCGGAAGCAGCTCTGTGCTTTCTGGAGAAGGGAAGGCAGGCGCGTGTGTCCTACTCTAGTGTCTAGGCAGGAAGTTTGCGGAGCTGACCACACATGACTCCTACCTCCTAGGTGGCCCGAGGCAGCCGGGATGACAGCTCTCCCCAGGAACCCTGCTACCCGCTGAGAAACATGATCAGCAAATCCCGTGAGTGTTGTCCCAGGGCTCCCCCGCCCTGAAGGATGGGCCCCCCAGAAGCTGTCTTCAGCGTCATCCTGGGTCCCCCTGGGGGTTGTGGAGGGACAGGCAGGGAGCCAGGGGGCCCTCTCTTCATCTTCAAAGACCGTGGAAACACTCAGGTCCAAGCCCTCTGCTGGAAAACTAGGGCAGGCCAGGGCCAACGACTGGGTCTGCTTGAGCTGGAGGTTGTAAGGGCCCAAAACAGGGCAGGTGGACTGGCGCTCTACCCGCCTGTCTCAGCCTCTAGCTCCTCTGTGCATGTGCCCTGCAGGCTTGAAGCTCCTGGCCATGTTGACGCTGGTCCTGATCGTCATGGTGTGGTATTCCATCTCCCGAGAAGACAGGTACATTGAGCTGTGAGTCCAGTTTCCATGTCCTTCCATTGGTTCTACTCAGGCGTGGGCTCAGGGATGGGGCGTCATGAGGCGGCAGACCTAGCGGGGCCAGGAGGGTGTTGAGGGCCGGGGCGTGACCCCTCCCTTGAGCTACTAGCACGAAATGCCTCTAGGAGGGCAGGTGGTGGGTTTGGCGGGTAGGGTCTGGGATGGCCCCCCAGGGCCCCCACCTGGGGAGTTCAGGAGAAGGGAAGAGCTGGATCCAGAACGAGTTGGTTTCAGGGCCAAGGGCGAACTTGGGTTGACAGGATTGTATGCTGCTATCACGTCATACCGCCCGCGCCGTGGGAGAAAGTTGGGGCTGCCTGGGATGCTGGCCCCTGGGTCCATGAGGTGTGACCGGAGCTCCCGCCTCCTCTCCTTTTCTGTCTCCAGCTTTTATTTTCCCAGCCCAGAGAAGAAGGAGCCATGCTTCCAGGGTGAGGCAGAGAGGAAGGCCTCTAAACTCTTTGGCAAGTAAGTACTTGAGGCTGAGGCGGGACAGGGCATGGCCAGGGTGAGGTGGATTGAGGGTTGCACAGGGTGGGGGCCTCAGTGCCGGCGAGGTGGAGGGGACCGTGTTAGCGGACATGGGTTAGGTCACGGGGTTAACCCGCGAGGGGAGGAGAGGCCCTTGAACATGTCAGCATAGAGCTGTTTCCGGGGAGGCCGTCCAGAGAGCGGACATCCTCCTGATCCCTCATATCAGTCCGGAGCCTGACCTGACCCTGATTCGGGCTTCAAGATTAATCCCTTTCTCATCCCCACCCTGCTTTCACCTCCGTGCAGCTACTCCCGAGATCAGCCCATCTTCCTGCAGCTGAAGGATTATTTCTGGGTCAAGACGCCGTCTGCCTACGAGCTGCCCTACGGGACCAAGGGGAGCGGTAAGACGTGCGGGGTTGATGGGAATGGTGGGCTCAACTTGGCCACACGGCTTCTTGTTCTTCGCTGCCCGTGGTCCCAGTGCCCACGTTGTGAGCCAGGCTCTGATGCTGAGGTCAGGGGAGGAAGAGGCAGCCAAGCCTCTGGGGAGCAGTGGAGGGACAGTCTTTAGCCTTTGCAAAGCTACTGTTGTCATCACCCCTCCCAATCCTCATCTTTTTGTAGAGGACCTGCTTCTCCGGGTTCTAGCTATCACCAGCTACTCCATTCCAGAGAGCATCCAGAGGTAAGGAGCCACTCCTTGCACTGGGTCTGAACGCCTTCCCCTTCTTGCCCCCAGGTCCCAGGTGCCAGTCGTGGGCCAGCTTCTCCCAGTGAGCCTTCCTGTCTCTGGTCCCCTGTGGCCAATTTGACCCTTCTTCCTAGCCTGCCTGTCTCCAGAGGAGGCAGGGAAGCCAGTGTCCACGGCAACTGAGCCCGGGCATCCAGGGGGCCGTAGCGGGCAGGGTGTCGCCGTGGCAACGGGCAGGTCTGGGCAGCAGGCGAGGGGGCTTTGAAATGGGGCTTCTTATTAGTCCCCCCTGCCAGGGGTTTCCCTCCGTTCCTCCTGTGTCTTCTGTGCTCTGCTCAGTCTCCTCTCCTGTCAAAGCCCAGGGCTGTGGAGTCAGCAGGGGCGCGAAAGCAGGACCCATGGGAGATGCCTGGTCCGTGGGGATCAAGGGCCGAGGTGGCCTGGAAAGGAATCCTAAGCCAGGCCCCAGGCAGACCCAGGGCAGGGGCTGAGTGGAGCAGGAGCAGGGGTCACTCCTGGGGCTGATCACCCTCTCCCGTTGGCAGTCTCAAATGTCGCCGCTGCGTGGTGGTGGGGAATGGGCACCGGCTTCGCAATAGCTCGCTGGGAGACGCCATCAACAAGTACGACGTGGTCATCAGGTCTGTGGGACTGGCCCTCGCCCCTTCTGCTTGGGAGTGACTGTAGATGGGCCAGCGGGGCTCTGGGTGACGGGCACCCTCCACCCCGCCTCCCAGATTGAACAACGCCCCAGTGGCTGGCTATGAGGGCGACGTGGGCTCCAAGACCACCATGCGTCTCTTCTACCCTGAGTCTGCCCACTTCAACCCCAAAGTGGAGAACAATCCAGACACACTCCTTGTCCTGGTAGCTTTCAAGGCAATGGACTTCCACTGGATTGAGACCATCCTGAGTGATAAGAAGAGGGTGAGTGGGGAGACTGGGAGGGGAGGGGTCGAGGCCCAGGGATGGGACACTGCCTGTCTCAGGATGTCATGCTCCACCGTGTCTGCCCTGTGGTCCTGAAGAGGCCAGGAGAGGGAGGCATGAACCCCATGTTCTGTGGGGCTTCTGAGGAGCCACCCCAGCAGCCGGGGCCTGACGGACTGCAGGAGCCAGGTGGCGGTAGCCAGGGGCACCCCAGGCTTGAGGCTGCCTGGGACACGGAAGCTGCCAGAATATGTGTGAGAAATCTGGGGGCAGAGGAACTGGTCGGTAGTGACGTCCAGGCAGGGTGTAGGTTTGACCAGGACATCTGCCCCTCCGGGTTGGGTCCACTGTGTCTTTTTTCCATCCAGTCAAATGCTGAATGGTCTCATTTCGCATTTTTGCCAGATGTTTCGACAACCTCAAACTCAAGCCCCTTCCACCTGTTTGGATATCCTTGGAAGTGGGCAGTGGTTGGACCCCATGTTCTAAACACTGTGTCACCTGGCCTCCCCTGGGGAGTGCCCTCCTTTCTCTCTCCCCCTGATTCTCTCCTCCGGTCTCCCTTCCCCTCTCCGGCGCTGGCCTCCACCTCCCTCCCCTTCTCACCCCTCATTCCCGAGGGCCTCTGCCACCTCGTGGACCCCACCTCTGATGACCACCGGGCTGGACTTGATAAAGGTCCTCACATCCTCATATCTCCCTTCCAACCCTGTGCCCTCTAGGTGCGAAAGGGCTTCTGGAAGCAGCCTCCCCTCATCTGGGACGTCAACCCCAGACAGGTGCGGATTCTCAACCCCTTCTTCATGGAGATCGCAGCTGACAAACTGCTGAACCTGCCCATGCAGCAGCCTCGCAAGATTAAGCAGGTGATGGTGGGGCTGTGGGCAGGGAAGCCAGAGCGTCGGGCTGGGACATTTCTAGAGGCCTGGGAAGCCTCGGAGGACCCCGTGAGAGGGGAAAGTAACAACAGAGACGACAGTTGGCATTTGAGCAGCACCTGGGACGGCCTCTGGACCACGCCTCCAGGCGCACCCCTGTATTCAGTCTGGTTTGTTCGAAGTCTGCAGGAAGGGAGAGTGAGCTCTTTTTAGAACCATGGGGCATCTGCAGAGCGGGGAGTGAGGGAAGGGTCTGTATACGGCGTGGGGCCGGAGTTCAAGGTTTTGGTAGGCACTGGTCAGAACTTATAAACTAGGGAGTTGCTGGGACCGTCCATGGCCTTGACTTTGGAGCAACCTGAATCTGTGCAGTTGCTGTTAGGTCACTTTATCTGCGATCTTACATTGGAAAGTATTAGAATGAATTAAAGGAGCTTCAGTTTGTCTTGGCTTGGTGCGACGTGTCAATTTTGGGAGTCATGGTATAGTTTTGCAAGTTACAGTTTAGCCACCAGCTCGTACCTTCCCAAGGACTTCCGCACATGTCCTTTGAGCCCGCAGAGAGGCTGTGTGGGATAGTTTCAGAGGCAACCAGCAAACACAGATGGGACTCGGCTGTCCTGCTTACTCTATGGCCTTGGGCAGATCAGCCACTTTGAGCCTCGCTCTCCTTATCTGTGTGGTGGGGACAGTATTAGGACTGACTCCTTAAGGCCCTTGTAGAATTAAAAAAACATGATTCTGTAACATGCCTGTTATGGAGCTTGGTACACAGTGGGTGCTCACTCTATGTGCCAAATTTTGAATAGATAATTTTATTCTTCACTGAACATCTACTATGATTTAGCTCCATATGTTGAATGCCTCCTTTTGTAGCCGGTCAGTCCCAGCCCCAAATTTGCATGCTTGTGGGGGGTAAGGCCTGTACCTTGCCCTAAGGACACTCAGTCCAGCAGAATAAACACACGGGTTGCAACATGGAGTGGCAGAATGCGCTAATAGAGAGTCGTTTCAAATGTTGTAGGATCTGGGGGGAGGGGCAGACCTCTGCCTGGGGCTGCCTGGGAGCGCCCCCTCCCCCCCCGGCCCCACCCAGAGGAGGTTGGAGTTGGGCCTTGAGGGGTCATGGGGCCCATCGGGCAGAGACTTGGGGAAAAGGTGTTTCTTTTGGCCAGACCAGCCAGCTTCTCCAGCATTGAGTTCTAGTGCAAGTGAGGTTGGAGGGGAGCAGCAAGGTGACGTTTTAGGGCCCTGATGGGGTGTGGGGCAGAAGGGGAAGGTCGGAGCCGGGCATGGGAAGGGAATGGGAAGAGATGTCCCTGATGTAGTCATTTCCCGTTGCTGCCCACCTCACAAACCACCACAGTTGAGTGGCCTAAAGCAATACCTGTCGATGGCCTCACAGTTCTGGAGGCCAGAAGTTCAGCACGACGGCTGGCTTCTCTGCGCAGGGTGTCCAAGGCTGAAATCCACTTGGCAGCTGGACTGAGTTCTTACCTGGAGGCTGAGGGGGGAGAATGCACTTCCAAGATCCTTTTTGTTTACAAATATTTTTTAACGTTTACTTATTCATCTTGAAAGTGAGAGAGAGCGAGTGGAGGAGGGGCAGGGAGAGAGGGAGACAGAATTCCAAGCAGGCTCCGAGCTGTCAGCGCAGAGCAGACGCGGGGCTCGAACTGGCGAACCGTGGGATCGTGACCTGAGCTGGAATCAAGAGTTGGAGGCTTAACCGACTGAGCCACCCAGGCACCCCCGAGACCCTTCTTGTCAGAGGAATTCAGTTCCTTGTGGTTTCAGGACTGAGGTCTCGTTTCCTTTGCCGGTTCTCAGCCTTGACACCTTCGGGTCTTAGAGATTATGCGTGTTTCTTACGATACAGCCCCGTCCGCCTGCCAGCCAACAATGACATGATAAATCCTTCTTGTGCTTGACACCCCTGACTTCCTCCATGGCCCCCCTCTAGACCCAGAGGCAAAAAGCTCAGGTGATTAGGTCAAACCCACCAGGATTATCTCTCAATCTTACGGCCGATGGCACCTGTGGAGCAGTATAATGTAATATATCTCAGATTTGTAGGCACTCAGGGGTCACTGGGGGTTATCTTAGGGATCTCCTGCGACACCATTTATTTCTCAGTGAAGTTGAGAGATTTATAACGATTCTAGGTTTCCGGCTTAGACAGCTGGCTGGACGGCAACGTGCTTCACCAATAGAGGGGGTTCGGCGGGGAGGGGAGAGTCTGGCAAGTTTCAGGAGCCCGTGTCTAGGCAGAGCTGGCTCGAAGGCCATGGAGATGGGGTTCGGCAAAGGTGCGAACTGGATAAGATAACGCAGTGGTGGTTGAAGCAGCAGGGGTGGAACAGCAGGCCCAGGCAGGAAGGGACAGCTGAATCAACAGGAGAGCTCGGCAGGGACACCAGGAAAAACCTGGCAGTGGGAGGCCTGACAAGGTCTAGGGAGTGGTTCCTAAATGGGAGCGGGCAGCTCAAGTGGTCAGCAAGGCAGGTTGCCAGAGCTGAGGAAGGCAGGATTTGCGAGCCTAGGGTATCGGGTTGCCCCTCCCCGTGGATGAATTAGGGATGGAGACGGTAGGTCCCCGTAGCAGCCCAGAGGGTGCTGTCCCCACTTCACGGAAGGGGAGCGCCCACCCCACCCTCATCACGAGGCCCACGGCCCGTGAGTGAGAGAGCCCGGGTTTTCTGAAAGAGATGAGGTTTTCCGAGGCGGAGAGCAGAGCCTTTCCACTCCTTGAGCAAGTTTTTTTTAACAGTTGTAAGCCTCAGTTTCCCCATTGGTAAAACGGGGCCCATCATAAGGTCTACCTCAAAGTGTTTTTGTGAGGATTGGAGGCAATAATATATTATACTGGGTAAAGTGCTTAACATAGTGTCTGGCACACAGTAAGTGCTCAAAAGGTATTAGATGTTGTTATTATTATTATTATTGTCATCATCATTATCATCCTGAGTGCCATCATCATGCCTGAAAGGCCCAAACCTCCCTGCGACGCGTTGGGTTATACTGTCCAGTCTGGTAGCCGTGAGCCACTTGTGGCTATTTAAATTTAAAAAGTTAAATTAATTAAGTGCAAAATTAAATAAAGGAAGAGATTCAGCTCTACTGCCGCTGCACGAGCCCCGCCCCTATGCCCAGTAGCCGCACGAGGCTGGTGACTGTATAGACTGGACATGAAGAACACCGCCGGGATGACAGAGTCTGTTGCAGAGCGCTGGCCTAGAAGGCGGGGAAGGCGGAAGGGCTCCCTCTAATATTTCCCCACCCCCTTGTCCCTCAGAAGCCCACCACAGGCCTGCTGGCCATCACCCTGGCACTCCACCTCTGCGACCTGGTGCACATCGCTGGCTTTGGCTACCCAGACGCCCACAACAGGAAGCAGACCATTCACTACTACGAACAGATCACGCTCAAATCCATGGCGGTAAGCGGCCCCTGCTTCCGAGCTGGGTGGGGCGGGGCTGGGGACACTGGGTGAGTGAGAGTGGTGCCAGGGGCCCAGAGGTGGCTCGTGGTGAGGAACTCAGAGGGTCAGAACTGGAACCGAGACCCCTGGACTCCTGGCCGGAGTCCTCTGTGTCTGGCCACACGGGTCCTGTCTTCCCTGTGGGAGCCAGCACGGGGAAGGGAGGTCCCGGAAGTGCAGGGCCGTGGGGAGCACCAGAGGCACCTTCTTGGGCCAGGGAGGTCCCTGGGAGTCCTTCAGTTTGCTTCCTTGGCTGTCTCCACAGGGGTCAGGCCACAACGTCTCCCAAGAGGCCCTGGCCATCAAGCGGATGCTGGAGATTGGAGCAGTCAAGAACCTCACCTTCTTCTGACTTGGGCAGGAGTTCTACCCAACAGTCTGCCCGCTCTGCCACCTGAGCGGCCCCATCCCTGGCTGTGGGGGTGCCTGGCACCAGCAGGACCTGCCTGGACTCACCGTCCCCTGTGTGGAGAGGGGTCCTGGTACTGGCCAGGTCTGAGATGAGGCCGTGCCCTGGGCTGCTCTTGTGGAGGCCCGATCCCGTCAGGGTGGAGGCCCTGGGGTGGCGGGAGGCCGTTCGAGGCATGGGGTCTGTTGGCTGTGGCATCCCTTCTCCACCAGCACCGGGAGGTTATTTAATGGGCTATTTAATTAAAAGGTAGGAATGTGCCATGGGCTGGTCCCATGGCATCTGGAAGAGAGGGCATAGTACGGTGTTCTGCCCGCTTTTTATAAAAAACACGAAAGTGCTGGGCCCACCAAAGCCTAGACCCAGAGCAGGCCTCCCAGGAGGGCAGGGATGTCCGGAGTGGGTGGGTGCCCTCCAGAGAGGGGCTGCTACCTCCCAGCAGGCATGGGAAGAGCACTGGTGTGGGGGTTCCACGGAGAATGGGACCTCATCTAGAAAAGAGGTTTGAAACCTATCATTAAACTATTTTTCCTAAAACGGAAGGAGTTGTGATACCCTGTGTCCTTCAAGTTGGGGAGAGCATGGATGGGGCAGTGGATCACGGCAGGGGGCCCCCTGTCCCAGCAGTAGACAGGGTTGCTAAAGACCGGCAGTGGCTCTGGGACCCCGTGGGACCCAGCGTAGGCCATGGTCCTTCCGGAAATGGTTACTGGGTTTGGCGCTCGGTGCCAAGTCATACGTTGTCATCCTGGTGCAGCCAGGCGAGCAGGTGGGGCCCAGAGCAGCCTGTCTCTGGACAGCCAACCTGGCATCTTGCATCCTGGTTTAACCTTCCAGAGGTAGGAGGGGGTGGGAGGATGCCAGATGGGAGTGGCAGAACCCTCCCCCCACTCCCTGTCTTTCCCTCTCCAGCCTTAAGCTTCTAGAACCTCATGCTGGGAGGTGTGCGTCTGAGGGCAGGGGTGGAGCCAGACAAAGGAAGCCAAGTTTCCTTTCTCAGATTAAGTGGGAATCATAAAATGGAGTTTAGAGAAGGTCTTGCCAGTGGCCCAGGCTGCCAGGATGGGGATGGGCAGGACTCAGGCAACGTCTGAGGGATTTGGCAAGGCCCATCCAGCCAGTTGCCGGGCCAGGGGACAAAATGCTGTTTTCCCCGAGTCTCTAGAATTACGAGAGCCCTGCCATTTGCCTGTATCTCCCTGCTTTGTTCTCCATCTTCCCAGGCCCCACTTAGCTGCCAGCTAGGCATCTTGCCACCCCCACAGCTGTTCCTTTACATCTGGAGCCAGGAGGGAGAGCTGGAACTCCCCCACAGGGAATGGGACTCACAGCTGTGTTCCTGGCTTTCTCGGAAAGAGTTGCAGCTTTGAGGTTTTGAGACAGCGAGGCTGGGTCAGGACAGATAAAGAGGGGCAGAGATTTGGGAGAAGCAGAGGCAGATGACATACTCCTGGACCGAGTGTCGGAGTAGCCTTGAAAACACCCAGCCTCGTGCCACGGAACGGTCCTGAGGACCGTCACTGGCAATGGAATCGCCTGGTGTAATTGCTTGGCTAGCTGCTCTCCCTCCAGGGGAGAGGGGAATTCTGAAAGCAAATAGGTCCCAGCATCTGCAGCCGCAAGCCCCCTCCCCTCTCTACAGGGGCAGGCTTTGTCTCCCAGGCTTTGACCTGGGAGGAGAGGGGGGACAACCGGGTGACTCCAGCAGGGGTGCGAACCTGTGCAGGGATCTTATCTCTGCTTATCCCTGATGCTTCCCCAGCGGCTTCTCGGCTTCTCGTGAGGGTATGCAAGGGAGTGTCCATTTCCCCATCCAGGGCCATTGAAAGTGGCTGTCAGCACATATGATCCAGCTGTCCTGGACTGGGGCCACTGCCTGTTACTGAACACGCCTAAACTTGAGCCAGAATCCAGCACACTTGCATGGGTCAGACCCTGCCCCCGCCTCCCCCGCAACTCCACACACACGCATAAAGACACGGGAGCATTTTACACTCTTGTTGGGTTATGCCTCTAATGCCTCTAATGCCATAGGCAGAGTCTTTCACACTGACATACTGACAAGGGGTGTGTACGGGGAGGGAGCGTATACACCCAAATTGGTCACCGTTCCCTCTGGTGGGCTTAGCTCTCTCCAGGATGCCCCAACCCCAACGCAGAGTGAGTCAGTACTGGCCCAAGGTCAGAGCCAGGAGTGGAGCTTTGATGTGGAGTCGCTGGACGGGATTCTTTGGTGTTCTGAGAAAGGGACTGTCATTCTTCACTTAGCTCAACCAATGGAAATGAACTGCCTTCCAGCCTGCCTGGTACTTATTAAACATACCCTGAACATGAGGCAGGAGGGGAAAGCACTTGAGTGCAAGTCCACAATTTGGGACACCAGCTCTGCCACTTCATTCTGTACGATCTTGGGCCAATCGTTTCTTTTTTTCATTTTTTAAACGTGTATTTATATTTGCACGTGAGAGAGACAGAGCGGGAGCGGGAGAGGGGCAGATAGAGGGAGACACAGAATCGGAAGCAGGCTCCAGGCTCTGAGCTGTCACCACAGAGCCCGATGCAGGGCTTGAACCCACGAGCCGGGAGATCATGCCCTGAACTAAGTTGGACTCTTAACCGAGCCACCCAGACGCCCCTGGGCCAATCATTTCTATGTCTATGATCCGACTCGTATACTCATTGAAATGAGAGGGTGGGCCCAGCCAATGACCACTTATGCCAGAATTATCTGGAGGGTGATGTAAAGAATGGATTCTTGGATCGCATCCAGGCCGCTGGGGATGAGGCCCAGGAATCTGGAATTTTAACAAGCACCCAGAACCACTGCTCCAGCAGTCTAGACTTCAGGATGATCTCATGGCCTCTTTCAACTCTAAAGTCTGCGCGCACAGCCCATCCTAATCCCTGGTGTCCTTGAGCTGTGTTAATTAGACACGCGCGCCTTTTTCCCGCGGGCGGGTGTTCGGGCGCCGCGGCAACTGCGCTCGGCCTGCCCCGCCCCCAGCGCCGGTGGCAGAGGCTGGGGCGCGCATGCGTCGTGGGCGCGAGCTCCGGGCTGGCCTTGGCGGCTGTGGGAACCGGGTGGGGGTGGCCGAGGCGGAGAGGGGACCTCCCGCAGTCTGCCCCGAAGCCTCTCGGGGGCGCCGCCGACCCCAGCGCCCCGCCTCGTCCTTGGCCGGCGCCTCCCTGGCAACCTGCTCAGGCCCCTGGCTACGGCTGCCTGCCGGGCTGCAGAGGGATGACGGGGCGGGCTACGGGGTCCGCGCCCTTCTGTCCCCGTTAGCTCAGGCAGGGCAGACCAGGGCTCCTCTGCCTCCCGCTGGGCCTCCTTTGCGTGACCGACGTTGAGTTCACCGCAGAGGCCGGGGTGAAACAGGCTTGGACAGCAAGGGAGCGGAAGAGATCTTCATCCAGGGTAGACTCTAGGACCAGCCCTCCTCCACAGAGGGGGAAACCGAGGCCTGGAGAAGCGAAGGGACGCCCAGCTCGACCACTTAAGTGGGCCAGAGTTTAGGCCTTTTACGTAGCTCAGGGGGACGCCCAGCTTGACCACCTAAGTGGGCCAGAGTTTAGGCCTTTTACGTAGCTCAGGGGGACGCCCAGCTCGACCACCTAAGTGGGCCAGACAGAGTTTAGGCCTTCTACGTAGCTCAGGAGCCCATTTAAATGACACGCTATATTCGCATCACATGGCGTTGCCTTCATTTTGGACAGTTCGGGTTTTTATTTACACTTTCCGAGGACATAAGTACATCCAGTTGTTTTACCCCAGAGGCTGTCTAGCTTAGGAAAAAATTGAGCTTGGAAACAGTTCTGGCTTCGAGGCAGCAAGGTGTAGCACACACAAACTACGGGCGCGGTGGTTGGATCGTGGGTTCTCCCTGCTGGGTCATGTAATAAGCCAAGCACCCCTCTGTCCCTCCATCTGTAAAAAATGCATGCCTATCTCACAATGAGGTTCTGAGGACCTAATGGGAATATGGTTGGGAAAACATTGTGTAGACTGTAAAGTATGATATAAATTTTAGGTTGGAACGCTGCCTTGCATGGTGAAAAATACCAGAAAGCCTATGAAACAGGTGAGGTACACACATCTGGAGGGCCAAATATTTGCCCAGGTACCGAGTAACATGGCCGGTTAACAGAAAAGCCTTTGTCTTCAAATCACCCACAAGCTCAGTAGGAGAAAGTAAGACATTGGTGAAAATGACTCAACTGCAGGCTTGGCCTAATCACACAATGAACAGTGAGTTCAAAGTGTTCTCTGGTAGTGGTTTTCAAGCTGAAGTCAGTTGCCTTCCGGGTTTTTGGAGAGTGTGGTTTCTTGGGCGACAGGATCCATTTTGATGGCATGCGGCAATACGACAGGAGGTTCCTAAACTCAGGTTGAGAAGGACAGTGTCAGAGTTGGGACGCTCTCCTCTAGACCCTCTGACCTTTTTGATGTCATAATTATAGCTTCAGAAAACGATTTGTTAGTTTTGAGTACTCCCATGGTTCTGTACCAGATGCGGAGTCAGGAAACCTTTCCAACTTAAAAGTTTAAGGAGGGACGGACGTGTGAGTGTCTGTAGTGATAGCCCGTTTTCCTGTCCAGTTCCTTCTCGGTGAGTTTACCTCTCCTGTGAGAGATTTTGGGGATCCTGTGCCCGGGCAGTGACCCTCGAGTCTCATTAGGTGTCAGATTTGGTGTAATCACTTTGTGTAAAGTGATTACAGAGAGCTGGGAGCAGGTGGGAGAGACCACCGTCCTGTCTAGGAGGGTTAGCACAGAGGTTCTGACAGAAGTTTTAGGGGGAAAATGAACTTTTGGGGGTTGATTTCAGGGTCCCAAGGAAGACCAACAATTTAAAGCCCACCCACCCCTCAAGAGAGGCATGGCTTTCTCTCGGGACTGGGAAGGTGGAGCTGGGTGGACGCAATGATAGAAGGCTCAGATGTTGAAATCACCCCAGGGGATAGAAGTTGGAATTACTGAACTAAGCTATTCCAGAACCATCTATTATTCTGAGGTTTCCTAAAACACTGTTTACATACATCACCAACTTTAACACTTAAGGAGTATCTTCTCTTGCTTAAAAATGTGTTTCTCTCCTGGGGAAAAAAACCTCACAAGAGTAGAAATTAGAGTCTGGTAGGGAGATTCTCTCCAGTTCAGTTCTCTTTTCTCTGTGGATTTATGTCCCACTGATGGAGACCCTGCTTGGCAGGAGAGCTAGAGAAACTTTTAAATTAAAAGTCAGAGAGGAGGTTTTCATCCAAAAAATCCCTTCTCCAATTCAGCATTTCTCTCAAGTGCAAGTCCATTAGTGTCATCAATACGCTGCCTACTCATTGGGCAGCAGGGCCTTTTAATTTCCTTACCAAAGGGGTGAAAGTTGTTTCTTTTAATTTAATCCCCCTGACAATGTCTTTGCCTAATCGAGGGTGACCTTCAAGGGGATGAATCCCCATATTTAGCTCCTATCCCAAGTAGCACTTTTCCCCTTGCATAATTGGGAACAGATTTCAGAGAAGCCCCAGTTAATTAAGACCCAAATTCTCCCAAAGAAGACCTGTTTCCTGAGACTTCATTTCCCTTGTCTTTGAACATTAATACTTTAGAGTCACTGCACGGAGGACAGTTATAAGGGAGCATTAACTGAATGGTCTCATAGCGTTCCAAGATACTTACAAGGGTTAAGAAGCAGTGGAAACATCCACTCTCGCCACTGTTATTCAACATAGTGATGGAAGTCCTAGCCTCAGCAGTCAGACAACACAAAGGAATAAAAGGCAAGGAGGAAGTCGAACTTCCACTCTTCGCAGATGACATGATACTCTATATGGAAAACCCAAAAGATTCCACCAAAAAACTGCTAGAACTGATCCATGAATTCAGCTAAGTCGCAGCATATAAAATCAGTGTATTGAAATTGGTTGCATTTCTACACACCAATAATGAAGCAGCAGAAAGAGAAATCAAGGAACTGATCTCATTTACAATTGCACCAAAACCCATAAAATACCTAGGAATAAACCTAACCAAAGAGGAAAAATCTATACACTGAAAACTGTAGAAAAATTCTGAAAGAAGTTGAAGAAGACACACACACACACACAAAATGAAAAACATTCCATGCTCACGGGGTGAAAGAACAAATATTGTTAAAATGTCGATACAACCCAAAGCAATCTACATATTCAATGCAATCCCTATCAAAATAACACCAGCACTCTTCACAGAGCTAGAACAAACAATCCTAAAATTTGTGTGGAACCAGAAAAGACCCTGAATAGCCAAAGCAATCCTGAAAAAGAAAACCAAAGCTGGAGGCATCACAATCCTGGACTTCAAGATGTATTACAAAGCTGTAATCATCCAGACAGTATGGTCCTGGCATAAAAACAGACACACAGATCAATGGAACAGGATAAAGAACCCAGAAAGGGACCCACAAACATATGGCCAACTAATTTTTGATAAAACAGGAAAGAGCATCCAATGGAAAAAAACGACAGTCTCTTCAGCAAATGGTGTTGAGAAAACTGGACACGACATGCAGAAGAATGAACCTGGACCACTTTCTTACACCAGACGCAAAAAGAAACTCAAAATGGATGAAAGACCTAAACGTAAGGCAGGAAGCCATCAAAATCCTAGACAGGAAAATAAGCAACAACCTGTTTGACCTCGGTTACAGAAAGTTCTTACTTGACATGTCTCTGGAGGCAAGGGAAACAAAAGCAAAAATGAACTATTGGGACCTCATTAAGATAAAATCTGTTGCACAGTGAAGGAAACAATCAGCAAAACTAAAAGGCAACCAATGGAATGGGAGAAGATATTTGCAAATGACATATCAGAGAAAGGGTTAGTATCCAAAATTTATAAAGAATGTATCAAAATCAACACCCAAAAACCAAATAATCCAGTGAAGAAATGGGCAAAAGATATGAATAGACACTTCTCCAAAGAAGACATACAGATAGCTAACCGACACATGAAAAGACGCTCAACATCGCTTATCATCAGAGAAGTACAAATCAGAACCACCTCACACCTGTCAGAATGGCTAAAATTAACAACTCAGACAAGAACGGATGTTGGCAAGGATACAGAGAAAGAGGATCCCTTTTGCACTGCTGGTGGGAATGCAAGCTGGTGCAGCCACTCTGGAAAACAGTATGGAGGTTCCTCCAAAAATTAAAAATAGAACTGCCCTATGACCCAGCAATTGCACTACTGGGTATTTATCCAAAGGATACAGGAATGCTATATCAAAGGGGCACATACACCTCAATGTTTTTAGCAGCACTATTCACAATAGCCAAAGTATGAAAAGAGCCCAAATGTCCATCAATGGATGAATGGATAAAGAAGATGTGGTGTATACACACACACACACACACACACACACACACAATGGAATATTACTCGGCGATCAAAAAGAATGAATCTTGCCATTTGCAACAACGTGGATGGAACTAAAGTGTATTATGCTAAGCGAAATAAGTCAGTCAGAGAAAGACAAATATCATATGACTTCAGTCATATGTGGAATTTAAGATACAAAACAGATGCACATAAGGGAAGGGAAGCAAAACCAATATAAAAACAGAGAGGGAGGCAAGCCATAAGAGATTCTTAAATACAGAGAACAAAATGAGGGTTGCTGGAGGGGAGGTGGGTAGGGGCATAGGCTAGATGGGCAAGGGGTATTAAGGAGGACACTTGCTGGGATGAGCACTGGGTGTTATATGTAAGTGAGGAATCACTAAATTCTATTCCTGAAATCATTATTACACCATACGTTAACTAACTTGGATTTAAATTAAAAAAAAAAAAAAGCAGTGGAAGGAGATTCCTTTGCATAGCTCGGGCTCCCTGATCGGGAAGCTCCGGGGTTGAGGATGTCCCAGACCTGGGGGTGGGCTGAGTAGATTGTTCCAGAGAGGAGCTCTGGGAACATGGAGTGGCACAGGGATGTAGACCACAGTTCAACCATGTAGCTTGTGAATGGCGTATATTCACAAAAGGCCATTTAAAGACGAGGGCCGGGTAAGAGCTAAAAAAAAAAAAAAAAAAAAAAAAAACCAAAAAAACCACAAAAAACCCCAAGACCCTAACAACCTACAGGGCCTGTAATAATGAAAGCTTTTAGTGTATGTCAAAGACTTCGCCATTAGGAGCGGGGAGATGGACCCAGGAGGAATAGCAGTTAGAGAGAGAAGGGATGATCCTCCTCTCCTTATGACAAAAATGTATGCATCCAGGGAAACAAATCTTTATTTTTAGAAAGAGGACTCGCTTGAAATTTTCTCATTTCCCCCAGTTTATGACCCAGTTAGGAAGAATGAGACATAGGGGGTTGGGGAAAAGACGATTGGAGCCTTACTGTTAAGGAGAAGTAACCATCGGAGTGAGAGCTCTTTCTCAGTGATTCTCGAAGACTGCTGCTAAGTTTGAGGCTAAAGCTGCAAATGGCTGGTGTACAGTTACATCTCCTAAAAACAACTTCGATAAGAGGCTTTTCACAGACTTTTGTAAAAGGGAAGTAAGATGTAAGATTTAGCTGAGATGCCATTGGGCTACGTCTAAAATGTTTCTTTAAATAGGCACACCAAGTGGTCTTTTCAATAAAAATCTATGCGGAAATACAGTTTCTATTTCAATACGTATACTTCAGTTTTAATAAAGTTTATCGTGTGGAGAAGCTTCCTAAAGCATAAACCAATGGCGGGACTCCCCTTGGTCTTTTTGTCTGGTGCCCTCCTAAACCGCACACACGATACCTGGGCAGAGCTAACGGAACTTGGGGTGTGTACCTTGTGATTTCTACACTGATACCATAATAGCAAACGCCCTGCGTCGCCTGTACGCCTCCAGTGCAGGCAGTGAGAGACGGAATGAATTCCTGTTGGCTCCTTTTCTCCAGGTCTGAGAAGCTTCCCAAGCACTGCATCATGTTTGTTTTCTTTTCCCTGGGTCCTCTCCACTCCGGAAGCGCAAAGGCAGCTTCGAGGCCTATTACTTAAGAGCACTTGCTACAATCAGCGTCATCAGAAACGGATTTGCTGTGGTATTCTAGCTCACCACGTGAGGGTGCTTCCTGTTCCATGAAAGTTGAAGAAGTACTGGAAATGACCCCGGGCTTTCCAGACTGATAGCGAGCCTGAGAATTAGAAACCGGGCTCCCATCCAGGGACTCGGAGCCAATAATGAATTTTAAAGCTATCAGAAAACTGGATACTGGCCTTGGTAGGGGTGGGGTGGGGTGGGGGGTGACTGGATACACAGCATAGCTTTGTTTCCCAGGAGTTGAGGTCTTTCCAGGTCGCCTGGGGACTTGAGGTGGAGGATGCCGGTCCCCCCCCCCCCCACCCTTCCTAACGGAGCTGTGGTCCGTCCTTGCTTAGCCTTCCCACAGCAGGAATGAGCAGGTGGCCTTTAGTGTCAGCCATTTTCATCATATTCTGGGATGACAGTGGCCTTGAGTTTGCGCTTCGGATGGAAACATTTTGTAGCGGAAATCATGTGTGTCTAAATGTCACCTTTGCCGCTTGTTAGCCCTGTGACCTTGGGCAAATCTTTTGGCTTCTTGAAGCCTCATTCCCCCGTCTGTAAAATGATGATCCTGTGTAGAATTCTCAGGGTTAAGTATGATTACAAATGTAAAGCACTCATTTCGGTTAATTTGAAATCCCCTACAGGAGAGTTCAGGGCTTCCCTCTGCCTGAAAACTTTTTTTTAAGCCCTCCCTTTACCAGTTTCTTGCAGCCTCACTCTTCAGCAGGAAGTAAAGGGGGCTGGGGACAACCGAGGGGTGTACGGAGTGCAGCCTCGGCTCCTTCTCAAGGCCCCAACTTTCCAGAAGCTCCAGGCTTCTGTGTTCTTCTCTTTCACCAAGGCCTGACTTGTGACCTCCTAGCCCTTCAGCAATTCTTTGCTGTACTTGTGCACTGGAGAGAGCTTGTGGGGTTGGGCCCTGCATGGCTGAGTCTTGACCACGCAGCCCCTGTGCTCCCTGTTTGCCAATGATTGTCCACGTTCTTACCCTGGAGTACCTGATGATCAAGAGGGAGAGAGCTCTTCCTGTCCTATGGGAGAATAGGTTTCTCACTTATTCTTCCGGTTATTGTCCTAACCTGGGGTTCCAGGACAGAATGGGTATCTCCACCTTATTCTGAGAACTGTGGATTGGGTGTGTGACAGGGGCAAAGGGTCAGGGGCAGGGTGGGTGTGGTGTGGTGTGGTTTAGCAGGTAGATTTGCCACCCAGATTGAGGAAGGCTGGGAGGGTTAACAAACTAATCTTGAGTCATCTTCTTTTTATATAACATGACATTTTGCATCTGGTTTTAGATCTTTGTTTCTTGTTGGCGGGGCAAAACATGTCCGGGAAAGGAGAAGGCTTGTCAAGGTTAACCTCGAACACGCGGGGGCCAACATCCTGGCCTCTGTGTGCGGCCAGAATGGTACTAGGAGCAGGATGGGGACTGGGATGTACACCGACATTTCTTCTCAGTTTCCACCCTCTTGGGCTTGGGGGCTGCAAAAGAACTTATCTAGGGAACTGGAGAATTTTGAAGCAATAGGAAATATGGAAGAAGCAGAACACTCCTCTGGATGGAGGTGCTATGAGAGTCATATAGAGAACCTGTGGTTGGGGCCATCCAAGGAATCAGTGCATGGAAGGAAGCACAGACTTTTGAGATGAAGGTTCTCATGATGGGTAAGGATTACCGGGGAAGGTTGGAGAAAGAGGGTCTAACCTAAGAGGAACCTCCCCCCGTAGGGACACTGGGTTTTCCGAAGTTCCATTTGGATCCTGCTCCTGAACCAGCACTCTAACTTGCCCGTACCTCTCCGTCTGACCTGGTCTGCCATCGCAATCTCCAGGCTTCCATTCAAACAAGGCCATTCTTACAGTATTGGAATCTCAGAGTGTTTGGTGACATAGACTCTTTGAAGAGGGCCTCCTGCCCCGAACCCCTAACGGAAGCAGCTTCCCTTGCAGAATATTGCTGAGAGACAGGCCTAGAATGACCCCTTCAGAGCCCAGTATGGCCACGTTGCCTCTGAGCTGAACATGGCAGGGGTCCTGTGTCTGCACGCCCTCTGGCTTGAACCCGACCACAAGGAGAGGAGCCTGCTGTAGGTGTTATTGCCAGTGCAACCAGAGCCATCACCTGCTTTCATTATCTGGGAAAACCGAATCAAAGAAGGGCAAAGAAGCGTGCGTTCCCAGAGCATACCCTGAGCTCTTGGCTTCTTCCTGTGGCTCTGCAGGAACAAAAGGACAGAATGGATTTGTTGGAGTAACGGCCCTAACATTTCTTTTCAGGTGGTGAGTAGGTGGGGTGATGTGTAGATACACTCTCTCTTGCCCGTGGAGTCTTACTAAAGACAGGACCATTGTTCCTTGTGTGGATCGAGGCCCCTGGAGATTCATCAGCTGAGAAGGGGAGTCTCACCATTTTAAAGACTTGACCTCTGGTCCCCTCAAGGCCCAGGAAACACTCTCTCCAACGACTATTTGAAGAACCCTGGCCAGAGAAGCTCTCACACTGCTTATATTAACTCTGATTGTGCTGTAGGGCAGTACACGAAGCAGGGGTGGGTGGGGAGGCTCTGAATCGCACAGCCTGGCAAGGGGCTTGTCCCTCGAGTTTCCCCAAGTGTTCCCATGTTCCCTCTTGCCCCTCCCTCGCCCTCCCAGGACACCAGTCTCTGACTGGCCCAGTCCCACCTCAGAGTTCAGAGGCCTCAAGTCCAAGGACAGAACTGCAAGAGTATGGACACGAAACACCGAACAAATTGGGGGTGGGCCCGCGGCCAGTGCGGTGGGAGAGATGCTCCAGGGCCATTTTCTGACTTCTCAGCATCCAGGGTCTGGGCTCTGAGCAGCTGGGGGCACTGGGGTCTCTGGGGCAGCTGAGTGCTGGGAAGCGCTTCACCTCCCTTTCTCCCCAGGGTTGTGGAGGAACACAGGCACAGGGGTAGGGCTGTGGGGCAGCAATATAGAGCTCAAGGGGAGGCCGGAGAGCAGACGGCAGTTTCATTAAAGCAAAGTTATAGCTGCCTCTAGAGCCTGTGGGAGGGGCCTCCGGGAAAGGGGTGGGGACCAGAGTGTCCGGTAAGGAGCACAGCGCACTCGTAATGTACTCCTCTGACCATGTAACCCTCCCCTCCCACCCCCACCCCCACCCCCCCCCCCCCCCCCCCCGCCCCTGGCACGCTGCAGCTGGGGACCCGAGTTTGTGCTTGATCAGGGCTTCGGAGGAGGGTGGCGGCAGAGGCGCTGGGGGCGGGGGGCTGTCCTGGAGGCCGCCGCCTCTGGGGTCCTCTGCGCAGCCCCCGCCCCGCAGTCTCTGGGGAGCCAGCAGGTGGCGCGGCCCCTTCCCCCGGCCCTTCCCGGCCCCCGGGTCTGGGATCCTCAGACGTGAGTCTGCATCCTCCGCTGCAGGGGTCGGCTGGGGTCAGAGTTTTGGGAGGAGGACTGGGAGTGGTGGGAGGAGGAGGCGGAGGCCTTGCTGGCCTTGTCGAACTGCACGTAGCCGTCCTGCTTGCCGCTGCTGCTGACGCTGCTGTCACACTGCGTGTCCAGGAAGGAGCTGCTGTCGCTGAGAGAGCCTCTCTGGAACTCCCGCTCGCAGAGCTCGATGGACGAGCTGCCCATGCCCAGCACGAACCTCTGCCCGTAGTCGTACAGGCGGCCCTGGCCGCTCAGGGTGCTGTAGATGTTGGTGAAGGACATGCCTGTGGGCACTCGCTGCTTGCCTGCGGGACGCAGGTCCGGCTGGCAGCTGCTTAGCGAGATGGTGGGCGTCGAGTGGTGCTCTTTGAAGGTGTTGACGCTGTAGTAGCCGTTGGTGGGGTCCTGGGAGGGGGCCAGAGCGAGAGCGGCGTCACTGGGCGGGCAGTGGCCGTGAGGGGGGCTTTCTGGGCTGAGCCAGTCCTCTTTTACACAGGAAGGGCTGAAGGAGACACAGGAGGAAGGGGACAGCTGGGGACATGGGGGGGGTGTTGCTGGAAGGAGCAGCCTGGTGCCCGAGGGGAGGGGGCTGGAAGGTGTTCAGGGGCCAACAGGGAGGCTAGACCCCAAAGGGATGCAACCCGTGGCTCTCTCCCCTGGCTATGTGTCACTATGTCAGGGCAGTGCAAAGCCATTTGAGAACCAGACTCTGTTTCTTGTTTTTGTCCAGAGCATGGATACTTAGTTTAAAATTTTTTGTTTGTGAGGAAGCTGTAGGAGAGAACAGTGGGACCCCAGCGTTAACTCTCTTGCCTCCTTCGGCAGATGAGTGTCTTGGCTTAGGCACCTGTCCCCACGGTGACCTCTGGCCTCTCTCGGTTTCCTGTCATTGTTTGTCTGGATCTGAGGCTTGGGCATCGGAGGAGCTCCGAAGACCGGCTTCCACAGCTGG
The DNA here is from genome assembly GCF_018350175.1 of Felis catus. Taxonomy (NCBI): domain Eukaryota; kingdom Metazoa; phylum Chordata; class Mammalia; order Carnivora; family Felidae; genus Felis; species Felis catus. Next base: position 23,331,880 of record NC_058377.1, read on the forward strand.
GACTTCTAACCTGCCACTATTCTTACCTTCAGGTTCTGAAACTCCTTCTCCTCCTCTTTGAGGACCTCCAGCTGCTTCAGTACGGAGTCTTGTTGGAATTCACCCCGGTCCATCTACAACCCAGAAACGGCCGCTCAGTGGATTGGAGGTGGGCTAAACGTTTGCTTCCCCCAAGGAAAAGATAGAGAAATGAACGCAAAAGAGGCTGGTCATCTCTGCCTCCCCCTCCCCACCTCCTCTGGCTGCCTGGCCCATGGAAGGCAGGTAAAGGAGGCAGGAGGAGACTCCAGATGTTGTCATTGTTCCCGAAGCCCCGTCTTGAGAGACAGAGAGAGACAGACAGGAGGGGTAGGGGTAGGGGTGGGGGCCGAGTGGGGGAGGGGAGGTTTGCTAAGACCACACTTTCTTCCCTTGGGCTAGATAGAGCATCTCACTTGGATGATTCCATTCAATCCATGGAGCATGTACTGAATTGTGGGCCAGGCGTACGCAGATTGAGGTGCATGAAGATATAGGCGTACGCATCAGGGAGCTGGATCTGTAGATGATTATAGGACCTCGACTGCTGGGCACTGAAGGCTTAATGAAGGTTTTTGGAAAGAATCACAATGCATAACTACCTGTGAGATGCTGGCAACAGGGGCCACACCTGTTATTCATAGCAATGACTTGAATGTCCTAAGGGTTATCTTCTTAGCAGAGGCCAAAGAACCTAGGGGCAAGGATCACTTCCTGCTTCTCTTTGGGTCCCCAGCACACCCGGTACAGCGCCTTGTATATCGTGGTCATTGACCAGAATGCTTTTGGAACGGAATCATAGGCAATCATCTTGATTTGTCATGCCTAGCGCAGTGCCCAATATATGGTAGGGCCGTCACAAATGTCCTGTTTCTGTTGGATGGATGAATGAAATGGCTCAGCTCTAAATGACTGAAAATTAAAATAACAGACTGAAGGTGGAGAATGAAGCATGCTTGGCACACAGTGGGTACATGAATCTGAATAACCACAGTGATGCTTATTTTGTGGCACACAGATGCCTCCCCGGCGTCCCTTCTGCACGTGACATGATCTAGGACAGGCTTCCACCCACTCTCTGAGCTGGGACGTTTCTTGTTCCTTGTGACTCACTTTCTTGGTCTCTTTCTGGAGCCTCATGAATCAACCAGAGGGCTTCCATACTGTTTCATTCCAGCCAATGCTCTGGTTCTGCCTGGATTAGAGTTCTTTCCTCCCAGATTCAACTTCTAAGCCTGCCCCTCCATCAGGCTTAGAAGAGCCATACAGGGGCCTGGGGGTAGAGGGAGTCGGGGAACTAAGGTCTCCCCAACGGGAGGCTTAGGGACAAAGCCCTCAGCAGGTCCCTCCCCCTCCACCCCACTCAACCACACACACCCTCTTAAGCGACTGCAGAGCAACCTGCACTCTTTTAGAGACAGTCTGAGGCAACCAGAAGTGAAGGGAATTTAAGGCCCTGTTTGGGATGGAGGACAGGCCAGGGTCCTTCCACACCAGCCTTGATGAAACCCATCTACGGAGACCCCCATCCCTTCCCGGGTCTAGGCTCTGGTTTCCACTCTTGTGACGTCAGGCGTCAGGCACTGTGTTAGGCCTGGAGGAAAGAGACATGCAAAGACTTGGGAACGTGCCCTTGGTGGAACTCCAAGAAAACTGGGGGGCTGACACGTAAGCAGAACCGATGCACTATAAAAGAGGAGCAGGCAAAGTGTTGGGGGGAGAGCAGGAAGTGCGTGGCTCTTCCTGCAGGGGGAGGGCAAGGACAGACAATTATGCAGGAGGTGACATTTGAGCTGATTCTCATAGGAGAGTGTGAAATTCAACAGACAAAACCAACAGGCAGAGGGAAGAGCCTGTGGAAAGCCTCCAAGGTAAAAAAAAAAGACTCAAAGGCCAGGAACTGCAACGTTTTGGAATGTCTGGAGGGCTGGGTGCGTTTCGTAGGAAGATGGGGCTGGAAAGGCCAGCAGCCACCTCTTGATGAAGGAAGGGCCTGCTGACATGCTTGGTGGTCGGACTTTATCTAGTCGACACGGGGAGCCACCGAAGGATTTTAAGCAGGCTAGTAACAGGCTCCGATTTGCATTCTAGAAGGACCCTTTGTGGGGGACTCTGGAGGGTGGGCTGAATCAGGTGGTAAAAAAAAGAAATAAATAAGGTGGTGAGACCACTAAGCCGTTGTAGTAGTCCAGGGAGCCACGATGAGGCCCTAGTAGGGAAGTGATGGTGGGATAGAGGCAAGGGCACATACTTGAGACAGTTTTTTGAGGTGCAGTTGAAAGGACCTGAGAATGAGAATTGGAAAGAAAAAGACCAATGAGGAAAATGTCTGTTCGATTCAATAATGTCGGTGAGCATCTACCAGGAACTGTGAGGCTCTGAGACACAGGGACGAACCGGCAGCTCGCTCACCGTCTAGTGGAGACAGATAAGGGAAGGGGTGATTTCAGAGCCACACACCGTGGCTCACGTTTCTTGAGCACTTAACTGTGTTCCTTGGGCTCCAAGCCCTTTCTGCGTGTACCCATTCAGCTGTCACCACCTCCCTGTGCTCTATGACTTTCATCCCCACTTCACAGATGAGGAGACTGAGGCACAGAGAAGTCCATGCTCTCCACGCCCTTGCCTGCTGCTGCTACTCCAAGGTATTTTAACCATGACATAGTATGCACTAGAGTTTTCTAGCACGGCTTTCCAGATTCCTGCTCGTATAACTGGGTGGATTACCGTCTATCAACGGGAATCAGGAAGAGGAGGGGCAGGCTTAGGTTTGCTGGAAAAGTTATGAGTTTGCTTCTGGTAAGCAGTCTAGTTTCCGAAGAGGAACCTGTGTTTCTTGCAGACTTTTTGGGGCAAGGGGTGGGGGAGGGGCAGGGCATGTACCACATATCTATAATATTCATGTGTGTATAGAATTATGTATAGAATACATATGTATTCTATACTGCGCCTGGGTGGCTCAGTTGGTTGAGTGTCTGATTTCGGCTCAGGTCATGATCTCACGGTCCGTGAGTTTGAGCCCCGTGTCGGACTCTGTACTAACAGCTCAGAGCCTGGAGTCAGCTTCGGATTCTGTGTCTCCCACTCTCTCTGCCCCTCCCCTGCTCATGCTCTGTCTCTCTCTGTCTCAAAAATAAATAAAAACATTTAAAAAATTTAAAAAAAGAATTATGTATTATGCAACAACAACGTTATGGCAATTTATGCATATGTCTTGTCTCTCTACCGAATAGTCAGGTTCTTTGAAAGCTGGGACTACATCTTTGAGTCTCCCAGAACACCAAGTGCAATGTAATAGACGGATGACAACTCATTGTTGGCTGAGAGTAGGTGTCTGACCTATTATGGGGGGCGGGGAGGGCACATCTTGACTGATGCTCTACTTCTGGAGAGCATCCAGGCGACCAAGAAGCCTCTGGAACCAGGACCTTCAGGGCATCGAGATCGGGGTGGGGTGGGGATAAGATGGCGTTCTCACCATCAGCTGCTTGATGGTAGGGTGTTCCTCAGCCTCCCGACCAGACGCAGGCTCCTTGTGGACAATCTCCACTCGGATGTCATTCTTGGCCGACACAACCCCTTTGAGATCTGGACGTAAAATAGGCAAGGACAGAGGACAGGTTCAGTCCTCAACCTCAGGTGTTAGGGCCTGAGATGTCGAGCCCCTGCCACCCCCGCCACCCCCAGGGCTTACCCTTCAGTCCCTGAACTCAGTGGCTTCAGGCTCCCCGCAACCCCCCCCCCCAAGTAGAACACCCGTGTGGACGTGCTGTGGGCTGTTGGGGCCTCAGCTCTCTTCCTCTGTTGGCCCTACTGCATGCATTTCGGCCTCTCGCTGCTGTTGTCCTGGCTTCAGACGCCATCCACATCCATTTGCTTTACAGAGCTAGGTGCTTTTTATCCCTCTCAATTCTCACCTTCTTCTAGAAGTCTTCTCTGGCCTACTCTACCAGGCTCTGATCTCTCCATGTAGAGAGTCACAAATCTTACTGGTAGAAAGGACCTCAAGGTCCTGGGGCCAACCCCCCTTGCCCAAAGCGGAAACATCACATGGACCACATGGGGTGGTTCAGTTCCTGTGTCAGTGTTTTCACAGTGGAGGTGTTAACGCCTTCTAGAGGGGGCAGCCCATTAATCCTCTGGAGAGCTCTGTCAGAAAATTCTTGCTAAAACATTCTCCCCTGTAATTTCCACTGAGAAGGGGGTGAGGGAGCTTCTAGGACCACCTCACTGGGGGAAGTCAAGAGGGCCAAGGCTGCGGAATTTGCAGCGGGAGGAAACCTCGTGGGGGACATCCAGCTTTCTTCTAGTACATGAGAGTTGCCGAGCGGTGATCAGGCTTACTCTGATTATTCATTTTGTGCCTTAGAATCATAGAACGTTAGAGCCAGGGGGGCCACAAATGTCACACCATGTCATCCCCTGCTGTTAGACATGAGGAAACCGAGGCCTAGAGTAATGGTGGCTTGCCCAAGCTCACATGGTGGAAAGAGGTAGGGCTAGAAGACCATGTCTCCACTGTTTTCCTCCACTCAGCCATCCCGTCGGACGCTTCCACGCGTGTGTCTGTCGCACGAAACGTCAGAGCTACGGCCGGGGTGAAACTCCAGGCACACGTGATTCTTCAAGAGTGCACCCGTGCCAGAATTTTATTGCTAGTGACTACAGACCTTTAAAAGTCTTCACAAAGGGATTCCTCGAATGCTTCTCCGCACCCGCCCCCCCAGCCCCATGTGTAGGTGACCTGCCTTTCTGGTTAGACTAGCAGAAGTCGGAGGGGGCAAAGATCAAACCACCTCTCCCCCTCCCCGCCCTCCCAGATTTCTCTGCCTCCTATGCGGCCGCACGCGTTCCATCCAAAGTGCTGGCTGACTGCCTTGTCAGAGTTCCAGTTCGGTCCAGTTCCGCATCAGCCGAGAGCCCACTATGTGCCAGACAATACACACAGCACTGCACGTACAGAGGTGCACACAAAGACCCCATCCCTGCCCCAGCAGCTCACAGCACCGTTAGGGCCCCCTGCTCGTTGCACTCCTGCTTACTTGCTCTCCGGGGCAGTCTAAGCCTGGCCTTTTTCTCTGTCCCCCTCCCTGAGATCCCGGGGGTCCCTCCCGTACTTCTCTGGGAGCGCGCACAGCAGAAGGCCACGATGGTTGCCATGAGGACGAGGAAGGCCACGCCGGCTCCTACGGCCACCCCGATGATGACGGCCATCGGCACAGACTCTGTGGGAGAGAAGCGGGCGGGGCTGATGAGAAATCCAGGGAAGCCGACTCTCCCCGAGGGGGCCTTACTCAGGGTCCTGGACCACTGCGCTCAGGCCCTCCTGGGCAGTGCCTCGCGGGCCTGGGCGGGCATAGGCCGAGTCCAACAGGGGTCAGCTCCAGCGGGACCCGGGGTGGAGGAGGGGTGGGAGGATAGGGGGAGGGCAGGAGCAGGGGCGGTGGGGAGGGAGGCAAGCAGACACGGGGCGGGGCGGGGCGGGGCGGGGCGGGGAGGGCTACCCGGAGATGAGAAGCAAGGCTGGGTACTCTTTAGCTCCCCTCTGTACTAAACCAGGAATACTCTGTCAGGCAGTGGCTGCAGGGGCCTGCTGGGCATCAGGATAGTAGCCGCCAGAGGCCCAAGTCTTAGGTGCCGGGGTGGAGGGGGTTGGGGGGAGGTGCATGGGATCGCATCTCCCCCCTCCCACCTCTCTAAGGAGAAACTATCATTTTCCTCGAACCTCCCCACCCCCCAGTCCTTTGGGGCCAGTGCGCTGGGCATCTAGGCAGCCCTCCGGGAGAGAAGCCTCCAGCTAGGCAAGCCCTCACTCCCTGCTAAGTTTCTTTCACAGTCTAGCGCCCTAGCCCAGTAGAGATGCAGAAGGGGAGGGGCAGGTATGGGGGGAGGGGTGTTCCAGATAGCCCTGGTCCTTCTGTGGCTGCATATGGGCTGGAGCACGGGATTTGGAGCCCTGAAGAGTTCCACTGGGAATAGAATTAGAAAGTGCGGGGGCAGGGAGACCTTACAACCTGCTGAGTCCAAGCCTCCCATTTGTAGATGGAAACACTGAGGTCCAGAGAAGTCACTTGACTTGGTCAAGGACACACAGCTACAGTAGAACCAGGGCAAATCCAGGCTTCCTCTTGTTCCCTACCTAGCTCTGTCTGCTGTATCACACAGCATCCTCTAAAGTTCACGTGCTTGGTACAGCCCAGACTCCATCACTTCTTCTGAGAAACTTACTTCACCTCTCTTTTCTCTAAAATGGGATAATTATAGTACCCAACTCAGGGGGGTTGTTATGGGGTTTAGATGAGTGAATGCAGGGGCGCCTGGGTGGCTCAGTCAGTTAAGTGGCCAACTTCAGCTCAGGTCACGATCCTGTGGTCCCCGCGAGCTCGAGCCCTGCATCGGGCTCTGAGCTGACAGCTGAGCCTGGAGCCTGCTTTGGATTCTGTGTTTCCCTCTCTCTTTGCCCCTCCCTTACTCTCGCTCTGTCTCTGTCTCTCTCTCAAGAAATAAACATTAGATGAGTGAATGCAGGTAAAGGCCTTGGAACTGAGCCTGGCTCCAGGTCTATTCAAGTATTTTCTCCTGTTTCTGTATGGGAAGACATGTAGCAGGTCAGAACCTTAGATGAGAAGAAAAGTCCTTTTAGAGCCTCCCTGTGCCCTAACCTGTCCCACATCGTCAGTGTGGATGACTGCAGGACGTCTAGGGGTTTGTCTTGGGCTGGGGGTTAGCCTCTCATTGCTGTTGTTTGCTTTAAAGCAAGGAAGAGAGGAAGAAGCCCTCAAGCTCCGGCCTCTGGATGCAGCCGGGGGGCGGTGGCGGGTGTCTTCCCCCCAGGGGGAGCAGGTGCCTGGGGATGACAGTATTGGTGATGATGCTGGTACTCTCCTTCCACCCCAGGGTTATGCACAGTAGTGCACTCATCACCTGCCTCTTGGTGGCCAAGATCACTGTTAGAGTGACAGGGGAGGGGACAGGAGAAGGTGGATGTGGAGAACACTCAGGGATGAAAAATGGGAAGTGTTTGGGTTGGGCTCAACACTCAGAAGTGGAAGAGGGGACCAGAGCTCAGCAGACTCAGACCCATGAGCTTGCTCTGGGCAAATAAGATGATTCTATCTCCAGGTTTTAATTCTTTTAGGAAAGGAAAGCTCATTGGTTCTGTACTTTTGACTTTTATTAATTTGCGTTTGATTTAGTTCCTCCTCGATTCCTAGTGAGTCTCCTTGGAAAAACTGGAGTCTTGTCTCAGACGAGCTCAGAGCCAAAGGATGACCGTGAAAAGTTCCTTAAGCTCTCCATACCTCAATATTCTCCCATAAAACTAGAGAACCAGGCAATGAATGGTATCTAAGGTGACTTTTGACTCTGGCATCCTGTGAGGCCACCTTTCCTCGACTTGTTAACAGCTGGGAAGGCACCGACTTATCTGGAGAACTGTTCCTGAGTGGGCAGGCAGGGGCAGAGAGAGAGAGAGAGAGAGAGAGAGAGAGAGAGAGGGTCTGCTGGGAACAGGGGGACCACCGGGGTGGCATTCCCTGTGCAACCCGCTTGTGTATTTTCTCCTTGCCTGGCTCCCTGAGGTCTGCTCTAGGCCACCTGTGCAGGTTTTACTTCTCGAATGTCCCCTAGAGAGGGCCTGGAAGGAGGGGTGGCCTGCTCAGCCTCTCCTCCTTCCAAGGAGGGGGACTGGACTCTGCCATGAAGGAAGGTGTCAGGGACTGCAGATGAGTGTGAACAGACACAGGTGAGATGGAGACAGGAAGGTCGCGCCACCTCCAGCGCTGGGAGTGGCTCTGAGGGGTGACAGGGAGAATACAGCAGGAGCTCTACTCTGCTGCCTGGGAGTTGGCCTGTGCCAGGGCTGATGCTCTTAAAGGGGCATGTCCGCCCAAAGGGGAGGGTGTGTGGGCCCCACAAGGAGTCTGATGAAGGAACTGGCAGGGCCTAGCTCCTTCAGGGTCCATGTGGCAGAGGACCCCCCACATCTTCCTTATGGTCTTTGTCGGGCCCCGTGGAGTCTGGCTTGCAATGCCCTGATTCTCCTTTTGGGTTCCCGCTTGGACAGTCGGGGCAATGGTCCTCCTGTGGGGTCCCAAGACAGAGCCACTGACTCCTGGGAGCCCGATGACCGCTTTGCTGCTGGGAGCCTAGAGAGGGAGACACTGCCCAGCAGCCTCAGCAGGATGGGTGCGATGACAATTCCATGGGGAGCTGTGTTGGGGAAGGGGGGCAGAGGCAGCTGAGCAGAAAGCATGGATTAGCATGGATTATGCAGCCAAGGTGCTGGGAGGCCCTGGCATCCTGGGAAGCACGGCCAAGCTGGTGATGATGTTGAGAAGCAGGAAGAGTCAGGGCGAGCCTGGGCACAGAGGGAGGCCAGGCCTGGGGGCGAGCTGACCCGAGAGGGGAGGAGTGGGGCTTCCAAGAAGAGAAGGGATGGGAGGGACAGAGGGGGAGGAGCAAGAACCAGTGTCCTGGGCTGCGAGGAGCCTTTGGGCTCTGGTGGCAGTGACAGAGGGGACAGGTCTCTGGAGTCCGTGGACCCAAGCTGGCTGGGAACCCCTCTCCCTGCTCTGGCTGCACTAAAGCCTGGAAGCGGGGGGAGGGCAGAGAAGTTAGTGGCCTGCGCAGGCCTCCCTCCCCCTTTTAGGGTCCCTCCCCCACTAGCCCAGAGGTCCCTTCCTCCCCGCCCAGGGAGCTCTCATGTCTCCTTCCGTACCTGCTTCCAGCCCGGCTCCCGACTTCATTTCCGAACCTGTTTGGAAATAAAGCAAGCGTCCACAGCCAGGGCCTGGCTGGCCAGGGTGGGGTGGGACTGGGGCCGGCCATCTGGTGGGGATTGGGATGAGGGGCTCCCTCCTCTCTCACGGTTCCGGGACCATCCCACAGACCCAAGCTAACTGAACTGAACTTGGAGTTCTTTCAGACTGACTTAGAAGAGACTCCAGAGCAGGGGAGGGACCAGAGAGAGAAGTTAAGCTTGGGAGGGTGGGAGTGTCTGGAGAGGTTGGGGTTTGAACACTAAGGGGAGGGCATGGAGGTGGGGGCACTGAGGGGAAGACATGGAGGGCAAGCAACGGGGAGGGGGCGCTGGGAGGGTTTAGGATGATGTGTAGATGATAGTATGCAAATTATGTGCAAAGCATTATGCAAAGCAGCACCTATTAGTGAAGAGGTGTAGGGAGACATTGATCCACAAGGTAGCGCTGAGGTCCAAAGGGTCCAGCTGAGACCACCTGCTGGGCCCAGAAACTCTTGCCGGGGCCTGACAGCCTGTGGGTGAGCCTTCATCTTGGAGGAGTCAGACACCGCCAGGGCCGAGGACCCTGGACCGTCCTGTCTGCCACAGACCGAGTCCCCTGGCAAAGGGGCAAGATGTGCCGCCCGTCCCAGGACCAGCCGTCCACTGAGCTTCTGGGAACCGCGCTGCCGTGCCCCTCTGAGGCTCCCACCCTCTGGTCCACATGAGACCTTAGAGCAGACACTGGAGTACTCAGCATCTCCCTGACCAGGAGCTGGGCAGTCTGTACATGAGGCCACAGTGGGGTGAGCCTTGTTCCTCCCCCTTCTCCTCCTCCCTCTCACGCACCCAGCAGGTCTGAGCCCTCCTGCCCAGCACTGCTCTCTGACGGGGGGGGAGGGGGGGCCCTTCAGAGCACAGTGGTGTGTATGTTTCCTATGTTCCTGGAGGAAGTGCAGGTGATCTGAACCTGACCCCCCAAGTTCCGGGGACTGGGGCAGCTCCAGTGCTGCCCCTCAGCCTAGCATGTGCACTTTGGGGGACTTTCAGGTAACCGGACTGGCTTGTCATCTTAACAGGCTAGGCCAGGCTCCCCAACACATCGCTTCCGGTGTATCCCCGCAGGGACAGTCCTCAGTGGATCACACACCCCTAAGGGCACTAGGGAAATGCCAAGTGCACAGAAGCCAGGGCCCTTAGAAGCTGCTGGAAGGCTGATCATGGCAGTCAGTTTGGCTTGCTCTGTGGTCGGTCACCTATCCCTGAAACGTTGCCCTGAAGAACCATCATCCTCAGCAGCTTTCTCCCTGTCTCCTTTCCTGGTGTGGGATAATGGCTTTGCCTTGGGGGACCTGGACCAAAGAGGGCCCCTTCGGTGACCTGACCAAGGCCGTGTAGCACGTTAGGAAGAGCGCTGTGACTTGTCCTTGGGCTCAATCTGCCTGTAGCCTTAGCTGGGCTCTGTCCCCTCAGGACCCCGGAAGACCTCGCCTGGGGCCCTGCCCTAGGTGGGGAGGGGGTCTGCTGGTCCCATCACCCCCTGTTGGCCCTGGAGGCTCCTACCTTGTTCCTTGAGCCGGATGATCTCCGTGTCAGAGCCGAAGCTGTTCCAGGCGGTGCAGTTGTAGATGGTCTGGAAGTCAGCCCGAACGATGTTGCTGATGGTCAGGGTGGAGATGACCCCCTCCTCGGTGCTGACCGTCTCCACCGTGTAGCGCCCCGACGTCCCGGACTCCAGCACGTTCTCCTTCCAGGACCAGGCCTGTCCGAGTTGCTCAGTTAGGAGAAGATGCCTACCAGAGCCACCATGCTGCCTCCCAGACAGTATTTCCACCGTCTTAAGGGAAGCCTTAAGTGGGTCTGCGCTGGGACATTTTCCAGGCAAACAAGGAACGCTGTGACAGCGATTGGAGCCCTCCCTCGGCTGGCCTGTGCGGATACGCCTGACCCTGTGCTGCCCTGGCAGGTAGAGGCAGAAGACCAGCCCCAGAGTGACTGAGCCTCATCTTGTGAGAAGGTGGTGGTCAGTGCAGGCAAATGCTTGGAGGGCACTGGGGAGCCAACAGTGCTTTCTCATGCTTGGGGCGGGTGACATTTTGGACTGGATCATTCCTGGTTGTGGGGGCTGTTCCACGCACTGAGGGAAGTTTGGCAGTATCCCTGGCTTCCACCCACTCGATGCTGGTGGCCCCCTTCCAATTGTGACAAACAAAAATGTCTTCAGACAATGGTAAATGTCCCCCGGGGGGGGGGGCAAGATTGTCCCAGTTGAGAACCACTGGCCAAGAGTCAGAGCTCTATGAAGAGAGAGATCAAGAGTGAGTCGACTATTCTGCAATGGGCATGTGTTACAGTTATCATTTAAAAATTTTAAACACGTTTATTTATTTTGAAAGAGAGAGAGCATGTGGGAGAATGGGGGGAAGGGCAGAGAGGGAGAGAGAGAGAATCCCAAGCAGGCTTCACCCTGCCAGCACAGAGCCTGATGCGGGGCTCGATCTCACAAAGAGTCAAAACCAAGAGTCGTGCGCTTAATTGACTGAGCCACCCAGGTGCCCCTCACTTTAAAATATTAAAGAGTGAAGCGAAAGGGGAGGTGTAGGTATCAGTTCTATGGCTGAATTCTTGCAATTTTTGTGTGAATTTTTGGATGGTGAGTGAATTGAATGCCCGAGAAAGTATGTAACAGCAATAATACTCTGATAATAATCGGAGTTTACAGAACGACATCTTTAGCTTTAAAGCCTCAGCATCCCAGCCTCTGGCAGTCACAGGCACCTGTTGTTCAGTGCGCGTCCCCTACGCCCTCCCTGGCACCACCGCACTGTGGGAGGGTCGAACAGCCCTGTGGAGCTGACCCTGGAGCAGTCTTCTGTGTCCTGATAGAATAGATGTCTGTCCTAGGCAATGGGGATTTACTAAAAATAGTATCTGACTCCCAGGAATGCTGGAAAATGCTCATCTTTGTTTTCGTGCCTGGGCTTGCACCAGTTTCCGATGGACTTGGGTGAAGACCCTTGCTTTTGCAAACGCAAACACCCAGCAGGGCCAAAGTGTGAACTCTTCAGGCTGCCTTAGCTGCACTGCGGGTGTGAGTTTTGAGGAAGGGAGGGGAAATGGAATGATACTTTTAGAGGCGAAACCTTGATAAGTGGGGTAGGGCTCTCCGTGGGCATTAGGGCAGTGGAGGCCAACATAGAAGGACTCTAGGGCATGCAGAAAGGGAGTCTGCGGACTATAAACCATACTCTTTAAGATTTTGCCAAAGTTTGCCTTGAACCCAGGAAAGGGAAGAAATCACCTGGCTTTTTTTTTTTTAAGTTTTTTTTTTTTTAATGTTTATTTATTTTTGACAGAGAGAGACAGAGCATGTGCAGGGGAGGGGCAGAGAGAGAGGGAGACACAGAATCCAAAGCAAGCTCCAGGCTCTGAGCTGTCAGCACAGAGCCCGATGCGGGGCTCGAACTCACAGACCTCAAGATCGTGACCTGAGCCGAAGTCGGACGCTCAACTGACTGGGCCACCCAGGCGCCCCTCACCTGGCATTTCTTTCAGCCAACCTCGCTTGCCCCTCTGCTCCCAGCATGCAGATTTTGCTTGGAAGCATTACTGTTAGGGCACAGCTGGACAGCAGAGTTAAATGCACTTGCAGATGAACCCTGGGATCACCTTGTCTTCGTGATGCCTTTCCAAGAGAGACAAGGCAGGTATCCTTTCCCCCACAGAGGACAGGAAGCTTGGAGGTTGTGCACTGACTGGCCCAGTGGTTACAAGCTGCGGGCTGAGGTGACCCGCCAGGCTGCTGGCTGTGCTGGCAGAACCCCAAACCCTCCCCTCCCGGCCCCAGGGCACTTACAATTCGGTCGGGGGGCGGCGTGCTCCGGATAAAGCACTTGATCTGACCCTTCTCCCCGTGGAGGGCATGCTGGGTCTGGGTGCTGGAGATGATGGGGGGTCCTGTGGGGGAGACAGCATCACATCAGGGATTCAGGAAAGGCAGGTTCCCTGGCTGGACCCTTCTTGGGCTTGTTCAGAAGTTGATCCATTAATTCAAGTATTCAGCAAACATTTACCGAAAGCCTGTACGTGTAAGGTAAAGTGCAAGGCAGAAGACTCGAAGATAAATTAAGCGTTCAGTCATAAACCTCTCAGGGGATGACGAGTGAACGCTTCTAAGTCAGAATGCCCAGAAGACATAAATAACTGTAATAAAAGGTGGTGAGTGTTCATACCATGGAGCAGTATGGATGAAGTGCTCACTGACTTCAGAGGAGAGAGAATAGTTCTGCCTGGCGGATGGTGGGGAAAGCCTTATGAAGGAGGTGGGAAACTGAGAAGGGAGTAGGGGAAGTGTCCGGGAGGAAAGCCACTAAGTAATGCTGGCTCTAATGTCACCTCCGCCTTACCCAGGGGTTTCCATTTTCAAGCCATTTTCCCCCACGGCCAGGAGAGGGTGCTCTTGCCTAACAAACCAGGAGTCCTCGCAAGGTTGGGCAAGCCCGGGAGGAAGAGAAATAAATGGTGGGATGTTGTTCCTCTACCAAGGGGAGATCACATTGGGGATCACCAATGGCCGGACACGTTCACAGCTCTCATCTCTTAGGTGTCTTAGGAGAGCCCGTGGTTCATTGCTTTGCCTGCTTCCACTTACACACCAGGTGAGACCACGCTCCAAAGCTGATCCTGACATCCCATCTAGTGTGGCGGGGGGAGGAAGGGAGAGAGAGACAGAGAGAGGGAAATGTTTGTCGATGTCTCCAGGAGTACCTGCCTTATCCACCTCATCCCACAGCCTAGACAGTCCACGTGGAACCTGAAATCTAAGAGTGCTTCCCGTCCAGTTCTGCCTTTTATCTAACCTAAGTCTTTCCTACAGGACGCCCACCCAGCAGGGAGAGGGGGAGGGAGGAGAGGCTAATTCAGCCATTTGTTCAGCTAACTTCCTGGCTGGATTGGGCGGTTGAACAAGGGGTGTAGGGATGGAGACCTTCATGCTCCCTTTCCAATCCCCGGGGCAAAGGTTGGAGCTCTGGTGGCGGAAAAGCGAGGAAAAAGAGCTGGAACAAGGGATCTGGAGGACAGGCAAATTTATGCTGGGAACAAAACAAAAATCGCGCAAACATAATTGCTGTTTATTAGCCACCTTAATTAAAACAGATTTGCATTTCTATGAGTACCTCTCAGCCAACGGGTTTGGGGGGGGGGGTACTGGGAGACACTCAGGTGACTGCTACTGAGTTCAGGATGGCTAACAGCTGGGACCCTCCAGATAAGGGCTTCCACCCCGGGGTGCCTCTGAATGTGGGTGGGCCTAGTTTCTCTCTGGATATTTATGCTCCAAGAAGTCCTTGGCCAAAAAGGCAGGAGGGCTGGATGTTTTAGGAACTTGGAGGGCACTTTGTTTCGCTGTTAGCTGAAAGTAATGATACCACAAAACTGTTTCCCTTCACCTCCCAGGAGCTAGGAATTCTCCGGGGGTGGTCCTCAGGCATTCTAAAAGCCATCAGGCAAATGCGTGTGTTTAAGGGCTTTTTAGAGGAAAAAAGAAATCAGAACAAAGGTAGATGGGGTTGGGCAATCAAAGCACAGCGGGAGTGTGGTTTATCTCCCCTTGCCCATAGATCCCGGGTTGGAGCCAAACCAGTTGAGACATGTGCCAGTTTGCTCCCCAAAGGGCCACGGGATGCAGTCGCCCACCAGCCAGGATCTGCTGTGAGGAGAACCCCATCTCGTTTTGGATCCTTTCATACTGTCCTGTCTCTTGAGCCCAGTGCAGGCCCCTTTCCAAAAGGCTCTGCCATCCCTGCACCTGTTCTCTAGACAGTTCCTCTCCTGTGCCCGGCTGGCAGGCTCTTCCCCCTGGGCCACTTAATCCATCCCCGGGCATCAGGGCAAGATGACCTTAGTTTGGCAGAAACAAACGAACGGCTTCCTTGCTTCACTCTGATCCCTTGGGCGTTTCTCTTCCTGGAGACCTGGGGGAGCTGGTGCCACGACTGGAGGCAGAGGAGGGGGTGTAAACATGATCCCTGGCAGGTGCAGATCAAACCCTGGGTAGGTGCCAGGGCACAGGCTGGGGTGCCCCTTCCAAGAGAAATGTCCCTCCAATGTGTGCGTCCCCCTCACCTCCCCCACCAAGAAACCACTTTGAATCCCTATTGGGAAATGCCTGAATGTGTAAAGTGGCAATGGGATGTCAGTCCCTCCTTCAGCCACCGTTTTCCCCGGAAACGAGGATGTTCCTTGAACAGCTTCAGGCGTGGGGACCCTGGAGGCCACGTGGGAGTCTGAAGGCCCCCAGCCCGGTGGCCGCAGTCATGGGCAGGGCAGCGGGGGAAGCTGCTGATTTCACCAGGGCCTGGTGCCGGAGCTGAGTGTCAGACTCCAGAGCAACAGGAAAAGGCTGCAGCCTGTGTTGCCATGGATATACGGAGGCGCGCGATCAGATGCTGTTATTTTTAGCCCTGCAGCGCCAATTTATTGGTGGCGTCCTGGGGACACAGAGGAAGGCAGGAAGACTCCTGAGTCAGGGTTCTGCCCAGGACAGGCAGCCTGTGAGTGCCCCAGGGGTCTGAGCAGATTCACCCTCCCTCTGGGGCTGCCCTGGCTCTTGGGGAGGAGGAGAGGAAAAGAAATCGACGGAGCGGGTCTGGCTAATGAAGAAGTCAGAAGGGGATGGTTGTGGAGGCACCAGGCCGGTTTCAGTTTGCCAGCGAAGGGGGAGAGTAGATGAGGCTGCCTGCGGGCAGCTTCCTGGATCGAGATGAAGCCGACGGGGCAGATTTCTAGAACACGACTCAGCCCCTCCTCAGGACCCCCATCTGGGGACAGGACCCAGAGGCCCTGTACGTGTGGGTCTGGGGCTCGGCGCCCCAGGACTTTGACCTGAGGCATGAGGCAGACTACGTGGGGCGAGGGGGCTTGAAAAGGGAAACCAAAAGCCCGGTGGAGAGAGGAAGTTTGGAAACACCAGAGGGACTTGGCCTTAGCTTTTCTCGCTCTCTCAAACCGGCAGCTTTGGTTCCCCACCACGGCCCAAGCACATATCGTGACAGGGACGTCGGATTTCCATCTTGGTGCTACAGGCTTCTCGGGTCTGACCCAGCTTCTCTGTGACCTTCTGCATCCCACCATCCGAGCCTGGTTCGACACGCCGTCCCCTAAATGTGTCATTTAACAGTCATCTAGTAACCCGAACTGTGTTCTTGGAGAGATATGAAAACGCTCTCCTGCTGTAATGGTTTTATCATGTGTAATAAGACACGTTCTGTGCCTTCAGGAGGACCCCCTGAATGCTTGGTCTTGTGGAAATGGTAGCAGGTCTCTCTGCTTGAGCAGCTCTAATGCAATGGGAAGGCGCCAACCAGGAGTCACGGAGATGCTCCCTTAAATGCCCTGCAGGGCCAAGGTCAAGGTCAAGGGTAGACACGGGATCTAAATTGACTGTCTAGTGACCCTCTGACCCTCTCTGGCTGGCCAGGATAAAATTCATTAGCTACCACTGTTAGGGCTGGGACCCCTTAGGAGTAACAAAGAAGGAGGAAGGTGACCCATCTAGCCAGGTCCTTCCTCCTCTCGGGGCTGGGCTTAGACACAGGCTCCAAGAGGTGGACAGAATTGCTACGGATCCAGGGTTGGAGGTGGCAGCAAGGTCCAGAACCAGCGACAACCCCTCCGAGGCAATGCCCGGGACCAAGATGCCTTGGGCCCCTCTCTGCTCCCTCCCACCCGCCCCCAGCATGAGTGAGGGTCTTACCATTGACTGTCAGGGTCACCTCTCGCTCTCCAGCTCCCACCCGGGGCACCACGGCTCTGCACACATATTTCCCAGCATCCTCTTGACGGACGGTTTTGAGGGTCAGTGTCTTTTCATTGCTCAGGACCTAGGAGAATCGGGGGAGGATCAGATACAGAAAACGGAGCCCAGCTCTCTCTGTGTCCCAGAACCTGAAGAACCTGAAGGCCTGTGTCCCAGGCCTGCTGGACGTGACAACAGTCTCCAGCACTTCAGTAAGAACCAGGGGCGGGGTAGGAGGCAGGGTGGCCACTGAGCTGTCCAGAGGAGGTCCACAGCACAGACGCCTCGGTGTCTAAGGGCCGGGCACATGGGGGAAGGGGTGAGTGTGGAAGGGGGAGGGGCACCTCCTGGCTGGGGTCCTGAGGCTTTCTCACACAGGCAGGGCTCCCCACCAGCCGGTACCGGGCTGGTCCCGCTGAACTTGTTTGGGGGTGCCTGCACCTGTCTTTTCTGAGGCATTTTCAGTATCCCTTTGAGATAGAGTTTGGGGTGACCCAAAGACTTTGGCATTAGCTAGCTCTGAGTTCGAATCTTGACCTTGGCAGTGACCACCTGGGTGGCTTTCGGCAGTTGCATATCTGCTCTGCTGAGCTTTCCTTATTTCTGCAGTGGGGGGCAGTCGTGCTCATGGGGTGGTGCAGTGCCGGCACGTACTAGGCTGCACAGAGGTCGGTTTCTATCTGCCTCTCCCTTTACTTCCCTCCCCAAGGCTCTCGCTGGTCCTCCTGAGGGGAGGGACGTCTGATAAACATACACACACTAAAGAACACATATATTTTAAAAGAGGAACACAAGAAGAAAGCAGCATTTAACTCAAAAGCTGAAGGATTACTTAACTATTTGGGGGAAGTTGAAAAGCCTTTCTAGAGACTTTTACTCCCAGCATTATTGGTGGCCACCAGCTTTTTTTTTTAAGTTTATTTATTTATTTGTGGGGAGAGGGGTAGAGAGGGGGGACAGAGAGAGAGAATCCCAGGCAGGCTGGACACCATCAGTGCGGAGCCTGATTCGGGGCTTGAACTCATGAACCGTGAGATCACGACCTGAGCCAAAATCAAGAGTCGGACGCTCAATTGACTAAGCCACCCAGGCGCCCCCACTTGCTTTTTCTTTTCTTTTTTTTTTTTTTAGTAGAGTTTGTGATAGGGCAAAACTGTAATGGTTCAATGTGTTTAGGGTTATAGGGGTTCATGTGGGTACTGGGGTCCCTCTCCTCTTTTTTTTTTTATTATTTTTCTTTATATTTGAGAGGCAGAGAGAGACACAGCGCAAGTGGGGGAGGGGCAGAGAGAGAGGGAGACACAGAATCCAAAGCAGGCTCCAGGCTTTGAGCTGTCCGCACAAAGCCGGATGCAGGGCCCCGAACTCACAAGCCGTGGGATCATGACCTGAGCCGAAGTCGGACGTTCAACCAACTGATCCACCCAGGTGCCCCATCCCTCTCCTCTTTCTGGGGCTCTTCTCCCTTCAGCTCACCCTGGAGGCTGATGTCCCCAATCTAAGAGTGTGAGGGGCCCCAGAAGGCAGCTCCCATGGTCAAAGGCCCTGTGGGGTCTGAGTTGAGGACTTACCACACCAGAGCCCCGCTTCATCCAGACGATGGTCAGGGATGGGTTGCCTGTCCAGGCACAGCTGAAGACAGCATCAGAGCCCAGATCCACGAGCAGCGATTGGGGCTCCGTGGTCATCCTGGGCCCAACTGTGAAGGGAGGAAGGGGGAGACAGGGCTCTTGATGGGTTGGGAGCTTGAGGAGAGGGGTCCCAGAGAGGGACAGCGGAAGTAAGAAAGAGACCCCTGTCCTCCAGCCTGGCCTCCCTTGGGCCCACCCACTGGCAGCAACAGCCCTATTTCTGCCACGATTTGCCTCCAGGGCTCTCCCATCTCCTGCCCTTTGTCCTGGTTCTGGGAAGTCCTCTCCACCCCTCCCCCCACCCCAGCCCCAGTGCACAGGCAGAGGGGATTTCCTCCTGCCCCAGAAATCCTGGGCATTAGGATCTTTATGTGTCTGCCTTCAGGGCAATTGCCCACCTCCTCCATGCTTCAGTTCTGTGCCCTGGAGTTGAGTTACCCTGTGCACCGGGCCCAGGTCCCAGAGCCCTCCCAGGGTCCTCCAAGGGGCTCTGAGATAAGGAGTACAAGATAGAGGAAGCCAGGCCTCTCCCTGTATTCTCCGCTCCCCCGGGCCCTCAGGTTATCCTCTGTTCCAGGCCTGCCCAGCTTTTTTCTAACCCCTGGGAAGTAGCTGGGCCTGGTCCAGTTTCCCATGCCCCTGCTAAGGGTTGGTGAGCGTTAATGGAAGCTCCTCTCCGGTTCCCCAGCGCAGAACACCTGTAACCAGAGTCTTCTGCAGACCAAGCCTTGGTCCCCAGAGTGGGTGCAATGGTGGAATTGTAGGCGCAGTGAAGGGAGGGTGTGCAGGGAGCCGCTTAGCTGCTTTGGAGGAGCAGAAGAGTGTGAAATCCAGGGTCAGGAGACCGGAATTAGTCCCTTGACGTAAAAAGGGAGTAATAGCACTTTCTGTTAGGGCCACTGGGGCAAGGGGAGGGGTCAGATATAAGAAAGTTTGTCAAAGTGCCTTTAAAATCAGAAAGTGTAGTAGATGAGCTAACGCTTATTGCCGTGAACACATCCGGCCTGCCCGTCAGTGATGGGCTGGTTCACCGGGGTCCCTCCCAGGCCGTCGGAAGGGATGTGTCCTCGGGTCTCCAAAGGGAGGGAGCGGATTCCCAAGGAGCCTGGCCTGAGTTCTCCTTTTGCCACTTGCTCACTGAGTAACTTTGGGCCTCTATCCCCTCATCTGAGTGACGGGAATAATAATCCTTCCTCCCTGGGTTACTACGAGGGTCAAGGTAAACCCAAAACACCACACGAGGAAGCTTTTCTTAAAGCGGGGAGCGCTGTGAGCTTGTGAGGCGTTGTTATGTTGTGTGTGTTGAGTCCAGCAACAGTCCTTCTGGCCCTGAGCAGAGATACCCCAGGGCCGGCTGGCCTCGGGAAACCCCCAGCAGCTGCACTCACAGTAGACGTCCACCGTGCGGCTGATGTTGGTGCTGCCCAGGGCATTGGTCACCTCACAGGAGACAGGCTCTGAGAAGTACGTGTAGTCCACAGCTGTCCGGTACACTTCTCCGGATGCTTCCTTGATGATCTGGCCCCTCTTGGCCCACCTGCAATACGGGCCCCGCATGCGGCTGTGGACCTCCAGTGGTCAGGGTGTTCCTCCCACCCAGGGGCATCTCTCTGGGAGCTGGAAACCCCGATCCCTCAGGAAAGTGAGTCACGCATGGGGCAGGCCCCCCTAGGGGTCCCGTGGTGGGGGCAGGAATCTCCACAGAGGGATACGTGACAAGCAGGTTGTTCTGGAGGGAGGGGGGTGGACTACTCAGTGGGTCAGCCCATCTGGCTGGCTAGGAAATGGATAACCCCCCCCTTGGTCCCCCAACAGCTTGGCCATCCCACCCTGAGCTCTACTGAGGGTGCTGTCTTATTGGGATCCATGCTGGAAAGGCCGAGGTCTAATGTCATGTGCCCATACATGCATGCACACCTGCACCCACACACACACCTGCACCCCCCCCCCCATGCACATGCATGCACACACACACACACACACACACACACACATGCATGCACACACATACAGAGAAATTTGATTTCCAGACAAGGTGAGGAGCTGTGGGAGGGGTATCAGCCAGGGGTCCCGATGGCCCTTCCTTGCACTCAGCCAGCTCGCTACCTCTCCTGCCTCGACCCCTGTCCCTAGGGTAGGTCCCCTCATTGTGCCCTCTCTCCCCTCCCATGGAGGGCACTTGCTCTTTTTCCTGCCCGATCTCTACACTCCCACCCTGGCTTCGCTCCCCAGGGTCTTGGCTCCTTCAAGTTTGGTCAGACAGGTGGGAAGAGGGCTGTGTGGACATCTGTCATCTGTTATCGGCCAATCAGTCCCACCGAGGGGAGAGACTGAAAAGCCCTGGGCTTGACTTGGTCCAGGCCCTGGGGCGGTGATCTCTGCATTGGACCAGTGACTGGGCAGCTAAGGCAGTGCTAGGAGCCCCCAGGTATGTGTGTGTGTGTGTGTGTGAGGGTGGGCCTTTCTTTACAGATCTCCAGGGAGAGAGTTCAGTAGCTTCCTCTGGTTTAACCTCATTGTGGACAACACTTTAAAAAAAATTTTTTTTAACGTTTATTCATTTTTGAGAGACAGAGAGTGAGCTGGGGAGGAGCAGAGAGACGGGGTGACAGAATCCGAAGCAGGGTCCAGGCTCCGAGCTGTCAGCACAGAGCCGGACGTGGGGCTTGAACTCACTGACTGCGAGATCAGAGCCAAAGTTGGATTCTTAACCGACTGAGCCACCCAGGCGCCCCGACAACAATTACTTTTTAAATCACAGAACCTCCAACCAGGCTCCTCCTATTCCAAGCCTATTTTGGGGGGTGTTTTTCTTTGTTACCCCATGATCGTGACTCCCGGTACCCACAGCCTCCCTGCCTTCTTCACCTGCCCCTTCTCGTGTTCCTGGAGCCTTTCCCAGCACCACAGAGAACCATCTCTTGCCTTCTCTCCCCCGGCTTCATGCTCAGTCCGGCCCGGCCAGCCCCAAGAGACGGCCACGTCTTGGCATCGCATGAGGCGCCCAGGCTGGCACCATGTGGTTATTATCGTGAGTTAATATCACATAATTATTAAGAACATGATTAATAATAACAATTATAGTTTAACAACAGAGCGAACCATAGCTCCCCGAGAGCTTAAGGAGCTTCCCAACAAACTATTATGAGTTATTCATGAATCATTTCAATTTCTAACTTTAATTTAATGACCAGACTTCACAGTCAGGCACAGCCCCTGCCTGAGGCAGATGAATTCAGTCCCAGGCACACGGTTGGGGATCTACATCCAACCTCTGGCTCCTTCGGCCTTGCTGAATGAAGGAAGCGTGGGGTCAGGTGGTGGGAGGCTGAGGGGGGCTGCAGCTGGCCGGACCTGGAGGAGGAGAGTGTGAGCCTCTCCTGCTCTCCCAGGCCTGCCTCTGGCAGGGGGTAGGGAAGCTAGGGCCCAGGCCAGCTGGTTTCGCAGGGCCATTGTCTTCTGTCATTGGAGTTCCAGGAGAAGATGGGGCTTTCTCCTCTTCTCTGGGGCCTTTCATGGTGTAAGTCACAGAGGGAGAAAGCTTCACCTGCTTAGCCCTGAGGAGGTTAGAACTGCTGGGACTCCCACAGGCCTGGAGCCCAGCGGGACGGCTGGGGGACCGAGCTTTCTTGTTCCCAGCTGTGCTGTGCTGTGGGAGCCTGCCCCCCTATGCAGCGGCTACCCTTAGCCCCCTAAGGCCTGGCTCTACCTCAGTGGCAGAGTGGGGCGCAGGAGGATTTCCTAGACTCTCCTGTCCCAGGGTTGCGGGCAGGAGCTGGCTGTGGAGGCTGGGCCCTTCGCAGCCCCACACCAAGGCCTTTTGGGGACACCCCAGGGGTCTCCTCCTAATCCTGCTCAGTCTTTTTCCTCCCTTCCTCTATATTCCCCTCCCACACCAATAAAACCCTCTGTAGGGATTTCTTCCAGAAGCTCAAACCACTCCTTCAAGCAGTTGGCCACAGGGTCAGGGGTGATCCAGGAGCAAACCCGCAGCTCTCCGCCCTCCCCTTTCCTCTCTCTCCTTTGGCTTTGCTTTCTCCTCCTCCTCCTTCCAGTTGGATCCTGTGCACTCCCCCTCCACCCCACCTCTGCCTCCACTGTTGTCTCCACCGCCTCCCTGAGCCCCTCTGAGAAGGAGTCAGATTAAGCCTTTCCCAATCAATGTCTAATTTGGCCGGAGTAAATGTAAGAGGATTAATTATTTATATCACAGAATCAGGAGGCCTGGCTGTCACAGCCGACAGGCTGTCCTTAAATAGCCCTGCGTTTTACGCTGGGTAGAGGTCCCCCCTCCCTGGTACCTGTGGGGGGCGTGGGGGGTATGGGAGAGCCTGGAGGACAATACCGAGAAGCAGGTGGGGAGCCACACTTCATGGTGAACTCGGGCCTGTTCTGCCCGCCTCGGGCTCCTGGTCCTGGGGGGCAGCTGCACCTGTTCCCATGCCCACCCGTGTCCCCTTTCTGGGTGCGGGGGTGGAGGGAAGCCTAGCTCTACTTTCTGAGATCACAGCCTCTTCGTGGAACAGGAGGAAGCAATCAAGATGAATGGAAGTAAAGAAACACAGATCCCTGCAGTCTTGTCAAAGTCAGTTGGGGAAAATCGATGTACTTATGTGAGGAGATTTGTTTAAGGCTTTGCCTCTTGGATCCCAACACCACATCTAGAAGGACCATCTGCCGGCTGGGGGAGCCCTCTCTCAGGGGGCGGAGCCAGGATGGGTGGGTGCAGGGCGGGGCTGCCCCCTCCTTTCTCCTCCTCTCCCTTCTCTCCTGAATTTTCCTAGTGGCCAGAGGGGTTCCCTAAAAGTCTCTGGAGTCCCGAAGGGAGCGTGGTCCACACTGAAGTGTTTTCAGGGCCTTTGGCTGGCTAATCAGAGGGCCGTGAGGGGGAGTGAACATTTGCAGGGAGGTCTGTCCCTCCCTGCACCGCACAGCTGCCCCTCTGTAACCAGGGGCTGACCTGTGACCAGGGAGCTGGAGGCCAAGAGAACCTACATGCTCTGTGCTTGTTTGTTTATCTGTTGACTTTTTAGTTAAAAAAAAAAAACCAAAACATTGTGGGGCACCTGGGCGGCTCAGTCAGCAAAGCCTCTGACTCTTGGTTTTGGCTCAGCTCATGATCTTGCGGTTCGTGAGTTCAAGCTTCTGGTTGGGCTCTAAGCTGCCTGCTGCTGGGAAGCCTGCTTGGGATTCTCTCTCTCCCTTCTCTCTCTCTGCCCTTCCCCTGCTCATGCTTTCTCTCTCAATAAACAAAAATGACAACAAAACTACAACACACACACACACACACACACACACACACAACCACTTTGAAATTGTAGAAAAGTTGCAAAAGTAGACCAATTAAGTGCCATATTCCCTTCACTTAGGTTCACTAGTTGTTAATATCTTGTCATATTTCTTTATGATGGATGATCTCTCCATATGGAGATTTGAACCTTATCATCCACATCACTGGTGTTCTGCCTTTGGAGAGTGGTGCCCCTGACAATCAGGCCCAGCAGCCTGGTTTCTTGGGTGTTTGCTCACCCTGTCCTGGTCAGAGGGCAGGGGTGGAGTGGGGGACATTGCTGGGTCCTAGGGCACAGCCCTGCCCTCTGCCCAGCCCTTCATAACCTGGCAGATGACCCAGAGCCTGGCCGCGAAGAGAAATGGAAGTTGTATGCTCTGGTCTCCTGGGTCCAATAGGCATTCTTGGGATGGCTATGAGGGTGAATGTGGGACGTGTCTGCTTGGGTGCCTGTGGGGGTCAAGGGCTGCCCAGGGGAATGGGCATTTGTGGGCCCTAGTGTTGAGGGATTGTGGGAAGATAGCTGGAGCAGACAGCAGAGAGAAGCTGACCCTGGAGAGAGGAGCCCAGGCATCGCAGGTACAGGGTAGAAGCCCAGAGAAAGGGCATCTCTTTGGGTCTTTGTTTTGCATCTGAAGACAGATGCCAGATCTCAGCCAAACCAGACCTGCCCTCCAGACCTCCAGGGCCGCACAGTCTCGAGGATCCTTCTCCTGCTTCTAGCCCAGTGAATGGTTAAATTGGACAGGACAGATGGGCTCCAGCCTCTCTTAAAATATCCTCAAGGATAAAGTCTCCATGCCTTTCCTGGTTTTTGGTTCCAGTGTCGTTTAATTATCTGCACTGCAGGGAGCTCCTCCTTGCTTCCAACCTGAATCTCTAGCTGCCTCTTTGGCCCATTTCCTCTTATTGTGCCCTCTGGGCTGCACCGCCTCTCGCCTCCCCTGTCCTCCACTCCCACTGGCCGGCTGATTATCTAGTCTGGGACCATTAGCATCCCTGGCACCAGCTGATGCTGCAGCTTAATAACCCATCTCCATGGCAGAGGCGACACTCTGGGCTCGACCATCAAAGCTGGGCTGGTGGGGAAGGACCGGACAGAGTCAGGGCCGTGGCGAGTTCCACACGGCATCTCAAGGAGGTGAGTGTCTGCCCTTGAGCGTCTCCGAGGGCACGCCATCCCCTGAAATCTTGTGCGGTGGCGGTGCACAGGCAGGAAGGTGCCCCGATGAGTCAGCCCGCATTATGAAGTGCCTGGTTTGTGCCCCGCGCTGTGCTCCACGCTGAGCGCCCTAAGTGGCTAAATTACAGTTCTTGCCTTCGAGAGGCTCCATCAACAGGGAAAGATAAGCGTGTAAAAAGCAGTGGTGCTTTTATCAGTGCTGCGAGCAAGGGGCGGGCAGGGGATAAGGGTACAGACGATCCTAGGTGCCTGCTGGATAGGGCCAGCGGCCCCGGAAATCTTACCCCACGCAGGTGAACGGTTTGGCAAGCACGCGACTAGAATCTGGGTTCTGATCTTACTGCTCTTCCTGGTTGTTTTGACTTTTTTTTTTTTCCCTGAGCTTCTCTGCCTCTTTTCAGAGAGAAGGGATAAACAAGCAATCCAGACAGAAGGGGGAATACCTCCTGTTTCCAGTGGAAGGTACGTGCGTGAAATTTCATGGGCGTGAGAGAAAGGAAAAGTCTACCTGGCCAGGGGTTGGATGGGTGTGCGGGGAGGGGAGAAGGATCCTGGACACCGGTAGCGAAGCAAGCGCTGTGCTGCGTGCCCAGGGCCATAATCGACACCCTCTGTGATAGGCAGCAGGGGTGGGGAGGGGTCCAGTGGCCAGGCGGTGCCTCCTTAGCAGGACTCTTACCTGTACTGGGTGACAGCTGGGTTGGCCTTTGCGGAGCAGTGGAACGTGACGACGTTGTCCTCCAGCACCGGCTGTGGTTCCACCGACAGGTTGACAAGTGGGGGGTCTGAAGAGAGAAGAGATTCCCTTGCAGGCTGAGCAACTGTGGCCATGGTTTGGGGGGAAAAATGCGGCAGGAAGTTTCCCAGGGTGACATGGGGGACAAAGGCCAGAGATTCTGGTGAGTGGCCACCCGCTGGTGGGCCCCCTAGAAAGTTGGGGCGCTGAGCAGAGGGCTCCCTTGCTCCCTGGGGGTGCCTGCTTCAGCACTGCTGGTGGTGGTGGGGTCTGGGCTTCCACTGTGGATTCAAGGCCTGGTGCTTAAAGGAACAGCCAGCCAGGAAGCACAGTTGTCTGGGCCCCCAGAAGCCTGCTGCCTGCCCATCTTCCATTTGTGAGAGGGAGCAAAACACTTCAGACGGGAGAGGTGGGCAAAGGGGGTGCAGGGGGCACACAGAGTGGGGGGTGGTGGGCACTAAGCCCCATTTAAATACACTTTTTTTTTGTCTTTGAAATGTGTGTTTCATATCTGTCTGTGAAAGGTTCTGGTGTATCTGTTAACTTCAAAGTGGCATTTACACCCTTTCATCAGCCTAATCATCTCTGCTGGGCCCTGACTGGTGTCACCCAGCCCTCAGCTCCCCAGGCTGGGCTAGTCTTTCTCATTCAATGTGAGGGGAAGCCAGGCTCTGAGGTGCTAAATGGTAGGAGGTGGAGGAGGCCGGGAGAGAGGGAGGGAGAGAGAAAGGGGGAGGTGGAAGAGGGAGGGAGCGTGGGAGGGGGGAGGGAAAGGGAGAGGGAGGGTGGGGGGAAAGGGAGGTAGAGAGGGGGGAGGAAGAGAAGGGGAGGGAGAGAGGGGGGAGGGAAAAAGAGAGGGAGGGAGGGAAGGGAGAGGTAGAGAAGGGGGAGGGACAGGAAACAGAGACGCAGAGACCAAAGAGATGGGAGGCAGGCAGGGTACTAACATAGAAGAGAGACATGGAGATGAGAGAGCGACACAGAGACACAGACAGACAGAGACTGAGAAATGCAGAGGAAGAAGAAGAAAAAGAGACAGAGAGAAGCAGAGAGCAGAGAAATGGAGAGACATGTATACACAGGAGCACATAATCAGACAAAGACTTCAGACTAAAAGCGAAAAGACCAGAGGAGACAAGCAGACAGAAGGCGACAGGGTGTTGGGGACAAAGACCACACAGTAATGAGAACTCGAGAAAAGGGACGGGGAGAAAGATGCGGAGAGATGGAAAGGTGGAAACAGAGACCAGAACCCATTCTTCCTTGTCACGGTCTACGTCTATGGGATTCAAGTCGGGGGTGAGGAGGGCAGCTTGGTGCCTGCCACCCAGCCAGGGTCCTGGGCTGCATCTTTGGGCTGGTCCTCACCCATGAGCACAGCAAACTGCCAGAAGGGCATGTGGGCTTCCCAGGGGTTCAGTCCAGCCTATTTTCAGGAAAAGAAGAAGGCGATTTCTCAGAGACCATCGAGAAAAATGCTGACCCCTCTAGGGCGCGTGTGAAGGGCATCGTGAGGGGAGCAGGGCTCCAACCGGCCCGGCCTGAGCCTCTGTTTGGGACCACAGTTGGGGTTCTGAGACCCTCAGAGAGTCACCTGCTGGAACTGAGCCTAGCCCACCGCAGAGCTGGGAATCATTTGAGCCCGTGGCCCCGCTTTGTCTTGCCGGTGCCCAAGCTGGATCTTGCCTCCCTGCACAGAGCTGGGGCCAGGGAGGTGGCCCGCAGGGCTGTGCTGGTATCTGCAGACGGCTTGAGAGATGCAGGGGCGGGGGTGGTGGGGAGAGAACTCTGGTCCCTGCGCAGCAGGTGGCTGACTGTTCTGGGGACCCTGATCTCCCCACATGAGCCCCTGGTTCCGGAGGCTGAGCACGATCCTGGGAGCATCTGCTACTGCAGCAGTGGAGGAATTTCATGGAGAATTACAAGCGAAGTGACAGGTATTTCAATGATCTCAGTCTTCGTCTCTAAAGCGTAATTCAAGTAGTGACGAGTGCGGCAGGGACTTAGCCATGAGAACTCTCCTCCCACCCCCTAGGAGAGCTGAGACCCCCCAGAACCCTGTAGCATCTACCAGCTGCTGCCCATCCGCTCCGTGCCACTTGCCCCAACCCAAGCTGAGGGCCGCCAGCTTCCCACGTCATGGCAGTCAGGGGCCCTCTTTCTGTGCAGGGCTAGCCAGCTAACCTGGGCACCCCAGGGCTCTGATGGCGCCACCCTAGAGATGTGGAGACCTAGGGAGGAGCTTGCATCTTGCTGTGTGTTCGAGAAGCATGTTCTGAGGCAGAGGAATCTGGTGCTCACCATCTGGAACCAAACGCATGGCTGGCCCACGTCCACCCAATCCTGGGAGGCAGAGCGGAGTCCCTCAATCCGACTCTTATTTGAGGAGGCGATGGTGCCAGTTGGGTAGAATCTAGAATCTATCTGCCACAGAACTTGAGGGGGTAGTTCCAGGAGGCCCCTCCCCACCTGGATGTCCTTTATAGGGTTTTGAGTCCTGGGGAGCAGGGCAATGGAGCATATGTCTGTTGTGGGACCCATCCTGCTGCCCGTTCCCCTTCTCCATTGCACACCTGCATGCTGAGCTCATCCTGTGCGTGCCTCTCTTCCGAAGCTTCCTTACCTCTGCAAAATCCTCGGCACCCTCCCCCCTTTCTTGAAGGGCCCCAAGAGAATGGGTCCCTAGGCGGCTTATACACTTGCTAGTCTCACCTGCACCTCCACCCCAGACCCCGAGGTGCCTGTGTCCCTCTGTCCACCCCTCTCCTCTGGATGTGCAGGGTATGAATTTTCAGGAGTCTAGCAGGCTCCCGAGGTATAAATAGTGTATGTCATATCCAACTATTAAACACGATTTTAATCCCACTTGTGATGTCGGTTGCATTAACTTGCAGGAGGGCAGCTTTGATGTAGCTGGTGGAACTGAGATCATATTGAACAGATGTTACAGCTGAGAGTCTGTTAGTGTTTCCATCAGCAACCTGTGTGCGCGAGTGCGTGCGTGCGTGTGTGTGTGTGCGCGCGTGTGTGTGTGTGTGTGTGTGTGTGTGTGTGTGTGTTCAGGGGAAGCATTACATCGAGGAGGGGGTGGAAAAGAGAGAAACTCCATGACTCAGTGATTTTATAGCACATTCATTTGAAACTTGGCAGCTGGATGGCAGCGTCCAGATGTAGTGAGACTTTGGGGGTGTTAAGCTTTCTCTCCCATTACTCAATCTGGGGGTTTTGTCTTCCGTTGGGTAACATATAAAGACCAAGGGAAACAAACAACAAATGCGCTTTTGCTGAGTTTGGATGCTTCTTGGTTGACTGAGAAAATGAGCAGGTTTGCAAAGGCGGCTCTGATCCGGCCCATGGTGTCCACGGTAAACAGCTGGACGCTTACTAAACGAACAAATGGAAAAATGGAGGAGGAAGGAGTCTGGGGGAGGTGGCGGAGGGAGCGCCTGCTTTTGCTGGGCAGGTCCACGCAAGCACCTGAGGAGAGGGCGCAAATGGACAGAGGCCTGTCCCCTGTCAGGGCTGGGAGGGGCACCGCACATGGGGAGTGCTCCCCCTGTGCCTGAGCCTGCCTGTGCTCCAAACGCCACCTGAAGGACTTAATTTGATCCTCACAGCCACCAGATGAAGTCAGCATTGCCACTTCCACATACAGATGAGGAAACTGAGGCACAAAGGGGTTAACTAACCAGGCCAACATCCTTCAGTAGGGGGCAGGAGCCAGAATTCAAACCAGGAACAATGCTGTGGCCTTAACCAATCCCTGTCCTGCCTCAGACGGGGCCCACCTAGGAACCGGGCACCTGGGTCCTCGGCCACTCTCCGATCTCATTCCTGATGCTTCCCACCTCCTGGGGCTGAGGTGTCCTTGGAAAGACAGCCAGCCAGGGCGCAGAGACCCGGCAAGGCTGGCGTCCTCCTCCTCTGATGCAGACCGTCATCTGTGTGCCCTGGTGAATTGATCATCTCATTAGAGGGCATTAGTAATAGTTGGTGGGCTATTAGGATGATGCCTTTCTTGTTGACAGGAGAGCTTCTCCTGGTGTGATGGAGAATGGCCTGGAGGGGAGTGTGGCTGCCGCCAGGTGTCCCCCTGCCGGGGCCAGGCTGCTGCCGTGGGGGGCTGCCGGCTGGCTCCTTTTGTGCGGATTCCGTAGCTGGCGTGGGCCTCCTGACCAGGTTGGGGCTTGGCGGGGGGCACACCAGCAGCCCAGCAGTGGGAGGCTTGGATGTCTCTTGTCCCCCACCCACATGCCTCCCAGATCTGGCTTGTGTTTGAAGACAGCTCTGATCACGGTCAATCCAAGGGCAAGAAGAAACTCTGGACATCATTCGGTCACAGGACAAGGAACGGGTATCCCCAGAATAAAGTGACAAGCTTAGGCCCGCACAGCCCATGGTGGTGGGGCCTTTTTGCATGCCGGACCACCTGATCCCCGGAGTATTTTGCTTTTTCTCAAGAGCTAGGCCCACAGCTGCTGCTCAGAAGAAGCTGGTGGGTGTGGACAGCCAGGGCTGGGGCAAGACAGGCAGCCCCCTCAGGGCAGCCCCGTATTTACGGGATCCGGGATCCTCCGAGTGAGCGGCTCCCTCCCCTCAGCCTGGTCCTGGGTCTGGCAAGAGCCCCACTGTTCTTGGCTCTCATTAAATGAGGAATAGAATAGTTGGTGGTGATGAGGGAGTAGGGTTACTAGCCAGTGAGGACAGAGAAGATGAAGCCTTCTCCAAGAACTCCGCTGTGTCTGAGTCTCTAGAGCGAGACTGAGGGTTACAACTGTTTCTTCTGCCCTCTGGGATCTAAGTGGCAGCTGCCAGGATTCTAGACAGAGTAAGGACTTCGGCTCGCTGGGCCCCGCCCCTCTGGACTCCAGATCCCTGCCTGTGGAGCCAGGTGGAGCTCAGAATCCAGAAGGCTGAGATGAGCCAGGCTGTTGGGAAAGGTTTGTAAATGAATTTGATTTAAAATGAATGAAATAATAAGAAGGAAATGAATGCCAGCCTGTAGCGCTTAGCGTAGCACCAAAACAGCCCCCGGCACATGGTGGCCTCACGCTCCCTGGCAGGGAGGGGGATTTAAGAGAAGAAAAGTCAACTTTTGAGTGCTGAGACCTCAGACCTAAACTAGTCCAGTACTGGGAGGAAGGCCGCAGGACCACCTTGTTGAACATTTTTGTTGTTGTTGTTGTTGTTGTTGTTGTTCTCTGGGGCTGACAGAAAATTTAGGGAGGTTTTAGGAGACTGTTAAGGAGTCTTTTTAGGTGACTTTTGGAATAGGATGCTGGGGGAGTTTTAACGCATCAATCCTGTTAACGTTAATCGTGAGGGCAGACGCTCGCTGAGGGCCCGCTGTGGGGAAGTGTAGAGGAGGGGTTACCAGTGCGGGCTCTGGAAAGCGAGGCTGTCTGCGTTTGACAGTTATGTGGCCTTGGGCAAGCTGATCAACCTCTGGGTGCCTCGGTGTCCCACATAGGGACCACTGTCCACCTACCCAAATGGTTGTTGTAAAGATGAAATAATACGTGGAAAGTGTGGGCTGACTGAATGACCACTCTTCTTCTCTCCCTGACCGCCCCTTCCATGAGAGGGGCCCCTGGGTCCCCAGCTTCTGTAGGGTATGTGCTGCTCACCCACTCAGGGGCCCCGAACACCCTGTGGCCCCCAGTATCTCTGCTCTGGCTTCCTCTTCAAGAAGGGGCCCCCTGGTGAAAGCAGGCCCGGGGACTGACTCAGATATTTACTGATGTGGAAGTTCTACCTCATACAGGTTTGGACATGTGGCTTGACCATGTCATTTGCCAAAGGTCCTCATCTGATGTTGTTACTTCATGTGACAATAAGAAGGACAAGACCTTTGGGTGCCCATTAACACAAAGCCGGCCAGTCCGGGGAGCTGTCTGACCCATTTCCTGTCTCCGGACACCCCCCAGAGAGGGGGCAAGAAGAAGCTGGCGTGTGGCTCTAGGGAGCTGGTTATCCAGGCCTGGCGTTTTCCCCCAATCCGTGCTCCGGGCAGGGACTGACGGGTGGTTCCTGCCCCAGGCCTGGCCCAGCTGGGAGGGCCGCGTCAGTACTCACGCTGGATGTCGATGGTGACTGAAGTCTCCTTCCCTCCGGGGATGGCTTTGTTGGTGGCTCGGCACACGATACTCTGTCCATTCTCCACATCGCCGGGGGAGACAAAGAGCGTACTCACGATGCTCTCACGCTTGCCGTCTCGAAGCAGAGTCTGGGGCGGGGCGGGGGGGGGGGGGGAGGAGGGCAGGGAAAGAAGGCCACATGTCACTCAGAGGGGATGTCCTGGGCAGGAAGACATGCTCCAGCCTCGCTGAAAGGAGAAGGAGCCCTCAGGTCGGGACACCCAGGGGTGCAAGTCTCTGTGGAGAGCTGGGGGGTTACTCGAGCACTGGGCTGCAGAAGGAAAAAGAAACTAGGTTTTCTATCATGGGGGACAATCAGCCTGGACTTGTATACCCCAAAGCGTAAAAGAAACCAGGCCGGGCCCAAAGGAAATCAGGTTGCAGGTGTCCTCTGGTGTTGGGGGGAGCCTCTGGGTCTGCAGGCAGCACAGAGAATGTGCCCAGCGGCGGACGGCGCAGTTGGGGCATGGGGGTAAGGGCAAGCCTGGAGCGGGGATGCAGATATTGCTTTATCTATGTGAACCCTTCCAACGTTTCAAGTCATTTCACTTCCTGACCTCATTAGAGCCCCAACCCATCACAGGCAGGACAGATGCCATTATCTTCCACGTGACAGATGAGAAAACAGGTAAGCTCAGGAGAGCCCACGCAGCTCCACCGAACTTACCCTTCAAGTTGGGGTTGAGAAGAGTAAGAGGGTCCGACAGGGGGCTGAAGAGCATCCCCACCCCCCCAATCTATGTCTTCACGGAACCTCAGAATGGCAACTTATTTGGAATTAGGGTCTTCAGAGATAAGCTAAGTCATCGGGAACTTGTTAAGATCTTGAGATCACCCTGGATTTGGGGGAGAGGGTAAAGTCAATGACTAATGTCCTCAGACGAAGAGGAGAGGACACAGAAAGAAACAAGGAAGGTCACCTGAAGACGGGCAGAGCCCGGAACGATGTGGCCACAAGCCAAGGAACACTGGGAGCCTCCGGGAGTGGAAGAGGCAAGGAAGGACTCTCCCTGGAGGGATCACAGCCTGCTGACACCTTGCTTTCAGATTTTTTGGCCTCCACAACCCAGAGACAATACATTTTGATTGTCTTAAGCACCAGTTGAGGTGCTTCGTTAGGGCAGTCCTTGGGAACAAATGCAAAGCCTGAAAGCCTTTTGGTCTCCTGCCTTCCATCCCTTTGTTTTCAGGGGCTCATGCTGCAGCTAGTTCCGCCATCACTGCTGCGCCCCCTTCCGGCTACCTCCCCATCAGTTTGGTGCCCCGCACCGCACCCTGAGCTCACGGTGATCCACTAAGGTAAGGTGCTGGGGAGCTGTGTCAGGCAGGGGAGCCACTTCCAAGGTGGGACTGGACTTGTTCAGTACTCAGAGACTTCTGATCCTGGGAAGCTCCTTAACCCCCTCCAGAGAAGGGTGCTGGACGCCATCTTATTTTGGCTTGCTTAGGGCCACGGGATAGACGAATAGACGTTACTTCTCAAAACCTCCCTTAAGATAACAGCGACATTGTTCTCGCCGGACCCCACAAGGAAGGGAGCATTATCTCCACTTAGTAGAAAACTTAGTTCAAAGTGAGTCGGGGACTTGCTAGGCAGGGCTGGGATTTGCACTTGAGAATGGTGACCCCCAGAGCCCAGCACCCTCACACCACGGCTCCCTGAAAGCTAGATGGTGGTTAATATGATCTTCACTTGAAGGTGGGAACAATTCGAGGGATTAAGCACTTTACGTTCATTGAGCTACTCAGCAGTGTTGAAAAGGAGAAAGCAGGCCCAAAATGGAGTTACTTATGTTAAGGGCCCCACATCAGCAAGGACTTAACACCTAACTTAATGCAGTTTCAAACCCCAGCCCTGCCGGAATGTGACATTTCACCAGCCAACCTAGAAATTCTTGGTTAGCAGGAGGAGGTCATCCCTCTGTCACTGCCTAAGAGTGAACTTGCCTGAAATAATTCCTTCTTTGATTATAATTTCCTTTTATTCTGCCCCTTCTCTGCCTTTAAAAACCTTCCATTTTGTAGACCTCCTTGGAACTTTCCAGTTCCTAGATGAGATGCCTCCCGATTTATGAATCATTTACTAAAGCCAATTAGATCTTTACATTTACTTAGTTGAATTTTTGTTGTTTAACAGCACATAGGCAGCTGGAACCTGCTCTCTGGGTCCTCAGTTCTGGGGGGTCCTTCTCAGCATGGGGCAAAGCCTGTAAGCCTCCAACACCAGGAGAACATGACATGAGGCTCTGTCTAGAACAGCATATCCAGCTTTAGACAAAGCCAGGTCCTGATGCCAGAGAGATCCACAGAGCAGGGCAGTGGTCCAGACTATTTCTCTAGCATGTTCTAGAACTACCTGGGCCTGGGCAGGCTCCCGTGGCTTGAGGCCTCACCGCACAATCTTTCCTGGGCCTCAGCCCTGGGCAGAGGGGTTCTGGAGCTGGGCCAGGGCCGGGGGGAGCGATGTGGTCAGCCCCAGCAAGCCAAGGGGTGGGTGTGGGATAAGTCAGTGGGATAAGGGTCTGCAGATCAGTCTCAGGGCCAGGGCGCTAAACTGGAGGCCAGCCAAACAGGGGTGAGGGGAGAGCAGATTAGCCCCAAGCCAAGTCAGAGCAGAGGGAGCTGTGGCCGCACCACAGTAACGGTTCCGGACTCTTCAGCAGACTTCATGTGTCTATAAATAGCAAAGCGATAATAAGAACAATTTCCTGGATGGAAATAAGACCTGGGGTAGGGTGGAGGGAGTGGGGGGGGGGGCGAAGAGGTGGGTATTGTTCTTCCTCATCCCCTTTCCTTTACTTTTACCCTTGTGCTAACAAGAACATTTACATTAAGTTTGACTCTGCCGGGAACCTCTCCAATTGATCTGCTCTCTGCCTGGTGGAAAGGAACAGGGCTGCCGGGGTGCTGGCGGGAGGGGAGCGGGGAGGCCTGAGCTCCTAATTAGGCCCTCTGACTGCTTCCCTTCCTCCCAGTACCCAGGGTGCTCCTGTGCCTCAGAATGATGATTAATGACATATTTACTGTGTCCGGGCATGTGCTTTTCTGGGAACTAAAAATTCTGGTTCAAGTTGTTTGTTCCAGCTAATTAGAGAAAAGGGAGACGTGTTCATTAACCAAGGGGAGAGGGAGAGGAAGGCAGGGCCGGGAAGCTGGCGCCCCCTTGGGAGAGGCTCTGAGCATCTCACCCTGGGCTCCAGCTCCTTGGGATCCAGACCCTGGGCAGAGGAGCGCCAGTGTGCAGGCAATGGAGTAGGGTGGTCCTGGGGAGGGTCAGGCTGGTGGGTTGACCTGCAGGTGTAAAGCCGAGCCCCGTCTGGCCCGGTGGCCTGTCTGCTCCGCAGGCAGTGCTTGGCCTCAGTCCCAATTCTCAACCTAGTTTTCCTTCCTTCCTCCTGTCTTCCTTATCTTCTCTCCTCTTCTTTCTCTTTTCTCTCTTCTTTTCCTATATTTCCCTCTCACAGATCTCCCCACTCTCCCCTTTTCTCACATGCAAATGAAGCCTTTGGATTTTGTGGCCTTGAAGGTACAGGCCAGGTGGAACATTCTATCATTTGCTGGCTCTTGTCACAGCCTGCTTCTCCTCCCCTCCCGGCTCCTTCTCCCTGTCTTCCCTTCACTGAACTTGACTCTGGGGACACACGTTGGGCCCCAGCCTCCCAGCTCCTGCTCCAGAAACCTTCATTAAGATGCAGATCAGCTCAGGGAGTGTAAGTGGATGATTAATGGCAAGTCACTTTGTTTCTGGGGCCACCACCTCTAAGACCTGGGGCAGCCCTCCCTCCAGCTTGGTGGGCAGAAGTGTGTTGCTAACCCCCAACCTCAGAGTCACTCAGCCTGGCTCATGGGACCCTGATGGCAGCTCCCGAGGCTCTACCGGGACCCAGCCCACCCATGTATGTAGATATGGAGCAGAGGCAGGTGCACAGGAGTGTCAGAGCAGAAGCCTTCATGGGAGGGCTTCCACTCCTCTGTGTCCATTGGCCTCCATCCACTAGGGACTTCCAAGGAACTTTCGAGACTGTCCCAGTGGTTGTGTGAGGCGCCGCTTACCCTGCCTGCCCCTTGCAGCTTCCTGTGTTCCCAGCCCCATTGCGCCATCCCCGAGGGCAGGCACTTGGCATTCAACTGGCAGTGACCTGGAGGTGGGGCTGGGGGGACAGAGCGCTTCCTGTGTGCGGTCGTCCAGCAGTGGCCGCTCTGCTCTTTCCAAAGCCCCCAGGGCCTCAGCTGGGCAGTGGAGAGCCGGGCTGCACCCCAAGAGATGGGAGGCCTGGTGATGTCTGGGTGGGAACCACAGGTGGGGAGGGGTGGATGTGCTCGAGATGTGGAGGGAATGCAGGGGGTGGGTGCCCCATCCCTGGTGCTAAATCTGGGAAGCTCATTGATATGCAAACAGACTGGAAAGCCCTTGAGTGAGGCCTGATTGCCTGGCAACAAGGCCTCCTCTCTTCTCCCTTCCTCACTCACCTCCCCCACCTGCCGTGTCCTTTTTTTTTTTTTTTTTTAATCTACTCTCTGCTTTCCCCTTTTTATAGTTGCCTGGGGGATCCATTATGGCCTGTGGTCACATGGCTTGAATGAGGGCTGTAAGGAAAGGTGGAGAACCACAGTGCCATTTGCCCCAGACCCTGCATCCTCAGGGACCCCAGTCTTGTGCCCTGGTTGAGAATGGATGCCCTTCACAAAGGAGGCCCAGATGACAGGCAACTGCCACCCTGGTAGAGACTCTAGGCCCTTAAGATAAACAGAGGGGGTGGAGGGCAGAGCCGGGGTGACTAGTGGGGAGAGAAGGCACAGTGGAGGGGGCTCATGGAGGGAGCTGGGTCCCAGTGAGGGCCTTAAGGAGTGTTCTTCCAGGGTCCCTCTTAGCAGGGGCCCTAAGGAGGCCCCTGGTCCTGATGGTGGGTGGGTGGCCCCTGGGCAGGTAGCAGCCCAAAGCTGGAGGGAGCAGAGAGGTAGGGCTGGAGAATAAGGGGCTTCAAGGTAGATACATACATGACTCGAGGGTCCTAAGACCAAACAACCTTCCTTCCGGCTCCTCCTCCCCCATCAGGGTCAAGGCTGCGTCCTGCCACCTGGCAGTTGTTGGGGAGGTAACAGATGGAGCAAGAAGCTGGCTCTCCGGGAAGATTTGTCTCTGGGCTCAGCCCGGCTCGTCTTCCCCCCTTTTCCCTAACCTGTCGTGCCTCCCCTGGTTTGTGAATCTGCTGGCTTTCCAGATGAATGCCATGTGGCCTCCACTCTGGTGCCAGGCCCAGAGAAGGCAGCCTGAGGCTGGACGTCCAGTCGGAGAGGACTTGGAGTGAAGCCTTGCCACCAGCTCCCATGCTGCCCCAGCCAGACACCTGCCAGAGTCCCAGGCATGCATCCAAGCGACCGGGCCAGGAGGGCTCTGGTGACAGCATGTTTAGGGAGAGGCACCACAGCCTATGCTGGGGGGTGAGCGGTGGGCCAGAGGGTGCTTCTTTTTCCTGACTGACCTCCCAGTCAAGGGGCCTGGCCATCCTCAATAGTGCTGCCCTCCATCCTACCAGCTCATCCTTCCCCTGCTTTCCTGCTGGACAGCAGAAAGAAGGTTCCATGAAACCAGGACTGCTGTGTGACCTCTGAGGAGGGAGAAGTGGGGTGAGTGAGGCAGAGCTCTGAGGGGAGGGACTAACACGACCGATGCTCTGACTCTATGCCAGGTGCCTTCAATGCATAATTCCTTTTCCATGTCTCAGCCATCCTCATGGGCGTCCATGGTTAATGTCATCCTGTTTTGCAGCTGGGGAACTGAGGCAGAAAGATTAAATTACCATAATATGTGACGGAGCCCGACCGTGACGTGGGCATTCTCATCTAGGAAAGCGGACAGCAGGGCGAACCCCGGGGCCTGTGAGGATCAAGGGAGGGCCAGGCAGGGTTTTCATTCAAGCCTCACAGGTATCCCTTGAGGCAGGTGCCGTTCTGGGTCCCACTGTATAGATGGGGACGCTGAGGCATGGCAAGGTTAGGCAGCCGGAAGGTGGTGGAGGCTGGATTCAAAGTGAGGCTGCCCAGCTCCTGGGCCCAGGGGCTGACCCACCACTATGTGACACATACCGAGGGCTTGAGAACTCAGGGCCGTCAGGGCTGTCCCCGGGGGATCTTTTCTGTGGACTCTGGACACAGCTTGCCTGTGTGTGCACTTGTGCGCTCTCTCAATCTCTCTCTCTGTCCCTGTCTGTTTCAGCTGCTCATGGCCCTGGCCCCTCATGCATAGCTTGTCTGGGGCTGCTCTGCCTTCCGGACTTCGGCAGTGCCTGTGTTAATGGTCCTTGCAATCCTGGAAGAAGCGGGGAGGCAGAGGGGTGGGGCCTGATAGCCCATAGAGCTGGTTCCATGTGAACACTGCTGGATCATCCCCCCTCTCCGTGAGCTCCAAGTTGTAGATTTATACCTTGTCAGAGACGGCAGGCACCTGTTATGGACGGGTCTGTCCCCCTGCCCAGAATTCATATGGAGAAGCCCTGACCCCCAATGTGACTACATGAGGCTATGGGGACTTTAAGGAGGTCACGGAGGGTAAATGAGGTCATAAGGGTGGGGCCCTGATCCAAGAGGACTGGTGTCCTTATAAGGAGAGGAAGAGACAGCAGAGATCTGCCTCTCTCTGCACACACAGAGGAAAGGCCATATGAAGACACAGAGAGAACGTGCTGTCTTCCAGGAAGAGAGAAGTCACCAGAGCTGGCACCTTGATCTTGGACTTCCAGCCTCCAGACCTGTGAGAAACAAATGCCTATTGTTTAAGCCACTGGTCTGTGGTATTTTGCTATGTGGCCCAAGCCTACTAACACAGAGGGTCTGATCCAACCCCTTTGTTTTATGGGAGAGGAAACTGATGCCCAAGGAATGACTCTCCTGAGGTTCACAGACCAGGGTCTGGAATGCTGGCCCCTCGCTGCCTGGTGTTGTCACACGGGCCATAGGCCTGCGGGAGTGTGAACAGGGTTGGGTGGGACAGAGGGTGAGCGAGCCTCCCTGCTCTGGTCAGCTGTAGCATGGTTCCAGACTCTCAGCGGGGCCAAATCCACATCATGAGGGCAACATGCTGGGGGCAAGGGCGGCCCCCGGACAGGTTCAGCACGGTGACTCTGACCTTTCTCTTTACCATGGGGGTGTGTCCTCTGCAGGAAGTAAACCTTGACAGGGGCCAGGCTGGCCCAACTTCAGAGAGGGAATGGACAGATGCCCAGATAGGAAGGAACACTCCTTACCTTCCTTTTCATCCTTATGTGGGTGATGTACTCCCTGTGCTGTATTTTTGTATTTCATAACACAACAGAGGGGCTCCAGCCCAGGACATGGATGAGGGATTTATTTCTCAATGGGCAGCTTCCCCCTGGGTGGACTGATGCCCGAGGGAAGCATTTGTCCTGAGTTCTGGCACCAGGCTCCGCGTGAGGCCTTGATGGGGTGGTCAGCTTTGGATAGGAAGGACACACCCTCAGAGAAGCATCAGTCCTGCCTCATACCCTCCACTGACAGTGAAAGCCTTGCTTCTATTTTCTTTTTAAAAGAAAATTTTTTTAATGTTTATTTATGTTTGAGAGAGAGTGACGGAGCTTGAGCGGGGCAGGGGCAGAGAGAGAGGGAGACGCAGAATCCGAAGCAGGCTCCAGGCTCCGAGCTGTCAGCACAGAGCCCCATGTGGGGCTCGAACTCACAAACCTCGAGATCATGACCTGAGCCGAAGTCGGACGCTTAACTGACTGGGCCACCCAGGCACCCCCTTGCTTATCTTTTCAAGACCCAGAGAGTGGAGCTGGTGGTTGGGTGGGAGTGGGGAACAGGTCGTATGCATCTCCCCACTTTCTGAGGCCAGGGAGAGCCACAGGGAGAGGAGAGACCTCTAGTTTCAGAGCCAGGGCGTGTTGGCTGGCCGTGGGGCCTGACACAACCTCTCAGCAGCCGCCCATCTGTCTGAGGCGGTATTGAGAGGAACACAGGAAGGAGCGAAGCCCCGGGCACCATGAGACTGTCCTTCCAGCCACTCACCAACTGAGAAGGGCAGTCACTTCTCTTGTCAGGCCTCGGTTTTCTACCTGCGGATCAAGGGAACTGGACCGGCCCTCCTCTACAGTCCTGTTCATCTTTAAAGGCTCTGTGGTATATAAATGCAGTCTAGGACGCTATTTACAATTTTCCTTGACTGGAGTTTGGTGGAAGCTGCTTTAACATGTCCCTGGGATTTTATTTTTATTCAGGTAGGGGTGAGGCCGGCAGCTCAGGAGATGACTGCCATGAACAGGTAGTTTGTTCCTCACAGTTTCGCTTGCGGCTCCACGGAGGGCGGAAGGGTTGGTCAGGAGACAGAGGGTGCAAGTCTTTATTGTAGTTTTGTGGGAAAGAACGGACAAGGCAGCGTGGGCAACTGAAAGAGTTTAGGATTGGGTGGTCTGAACAATTTCCACAGGCTCTAGGCCCTAGGAGTGATCTTTAGTTACCCAGGATCCAGCCCTGAGGATTTAGGGTAGGAGGATTCGCACCTGGGACTGCCAGCCTGATAAAGGACGAGGTGTGGGTACGGATGCGGGATTGTTAGGTTGGCCCAGCAAAGGCCTGTTCTCAGCACCTTGGTTTGCTGTCTCCAGGAATTAGCTAACCCTGGGAGTGAAAGTCCCTCCTCATCTGCAAGGCTTTGAGATGTCAAAGCATCAAAAAATATAGAAAATAAAAAAAAACCTAACTAATACAGGGGTGAGTTCAGGGCACTTCCAATTCATGGTACTTCATGTGAATGACAGAAAGGCACCCCTGCAGATAGGTAGAGCAGGGTGCAGGGCAAGGTAAGGGAGTATGGGCTGGATTCCAGCCTTCCCTGGCCCCTGAGTCAGGTGCATCTGGGGCCGGGGAGAACTTAACAGCCTTACCCAGTAGCCCTGGAAAGGTGGCCAGATTTAGCAAATAAAAATACAGGACACTCTGAATTGCATTAAATCTGAATTGCAGACACACAATGAATAATTGTTTTAGTATAAGTATGGTGCATAATAATGCCCCATGTGATATTTGGGACATACTTATACTGAAATTCAAATGTAACTGGGTGTCCTGTATTTTATCTGGCAACCCTAGGCCCTGGCCACTTCTGCCCCTGAGTCTCCTCCTCCGACCATACTCTATTCGTAGGGTCTTGGCCAAGCCCAGTAATTACCCCAGGAAAGAAGAGAAGGCAGAGTTACACAGTCGGGGAAACAGAAAAGGTCAGATAAATAGAAACACAGCACGAGAGGGAAAAAGTGACACAGAGCGCGCGAGAAAAAGAAAGACACAGAGAGGTAGCAAAGAATGAGAGACAAAAAGCACACACAGAGGGAGCAAGAGCGATAGAGATGGGGAGTGGTGGCTCTCCCCACGCAGCCCCGCCCCATGCCCACGAGGCCCCGCCCCATCCCCACAAAGCCCCGCCCTTCCTCCTGCCCCCAGGCCTCACCTTGGAGTAGGTGGCCCCATTGATGACCTCTCCCTTCCGCAACCAGATGATGGAGGCCGCAGGCTTGGCGTTGTCTGCGTGGCAGGTGAGGTTGAGTGGGTCCCCCGCCCTCAGGCTGATCACAGGGCCCCCCAGGATGACCGGGTCATCGGGCGGCACTGCGGGGAGAGGAGCAGAGAGGTCAGGCTGAGGGCACCCTTGGCCTCCGGCAGGGCTGGCAGGCTCTGGGCTGGGCGGATTTTATGGAGCCGCCGACAAACAATAATTATCATACTTTAATAAAATGTATAATCCCCTTGTATTCTAACTATAATAGCAACAACAGCAGTAATCTCTGACATATGCACTGCATGTTTATTTGCAATGTTCATGCCATCATCTCATCCGAAGCTCACGACGCGCCTGTGAGGGGACAGGGCAGGCATCATTAGCCTCGTTTCACAGATCGGGAAGCAAAGCGCCGCTGCCTAGATACTATCTGTACTTTCTTTCTTTTTAACTTCTCTCTCTCTCTCTCTCTCTCAAACAAAGCACTGGCACATCTGTTGTCTGATTTAATCCTTACAACAATCTTGCAAAGTAAACATTATTATTATCCCAATTACACGGATCCGGAAATCGAGGCCCAGCAGGATTAAATGACTTGCTCAAGGTCGCTCGGGGAATGAGCAGCATCAGCGCCAGAGCCAGGGATGCCACCTGGGTCCTCTGACACCTGCAGCTCCCAGCCAGCCCCTTTCCTTGCAGGGGGGCAGGTGACAGGTGAGGGGACTCCTCGGAAGGCTGAGTCAGTGTTTCAGACGGCTGTGTGACCCCTGGCATCTCCTGAGTGCCGGATTCTTCCGGAGTGGCTCCAACTGCCTCATCCCAGAGTCGGGGATCTCTGCTGCCCACTTCTCCCGCTGCAGTTCATCACAGGGTGGCCGGAGACTTGTGGCTCTCGAGATGGGAGTGCCACAGGGGAAGGACATCCACGGCAGGGGCTGAGGCTCCCACCCTGCCCAGCTCAGGGCCCAGTGCCTGGTGGCATAAACTCCATAAACATTTGCCAAGTCCCTTGGAGTCACCCCCTGTGATCCCCACGGTGACCATGGGATGTAGGATGGGCAGTTATGATGATAGATGACCATCACTTGGAGAGGAGGCCCAGAGAAGTTAAGTGACTGGCCTCAGGTTACAGAGCCTCTTCTTATGTTCGTGCTTATGGACACAGGGAGGGTCTCAGGCCTCGGCAGCTTCCTGGCTCTTCTCCCTGGACAAACCACAGAAGGGGAAGTTCTCCCTGGAGACCACCTGATGAATCTCTGGTCTTCCTTCCCCAGGGAATGGCTGGGTGGGTCAGTGCCGGAGGCCTGGGGAGGGCTGAACCGCATGTTTGCTCGGTGAACGAATGAAGAGGAGACTGGGTGATGAGATGGGGGTCCCAGCACAGAAGACCTTCTTTGCCCAGTTGCCAGGGAAAGTCTATCCTTCCACCCAGGTCCTGTGTAAGTTTCTGTACTATGAGCTCAGAGAAGACTGATGCAGCAGAACCAGAGAGCAGGGCCAGGCCAGTTCTGACCTAGCAGGCTGTGCTGTCCAGCCTCTGCCCCTCAGGGCACGTTCCCACAACCTGCCTGGCTTCCCTCCCCTGCCCGGGGCCTCCCCCCACCTGCCACTCTCCTGGTGCATCCAGGCTCCTCAGGAAAACTCCAGGTAAACACCCAAAGCTGCACACCTTCCACTAGTGACCTTGCCCTGTTCCTTCCTGGCCTCGGAGGAGGCGCGGTTCATTACTATAGCCCAGTGTGTGCCAACCCCCAAGTTTCCATTTTCTGAGGAAAAATAAACCATCAGGGCTTACAAGACGCTATCATCAGCCCCAGAACTCCACCCGAGATCCTGGCCCAGGGAGGAAGTTGGCCTCATCCAACCCGGCCTGACCTCCCCAAGGGGCTCGGGGCTTAGGCAGATGTTGGCTGTGGGCTGGATGATAAGGACAACCCCCCACCCCCTGCCCACCCCAAACTCCCTCATCAGTGCCAGAGGCCTCCTTGGTGCTGGTGTGGCCAGAGAGCAAAAGGGAGGCTGACGTGGGCTTTCCACAAATGGGGGGTGGGTGTGACAGTTGCCGATGAGGGGAATTTTGTCTCTATGCAACGGGCTGGGCCGGAGGGCTGGGCTGGGGCTTTCTTCTGTGGTGGCAGCTTTCTCTCCATTAGGTGCCCAGGATGGAGTGCTCTGGCTGAGCTTGGGGAGAGCCAGGGGAGATGGAAAGAACCATTGGCAGCTCTGGGAATAGAAGAAACACCTGGCCGTCCTTGTCTCCGTGGGTTCCCCAGTGAAGAGCCAACTGGTGTGGTCTTGTGGCGAGTGCCCTAAATCAGAGGGTAAATTGGGGAAGCTTGTCCCTCCTGGTGGCTTTATTTCACCAGATACAACATATGAAAGGACAATAGGAGATCTGGAAAGTTCTCTGTGGCGCTGACATTTCTTGGGTCCGAGGCAGTGGTTCTCAACCTTGGTTGCGTATCATAATCTTCTGGGGGCGGTTTAAAAAAAAATCCTGTTGGCAGTCCCAATCTCTGGAGGTGGACCCTAAGCACCAGGAGTTTTTACAACTCCCCGGATGATTCTGGTGCGTGACCAAGTTTGAGAACCCATGGTCTCTGGGCCTTTGCTCAGGTGCACAGCACACTGTGATCACAGCATGGAGCCTGAGGAGGGCTTTCTTGAAACCAAATACAGTGAGGGGCCAGGCTTCCTTCTTGCTGCCTAGTGCTGTGTTCTGGAATATTGGATTAGAGGGCGTGCAGAGGAGGGGAGGGGGGAGGAGGACCCTGTTTTGTGAGTACCCAGGCGCGCGCACACACACGCACACTCACACACACGCACGCACACACACACCCCCAGCCGCAGAATGGGTCCTGATTATATCTTCCCAAATAAGTGGTTATCATGCGGTTATTCATGTAGCTATGCATTATTGATTGGCCTTCGCCTCGCTGCACACCAGATGGGGTAGGAGGGGGTGCGGATGGGGCTGGGGTGTGGGGGTGGGAGTGGGTGA
The DNA here is from genome assembly GCF_018350175.1 of Felis catus. NCBI lineage: Eukaryota > Metazoa > Chordata > Mammalia > Carnivora > Felidae > Felis > Felis catus. The sequence goes on from NC_058377.1 coordinate 23,375,925, forward strand.
GGAGGGAGGATGTTTGGGGGCCACGAGGCTGAATAGAAATCAACAGTCGTTCTTGGCAGCTGTTGCTTCGATGGAAGGGGGCGACTCATTACGTCTCCATTCAGGCCTGGGTCCTGGAGCTGGGACTGGGGCCCAGGCGGAGGGGTGGGGGGTGGGGGGAAGGCGCCAGCCGCCCAAGCCTGGAGATGCATTATTCATACCTCGCCCTCACAGGATTGGTTATTATCCTGAACCACTATAGAGTTTGGTCTCCTAATTTTTAATCACAGGGAAGGTGGAAGCGTTAGCCTTTTGTGATTAATCCGGAGATAAAAATAGTTGACTGTTTTGGTGTTATGCTGGTTGTCAGTCAAGAAGAAACGCGTTAACTGTTGGGTGACTGAGGCCCGAGGAAGGCCCGAGTGCACCCCAAGCAGAGCCAGTCTCCAGAGCTGGATGTTGGCCCGAGGAGGGGCACAACCCTGCCTCAGGGGCTGGCTCCTGGGCGCCGCTTGTGGAAGGAACGGATCATGCCAATTCCAGCCTTACCACTGTGGGCTGCTTGGCCCACGCACTTTGCTCTCCTAGCGTCCAGGGTTGGGGCAGGCGGCTGCGGGGGGGGGGGGGTGGTCTCCCCTCTTGCTCTGCCCTGCAAACTGTGCCACACATGTGGGTGGGCAACATGGGGCACCCGTGTCTCTCGCTGCGCCGAGGGGGCCCTTGAGGACTTTTCTCGGAGCTCTGCTGCGAAGGGCAAGGGGGCTTGTGTGGCAAGGTGTTGCAAGGAGATACGGTTGAGTTCCACCATGACAGAGGAGGAAACTGAGGTCAGAGAGCACAAGTGCTGCCCAAAGTTATCGGTGAATGAGGGCAAAGAAGCATGGACTTGGGCTTGGGAAGTGCCTCTTGGCTCCACCAGCGGGGTGAAGCTTTGATCCGTTTTATATACCCGAGGCTCTTTACACCGTCTTAGGGAACAAGAGATTCTTTGCCTAAAAGCCACAGCTAAAAGCTGAGGAAGCACCAGCCAGCCCCACAACTAACTCTAAGAAGGGATCCTGCGATCAGAAGGCCTTGAGCTTCTGGACTAGAGCATAGGCTCCGGGTGACCATCTGGCTGTTCTTCCCACAGGCCACCAGCTGGACAGAGGGCAAAGTGGAGCTGGGGTCAGAGGGTTTCTGCCCTGTTCTGAAAGTGCTCACTGCCCCTGCCCAGTGACTATACAGCATGAAGCTCATTTGACTCATTGGTCTTGGTTTGCTCAGTTGGCCAACCTTACCAGAACTGGCTAGGAAGATGCCCTTGGTGCCAGGCCAAGGGCAGCACCATGGGCGTGTCCTGCCAAATCCAGTTGGTCGCCTAAGTAGGCCCCTGACCACGCTTCTGGGATTCCTCAGAGGCTCCGTCAGCCCAGATGGGGCCTGTCAGCCGACAGAGGCCAGCAGCAGGGACACAGAGGGTTATTCTGCCCAGTGGTTGCTGCAGAAGGAAGAGTGGGAGGTCAGCCAGGCCACCTTCCTGCCCCCAATGGCATGGCAGAGCACCTCGCAGACGCTAAGCTAAGGAGGGCAGCTCTGGGTCTCGTTCAACTCACACACAGTGCATTCTCCGCAAGCGTTCTATTAAAAACATGAATCTGGTTGTGTCCCTGCTCGGTTTCAAACCTGCCAGTGGCTCATACTTTACCTAGAACATAGTTTGAACTCCTCTCTGTTGCCTACAAGCACCTGCACCTTCAGCCCTGGGCTGCATCTGCGACTGACTTCCACCACCCCCTCACCCACTCTACCCTACCCACCGCCTTCCTGTTTGCCGAACAAGCCAAGCTCACCCCTGGCCCAGGCCTTGCCCTTGCTCTTCTCTGGAATCTCTTTTCTGTATCCTTGTCTTGCTGGCTTCTTCCTGTCAGTGAGGACACAGCTTAAATGTCATCTCCTCAGGGGGGCCTGGCCACCCTGTACAATAGCCCCTCCATTATTCTCTGTTAGATCCCCCCACTTTATTTTCCTTATCGCCAGGTTCATTTATTATCTGTCTTCCCATATTACAAAGGAGGCTTCCTGACACCAAAGAAAGACCTTATCTGTCCTGGTCATTGCAGTAATTCTGTGTCTGGATCAGTGCCTGGCATATAGTAGGAGCTCAAGAATTTGTTGAGTTAATAAACTAAAGATTGCTGGGTGGGAGGTCTGTCATGGGCATTGACTTTTGGGGTCAGCACTTTTTACCCTCTGTGTGTGTGTGTGTGTGTGTGTGTGTGTGCGTGTGTGTGTGTGTGTGGTGGGGTAGAGTTGGGGATGGTGGACGAGTGAGTGTTGGGGGGGTGGGTAGCAAAAAGGGGGAGCCTGCTAGCCCTCCCTGGGACAGCAGTGCAGAAATTCTATGCTGCGACGCTGGGGGACTAGCTGCTTCCTGTCATTTCTGGAGAGGGCAGCGTGGGCTGGAATGGCTTGGGGGTGGGAGCGGGGGTGGTTCTCAGCCTGTTTCGAGGTAGCACCATGCCTTCTGGTGGAGGAGGGACACCAGCCCAATTTGGATCATAGGCTGGGGAGAAGGCTGTGGGCTAAGCATGGTGACAGATTAGAGACACTTGGCCGAGAGCAGGATGAGGTTTGCTGCTGACACTGCTCTTCTTTGTTTTTAGGCATTGGTGTGCAGCCCCAAGGGACCTGGGTGGGGTACGGTGTGGGTTAGTTCATGCTGGGAGTGCCAGAGCTGACCCCACGGAGGGAGAATCCCCGGGCTCATCTCTTGTCTCTACCTTCAGGCTGTAGGCCAACCAGCGTTCAGCATTATTCCCTTCTACCTTCTGCCCTTTATCCTTCCCTTTCGTTCATTCAGCCTCTTCCATGTCACAATCTGAGTATAAGATGGTTGAGTAATACCAGACACAGCCTGCCCTCTTGACGCCGATGGGGAGACCTTTGTTACTCAAAGCGTGCGCCCAGGCTGGTCCCGTAGCCGCTGCTTCACCTGGGAGCTTGTTTAGAAATGCAGATGTTTGGGCTCTACCTCAGGAGCTCTGGAATCACAACCAGCATTGAAAAAAGACCCCAGGGGTGCCTGGGCGGCTCAGTCGGTTGAGCGCCCGACTTCAGCTCAGGTCATGATCTCACGGTCCGGGGGTTTGAGCCCCATGTCGGGCTCTGTGCTGATGGCTCGGAGCCTGGAGCCTGCTTAGGATTCTGTGTCTCCCTCTCCCTCTGTGCCCCTCCCCTGCTCATGCTCTGTCTGTCTCTGTCTCTCAAAATGAGTAAACATTAAAAAAAAAAAAAAACCCACCCCAGATAGTTTGTATGTATTTCAGTGTTTGAGGAGCACTGCCCTGGTGGGCCCCTAGAATAATTACAAACTGATGAGAGTGTTTTGAAGCAAGAGCTCATTGGACAATGAGAGCACATAGGGGGCGTTCTCCCTTTGTTAGTGCCCTACTCCCTCCAAGACTTCCTGGCACTTAAGTCAGAGAGAGGGTATACGCTGCTTGCTGGATCCTGGGTTTGAAGTCACAGCCCAGCGTGAGCATGTTTCAAAACAATTTCCTCTGCCCAGGGCATCTCCTGAACTTGGAATGCTAGAGTTCTCGTTCCCTGTCTTCTCCTGGGTCACTGTGACCCAGCCTTCAAGGCGTAGCTAAGGGATTTCCCAGTCCCTGAGGTCTTTCTGGAATCTTTGGCCAGGGCTGGCCCAAATGACTTTTGTCTGTGATCCCAAAGGATCCTGGGCATTCTTCTATCTCGGTAGCTAACCTGGTCTATGGACGTGATCTGCAGGTGTTTGTCTCTCCCCTAGACTGCAACCTCGTTCATCCTGGATCCCCTCCACCTGGCATAGCATCCGCCTCTCGGGATACCCCATATATGTTTGCTGAGCTGGACCTGGCTTGAGTCCATTACTTTACGAGCTGTATGATTGTGGGCAAGTTACATAATCTGACAACCCTCACCCTCTTATCGGAAAAGTGGGGTAATAAAGATACCTGCGGGATTATTATGAGGATTACTTTTATGATAGGAAGACTTCAGAGAGAGCTGTGTAAAGGCTTATGCAAATACTGGTTATTATGTCCAATATTTTAAGAATAATATCTAGTTTGGGTGCTATGTGAAAGACACTGTGCCAAGGGCGCTCTTGTTTTATCCTCATTATCCTTGCAAATAGGTACTAACTGGGATCTCCATAGTGTCGAGGAGGATACACGCTCAGAGAGGGCAAATCACCTGGCGAAGATAACAGCAGATCAGCGGTACGGTTGGAATTTAGATCCAGGTTTCTTTGGCCCTGTAATATTTTCTGCTAGAGTCAGAGCCACCCACAGACCTACCCGTAAAGCTGTGGAAGCCCTTCCCAGGCCTTCCCACCAACCCTCCTGCCCTCATCACGATCACTCATGATGGCATATCCCCACTCGGATGCCCGACAGGCTCTGCCTATGCCTGTGAGCTCCCCTCCACAACCCGACTTCAGAGGGCTCTAGGAAGCATAGGCCTGGCTTGCAGCTGGTGCTTGAGAGATGTTGACTGAGGGAGTGGATGAGTGATTTTTGCTGTTCGGATCCGCCCACTGCTCGCTTTTGTCATTCTGCCCTGTTGTCAGGTTCTGGGCCATGGGTAACCCCAGCCTCCGGTTTCCTCCCTCCCATGGATGCGCCACCTAATGGCCAAAGTACAGAACCACAGGCCGTCAAGACAGGACAGGGAATGTGCCTGTGTTGGCAGAACTGCTTCTCAGCGCGGGTTCAACATTCACTCGGAAAATTTGGATTGAGCACCCACTATGTGCCAGGCCTGGTTTGAAGCTCTGGGGATGCAGAGCTCCTGCCCTAGCGGGGTTTACATTCTACTGGGAGAGACAGCAAATGAATAAACCCACAGTGCAATGTTGGGTTGATATAATACAATGCTATTAAGTACTAAGAAGAAAATAAGATCAGGTGGGGAATAACTAGATTCTGAGTTGGCTCCAGGATTCTCTCCTGGTCTTCTCCTGTCCTTCCTGGATGTGACTTTCTGTCTTCTTCCCACCCTTAACTGTTGGTCTTGCCCACGGTTTGCCCTTGCCTGGCCCGTGTCATTCTACACACGGTCTATGGAGAAGCACATTGCTTTCCTGCAGACTCGGCCAACATCTGTGTGCAGATAAATCCCAAACGCGCATGTTCCCCGTTTTGGGGAATGGCACCATCATTGAATTAGCAAAGCCACAAATCTGCGAACCTTTCTGGATTGTACTCTCCTTCATCCTGTATGGCTAACCGTCCTGGATAATTCTTTGAAATACCTTTCAAATTTGTTTCTCCCTGTCCATTCTGGACAGTCTTCCTGGCTAAGCCCTCAGCATTTCTTGCTTAGATTATAATACCTAACCCCCTCTCCCCCAGCTGCACACTGTCCCAGAGTGATCTTTACAAATGTCTGGTTATCCATCCATTCCCGTACCATTTGCCGAATATCTAGCATTCCGTTGTTTAAAATCATCAAAGGTTCCCCCCCTGCCATCTGGATCAAGTCTGAACTTTTAGGCTCCTTCCAACCTCTCCAGCCTCATTTTCACCACTTTTAAACTCAAATTCCTTTTTTGGATAAGAATGATCTGCAATTCTTGGAATAAGTCACTCTTCCCCAATTGTCCCTCTCCCTTTGTTGGGCTAACTTGAAGGTCAAGCAGTGTGGGTTCAAATCCTGGGTCCTTTATTTATTAAAAATTTTTTAATGTTTATTTATTTTTGAGAGACAGAGAGAGACAAAGAATGAGCAGGGGAGGGACAGAGAGAGAGGGAGACACAGAATCCGAAGCAGGCTCTGGGCTCTGAGCTGTCAGCACACAGCCCGGCGCAGAGCTCAAACTCACAACTGTGAGATTATGACCTGAGCTGAAGTTGGACGCTCAACCGACTGAGCCACCCAGGTGCCCCCTGAGTCCTTTACTTATTAGCTTGTGGTCATGGGCAAGTTGCTTAGCCTCTCTGTGCCTCAGTGTCCTTTTCTGTAGAGTTGGGAATATGACAAAACCAGGATTGCTGTGTAGTTGCCAGGATCAAGTGACCTCCAGTGTGGGAGAGCACTTTGCCAGTGGTCCGACCTTGTACAGATGTGGCAATGTAATTGGTTCTCCAAGCAGAAGGCGCTCATTCCCTTGAAAGATGATGGGCAAGGTGCCTGGGGCTTAGAAGTCTGATGCTCTGTCTCTTTGGGAAAGTAGAGGTCACTCTCCTTTTTTGCTGCCCTGTCCTCAGCAGGCATTGGGTGAAGACCCGGATGCCCACCCCCACGGGGTAACCCCATGCTGCTCTGCCTGGCTTGGCTTCTCCTTCCTAAAGCACCCCCACATTCTGTGCCCATAAAGGTAAAGCCATTACTGCTAGTTGGCTACAAAGGTGTGTATGAGCCCAGCTGACTCCATGTGGAGGAGAGATGGGCCATCTCAGCTGAGCTCAGCTACATTGCAGACTCACTAAATCCTGGAGTTGGGGGTGGGGGTTGTTACACAGCAGAAGCTGACTGATATACTTAGTAGTAACGTAGCATCCGGTTTGCTCCTGCAAGACTGTCCGAATCTCTGCGCTCCTGTAGTAATCTCAGAACTGGGCCCTCATCACTGACTCTCTCCACTCCGCTCCTTTTCACCTCCGTTTACAGCCAGGTAACTCTTCTGGAAGCCCAGTCTCTACTACTCACAATGTCCACTGGCTCCCCAGCGCTCCAGGATCAAAACCAATTCCTCAGCATGGAACATATTCAAGGTTCTCTACAGTTAGGCCTTGTCTCTCCAGCTCTTTCTCTCATGCTTTAGCTGGACTCATTGTTTACCCCTCTGCAGGGACAGCCTGCCCTTTTAGAATGACATGCTTTTGTTTGTGAAGTTGTCTCTTCCGGAAATGTCCTTACTCTGAGTCTCAACTGGCTGGAATCCCAGCCTCTCTCCAGTCAGCTCAAAGCCTACCTTTGCCTTGTTAACTCTTGGTCATTCTTTAAGTCTCAGGTTATTGTCACATCCTCTAAGAAGTCCCCTCTTGATCTTAGTCCCTGCCTCTCACTGTCCTAAGGCCAGATGCCACCTCCGTGAACCAGGGCTGTCGGCTGCCCCGATAGCTGTGAGGTTCTTGAGGCCCAGTCCTTGCCGGGTTCTTCTCCCCCCCCAGTGTTGAGTATCCAGCCCACAGTGAGAGCTTAGTCAATATTTGTTGACTGGTGCCTTGCCTGCCCCAGGGGTGTTGAAGCAAACTTTTCCTTCTTCCCTAACCCGGTGCTAGTACCTTTTACACCGGCGCTCACCACAACCTGCATTTATTTGTGGACCAGTTTCAGGTTCCCTACTGCTCCAGGGTAGGAGTCTTGATGCCTTTTGCATTTTCCCCACCACCTAGCACATTACCTTGGACACCGTCATAAGAAAACAATAAAAATAATGAGTAATCGTTACGTGGATTGATCTAGTTACCATACTTGCAGAACTTACAGGACTTCGAGAACTGTTCTCGTACTTTGAAGGTAATCATTCAATCCTTGCAACAGCCCCGTATAAGGCAGATACAGTCATGCATATTTGAGAAATGTGGAAACCGAGGCACTAGCTCATCTCGGAGGTCCCCTGACTCCAGTGACCTGCAAAGGTTCAGGATGTTGGGAGGCCCACCTCTCCCTTGGAGCTCCGGATGTGCAGGGGCTAAGACGGCAGGCAGAGCGCCTGGCTCGGCTCCTGGCTCCCAGCTCGTGGCTGCATGACTGGGGGCGAATCACTGAATTCTCTGTGCAAGATAATCTCTATGTCATAGATACGATAGTATCTGTTTCATTGGGCTGTTGTGCAGATTGAATGAGTTACTGCGAGTGCCTTGTTTCAGAGCTTGGCACCGTAGTAAGAACTCTGTACATGCTAGCTCTTGATATCACTGTGTGTTCAATAAGGAACTCACATGGAAACAGAGAGCAGAGTATTGTACGTGAAATAGCTTGTTTCAGTCCCTCGTTCTGCACTTGTTCCGTGCCCCCAGCCTCAGCCTTCCTAGATGTCATGGTCAGCACCTTGCCTCTTAGCAAAATGAGGAGGAGGTTAGAGGCCAAAAGGCAGCACAGAGACAGAGATGGGATGGGCAGGGGACCCTCCAGGGAGGAGGGGGCCACGGTGGTGGGGTGGGGGCAGGGGAGGCAGAAGTTGGCAGATGCCACGTCAGACAGACAAAGTCACGTGTTTCCCCCCCTCAAATTAGGAAGGGTGAGCCTTCTGTTTATTTCGAATTAAACCCTGAAAGAAGGTCTGAGCCATCTCATCAGTGAGGCGCTGTTTGCAAGGAGACGGATGATTCATTAATACTGAGCAGAAAAAGAAGCCACAGGATGTATGCAGAGCAGAGGGAGGGAAGACTGTGGTGGGGAGGGGGAGGGCAGCAGACGGCAGGCTCCACGCAAACAGAAGGGCGTATGCGTGCATGTGTGTGTGTGTGTGTGTGTGCGCCCGTGTGCGTGCGTGTCCACGGGAGCACCTCGCACTGGTGGGTGATGTGTGACCAGTGAGTGGAAGCTGGGGAGCGTGGGAAGCTTGAAGTAGCCCCTGTGGCGGCCAGAGGGAGAAGTCACCAGGGAAAGGGTGTCCCGTGAGAGCAGCCGCAGAAGGAACAGTGTGCCGTGGGGGAGCATATTGGGACCGCGGGCACAGGCAGGGGCAGGAGGGGAAGGCAAGCAGAGGGCGTGGGTGTCCTCCTTGGGCCACCTGGGATGGGGGCTGTCCTGCCAAGGAAGGGACCTGCTCCTTCCCCAGCTGGGCTCCTGTGCAGATGGCCACAGGGCAACGCGAGCGCGTTTCTCGATGTTGTTCGCAGGAAAACACGGGCACGAGGCTGCCTCGTGGTGTCCGTCAAAGCTCTCCAGCGAGTTCTGACCTTGACTTGATTTTGGAGCTCACCTGGTCAACACGGATGGGTCTGGGGGAGAAACCTATCATGGTGGCATGGGCTGCTGTTTACAGATTTCAATCTCACGGTGGCCTCTTGCTGTGGGCCCTCGAGTCCTTATTGTACAGATGGGGAAACTGAGGCATCGAGGCCCATGCACTTGTGGCAAGTTACACAACTCACAAGTGGGGGAACCAGGAATCCGGCTCGGGCCCTGCGAGGCCGGCGGCCCACTCCTAACCTCAGTGCTGTGTGGCTGCTTACGTACGAGAAATCGTCTCTGTGCCCTCGGTTGCTTTCACAGCTTCAAGGCAGCCATCCTGCCCCAGCAAAAGGCTGGTGGGACTCAGGTCCCATAAATAGAAAGCAGAACCGATATGGCTGGTTGTGCTACGGGTTCCCATCTGGCAAGTCAGCCTCCTCAAGTGGCTGTGTGGCTTTTGCTAGGGAGGGAAATGCAGCCAGGAGGAAACCTTCTCTACCCGGACCAGGAGCCTCAGAAGGAATTACAGACATAGAGGGGCGCAGGAGAAAGGGTCACCTCATTAAGGGATTTACAAAACCAACATAAGAAATTCCAATAATTGGCTTTTAAAACGAGGGCTTCCGAAGGCTGCTTTTGCATTATGAAAATGTGCCTATGTTCCCTGTCACCGTTGGCTGGAGCGGCGAGGGGGAGGCGGCGGGGGGAGGGAGGGGGTGGGAAGAGGAGAGGCGAAGTGACAGGGACAGAGAAGTCCAGGGAGGGGGACAAATAGGGAAAGACAGGCAAAGAGCAAAAGAGACAGAGTGGAGACGTGCAAGCCACCTGCTCAGGAAGGAGATAAATGTGAGGAGAGAAAATACACCGTCCCTTGCAACAGAGAACCGTGAGACCAGACGGCCGCGTGCCAAGTCAGGAGAAAAGCGAAGTGCTTTCTCCAGGCCTCTTGCCACAGAAATTCATTTCAGGGAATCCCAGAAAACCACTAAGTGTACCTTTCAACTTTATGCAAATTTACCAAATCCACGATGTGCCAGAATCCTCAAGGAAAAAGTCAAAGTCTTTTTCTGATCTGAGCCTGTTTTTGAAAAGGTACGTGCCTCTAAATCTGCAAAAGGGCAACGCTTCTGGAATTCATTATATGTTAAAAAAAGTGTCTTAATGCTCATCTGTAGTTTAGCATCATAGATATTTTTGAAATCTCCTATCTTTCTCATTTTTCGCGGAGAAGAGACCACACTTCTCCTCAGGAGCTGGAGAGTGCTGGCGTTTCATATTCTGTACAGAGGGTACATTCTACGGGTGACTGTGCCCGCATCACACTTGATGCCAGTGGAAGGCATCTAGAGTCTGTTGCCTCTTCGCAATTCCGGGGCATCCCTGGGAGAAATCTGGTTATGTCCAGCCTGTGGAGGGCTCATGTGGGATTGTTGCGGGTTGGGCTCCTGCAAGCCGACTCTGAGATAGAGATCTGCAGAAGCCTAGTGTGGAGGCCTCTCCGGACCACCCTGACAGGAGCGAAGAAAGCAAGATTGGACAGGGCGGCCACCTGAACTCTGATGGCAGCACCATGACGGTCTGAGCAGATCCTACAGGAGCTGCGAATCTGGGACGGACCTTAGGGTCATCCCATTCCGGGGCACAGGGCTGGCCTTCTACTCTGTGGGGGCCTGTCATTGGAAGGGGGCTTCCTCCCTTTAGCCACAGGTAGTCCCCAGAGAGGGACTCAGCAGATGTGGCCATCTCTGACACACTGGCAGCTAGGGAATGAGTCTGTCTCTCCTCCTGTCCTGAAGAGGGAAGAGGAATCTTGCTGGTACGTCATGGCATCCAGTGCAGGGGTGGGACCCATAAGAGGTGGGGGGTAAGGCCTCTTCTCTGAGTGTCCCCTTTTTCTCATCACTGTTGAGGTGGGGGTGGGGTGGTGTTGGCACCAGAGTGCTCTGTATCAGAAGACGTCCCCTCAGGGGCAGAGCTTGGGTAGTTGGCAAGGAGGAGATGATGATCCCTACTGTGGGGTGTGGTCCTGCCACTAGGGCGGGGAAGGACTTCCCATCTGACTCTGGTTATCCCCACAGCTAGTGTTTGGGGCCACCCGGCCCTTGCATCTAAAGCCCCAGGGGAGCAATGTATGTGGGGTAAGGAAAGAGCAGTCTTTGCTCTCAGACAGAGTTGGGAACTGTGTTACACGGTGACCTTGGACAAGTTTCTAAACCTTCCCGGGCTTCAGTTTCCTCATCTGTAAAGTGGAGCTAAACGGGCCTCGCACGGCGCAGGACCAAATGAGGGAATGTAGGAACCGTGTGGGGATGTAGCAGGTGTTCGGCGGTGGTGGTGGTGGGGGGGGGCGGTAGCCGTGAGCCAGGTCTGCGCTAAGGTGACCCGTGCCTTCCCACGGGTCAAGGCAGGGTGTCAAGAAAGCTCAATCAAATGTATGGTTTGCAAATGCGTTCTCCCAACCTACAGGTGGCCTTTTCGTGGTGTTGATGGTTTCCTTTGCTGTGAAGGAGTGTTTTAGTTTGATGTGGTCCCCACTTGTAGAATTTTGCTCTTGTTCCTTGTGCTTTTGGTATTATATCCAGGAAATCGCGGCCAAGGCCATGCTGAGGATGGCTCCGTGTGTTTTCTTCTAGGAGTTTTAGGCAAAGTTTCAAGTCTTGTGTTTCGGTATTTGGTCCATTTTGAGTTCATTTTTGTGAGTGGTGTAAATGCGGGTCCAATTTCATTTTCCTGCCCGTGTGTATCCATTCTTCCCAACACCACTTACAGAAGAGAATGTCCTTTCCCCATTGAGGTTCCTTGGCTCCCCATAAAGTGTTAGTTGACCATATAGGCATGGGTTTATTTCTGGGCTGTCTATTCTGTTCCACTGATCTGGGTGTCTGTTTTGATAGCAGGACTATACTGTTTTGATTACTATAGCTCTGGAGGATAGTTTGAAATCAAGAAGTGTGATGTCTCCGGCTTTCTTCTTCTTTCTCAGGATGGCTTTGGCTATCCGGGGTCTCTTATGGTTCCATGTAAATATTAGGATTTCCTTCCTTCTTACGGCTGAGCAATATTCCATTGTATGTACAGACCACCTTTTCTTTATCCATTCATCCTTTGGCAGGCAGGTTGTTTCCGTATCTTGGTTATGGTGAATAATGCTGCAATGAACAGGAGAGGGAAGATATCTCTGCGAGATCCTGATTTCAATTCCTTTGGATATATACCCAGAAGTGGAATGACAGGACCATACGGCAGTTCTGTTTTTAATTTTTTGAGGGACCTCCATACGGTTTTCCACAGTGGCTGCACGAATTTACATTCCCCAAAGTAGTGCCGGAGGGTTCCTTTCTCCACATCCTCCCCAGTACTTGTCATCTCTTGTCTTTGGGATGGCAGCCATTCTAACTGGTAGGAGATGATAGCTCATGATGGTCTTGATTTGCATTTCTCTTGATGATTAGTGATGTTGAGCACCTTTTCATATGCCCATTGGCCACTCGTATGTCTTCTTTAGAAAGCTGTCTATTCAGGTCTTCTGCCCATTTAAAAATTGTGGGGTTTTTTTCTTATTGAGTTGTATGAATTCCTCATATGTTTTGGATGTGGAGAAAGAAGGTATATATAATGGAATACTATTCAGCTATGAGAAGGAAGGAGATCCTGCCATTTTTGACAGGATGAAACTGGAGGGTATAATGTTATAATGAAATAAATCAGACAAAGAAAGACAAATACCATATGATCTCACTTATATGTGAAATCGACAACAACGTAACTCAGAGAAACAGACAGTACAGCGATTGTTACCAGGCATTAGAGGTGGGGGAAATGGGGGCGATATTGGTCAAAGGGTATGAACTTCCACTTATTTTTTTATTAAAATTTTTTTAAGTTTATTTTTGAGACACAGAGAGAGCGAGTGGGGGAGGGGCAGAGAGAGAGAGGGAGACACAGAATCCCAGCAGGCTCTGCACCGCCAGCATGGAATGTTGACGTGGGCCTCGAACTCACAAACCGCAAGATCATGACCCAAACCGAAACCAAGGGTCCGAGGCTTAACCGAGTCATCCATGTGCCCCTGAACTTCCAGTTATTAACAAGTCCTGGGGATCTCATGTACAGCATGGGGATTATGACTAATACTATTATATTATATATTTGAATGTTGCCGAGAGAAAAGATCTTATATATTCTCACCACAAAAAGGAAAAGGTAATTATGTGATTGGACGGAGGTGTTAGCTAATGTAATGGTAGTATCATTTCATAATAATGCTTAATGCGTCAAACTAACATTGTATACCTTAAACTTACACAGTATTATGTCAATTATAGCTCAATAAAGCTGGGGGAGAAAAGCTCAAGTCAGACACTAATGTGCAATGTAGGAGAAACAACACAGAAAGAGCGCCAGTGTCTCATGCTGACAGCAGCCATGAATGATCTTATCAGATCTGCCCAAGAGTGCCATACGGGACAGGTTAAGTTGTGACAGGTGCAGAACGGGGGGGGGGGGGGGGGGGGAGTGGCCCGGACTGGAGAAGGATGCTCCTCGGATTTTTCTCGTCTTTTTACTAACTTCCCACTTAACAATACAGATGGTGACGACGCTCCTGGGGGCGAGCCACTGTGCCAGGTTCTCCCCCCACAATTAACCCACTGTGTAGTCACCCTCCCGTCTCCAGAGGCTGCTCTGTCTGCCTGGAATGCCTGTCCCTTCCTTTCTGACTTGTGGATGCCTATGTGACCTTCAGGTTCTGCTGAAACGCCACCTCCGGACTCCGCTGGACTATGACTGAACATCTGTAGGGCAGGGGCCAGTTTTGTCTCTGTGGGTCCCGCTGTCCAGCACAGCACCTCTGCCAGAGCTGTGGGGCTGAGCTCAGGGTGAGACTCTGCTTCAGTCCTGCAGAGTTTGTGGGTGGCTGGGTGGAGGTGCCTAGCTGGGGATCACTTCTTGAGGGAAGCAGCCCTGTTATGTTCCTCCTTGTCTCTCCTGTCCCGGCTGAGAGCTTGCCTAGAGCTGGTGCTCAACAGATGAGCACTGAATAAATGAGAGAAGAGTAAAAAGAAATGCCCGTGTGAAGGGGGCTACGGACAGGAAAAACTAGGCTTCCAGATGGGGATACTTTGATAGGGGGTAGATCTAGAAAACACTAATAAACACCGAGACGTATTGAGTACCTACTATGTTCCAGAAAGGCCCATATGGTCCTACTGGCATTCCATGTTGGGGAGATACTGGGATTTGGGGCTTTATAAGGACATTGTTTGGAGATAGCTATAGGCTTTTGTTTTTTAATTTTTTTTAATGTTTATTTTCGAAGGAGAGAGAGACAGAGCATGAGAGGGGGAGGGGCAAAGAGAGAGGGAGACACAGAATCCGAAGCAGGCTTCAGGCTCTGAACCATCAGCACAGAGCCCGATGCAGGGCTAGAACCCACGAACTGTGAGATCATGACCTGGGCTGAAGTCGGATGCTCAACCAACTGAGCCACCCAGGCGCCCCTAGAGGCATTTGAATCACTGACTTTGGGACCCAGGACAGCTGGTGTCTCTTGGCTTTCCTGAGCCTTCAGACCAGTCTTTTACCCTCTGTGTTCCCCACTGTCCATCTGCCACCACCCCTTTCTCCGGGACCCATTGGCTGGGCTGGTGACACTTGGATTCTTAATCACCTCCCTTCCCTTCTCTCTCCTCCAAGGCTTCCCTTTCGCTTTGATTAGCACTTGACTCGCTGTAGAAAGTTGTCTCTGCACAGTGGATGCTCTATATAAAGAGACAGGGCAGCGCTGAGTTGCTGTGAGTGTCCTGGGATCAGCCCAAGTCAGAAAATATGGGTCTCAGCTCACATCTGTATCACTGTCATGGTGATACATGGTAGTCTGGGGGTGTCAGAGCTGTATGTATTGGTCCAAATGCAAGTGGGTCATTCAGGAGGAGTCCATTAGCTGCTCTGAGGAGTGGATGGGGTGAGCTCTTCATTGCTCGTTTGAGGTGAAATGTATTGGATGTGTCTTCAAGCCAGTCAGCTCCCCGTGATGGGCACTAATGTTGGTGGCCAGAGGCACGGATTATCCAAATCTGGTCTGTAATTGAAAATATCATTTGCATTTGACTTTGGAAGGCACTGTGTGAGAGCATGTGTGCGCTGGGGCGGGGGGAGGGGAGGAAAGGCAGCTGTACTTTCTGGTATGTTTATTTCAGACTCCCGTTAGGGTTGATTTGCATTTGCTGGACACGATCACTGGGAGAGGGCGGCAGAGTTTACTCTGCATGAGGCCTTCCTCAGCCTGCACTCGTTCACACGGCAGGCCACCGGGTCCCACAGGTACTCAGAATTCCTGAGGACTAACATGCTGTCTCCGTGAGCATGCCATCAGGCCAGGACGCAGTGCTGTGTTTTGAGGCAGATCTGGGGCTGCTTTGTGGCCTCCCCTGTTACTAGCTGTGTGGCCTTGGGGCACTTAATTAGTTCTCCGAGCCTGTGTCTCCATCATAAAACAGAAGAGGTAATACTACCTACTCTGAATGGTCGGTGGGCTGGTTCTATGCAGTGGAATTCTATGAGCCCTTTCTTCTCTCTTCTCCAACCTCATCTCCCAAAGAATGGTTCTGCCTCCTCCATCCCCTGCCGGATGGTAGTCTGGGGGTCCGAGAGGCCAAGCAAAGTCCGGAACAGTCCTCGTGGCCAGGCAGGGAGACCTCTGGAGTCAGAGGGTGGGCAGAGATGGTCATTTGCTCTTAGGGAAGCAGGGGGTCATTCACAGTCCCCCTTCCCAGGGAGGGTTTTAGAGAAAAGAAGGGGATGGTCTTTCCTTGCAGAACTGGGATGGGGCTCTGTCTGGATTTTGTGTCCACTCTGTGGTGAAAAGGAGGCCGAAGTGCAGAGAAAGGAGGGCTTCCGATCAGCGTGAAGCTGGAGTCCCAAAGATGAGACTTGAGTCTCAGGGCCCCTGCCTTCTAGCTGCATTTACCTGGGCAAGTCTCATCTCTCCAGTCCTCAGTGTTCACAACTGTAAAGTGGGCATAACAGCAAATATTGTCAGAGGGTCCTGAAGGCCAAGAGAAGATGAGCGAACTTGTGAACACAGAACTCGGTGCAGGCTTCCAGAACTATGGCCAGGGCTGAGGAAGGGGTGCTGCTGTGGAACTGCTTACATGTAGGTGAGGAGGCACTTTTGCACTTCTCCCATTGCTCTATGGGGGAAAAGAAAGCCCTCTCTTCCTGAGAGGCTGGCTGAGAACGAACCCAAGGCCACAGGAGTCTGGCTCAAGGCTGCCACATGGCTTCCTGCTCTGCTCGGGGCTCAGCTGTTTGGCTCCTGTGTTTGCCTCTCCAGTCAAGGTCTGCGGCAGGTAAGGAGGCCTTATCAGGAGCACCTGCTTACATCCATCCCCAGAGCAAAGACCCAGGTGTGTGAGCATGGGCCGCACGGAGACTGTCAGGGCGGAAGGCCCTCAGGGCCGTTCTGATCCCATACTCTTCCCTTATTTGACGGAGGAGAGAGCTGGCCCAGAGATGGTGGGTGACGTGCCCCAGGCGAAACAGCAAGTTATCACCTCTCTGGTGATAGAGAGGTGCAGCACAGATTTGTTTTTTCAGAAAGGATGATTTCAGAATCCAGACTTCAGTTTCTTGTCTTCAATGAGCCAGCCTGCCTTGCTTGCCTGTTTCCTCAGGACTTATACAGTACAAGGATAATTTACAGATGGAGATCCAGCAGCAGAGGGCACTGATACGTGGAGAAGGGTCAGTAGACAGTCTCCTTCTGCGCTGAAAGGGGAAGATGGGCTCAAATTGCAGCACGAGGGATGGAGGTTAGACGTCAGGAAGAACTGTCGTTAGAGACGCAGCTAGGGGAGAGATGTCCTGTCTTTTTTTTCCAAAGTCCCCTGGCCCCCAGGTCAGAGAGGAGTTGAGTGCGATGTGCAGACATGACCCTGGAGCAGGAGGTGACCCTGAGGCAGGGGGATGGACCTGATGGCTTCTCAAAGCCCATCTCAACTCATGTCCACTTACACACTTGCTCATTAGCTTTCCTGCAGTTTCTTCCGTGCTCCCAATTAGCCTCTGTCTATCCAATTCTCTGAGAGGTGTTTCTACTTGCAGGGGAGGGGAGAAGAGTGCAGGGGCCGGGGCGCAGGGGAGGGCGAGCCTACTGACTTCCCGTCAGACAACATGCCTCTGCTCCTAGCCGGCTCCTGCTGTTGGAGGGAAACAATCACTGTGCAATTTTTACAGCTTCCGACCAAACTTTGATCATTTAACTCTGAAAGGGCCTTTTCTTGCGAATGGTTCATGCCTCGACGGTCATTAATGGTGAAATACCAAGATGCCGAAGGGGGCTCGGCGGTAGGCTATGCAGGGGAAGATTTTGTCTTCTTAGCTGCTCTGAACCCCCAGCTCCTCCCTCCCTGCCTTTCTGATGCTCGGGAGAGAGATGTCAAGGTGCAGCCCCAGAGCCCTGGCTGGGAGCCAGCGGCCATAGGACTAAATAGAGACCTCCTGGCAGGACAAAGAGGCTGGTCTTCCAGAAAGGATGGACCACGGAGTGAGGGTGGAGGAATTAAGTTCGACAAGAAGCGGAATTTTCTGAAGCTGCACTCAGTGACCAAGAAGGCCGTAGAATAGCCTCGGGTATTCGGGTCACCAGCAATGGGCCGTCATTCACATCCAAGGTTGTAGAGCCTCCTTGTGGGTTGTTTACCTATGACCCGGTGAGGCGGGGGTGGGGGTGTGAGTAGCCCTCCTCGACTCAGGAGGAAAACGCCCATAGGTGATCAGGTTGCCGCCCAACATCACACAGCGGGATTTGAGCTGGAACCTGAACTTCAGGTCAGTGGTTTCCCCGCAGCACCTGACTCTACCACCTGTATCTTGCTCTTACCATCCCCAGCTGGCCCGCCATGTGGCGCTCAGTCGCTGACCCAGAGCTGGCTTATTCCTCCTGCTCCTCCCTCCAGCCCTGGGTCCCGGGACCCTTTCCCGGTGCAGGCTGGGGGCAGGCGGTCCAGCACTCTGCTCCAACTCAGGGCCGGGTACAAAATGTAAGGACGTGCCCCTCCAAACCTCAGTCATGGAGAGAAATAATACTTGAATAAAAATTTAAGGGGCGCGCCTGGGTGGCTCAGTCGGTTAAGCGTCCGACTTCGGCTCAGGTCATGATCTCTCGGTGTGTGAGTTCGAGCCCTGCGGCGGGCTCTGTGCTGACAGCTCAGAGCCTGGAGCCTGCTTCGGGTTCTATGTCCCCCTCTCTCTCTGCCCTTCCCCTGCTTACACTCTGTCTCTCTCAAAAAATTAACATTAAAAAAAAAAAAGGTAAATCACAACTAATGCAAAAACATCCGTGGTGAACAACATATCACAATTTTAAATAAAGACATGATTAATTAAGCTGAAATCCACTTAAAATGATTTAAGGGGATCACTCGGTTGAGAGAAATGATCAAATGTGGCAATTCTCTCAACGAAAACGAGGTAAGCAAAGAGAAGGAGATGATATTATTACTTGTTTGCTCCCATCAAAGCCAGGAAAGCAGAATGACCGTAAACTGTCTTTGTTGTAAATAAAGTATTTAAGGCTGAAAATAATACTGTGTGTTTTAGGAAGCCTGCTCCTAAATGTTTCGATAGTTTTTCAAGTACTTTAACGTTCTAAAAGGAAAATTAACCGCTAAAAAATTACGTAAAATCATGGGTACAGGGGTACACGTTTTCCCTCTTGCCTCAGGCTCCAGGATGGTTTGGCTTGGTGTTGTTACTAATCCTGTCTCTAGCTAATATTTTGACATTTTATTCAGAAATTAATGATTTTTTGCATTAATTCTGATTTTGAAAAATTCTGCATTAAAATATCACATGGCTTCCCTGAGCTTTTTGATGTCTCTCAAATTTTGTGCCTCACCCCAACCTTGGTCCCGCTTCAACTACTTCCCCAGGGAGGGGAGCGGCCTGCTTCCCTGTCCCTGGCAGGGACAAAATGCAGGCCGACGCCTCAGAATCTTGGGACCCACCTGGGGCATGTTCAGGCCCAGAAACGTCCTAGGGGACGTGAGCACTGGGGTGGGAGCAGGCTGCCAAGGGAAGATGGATGGGCTCCCGAGGCTCTACGGATAGAGAGGGGCAGCCATTCCTGAGGCCATCCATCAAGTTCTCAGTGCGCTGACACACCTTAATCAGGCCAGGAGGAACCTGGGCCTCAGAGACCGGGAGGCAGGGAGAGGTCAGAGGCACCTGCAGGCTTTGAGCTAGTGCCTGATGGGGTAAGGCTCAGCCAGGGTGGCCAGGCTGTGCACTGACCAATTCCGGGGAGTGCCATACACTTTGCCGGTCCGCCTTAGCTCCTGTCCTCCAGGTAGGACCCAGCTCTGCTGCTCAAACCCTGGGCTGGGCCGGGCTGGGAGCTGTGGGCTGTGGGCTGGGAGGGGACTACAGGAAGGCAGTGGGGGAACGGAAGCAGATAGAGGAGCACGGCTCAGTGGTGGGCCTACAAACTTGTTCTTTTTTGTCTTCTCAGTGGCTTCCCCCTGTCTGCAGAATGGAGTCTGAACCCTCAGCTTGACTTCAAGGCCCTCTGTGACCTGGTGCCAGCCTCCCTTGCCCTCTGACCTATCAAAGTTTCTCCATATGAACCGCCCACCTCTCCCCACCTCCAGGGCCCTCCACCTTTCCTGGATGACCCAAGTGGTTCATGCTCCAGATCCAAATTCTGCTTCCCCCAAAGCCTTCCCTGACTGTCCACATCTGTCCCTGTCCCACTTACTCTTTCTGGCCAAGTTTCCATATGGAACCGTCTCGTATGTTTTTAAGTCAGCTCCCCAGGCAGACCCGATTCTCTGAGAGCCTGCATGACTGCTTATACCTGGGTTTCCTCCTTGGAGCCTGGTGCCATGCTGGCCGCAGTGCCTTAGGGATGAGGTGACCCTGTGTGTGCCCTCAGACCTATTGAGTGGAGTTGAGTGGAGGGTGGGGGGCGGGGTGGCTGCCTGAGGAAGGGGCCCCGTCAGTGTCACAGTCAGGACCATGGACAGGAGGGAAGCTCAGAGATCACATCTGGTCCCTCTTGGAGCCCGTGTGGGTGCCCTCTGCTCAGAACACAGGGGTTCCGGTCCTGATATCTCAAGAGCTCGGGCCAGATGCTTCGATGTGCCCTTGACTTTGTTCTGCCTCTCACACCCCTATTGTTGTGGCTCGACCATGTGAAGATGGGGAGATCTCATCTCTTTCCACACCTGTGCTGCTGCTACCCCAGGCAGGTCACCATGACCTAACTTGGCAGTGGCTTCCTAACTGATTTCTGCAATCATACTTGTCCTGCCTCTCCCACACCCCCCGGGGAAATCATTTTCACAATATGTCTCTCCTCTGCTCAAAGCTTCTGTGGCTTCCCTATCTCAGAGTAAAATCTGAGTTACTGTGGGCTACAAGATCCTATAAGATCTGGCCCGTTGTTCCCTCTAACCTAATTTCTATCAGTCTCTCCTTTATGTACTCTGTGTCAGCCACACAGATCTCTTTGCTGTTTCTGGAAAATGACAAGAACACTCCTGCCCCAGGGCCTTTGCATGTACTTTTCTCCCTGTCTGGACTGTTCTTTCTCTAAACGTTTGCTTGGTGCGTTCTCTTCCTCTCCTCTTTAGTTATATGTTACTTACTCAAAGACGACTTCCTTGATTATCTAGATAAAACAGTACCTCTGCACCACCCCTCTCCCTCTCCCCCTCCTCACCCTACTTTGTGTCGCTTTATGGCACTCACGACATGATACAACTGTTTATCGTCTGTCTCCCTCCAATGGTAGAAGCTCTGTGAGAGCAGTAACTTTTCCTGTTTTGTGCACTGTTGTGTCCTTGGTGCCTAGAATAGCGAGAGCACACAGTAAGTGCTTAATATGATGAATGGCTACTGACTGCAAAATGGGGGCCAGAGTTCTCCCATCTGCATGTGGGTGGATGGACTACATTCTAGCTCTCATGCTCCGGCTGAAGGCCCCCTCTGCACCCCCTGGTCCCGACTTTGTGTGAGCTGAGCACTTTTTACTTTTCCAATAGCTTTCACATACAGGATCTTATTTCACCTCCTTGGCGACCCCTGGAGGCTCACAGTGGTGAAGTGAGAAGCTCGAGGTCACCTGTGAGTTAAGGGTAGCGCCCCGGGCAGAGCTCAGGCCCCTGGAGCCCAGCCTTATCATCCCCCTTTTTCCAGGGAGGCCCTGTGGCCTGATCCACGGGTGCCCTTGTGGGGCCCGTGCCCAGGCCAGCTCCTCGGGACGCTGCTGAGCAAATCCCTCGTCTCTCCCTTCTGGGCCCAGCTCCAGTTATGAGTCACTGCTTACTCACTGCTCTGGCTTGTTTTACGATGAAGGGTGATTATAATAAAGGCCATTAATCACAGGGAATGATGGCTCACACTTGGGAGTTCTCCAGCCTGGTTTTGCTAAAGAGCTCGGGATGCTCGCACTCGTTTCCAGCAGCCTTTCTGAAGAGCGGGGACAGCCAGGGATGCGCGTTCCTATTTTACAGTTAGGGAAACAGGCACTCAGAAAGGTGCAATCACCTGCCGTGGGGCTCAGGTTGGGTCTGGGGAGGGGCTGGAGCCATAGTGTGTCAGTCAACCAGCATTCCAAACATCCCACCCCACCGGACAAAACCCTGACTGTAGTGTTTGGCGATTTCTACGGCGCGACCACTCCCCTGATGGCCCCCAGTAGCTACCAATATGCCACCTACTGGGAAGAGAACACACCATTGGCTCTCACGCACAGTACCAGCCGCCTCCAGCCCACCCCTGGGCCTGTGTGATGGCTTCTAACGTCCCTTCAGAACCTCACAGTCTGTAAACACTTGGACATACAGCACTCACCTGATTTTTGTAACAACCTACTTATTTATCTATTTATTTATGTATTTATTTAATTATTTATTTATATATTTTTTAAAGTTTATTTATTTAGAGAGAGAGAGAGAGAATGAGAAGGGGAGGGAGAGAGGGAGAGAGACAGAATCCCAAGCAGACCCCACGCTGCCAATGCAGAGCCTGACGCAGGGCTTGAACCTACGAATTGTTAGGATTATGACCTGAGCTGAAACCAAGAGTCGGATGTTAACTGGCTGAGCCATCCAGGCACCCCAACAGCCCTTTTGGATGGGCAGTTATTATGTCCTTTTATCAGACGAGGCTGAAAGATGAACTGCTTTGTTGGAGGTGGGAGGGGAGGGCTCTGCTCTCTTGCTGCGGATGCAGCCAGGACAGGGGAGGAGCAAGGGGCACCAAACCTGGGTGGTCCTCCAGGCGCTCCTCCATCAATCAGAGCAGGCCTCGGGCCCCCCAACGCACTGGACGGCTGCTGCTGAAGGTAAAGCTGCCTGACCTTGCAAGTGACCTTGGCGGTCATGCATTTATTCCACGGACCTTACTGAGGGCTGCTATCTGTTGGGCCTGTGCTAGGCGCTGGGTGCAGACAGCAAGGACACCCAGGCCCTGACCACAGGGGACATATAGACCAGTCCGGGGAGGGACCTACCCAAGGCAGGACTGTGTGTTAAGTGCTGACACAGGGAGATGCAGGCACATGGGAACCTAGAAGGGATCTTAACCCGACTGGGGAGCTCAGGGAAGGCTGGGGCCTGAAGGGCCTCTGTAGCATGCAGGGTGGGGGCGTCGAGGGAGAGGAGTCTAATGCAGAGGGAGGTGAGAGACAGTCATGTGAGCAAAGCCTTGGGGGAAAATGACGGAGGAGGGGGCGCGCAGTGGGGAGAAGCTGAGGCCAGAGGGAGTTAGGCCTTAAGTCAGACGCTTCCCACCCTGGGCCTCTGGTTCTGCATCGGTGGGTCCCCAGTGCCTTTCCAGCTCTGACCCTCCACGGCCCGATACTCTGAGAGTGCTCGGTCTCTGGGAGTTTGCTGGAATCTGCGAATGTGGAGTGCCACGAGGCAGATGCCAGCCCGGCCAGGGTCAGTCAAAGCCACATTTGGATTCAGGATTCTGGCAAACCGACCTCCCGTTGGCTGGTCTTAAATCCCGGGCTCTCCAGAGCTCAGTGGAGGCAGGAAAGACAGCCGTTGCCCTTGCCCCGCCTTCCCGTCCCCGGACACAGAGCAAGTCCACACAGGGTGGGGGTGGGCTGGGGTCAGCAAGTGCCACACGTGGATTCTGGCCCTAAGACACCAGGGCTGGTGGGAGCCAGCGGGGGAGGCCGTGTGTCAGGGAGAGAGGAAGACCGGGGCTCCCACATGCAGATGGCTAACAACGGGGCAGATGGGCGGAGGCCTCACTCAGCTGGGGTGCCCCAGGGGGCAACAGAGCACTTCTGGTGCATTTGCCAGTGGGGGCTAGACACGCAGTTTGGAGCCCTAAGCGGCCATGTGAGAAGTTCACTGCCCTGCAGCCACCATGCTGAGACACCGTGAGGACAGACCGTGCACAGATGGAGAGAGATGCCCGGGGAGCCCCACACTCCAG
Source organism: Felis catus (assembly GCF_018350175.1). Taxonomy (NCBI): domain Eukaryota; kingdom Metazoa; phylum Chordata; class Mammalia; order Carnivora; family Felidae; genus Felis; species Felis catus. The sequence continues at coordinate 23,399,229 of NC_058377.1, forward strand.
TCCAGGCTTCAGGTGCACGAGGAAAGGAGACTTTGACATGACCCTAGCCCCTCCTACGTCTGATTGCAACGAGACACCCTGAGCCGGAACCATCCTGCTGGGCTGGTTTTAACTCCTTGACCTGCACAGACTGTGAGAGCTAATAAACGATCACTGTTGTTTAAAGCCCTTGGGTGTGGGGTGATTTGTCACACGGCAATAGACAACCGGAACCGATTTTTGCAGAAATGGACAGCCCATCTCAAAGGTACCTGTGCTCAGAACATTGTGAGGCACTGTGCTGTTTGTAACAGGCTTTCCTATACATATTCATCTTTCTTTTCATAATAGCCATGAACACTGGCAAGGCAGGTATTCTTAATTCTTGTAGAAGAAGAAATGGAGGGTCAGAGAGGCTGAGTGATTTGGACAAGGTCACACAGTACTAGGGCTTAGGAATGTGGTTATGAGTCCGGTGCCTTCTCTACCACACCATGGCTCCTTGCCAACGCACTTCTCAACTACATGAGAATCCAGGTCTTGGATTCCCCAGTGCAGAGTGAAGGGTGGGTATGATGGACGCAACAGGAAAGAAGGCCTCGAGGGAGGTAGGGTGGCGTGGAGATTCCCAGAAAAGGAGGTTAAGCCCAGGGTAGATTGCCAAGCACTGAGGGCTAGCCCTGGCTTGCTTTCTCTCGAGATCAGAACTCTGAACAGAAGCCCCCAGAAAGGCTGGGTGGGGGGCAGACATGAAGACTGGGTGCCGGGTGTGCTGGGCAGGGAGCCAGGCCTTGGGAAGCAGGGCTTGGCCCACTGGGACAGACACAGATCCTAAGTCCCAGAAACTTCTCTCTGGACCCCCAGGAGCTGGGGCCACCGCCCCCCAACCCCTCCTAGTTCACCCAGAACTGCTTCTTGGAGGCCCAGGAGGATGGGAGGGACTTGCTGGGGAGAAACCAAGTGGTGCAGGGAGGGGGGACCTACTCTTGAAGCAGGGGTAAGGGCAGAGGAAAATGTACTCCTGGATCCCTCTGAGAGTGCCTTCAGATAGCAGGTCAAGTACTTTGCCAGAGCTGGTGCATAAATTAGCATGCTTTATACAGGGGAGTATACTCTGCATGTGCCCAGGCCTAAGGGCCTATTTGGTGGTTGTGTCTGCTCGTGCATGTGCATTTGCGTGTGTGTGTGTGTGCGTGAGTTTCCTGTCTTCACCAAAACAACGGAGAAGGGCCGTTGCCTGTGTGCCCAGCATCTCTGCTGTCTCTCGCCAGTACGTAGCACGTCAAGGGTGTTTCAAACAAATCATTCGGGTCTCCCCAGTGCCCGAGCCCGCAGGCACCAGACCGATCACGTAATGGCGCACTGCAGGTGTCCCAAGCTTGCCTCTGCTCGTCAGAATCAGCTCGGGTTGCCTAGGGCACTCTTTATGGATAAAGATGCTCCAGGCCAGAGAAGGAAGGTGTCTTGCCCCACGTTGCACAACTGGCTCTCAGGTCTCCTCTCTCCGAGGTGATCCATTCGGATGGAGAAGTTATCCACTTGTTTGCCCGGTAAGGAAACCATGCTGAGGGCACCCACGTGAGTGCCCAGGGAAGGGTGGCCGCATCTCAGCTGGCATCTCTTCCCCACGTGGGGCCTGCTGCTCTTGGGGGCGGGGAAGCTCCTGTCCTGGTGCTGGATGGGGGTTTAGTGCGGTTCCTCCTTCAGTTACCAGTGCTTTCTCTGAGTCAAGCCTGGGGCTGAGCCCAGAGATTCCCAGATGACTAAGCCATGGTCTCTGGCTTCCAGAACCCCTGTTGTGCGCATAGCCCTTCCCAGTCCCCTGCGGGTAACTGGGGCAGGTGTCTGGCTCAGAGGCAAGTGTCTTCCCCATTTTACAGACGAGGAAGCTGAGGCTCAGAGAGTTCAAGCGACTTTCCCAGAGTCTGTTAATCAGATCCACTGCCTCACTCCGGGCTGGATTGGGCTGGTGAGCGGCAGGGGGCAAGAGGTGGGGTGGGCCATCAAAACCCCCAAAAGCCCAAGGGGCACAAGGGGGGGGTTCAGCTTCTTCCCCCAAATGATGTCATCAGCTGAGACACAAAGGAGATAGTTGAGGGAAAAAACGCACATTTCCACACTCTGAGTTTCCCCCTCATTAATTTTAATCTAATTTGATCACAACATTCCTCGGTAAACAGCAGCCTCCTTTAATAAGCCGGGCTCTTCCCCCCCGACCCTGCAATTGTGTTCCTAATCAGCCAGTGTATCAGGAAAGACTCACTGCTAATTGTCGCCAGGCCTTGTGCTATCCTGTGTGTCAGGTAAGGGATGGCAGCGAGAGATAATTATAATCAGATCTAATTAGTAATTATAACAGATCCCAACTAGAAATTGTTTTCAGTTAAATATTCCCAGAGAGGTGCTAATAGTCTCCGGGGCATGCTGACTGCCACAGACACAGGGGGAAGGGGCTCGTGGGGGTGCAGGCGACCTCGCACCCGTGATTTTCATCCTCTAACCTTCTAGCGAGTACAGGAGACTCTGAGAGAATGCATGGCTCATAGGTGAGTCTATGGGGGCGGAGCTGCGCCAGCACTCGGGTCCCCTGGCTCATGTGACCAGCACTTTCCCCCGTGCTCTGGGGTTGAGGTACTCCGCACAGCTGCCCACAGTGGGCCTTCAGCAAATACCAATCATTAAATGGCTCGGGATCCCGAGGTATGGAAACTTCTGATTATTAGAGAAACTGTGCATTGCTTAGGCATCATGGGATATTTGCTGCTAGAATCATTGTTGAACTGAATGGGATTCAAGGCATTACATAGGAGTCCCCTGGCTAATAAACGCTCCAACCCCACTCCAGTACCCCCGCCCCAGCACTTCCCCTTTCTAGTCTCTAGCAAGTGCTTCAGCAAACTCTTGGTTGTCCTACTTTGTGTTAACCAGTATCTAACTAACCAGCACTTTCCTGCCTTCAGATCCAGGCCCCATACACCACATGGCTCTCTTCCAGGCACCACCAGATCAGATGAACTTTCTCAAACACCTACAGTGGTCCCCACTGCTTATAACCCAAGGTTCAAACTCTTTGGCATGGCTCAAGGCCTTTTCCTATGGAGCCCCATTTCCTATTACACTTCCTCATCTAATCTATCACTTCCTCATCTATTCCACTTCTCATCTATTCTATCGCTTCCTCTTCTACTTCACCATTTCCTCTTCCACTCCATCGCTTCTACTCATCTACTCCATCACTTCTTCATCTACTCCCTCACTTCCATTCATCCACTCCTTCACTTCCTCATCTATTCCACTTCTCATCTATTCTATCACTTCCTCTTCTACTCCACCATTTCCTCTTCCAGTCCAACACTTCTACTCATCTACTCCATCACTTCATCTACTCCCTCACTTCCATTCATCTACTCCATCACTTCCACTATCCACTCCATCACTTCCCTGTTCCATTTTTACTCATCTATCCCATCACTTCCTCTTCCACTCCATCACTCACTTCCACTCATCCAGTCCATTCCTTTCTCATCTGCTCCAGTCATCTCTGAACCCTGGCTCTTCCTTCAGAGTATGCTAATTCTTCGATGTCTCTGTGCTTTTGCTTGTGTTCTTATGATTACTTTTTCATCCTCTTTCTACTAAAATCCCATTGATTCTTTAAGAGAGAGTTCAAGAGCCACTTCCCTTGGGAAGTCTTCCCAGATTTTCTCAGTTGAAATGAACACTTTCTCTGTATTTTGCTTATGTATTCAAACACCTCTCTCACTCTGCCTCATATGACAGTAAGTGCTTTATATGTTTTTTTCTCTCCTGTGGCTATAAATTCCTCGAGGGTACAGATGATGTTTTACTATTTCTGCCTCTCCCCTTGGTATCTGACACTTTCACACACAGCAGGAATTTAATAAAGATTTGCTAAATAAAGGAGTGAATGAATTAACGGGAAGCTTCTACTCAGTGACCGCATCATGGTATTCATGCTAACTCCTGGGAAGCCGACCTCTACATCTCCAGGTCTAAGCCTTTGAGATGGTCCCTACTATTGGATGCTGTTGGGCTGTTGGGAGTATGATGAGATGGAATTTGGTGAGAGGACCCAGGAATGCCTGAGTCCCATTTAGACCGGCTTTCTCAAAGCCACATGTGGCTACTGAGCCCTCGAAGTGAGGCTAGTGTGACTGAGGAGCTCTATTTTTAGTTTTATTTGCTCTTAATTCCCTCGAAATTAGAATCAAATAGCCACTTGTGGCTAGTGGCTGCTGGATCAGCACAGCTCTAGAGGCTCCACCGTGAGTCCTCTGAGACCCTATTATACAGCCCGGCACAAAGGGTGTAGAACCAAGGGCTATTTTGTGTCAAATGAGGCTAGCCACAAGTTATTCTGGAGACTCCAATTAGTTTCAGTTGGAAAAAGGGACATAGTTTTAGCGCATTCTTATATTTTTCAGTGCTGATGGGGGTCTGATGTTGATCCGATAACTCTCTATTAACCAGGATACAAGATTAACTAGGGAAATGCCTCTCCCGACGATGTTGGGGAAGGCGAGAATAATTTTACTTAATTCGCTGCCTGCCGGGCAGATCCTCCTACTCCAGCTTGTCATGGGTCCAGTTTATGGGGCAGGCTCTGTCCAGAGCATTTTCATACTAGGCAGTGACTGGCAGGAAGAGAGCTCAGTCACAAGTTCTGGGCTCCTTACAATAGAGCAGCTGTTAGTGGGGAAGGAACACGCTGTCCACTCATCTGTGACAAATTGATTAATTTGTCTAAATTCCACTTATGCCTCAAACCTCACCTCAAACCCTCCTTCGAGCCCTCCCTCAGTGACTTCGCTAGTGTGGCTGGGTGCTGCTGGCCTTCTGTACCCCTTCCCCTCCTCATCCTGCTTCTGTTTCTATCACCAGGCCAGGTGCATGCTGTGCGTTCCAGGAAGGCCGGTCCACACAGGGCGTTGGTGAGATCAGGGACAGAGGGTTTCAGTGTAGTGTGAATGCACCAAGTGGCTGAAGACAGCGACAATGAATGGGGACCAGCGGGCTACCACGCACTGAAGGGGGCGTCCACCACACCCTTGATGCCAAGCAGGCAAATGGTCCTGATTTGCCAGATCTTTGCAAGAGAAGCCAGAAATCTGAATTTTTATTAAAAAAATTTTTTTAATGTTTATTTTTGAGAGAGAGAGAGAGCGAGCACACACTCATGACTTGGGGAGGGGCAGGCCCCAGGTTCGGAGCTGTCAGCACAGGGCCCGACTCGGAGCTCGAACCCATGAATGGCAAGATCATGATCTGAGTGGAGGTCACACTCTTAACCCACTGAGCCACCCATGCGCCCCCAGAAATCTGAATTTTTAATGCAAGACCCTTCAGAATCTTAAATGTTGGCAATGATTTAAAAAAAACTCTAAAGCTATTCTGGGAGCAGCATGTCTACAGGGAAGGCAGAGTCCCAGCCTGGCTGCATGTGTAGGGCCCAGAGGCCTGTCCTGGGAGTGCCCCACCCCCTCATCTGGCCAGGACAAGATGGGACAGCTCCTCTGTCCAGGAGCAGTCTCAGAAGAAGCCATCCTTCCAGGTGGACACACCTTGGAGTAAAGCGATTCAATTAGGAACTGGTTCACAGTGAGTGCTGGAATCCTGCCTCTGGAGAACCATTTCCTGCGATGGATTTTTAAGACCAGCGGTTGGAGAATCACTCTTTCTCTCTCGTTTTCTCCCTCTTGGTGCTGTGTCTCTAGTCAATAAATAAGTGGGAAATAAAGGATTTGAGAGAAAATAGGATGCAGTCGAAAGGTAAATTGTGGGCTTAAAAGCCCCTGAGAGACTGCCACAGACTTGGAAATGTTTCCTGTTTTGGCTCCTGCCTCCTCTAAGCCCTGTTTCGGCTCTCTGATTTGCATCTCGGAAAGGTAATCTTGAAAACTGATTTCCCTCGGTTGCATTTCATTGGTGTAGAAACTAAACAGGCTGTTGCATTACAGTAATAACATCAACATTTCACCCACCTTTGCTTTAATTATTTTTCTGTCTTGCCAATGGAAGCCATTGGATAAGATTTATAGGTGGCGGGGAGGTGGGGTGAGCGGGTGTGTGTGGCTCAGATAATGGGCCAAGCTGATTTCCCCTCACTGGGTGTCACTGGTATAAAAACAAGAACTAAAAGCTTTCTGGCACTTAAGTAATAATAATGTCAACGTTTTACCTGCCTTTCCCTTAATTATTTTTCTCTCTCACTCTTGCTACCTGAACCTGTTTAGATAAGATTCCCGCACAGATAAAAGCCAAGGACTCTCATTCTCTTAAACAGATAAGCTGCTGTTTTTCTGTCGTTCTGTGTGGAAAGGGAGCTGTGGATGGCAAAAAGGCTTCCTCCCAGATCTGCCTGCGGAGGCTTCAGAGCCTGGTGACCCCAGACGGACCAAGGGCAATGTTTGGAGAGGAGGGCAGATTACTGTGAAGGCAGATGTGAGCCCTGGGAGGGCCACCCTGGTCTGGAAGGCAGGTGGGCACTAGAAGCCGGAAGTAGAGGTCAGGCTATCCCAGGATACCTGCTCTCTCCCCTAGGTGCTCCTAGGCAGGGGTGAGTGGGTCTCATTAAACTTGGGGGGGGGAGGGGTCCAATCACACATACCCTCATGCAAGCCCTCAAGGCAGTGGGGGAAGCTCCTGGGATAGTCCAAGCTTTTTTTTTTTTTAAACATTTATTTACTATTGATAGACAGAGCATGAACAGGGGAGGGGCAAAAAGAGGGGGAGACACAGAACCCAAAACAGGCTCCAAGATCTGAGCTGTCAGCACAGAGCCCAATGCGGGGCTTTTATTTTTAGGAAACTAAAGAAGTTGGTCTATATTAGTTATTAAGTTTTTGGGAGCTTACTGACTAAGCTCCTATGAGAATGTGGAACATTCCCCCAGAAATGCACCTTTACATTCAGAATTTTGCATCCAACTTTACAATTGGCTCTGTGCTTGACTCCTCTATTTCTCTCACACCTGTTGTCTCCTACCTCCACTGCCACCATCCTGGTCTGAGTACGCACACCTTTCACCTATATTAGTACAGGAGCCTCTTAACGGGTCTCCTTACTCTCTCCTTTCATAGTTTGTACTCAATTCGGCAGCCATGGTGATCCTTTCGAAATGGGACTTGGATCATCCACTCCTCGATTAAGAACACTTCAATGATGGTTTTTTCACTTAGCATAAGATCCTACTCCAAGATTCACAGCTAACTCCTTCACCTCTTCAAGTCTTTGTTCGAACGCCACCTTCTACGTGGAAAAGCCGAATACAGCTATGTCAATTAAAGAAATGATAACTTCTATCAAATGTTTAAAGAAGATATAATACCAATCCTTCGTAAAACACTCCAGAATGTAGAGGAAGAAACACTTTCCAATTCATTCTATAAGACCAGTATTGCCCTGACACTAAAGCCAGACCAAGATATCACAAGAAAAGAGAACTATAGACTATGGTCCGTCATGAGTATAGAGGAAAAGCCCCCAACCAAAAATTAGCAAACCAAATGCAGAAACATATAAAAAAGATTGTACACCATGACTAAATAAAATTTATCCCAGGAATGCATGCTTGGTTTGATATTTGAAAATCAATTAATGTAATATGCCACAATAACAGAATAAAAAACAAAACCCACATGATCGTTGCAATAGATGCAGTAAGAGTATTTCATAAAACCCAGTATCATTCATGGTAAAAGCTCCCAACAAACCAGGAACAGATGGAAACTTCCTCAACTGGATATAGGGTATCTATGTGAAACTTACAGCCAGCATACTTTATGGTGAAAGAGACTGGAAATAAAGCCAGTATGTCTGCTCTCACCACTTGTATTCAACTTTGTTCTGGAAGTTCTAGTGATTTCAACAAGGGAAAAAAGGCATCAGATTGGAAAAGAAGTAAAACTGTCTTTACTCTCAAACAAAATAATATATATAGAAAATATATAGAGAGAAAATCTTAAGGAATTCACAAAAAACTATTAAAATATAAAAAATGTGGTTTCAGCAAGGTTACAGGATCCAAGATCCATATACAAATATCGCTTGTGCTTTTATATATTAGCAAAGAACAATGTGAAAAAGAAATTATGAAAGCCATTTTATTCATGGTAGCATCACAAAGAATAGGATACTCAGGAAGAAAACAAAAGAAGTACAGGCCATGCACTGACAACTACAAATATTGCTGGGAAAAATTAGAGGTCTAAATAAATGGAGTGACATCCCATGATCATGGATTAGAGGACTCAGTATTGTTAAGATGGCAGTCCTCGAATTGGTCTATAGCTTCAACACAGTTTCTATCAAACTTCAGCAACCATATTTGCAGAAATCGCTAAGTTGATCCTAGAATTTATATGGAAATGCAAAGGAGCCAAACTAGTTAAAACCACTTTGAAAAAGAATTGGAGGAGTTACCATTCCTGACTTCAAAACTTGCTATAAAGTCATAGTAATTAGGCCAGCGTAGTACTGGCATAAAGAAGAGACTTATAGATCAATGCATCAGAATTGAGAGTCTGGAAAGAAACCCTTACATTTTTGGTCAGTTGATGTTTGACAAAGACGTGAAGGCAATTCAGTAAAGGATAGGCTTTTTCATCAAGTGATATGGGGTCAACTGGATAGCTGGATGCAAACATGATGAATTTAGGTCCTGACCTCACAAATTACACAGAAATTGACTTAAAATGAGCCGTACACTAAATGTAAGAGCTAAAACTTATAGAACTTGTAGAAGAAAATACAGGAGTCAATCTTTGTGATCTTGGGTGAGACAAAGTTCTTAGTTATAATATCAAAAGCACAATTCATAGCAGAACAAAAAAACGCTACAAAATTAGACTTGATTAAAATGAGAAGTTTTTGTACTTTAAAAGGCACGCTTAAGAAAATGAAGAGAGAAGCCACAAACTGGAAGAAAATGTGTGCAAATCATATATCTGATAAAAGACTTGTACCCAGAAAGTATAAGGAATTCTTCTAACACAATAATAATAAGGCAAATGGCCCAATTTAAAAATGGGCAAAAAGATGAATAGACATTTCACCAAAGAACATAAACATTGATAATTATCACATCAAAAGATGCTCAACATCATTAATCATTAGAAGAATGCAATCAAAACCATAATGGAATACCACTTTAAACTTGCTAGAATAACCATAATAGAAAAGCCAAACAGCAATGAGTGTTGGGGAGGATGTAGAGAAACTGGAACTCTCACAAACTGTCAGTGAGAACAGAATAAAATGACACCACCATTTTGGGAAAGAGTTTGGCACTTTCTTAAAAAGTTAAGCGTAAGCTTTCCGCATGAGCTAGTTGCTTCACTCCTAGGAATGTACCCATGAAAAAGGAAAACATATACCCACACAGCCTTGTATGTGGATGTTCACAGCAGCATTAAACTGGAACAGCCCAAATGTCTATCAAGGGGTGAATGGATAAACAATATGTGGTCTGTCCAAACAATCCTATTCAGCAATAACAAGAAATGAACTATGGATACATGCTACCCCATAGGCAAACTCAAAAATACTACGCTGAGTGAAAGGAGCCAGATGGCAAGGATGCATATTGTTTGATTCCATTTAGATGAAATGTCCAGAAAAGGCAAATCCATAGACACAGAAGGAGGATCAGTGGTTCCTGGGACTGAGGGTGGAAGAGAGACTGACAAGGAAGCTTTTTAGGGTGATGGGAATGGCCTAACAGAAGATTGTGGCAATGGTCTCTCAACCCTAAAAATCATTGAGCTATAAACTTACAATGGTTGAATTTAATGGTGTGTAAATCATACCTCAATACAGCTGTTAAAAAATAAAGGGAAAGATGAAAAAAACCTCACCTCTTCTGGGAGGTCTACCCTGATTGTTCTACCTATCCTTTCCCTAAGAAACTCAACTCCATAGACTCTGTTCTACTTTATTTGATAGCACTTACCACCTTCTAAGAGACGATAACATTTTAAAAAATGTTTATTGCTTATTGTCTAACTCCCTCCGCTAGAATACATGCTCCATGAAGCCAGGAGATTTGACTCTGTTTATAGCCTATCAGCTCTATACACTGATGTATATTCCCAGTGCCTAGAACAGTACCTGGCACATGGAAGGTGCATAGATACATGTTGGAAAATGGAACAAAAGAACCCTTGATTGGTGGATTCCTTCCAGCTCTGATTCTCTAATCAAGGTTAGGTTTGGTCTCAGTACAACTGATACCCAACTTGGTATTTGGGGCCGGGGCTGGAGGACAGGCAGGGCCGTCCCAGGTGACCCTGCTTCAGAGCCCAACTTTCTCTGTCTTGTAGAGTCAGAGGTAACTTGCTTTCCCTTCCATGCATTGCGCAGCCTCTGGCATATTTCCTTTCCTTTTCGACCTCAGTTGACCCACCTGCAAAATGAGGTCTTCCCACCATCCTAGAGAATGTGTGTGTGTCCATCTCTGTGCGTAGATAGAGAGAAGTGAGCAGAGGGTGGGAGGCAGAGCAGGACCGGCTCTTCCAGCGGGATGGCTGTGTGGCCACCATCCACCACTGCGGCTGCACTGGTGTTCCCGGCAGGGACCAGGTGATTTTCCAGCTGCTAACACAGTTCCTGACATATTTACATATGGAAAGTTCCTCCTTTCTATAAACATTTACAAACACCTTGATCGACTTGTGAAATGTGACATTCTCTTGGAAGCCAGCCTTCTTGGGCTGTGGGTCTCAGCTACTTATTTTTGTGAAATGGAGGCACCTGTGTGGGCTTCCGGGTGCCTTAGGAACCTCCCACTTGGGTAAATCTCCTCCGCAGGGACAGAATAATGTAGAGGCCCAGAGTGATGGGGAAAGGGGCAGTGGGCAGTCCTCTGATAATGAGACTTAATGGGAGGAAAATAGATGCTGTGGGTCGAGAGGTCCTGGCTCCCAAGACGCATCGGAGGAATGGGGGCTGGGAGGAAGCCTTCAGCTCATTGTGCAGGCCCCTCTCTGACTGTGGGGGTCCTGGGACAGTGTCGGGGCTCAGACAGGGCTCCTGGAATTCCTTGGGGCCAGAAAGAGACCTATATCATGGTGGTCTAGGATCCTAAGGGGAGGAGTCAGCAGAAAGTCTGAGCAGAATTTGGAAAAGGGGAGAGGCAGGACTTAGCAGAAAGAGCAAGAATTTTAGAGCCTGAAAGACCTGCGTCCAGATTCTGGCTCTTTTTCTTTCTTCTTGTATGACCTTGGGAAAGTTAACGGGTCTCTTTGTGCCCCAGCTTTCTCAACTATAAAAGGAGATGTGGGGCCTGCTGGCAGACATGATGGGAGACGGTGAAAGGATAAATACAGGCACCCGGGTGGATGACCCAAGGTTCCTGCAATGCCCCTCTCTGGCTGGACCTACCCTGTAGGTGCCATCCCAACACAGCACCAAAATAACAAAGCTCTGGCTGTTCCCACCGCTAAGATAGCTGTGCCTGTTTCCTCTGCAGGAACGTGCCTGCAGCCAGGCATCCCCCGCTACTGTGGCACCCTATGCTGATCTGGGACAGCAGGGATCTCCCCTGGGCTCCGGCCCCTGCCCACTCTCCCAGGGCCCTCTTTCTGGGACCACTCCTGTGAGTCTGCTGTGGGCGTGTGACTGCAGCTCTAACCCCCTCCTAAAACTACACCCCTCCCTTGCCCCATTGGCTGCCGGGGGAAGGCTTCCATTTAGTGGCATTTTCCTTTCTCATTTCATGCTGTAATGGAGATTCATTGCTAGTTTTAAATCCATAATTTGCCATGAAACCCTCGTCTCAGGCCTGGGCTGAGGTCGGAGCAGAGAAGCGGTGAGCTATTTTTACCCTTGGAGGTCTCCCTGCCAAGCTCAGCCGGTTTTGGGCTTTCCCGGGGTGGCCTTGGCCACGGCCCTGGGTGTGATATCCACGGTGCCCGGGAGGCCAGAGTCCGGAGAGAGGCAATCCATTCCTGGGTGGGACTGGCTTGTCCTGGCCCTCCCTCTCAGTTGGCTGCGACTCTCTTCCCCCTTCACTCCGTTTTTCATTAGGGGGGATCAATAGAGAAGTGGGGCTTCCTGCTGGGGATATCATGCTCCACCTACTCCATTCATTTCTGGGCCCGACAGGGAGGGAGGGTCAATACTTCTGTTGAGCTACCAAGATCTGTCCATGTCCCAACAGTGACAGATTCCCAACGGCGACAGTGTCTCCTTGTCTTTCCATCATGAGCCGGCCATGCTTTGAATTTTGTGTGTGTGTGTGTGTGTTTGTGCACGCGCACACACCAGTGCATTTGTCCTTGAGGTAAGGGGTCTGTGTGTGTGTAATAAGATTGATGCATGAACAGGGAGCCTTGTGCACGGCCAGCTGGGCTTCCTGACCGAGGACTCTGGTAAGGCTCCTGGACAGAAGTGGGCTCTTGCCTGTGCTTTCCCAAGCATGCAGGGATGCTGGAAGCCATGCCCAAGCCAGAGAAAGTAGCTCCGTGATGGCGGAGTGGCTGAGAGCCCCCTCAAGGCAGCTACGTCCTCAAAGTCACAGGAAAGTGGCTCTCATTTCACAGGCAGCCCCAAGCTGCTGGTTCCATGCAGGATGGGAAATGGCGGACTTCAGAGGATCAAGGTTCTAACTTTCGCGAATCTCCATGCTCTGAGCTCACGCTCCCCTTTGCTGAAGACTGGAGCCTGCTCAGCCTCTCCCAGGGTCACACTCAGTTAAGACAATGGAAGAACATATTATCTTTGCTCCTGAGAGCCAGGGAACAATAGGAACAATGTCCCCCAGGTCTGACCCCCAAACCAGGATCAATGAAGGCGGATCACAGTCAAACTGTGGCGTGGATTTGCATTCCATCCTTTCGGCTCCTGATTTTATCAGAGAGAGAGAGTGTGCGTGTCCAAAGCATCATTATCCCAGGTCTCGTGACTAAGACCCGGGCCTGCCATGCCTTCCGACCTCCAGGTGAGGGCCCTTGTCCTGGCTCAGACCCGCAGCAATGCCGGTGCCCTGGGTATGATCACCCTTCAGGGGTGCGGGGCTACCTGGGGAGCCACTTAGTGATGGGGTCACTGGGGGATCAGCAGAATGACGAACGGCGTGCTGTTGGGGGCCAGGAGCAGGAGGCTGAGCACCTTGTGTGTGCAGCAGGCCTGTTGGGCCCCTACGGCACCTCCCTGCCCACCCTTGTGCTAGTGTTGAACGCACGAGATGCTGGAAGGAGGAGGAGAGGGGCCGGCCCTGGGTTGGCCATTTGGGATGCCGCCTCCAGCCCGAGGCGGTGTTGGGCCGCTTCACAAGGTGGGTTAGTTCTCTTCTCACTGGCTGAGTCTGGGTAGGTAAGGCAGGGCGTCCCTTGCATCTGGTCTCTTCACTTCCTGCTTTGCCATCTGCCTGCTACATGCGGGCCGAGAGGGAAAGCAATGAGTTTGCCTCCATCCCTGACGGGCCCCCCAAGCCCTCTGGAGCTTGCTGGCCGTTCTGACACTGGGGTTGAAATGAAGACGTGGGAGGCAGGCAGGGGCTCCATTCCTTCCATGGCAGATTAGAGAACCAGGGAGACTGCTGGGGAGGGGGAGGAGCAGCAGGAAGGAGGGCCCAGAGTGACCCCGCTCTGAAGTCAATGCACCCTGGCCTGGTGGCTACAGGGATCTCCAGAGAGGCCCTCCATCACTGCGCCCCCAGCCTCCACTTGCCACCAACAACTGTTACGGGCAGTTACTCAGGGGGGTATAGGGCTCTCTACCCTCAAGGAGCTGATAAGATAATGTAGGAGACAGAGACTCTTAGTCAGTTTGAGGTAACTCAGGGACATCGCTCACCTTGTGACCTGCCTACGCAGGTTAGCGCGGAGTTAAATCAGGAGGGCCAAGAGGGGCGGGCAGTGTGGAGGGGAACCTGCTTCTGGCCCAGGGAAATGCTGGGGGTGGCCTGGGCCCCCCAGAAGGGCAGAGGAGCAGGAAGAGAGTGGGAAGGAGCTGGCGGCCGGGGTGGTGCGCTGGAGGGGTGGGGGTGAGGTGCATTAATAGCTCCGACACCAGCTCCCGTCTGGAACTTCAGGAGATAAGGATGCTTTCTTTGCTCCTCTCTCCCATCCCTGGCTTGTTTGCTGCCCCCATTTGGGGGGTGATTGCAGGGTAATGAATGTGGCAGGAAGCAGGCACGCAGCACAAATGAGATACGGCACCTAAGACCAGGCCGGGGCCCAGGCAAAACACGCTTAATAAGGAGATAAGGAAATCAATTCTGCTTGTCTTCCCAGGCGTGCGAGCCGGGAGGGGCCTGCAGGAATCGCGTCTTGCTGCCTTGCGCGCTGGATGGCAAAGCTTCTCTAGGACACAGAGCCTGGTCCCCCAGGAAGGAAGGGTCGCTTGCTGGTGTTGCTCAGCATTGCAAGAATAATAGTAATAACAGCCACAACAGGTACGATAAAAAAGCCAGTACTTATATGCCTTCCTGCTGCTTCCCAGGCACGGTTTTGAGAAACTATCCCATCGAATCTTCTGTATAACCGTAAGAAGGCATTATTCCTTCTTCAATATGATTGTATGTGATTATTCGTCTATTTTACACACGAGGAAACTGAGGCACAGAGCGGTTAGGTGATTCGTCCAAGGTCGCAGCACTGGTAAAGTGACAGAGCTAGGTTTCCAGTGTAGGCAATCTGGCGTTCAGAGTCGGGGCTCTTCCCGCGAAGCCGTGTTGCCCCCTAAACACAGCATAACACAGCGCGGCAAGACAGGACGCAACTGTTACTTGTGTGTAGGGCTTAGTATCTGCCAGGTACTGTTCTCCAGGATGAGGTTCAGTGCAAACTCCCTCTAGCTTGGCCCAAACCCCGTTGCTACAGTTACGTGATGGCCGTTACTGAGCACCTGCATAGGACAAGCCTGCAGGCTCTACTAGGCGGGACAGATGCAAAGTGCCGAGAGACCCAGACACGGAAACCGGGGGAGGCAGACATGGAAATAGTTACTTTCAATATAATGTGTCGAGTGTTGTGACTGAGGTGTGGACGGAAGTCTAAGAGAGCATCGAGTGGGACAGCCAGGCCCTGGGGGTTCAGGGAAGGCTTCCTGCAGGAGGTGATGTCTAGGATGAATCCTGACTGGGGAGCAAGAGTTGGCTAAGGGAAGAAAGGTGGGAAGGACAGTCCAGGCGGAAGCACACAGGAGGGAAGGCACAGAAGTGTGGGCAGTGGAGGGAGCTGCAGGCTGGCAGCTGTCCCTGGCACAAAGGGGGTGCTGGAGCAGGGGCTAGGGGAAAGCAGAGGGCAGGCCTCAGAGGCGCCCCCCCCCCCGCCCCGCCATGCGTCATGCAGGGGCTTGGGCTTTGTTCTGTGGAGGTGCTTTCTCACCTCCTAAAGAAGGGCTGTAGGGGACAGACTGTCCCCTACTGACAGGGTGACTGTGGCCGGGTTTCTTGCCATGTTTTTGGAAGAACAGTTTGAGAAGCCGGTGCTCTCGGGCTGTGTTTCAGCTCTGCCTTCCCTTGTTGTATGACCTGAGTTATTCACGGTCTTTCTCTGGACCCACCCACCCAGGAGATTAGGGGATTGGGAATTGGGAAGGGGGGCTGTGCTGCCAATACCCAAGATTTAGGAGACCTCTGCCCTGCAGCTCCCCTGGTGGAGAGGTGTAGGAGAGTTCGCGGTTCTGCAAACTCAGGGACCCATTTGGGCTTTCTCTGTTTGCCCCGTCAGTGTCTGGAGCTTGACATCGTTTTAAAGATGCCCTCTTTATTTGGATTGACTTAGTCTCCATCATTAAATAATTCATGTTGATTTAGAAAGCT
This sequence comes from Felis catus, assembly GCF_018350175.1. Classification (NCBI taxonomy): domain Eukaryota; kingdom Metazoa; phylum Chordata; class Mammalia; order Carnivora; family Felidae; genus Felis; species Felis catus. The sequence goes on from NC_058377.1 coordinate 23,414,995, forward strand.
TTGTTTCTAATGGGAGCCACGAGACAGCAGAGTTAATATTAGAACGGGCCAGGAAGATGAGGGAAATGGGGAGGAAGACTAGAAAACACCCTTTTTAATAATTAACCTGCCATCCACCATCCTCCCCCTCCTATTTCCAGCCCCCTTCACCCTGCTGTTTCTCTGTTTCGAAGCATTCGTTACCATCTGACATCCTACATACCTACGTAATTACTGTGTTTGTTGTTTATTGACTCTGTCTCTCTCTGCTAGAACACAAGCTCCACCAGGGCAAGGCTGGCCTTTTTTTTTCATTGACCGATGAATCTTTCGTGTCTAGATTACTTCTTGGCACATAATAGCTGCTCAGTAAATACTTGTTGATCAAAACCTTGGCTTCCATTTCCTCCCTGCCCTGGGTCCTCGCTTCTCAAATTTTCAGGCAGTTAGAAAGACCAAATGTAGTGTCATCCTTACAGCTCTGGCCATGGAACAGTTTAGATATTTGTGAACCGGGGGGGCTCCTGCAGGAGCAGCCTGCATGTACCCATACTTGCGTGCACGTGCACGTAACTTCCAAGCATATGGCTCTTTAGCGTTGGGGTGTATGTGTTAGTCTGGTGCTCACAACGATTCTGGGAGACTGGTGTTTTTCTTATCCTCATTTTACAGATAAGAATGAGAAACCGCATTCATTCCCTCACTCGCTCATTCATTTATTTTAAAAACCGCCAGTATTATTACTGAGGGCCTACCCTATACTCAGAGCTGGTCATAGAGAGTTGAACCAGAGGCCCAGTGGGAGCGCTGAGGGCCTCACCAAGGTCACACACACGGTGAGCCGCGTGCAGGTATTCCGCTTCCGGCCCATGGCTCTTCCTCCTACACCGCAGCTTTGCACATGTGCAAGGGGGGGGTCCTGTGATGTCCACCTAAGTGGGGTCCCTGTAGACACGGCTGGGTATGTGTGGAAGCTGGCTACAGAGGTAGGACTGTGGGGTTAAGGTGTACAGTCAAGTCCAGAATCCCAGGGCTGGGCAGGACTTTGAGAGGTCCCCTCCCCGGACTCAGAGTGGGATGCTGTCCACGGTGTGGCACTCACCACCTGAATTCTGGTTCCAGCGGTGGGGACGGACCACTTTCCTAAACTAGTTGGTGCAGCAAGGTTGACTCCTTATTGTGGGCTTTTTGGGAGCTGGACAGTTCTTTATTTTTTTATTATTATTTTTAATGCTTATTTTTTTTTTTTTTTGAGAGAAAGAGTGCAAGTGGGGCAGGGGCAGGGGCAGAGAAAGGAGGACAGAGGATCCAAAGCGGGCTCAGCGCTGATGGCAGCGAGCCTGACATGGGGCTTGAACTCACGAACCACAAGATCGTGATCTAAGCCGAGGTCGGACGCTCAGCTGACTGAGCCCCCCAGGCACCCTGGGGGCTAGATGGTTCTTAGAGGCCGTCTTATTTATCACCACTTTCATGTTACAGATGAGGAAACTGAGACCCAGAGAGGCTGGGCAACAGGGCAAGATCACACACCTGCTTAGTGGCAAGACCACGATTGCTGTCTCCAAGTCCGCTGCTCTGTGATACCGTGAGTCTTGAGATGTTCTGCGTATGGAAAGATGCCTGTCTCCAGAGTCAAGGCATGGTCCTCTGTGCCACAGAGGGAGTGCAGCCTGGCCATTAACCTCGACCTGCCCCGGAGTCTTTGCCTTGTTCAGCCTCACAAGCTCTGCCCCTTCCCTCTCCTCCCCTCCTGGTCCCCTAGCTCCCTCCCTCTGCCTCCCAGGGTAGCAAACGCTCAGCTCGAAGTTGCTCCTTGCCTGATTGCATCTGAGAGCTGGAAACACAAGGCTAATTAATGTGTCTGTGACTCTAGGCTTGGCTGCCGGGGCTGGGTCCCCACGCCCTCCCCGGAGCAGGCTCTGTGAGCTGGCCCTCTGGCTTCTCCAAGCAGGCTGCCGGCAGATGCATATTTTAACAATGCACATCTGTTGGCTATATAATCTCTCGTATTTGCCCTCCTCACTTGGTGCTTTGATGGAAGACCCCCAGGGGTCTCCCTCTGTTCCAGCCAAAGTGTTTGCTTTGCAATTTTGCTGGAATACCATCTGATTCTGTTCTCACATCTTCCGCAGGTTCTAATCAGGCTCTTACTTTATTTAATTAAAAATCTATCTCAGGCAAATACAGACTAAATTAGGAAGCTCTCTCATTCCTGGAACACAGGGAAGGCAGCCCCCCACCGGGGAACTGGCTGGGACATTTTCCCGGGCTGAGATGTCACAGCAAAGCAGATGGGGTCTTGGTTGGGAAGCTGGCTGGCCAGGGTAGAAAACACCCCTTCCCACTGTAGCTGCTCTGTCTATTCACCACCGGGAGCAGACCAGAGCTCCCCTTCCAGAAGGCTGGGTCAGCTTCTGCAAGAAGGGCTTCTCTTCAGGGCAGCAGGTGGGGCTGTATTCTATAGAGGAACTCAGCCAGGGGTGCCTGGGTGGCTCAGTCAGTTAAGCGGCCCACTTCAGCTCAAGTTATGATCTCGCGGTCTGTGAGTTCGAGCCCCGCGTCGGGCTCTGTGCTGACAGCTCAGAGCCTGGAGCCTGCTTCAGATTCTGTGTCTCCCTCTCTCTCTGACCCTCCCCCATTCATGCTCTCTCTGTCTCAAAAATAAATAAACGTTAAAAAAAAATTAAAAAAAAAAAAAAAAGAAACTCAGCCAGGCTGGGTGCCTCAGGCACAGACCTGCTGGGCCATTAGAGGGTTAGGGACCTACAGAGCCGGTTTAGGGGTGCAGACCTGAAGGACCAGCTCAGGGGTGGGGACCCAGGGTGGTCAGGAAGGGCTGGAGGCGGAGCCTGGGGCAGCTCTTTCTTGCCTCAGCTTAGTTTGTTAGGAGTGATGTCAGTAGAGTCTGAAGGAAAGGTCCCTTTCCGGCTCTCCAGAATCCACCAGGCTCATCGTCTGGGGTCACCTGGAAACTCCTCCTTCTTCCTCTTCCACTGCCTTCCAGACTTGTAAACATTTTCCCCCCGCACAAGCCAGCTCTGTGCCCAGAAGGCACTGCCAACCAGAGCGAGACGGGGGAATGAGTGCCTTTTAGGAGTGACCTAAGACAAAACTGATGTTCAGATCAGATTCCAAGGCCCCGCTCTCAGGAGCCCGGCTCCTAAGCAACCAGACAAAGGAAATTCTGTTGGCACTTGGGCACGCAGACAGCACTGGTTTGGAGTTGGAAAATCTGGAGTCTATTTTGGGTGGTAATGAAGCCGTGAGTGGCTTTGCTCTCTGAGTCTCAATTTCCTCATCTGTAAAACACAGGGAATAATTTGGACTCGAGATAGCAGAGAGGAGGGAGGCTGTGAATGGTGGAGTGTGAGCGGGCAAAGCTCTGAGGGCAGGACAAGAACTTGAGGACGAGGTCCGTCTCTATTTAGCGTAGGTCCTGAATACACGTGAAGTCAGCGGTGGGCAGTGCTTAGAATCTTCTCGATTTAGCATCCTTTGGTACCTTCTAGAAGGGGTACAAGGCAGCAAAAGGCGGATCCTTCTAAGGATGGGGAGCTGAGTAACCCTTGGAGAGGATGATCTTATAACTGCGCTAACAAATCTGTTCCGGCATTGTTCAGTACCCAAAAAAACCAGAAAATCACTTAGGCGCTAAATCCCTCAGCCTCCACACCAAACTGTAGACCCGTTCTGTTTTTAGCCCCATCTCGGGAATGAAGAAGATGTCTGCCTCTCCTTTACAATGCCCGGTTACTTTTCTGGACCCATTCAGGACCCCATTCGGGACCAAGCTATCCCAGCTTATTTACCCTGCCAGACCTGGTGTATGTTTTCTTTCCTTCATCCCAGGCCAAGAAGAGACTCAGAGGTGGAGGGAGGTTTCTGAGGTTGGCCCTGAGCTCTGCCTCCTGTCTCAAGAAGCCAAGCCCGGTAAGTGGTCCTCCGGGACTTGTTGCCGTGCTTGGGATAATCTGCCCTGTGTGCTGTCGTGTAGATCTGAAGATAACCTGACACGCTGTTAAATATTTCATCCCTGAGCAGCCATGCGCCTTATCTATCAGGTGAGGAGGCAGAACCCCAGCTGCCGACCCTGTTGTCAAACCTCGACAGCAGCAGCTAAGAGGAGGGCAAGGTGGAGCCCAGGCTCCCCTGTTTTGCTGTGTGTGCCCTGTCCCACACCTGGCCTGGAGGAGACTCACCGAGGAGGCAGTGCGGTGGTGTGGGAGCCCTAGCTGGGAGACCCCGGGCGGGGCCCTTGGCTTCTCTGAGCCTCAGTTTCTCACCTGGGGCAACAATCCCTGTGCCATAGCCTTGCGCAGAACAGCTGAGGTGATAACATAAGGGGAAGTGCTTTGAGAGGTGCTGTAAAACGTATGCATATGTTTGCTATTATGCCTTATGTGCACAGCTCCGTTCCCAGGGGACTTGGTCCTCAGTAACATCTGGCCGGAGGAGGGAGCTGACGGGGGCTGCACTTGAAATCGGAATGAGGCAGTTTAAGAGGCAGGTGAGCTCGCTCACTTGTGTTCAGGCAGGTCTGCCTGAGTGAAGGAGTGGGGACCTCTCAGGCAGTGCCCAGTCCCAGGGGGTACTGGGATCCTGGGAAACCAAGATGAAGAAAGACCAAGGAGCGGAGGTCTGATGTGGGATAAGGGCCTGAAATGAATTCTCCCAGGGATGATTTAGGAAAGGAGCTGGGGTTCCCAGGGAGCAGCGAAGGGTGGGGAAGGAACAGGTGTGGCGGAGGCCATGCTGAAATCACGCTTCGTTAGCACCCACTGGGAAGTCAACCCAGAAAGAACGGGACTCAGGCTCGAGGATGTGGAGGCTGTGTCGTAGGTCTTCTCTGTATCTCCATCGCCTAACACAGGGTCTGACACCTATCGTGCATGCAGAATGCGCTTCCTGATTGAACAAATAAGCATTCAGGAGCCCCTTCAGCTGGAGTCAAACACACTGGGGTTGGACAGGGTCACAGGTCAGTTAGCGTTGGCCTGATTTCCAGAGCAGGAACTTTCACTTTCCCTTTCTTGGGGGAGAAGGGGGGTTACTGCCACCATGGGGCGGCAGTGGACGGAGCCGCGTGGGATAACGCCTTGGGGCTTGTCCCGTGGGGATGCCCTTCTGGAGCTGAGCCCGTGTGCTTCCCGTAGCATCTTTGCCCCCGAGTGTCAACGGTTCTTACCCAGGACGGTGAGGCGTGCGGGGCGAGACCGTATGGCGGCCTGGATGGCCTGGCACTCGTACACGGCATCATCTTGCAGCTCCGCCCGCAGGATCTTCAGGTGATGTTCCCCTGACAGGTGGTTCCCTACCACCAGGTACTGTGGGTAACCTGTGGAGACAGCAGGCAGGTCAAGGGGGGCGGGGCCGGGGTGGAGGAGGCATTCACGACAAATAGGGGAGGGGGTGGGACATCTGAGGAGGGGCCGGTCTTGGTGTAAGGAGAAAAAACGAGAGTTTTCCCTGGCTTTTGGACAGTGTGTGTGTGTGTGTGTGTGTGTGTGTGTGTGTGTGTAGGTTCAGGAATGTTGGAGGAACTATTATCAGAGAGGAAGGAGAGAGCAGAGATGGAAATACCAAGTGTGGGCAGACACAGCGGGGACAATACCCTGCAAAGTGGTGTGCTCAGCCCTGCGGTTTACCAAGCAGACATGCATTTTGATAAGGAGACACACAGAGAGACAGAGAGACCCAGGCTGAGAGCCACAGAGAGCAGACAGAGTAAGAAAGAGAGAGAGAAGAAACCAGAAATCTCTGGAACAGAATCAAGAATGACTTTGGGGGGAAAGTTTTGTTCAGGATGGACAGCAAGTAGAAATCCCAGCCCATCCTACCAATGCCTGGGATCCTCGGGCCCTTTTGAACCATAAAGGGTACTTTTCTGGTCACTCCTCCTACCTACCCCAGACCCCAGGACCTGATTAAGCACTTACGAGGTACTCAGGACACTTAGGAATTTGGGGTCCCCTACACTACTGGCGATGCATAGTGGATAAATAAAAATTTGAGAATGAGAACATTAATCAGCTTTCCTGCTGCTGTGTAGGGTGAGTGCAGATGCCTACACAAGTCGTGGCTGGCAGGTCCTCTGGCCCAGGCCTTGGGCCCTAGACCTCCATAGTCTCTCCCAGAAGGGTCTCTTTTCCATCGTGCCCATACCTGAGCTCTGCCTTCCCCCCGCCAGCCTCTTACAGATACTTCCTCCTGCTCTCTTCCTTCCACCCACCCTCCAGCAGCCCAAACCACTCCTCTTTCTGAAAGACCTTCACCAGAACAGTGTGAATTCTCAGAAATGTGCCACAGGAGGAGGGGGTTCGCCATATCTGGCTTTTTAAAGAGACGATGAGGGCTTAAGCAAGTTGAGAGAGAGAGAGACAGAGAGAGAGACGGAAACAGAGAGACTGGGCTATGCAACAGCTCTCCAGTATTTCAGTCTCTAAGTGTGGATTAGATGTGTTCAAGTAGCTCCCAGGGATTGCATTAGCACCACATGGGGAAATACTTTGGAATATTCTTAATACAATTTGAAATGTCCCACAAGGATCTGGGCTGCCACAGGTGGTAATGAGGTCCCCATCAGTGGCTGTATCCAAGCAGATGCTGGTGATCACCTGTTAGGAGCACTGCAGAGGAGATTTCTATTCTAGACGGAATATTGGAGCTCTAACCCCTCCCATCATAAGCTAAGGGTCTTGCAGAGACAGGGCAGGGCTCCCCAAAGGTGAGCTGTACAGGGGTCACAGGCACTCCTTCCTCGGCAGGGAGATAGTGGTGATCCTTCCCAGTATTCTGGGGGCTTCCTGTGTGGCTGAGCCCTTCATCTCATGTCTTCATGGCTCCATCGTCCCCATCGTGCAACCAAACGGCCCGCCCTGCACAGCTGTTCTGGCCTGGCCAGAGATGCTCACAGAGCAATCAGCTCTACCCCCAAGAGCATCACCTCCCCTCCTGCCCGCCCTTCCTGCCCTCTGCTGGGCTTTGGGAAGAAGCCCAGGTAAGTTAAGCTGGCTCTCCCCAGGGCCAGGAGGAGGGGCTGGGAATGGGTTCCAGTCCAGCCCTCTCCCTGCTGCTGCCCTCAATGTAGCTGGCTCACCGCCCCCAACCCTTCCGGCCCAGCCTCTGGATCCCGCTGTCCTTGATTAGTCCCTGGTCTCCTGCAGGCATCTTGGCTGGAGCTTGTGTTTTTGTTGTCTTGCAGGCTATCAGCAGCAGGATTTCGCTCTCACGAGCTGCTGAAAACATCAGTGATGGGTTTGTTTGTATTTGCCTAATTAGGCAACGAGCTGAGACGCTCTCGCAAGGACTGGCAGCATCTTTGGAAAACACAGGCCCAGAAGCATAGATTCTGAGCAAGTTCTAGCTCCTTCCACAGTATCATTACTCTCTCTTGCTGCCCTCAGGGGAAGCAAGATGTTGGGGAATCTGGGTTCTCCAGTCAAAGAAGTGCCTGGGCTCAAATGCCAACTCTGTTACTTCCTAGCTCTGTTGTCTTGGGTAAGTTACTTTAACTTCTTTGTGCTTCGTCACCACTATCTCATGGTGAAGATTAACTGGGATAATCCATGTTAAGTGTGTGGCACACAGTAAGTCTATCAATGCTGGTTTATTTATTTATTAAAAAAACTTTTTTAGAGAGAGAGAGAGCATGAGTGGGGGAGAGGGGCAGAGGGAGACAGAGAGAGAGAGAGAATCTCAAGCAGACTCCGCACCGAGCGTGGGATGACCCTGGGATCATGACCTGAGTCGAAATCAAGAGTCAGATGCTCAACCGACTCAGCCACCTAGGTGTCCCCATAAATGCTGGTTTAAAGGAAAACGACGGTGAGACAGGGTAACCAGAAAGGTCCCCATCTTTAAAAGTGAGAACAGACAGGGTGTTAGGGTTTTGGGGGGTTAGGAGCCAGGATCCCACACACTGAGGTTCGGTGTATGTTTGAATCAGTTTCTTTCTAGACTTGTGACTTTGTTTACCTGTCAAATAAAGGGGAGAAATCCTGCTTTTTCTCCCTGTAGATCACTGTAGATTTGTGACATAATGTCTGAGAATTATTTGAGCTTCTTTGATGAAGAATGTTCTATCAATATGAGGGCATATATTTATAAATCATTTCCTTTGAATGTTTTTTCCAGCCTCTGTGACCAGAAAGACAGATCTTCAGTTAGGGTGTGAATGCTGGTGGATGGAGCCAGGCCACATAGTCAAAACAGAAGAGGGCAGACCTGGGGCAGGTTAAAGTCTTGCCACTGTGGGCCTCAGTTTCCCCACAGGAAAAGCTGTGCAGTATTAAGTGCTCTGCGAATCCTTGCTGGATTGAATTTTGATCCATTAGTCTCACTTTCTTGTCTGGGAAGCAAATGGTATTTATTGAGCATGTGAGTCTCTGTCATTATTGTCGTGATGCTTTTTCGGGGGACAGGTGATCAAACACAGAAACTACTTTCCCAGGAATTTGAATTTATTGGCTCTGCAAGGACAGGGACAGCCTTATTTGTATCAATGGAGTCAAATCAGAGAGGCAGTCGACCCCAGTTCCTTAAAACCCCATTGACGCAATCCTGATCCCAAAAGTCATTCATGGAATGGATTCCAGAAGGTCAATTTTCCATGAGGTGATGAACATCTGTGGTGACCTGGGGCTTCCTCTTGGCCACCTCTTGGCCAAAAGACCCCAGTCCTTGACCGAAGGCTGCAAACCACTGACTAGGAACCCAGAGTACCTCCTTAACTAGCAAAGATGCTGGACCAAGTTCAGAGCCACGTGAAGCATAAGTGATTCTAGTTTGGGAAGGTGATATCATTCCCCCAGACTTCTCTAGGGTAAGGAAGTTCAGAACCCCTGAAATTGACTGGTTCCCATAATGCTTAAATTTTACGGCAGCACAGTATATTTTGGAGATATTATTGTGTATTTTACCCATGCTCAGCTGGGCTGCAGCACTCCAACCCAGCGATGCTATTGACCACGGCTATAACGTTTCAATATACATTTTTGGCAAGACATAACTCACATTTTAAAATATTAATTTCCCAACCATCATGTTCCCGAGTGCACTTCGATTTTTATTTTCCTGCAGCTGTACGCCACGAGAGAAGCAAAGCTACTTCTCAGTCGAATACGTATGTTTTTCTACACCTTCACCCTCAGCGGTTCCCCAATGGCAGGGACGCCCAGATCTCTTGTTCTGAATTTTACAGGTTATGCTAAACCCAGCAGTCCCATGTTTACTTTCCCCAGGGGAGAATGATAATTGCTGGGGGCTGAGTGACCAGGAGGATGATGCTATTCTTTTTTCTCCCCAGGGAGAGATGATGGACCGCAAAGACATCTGTATGAGCTTAAGGACTGACATCCACAATCGCTAACAGATGACAGGGCCTGTGGCATTGAGCAGGGAGGTCAGATGCCAGCCACAGGAGCCTACTAGGACATCTCTGCTCGACACCAGCCTGGGCAGGGGGCTCAACAGGGTTTGTACTTTAAATGCTCCTTCTCTTTTCTTCCCATCACATGCTAACCCCTAAAACCAAGCAGTTTGGTTGTGAGTTTTCAGTTTATTTGGCTCCCTCTGATCGATGGGAGCTAGGAAAAGCCAGGCTGTGATGTAAGTGGAAAATACATTTTGGACCCAGATACGGGGACACTTTACCTTTGGAAATGTGACTTTACAGGAGTCGTGTCTGACTTTAGAATAGACCCTCCGGAGCAAAAGTCTATTAGGTTCAGGACCGACCACCGGAATTGAGGGTTTACTTGTAATTCCTTACCAGGAGTCAGAGGGCCCTTGAAGTCCCATGGATCCCGGGCCCAGGGCTTGCCTAATCTGACTCTGCCCAGGGGATATTCCACGAGAGCTGGAGATTTGATCTCCAAGTACCAATGAAGATGGGGTTCTCCCCAGGGGGGTGGGTGGGTCATGCGAGAAGGGGTTCCAGGCCTTCCCAGGGAGCTCTTGGGGGTACTCACTTGAGAGGTCCCTGCCCACACCCAGAGCCAAGCCGTCTTTGATCCACAGAACGAAGCCATCATACTCGGGGATGGCGCACAGCAGTGTCACTGGCTGGCCCGACACCACGGCCTGGTCCTGGGGCTGCTGGCTGAAGGAGTATACTTGGCCTGGGAAGGAGACAAGCACAGGGGTCAGTTAGTGCAGGGAGCAGTGCCTGGACGGCTCCTCCTCAAGTTAAGAAGCAGAGCAGCTGGCCCAGGGGATAAGCAGCTCTCTCTCCCTCGCCAGCATCTGACTTCCTGCCTGCAGCCCAGCAGCACTTCCTGTCTGCTCCCTGCTTAATTCCCTGCTCTCAGCAGCTGGCTCTCGGCTCAGCCTCCCTGCTCATCCATCCTTAACACACATTCACACTGTGAGGCGGCCTCCCCCAGCCCCCAAAGAGGCCGTGCCCGCCGTGCTTGGGACAATCTCTGCCACTTTCCTTTGGCTCCTACCTACCGCCACATGCTTGCGCCACAACAGGGCAGAGGAGGAGAGAGCCTTCCAGCTGCGAGCATCCTTGGGAGGTGCTTCAAGAAGGCAAGGTCGGGGGGGGGGGGAGTGGTGTGGTTTGCTTAAAAACCCGAGAACCTGGGAAAGATATTACTGTTTAATTCGGGCCTACGGCCAAATTCCACAGGACACGTGGTGGTATAGTGTGGTCCAGAGTGTGCTGGCAGGAGCTGGAAGTCACCTCGACTCACCCTCTTTGTCCCTCTCTTTGCGATGGCACACCCAATTCTGGCCTCACTGTCACCTGGGGGAGCATCGCCAGGGTGACCCCCAGCTCTCCCCTAGACACCTCAGAGCAAGAAGGCACCGAGCCATCTCAGCAGGTCAGTTTGTGTATTCATTTTATTTATTTTTATTTATTTTTAATTTTTAAAAAATGTTTTTATTTATTTTTGTGACAGAGAGAGACAGAGCATGAACAGGGGAGGGGCAGAGAGAGAGGGAGACACAGAATCCGAAGCAGGCTCCGGGCTCTGAGCTGTCAGCGCAGAGCCCAACGCGGGGCTCGAACTCATAGACCGTGAGATTGTGACCTGAGCCAAAGTTGGATGCCCAACCAATTGAGCCACCCAGATGCCCCTATTTTTTTTTTTTTTTTTTTAGTGTTTATTTTGAGAGATAGAGAGCGAGTGGGGGAGGGGCAGAGAGAAGGAGACAGAATCCCAAGCAGGCTTCATGCAGTCGGCACAGAGCCTGATGCGGGGCTCAAACCCACGAACAGTGAGATCATGACGCGAGCCAAAATCAAGAGTTGGGACGCTTAACCCACTGAGCCACCCAGGCGCCCCAGTTCATGCTTTATTACACAAACACACCCACAGTGCATGCAATATGCCAGGCATTGCTGTAAGATTTTCAAATGCTAGCTCTTTACTATTTTCATCTTCATAACAAACTATGAGGTAGCTACTATTTTGATCCCTGTTTTCCGGACGAGGAAATGAGGCCCGAGGAGGTAAAAAATATGAACAGGAGCTGTGCTTGGTGATGACTTAGCAAGTACTGAGCATGTATCCCCTTTAGTTGTTACAGTAACCATCACACCCGGATCTCACCAGCCCCAGTTCGCAGGGTCTTGGAGGTTAACTAAATCATCTGGGAATTGTCTCCCGGCTGTAGACGAAGACTTTCTGGCTCTGAAGACTGTGTTTTCACCTGCTGAGCTGTGCTGTGCCCAGATCCCTAAGCTGGTCCTGCGGGGAATGCTGAAGAAGCAGGGTGATGTGATCCCTCTTCCCCGGGAGGCCACAGCTGAACAGACAACAGGACACCGACGTTTCCTGAGCCCCCGACCCACAGTGGCCTCCATTCTGTTACCTGCATAGTTACATTGCAGGGCAGAAATATCCCAATTTTACGGCAGAGTAAACAGGATCAGAGAGGCAAAGTAAGCTGCCCAAGATCACACAGCTAATGAGCGGTGGAGCTGGGGTTCGATGGGGGTCCATGTGGCTTCCAAGACCGCATTCTTTCCCACGCCCTGCCTGGCAGATACAGATACACGCTGAGGGAAGGTGGACCTGGTGGGCAGGTTGTTGCCACGGCCTCTTCTTCCCGACGTGGGAGAGTCAGGGACAGACAAGGAGGTCCTGGACGCTAGCTGTTGCCCATCCTGGGGACACAATACCCCAGGCTTGGACCACAGGTAAGGCCATGCTCTTAGCAGCAGACGGCCCATTAAGGGGGTGACTGACGTATACAGAACCCGAGGGAAGCTGGGCATGGTGGCCAAGTGGGGGCGGGGGCTCCCCGAGAGCAGCCGCGGAATCCACATCAGAGAACTCATGGCAGGGGGGAAGGTAGCCGCGTTTACAACCTGATGAGATCTTGGCTGGGTCTCTGAGGAGTCTCATTAAAAATCAAATTGGCCCTGAATTGTGGGAGTAACACTTTTTATTCTGATTTGAGCTTTACAAATTAGATTTCATAGGACATTTTAATCAGCTATGTGTGGTGGGTTTATTTATTTCTTTCCTCTCAGTCTCTTCAAGTTCTCTGTTGTAATTAGACCGTTTCTGGCACCGAAGCAAGAGAGAAAGAAGGAGAAAGAGAAGGGAGAAGAGAAAGGAGAAGTGGGGGAGGGGGGCAGGTATAGCTGGAGAAAGCCGAAGAGGACTGGGTGAGGGAGAAAGGGGAGGGTTGGAGAGGCCAGAAGAAGGGAGACAGGGAGGGAGGAGGTGGGGGAGGAGGGGGGGAGGGGAGGAGAAGGGAGGGCTGGGAGGGGCACTCCTTTCTGAGGCTCTTTTTTCCCTGGCTCGATGATGATTTCACAGCTCCTTCTCTTATATCAAAATCTTTCTTGCGAGAAAGACAGTGTCAAGACAGCCGCAATGGCTGCCAGAGATTGTGTTCTCAGAATTAGCAGGTTGTCAGCTGGGGGCGGAGGGGTTAGATCGAGAAGGGCCCCAGACAAATGGTGTGGAGCCTGCAGTGGGAAGTGTCACCTTCTCCCACCTCCAGTCCCGCTTCCTCTGGGTGTGGGGGAGGACAACAGAGAATGGGGGTACAGGGAGCATCCCGAGGGGGTGCGGGTGGGGTGGGGGTGAGCCCTGGGTGGTGCGGGGAAAGCGGAGGGTGGGAGCAGGGCCGTGCCCTGAGGGAGGAGAGGGGCTGCCATCAGGACACTGGCCCTGGAGGAGGACGCTGAGTGGTCACAACCCACTTTGGATAGTGTCTCAGAGCCAGGAGTTGGGGCAGCTACAAGATCCCCCAGGATAAGCCCTGAGCCCACAGAGAGCAGCCAGGAGGGGCAGAGAAGAACATACCCCCAGGCTTCAGAGAGCTTTGGGCACCCACGTGGGGTCTGTTTGGATCCCTTCGACTTTTCTATGGAAAGAATGTCTCTGGGACACCTGGGTGGCTCCGTGGGTTAAGCATCTGACTTCGGCTCAGGTCAGGATCTCGCGGTCTGTGAGTTCAGGCTCCGCGTCGGGCTCTGTGCTGATGGCTCAGAGCCCGGAGCCTGCTTCGGATTCCGTGTCTCCCTCTCTCTCTGCCCCTCCCTGGCTCATGCTCTGTCTCTCTGTCTCTCAAAAATAAATAAATATAAAAATAAAATAAAATAAAATGAACAGAATGTCTCTGGGTGGGGCAGGGTGGGGAGACAGATACACAGGAGAACAGCCTCAGAAACACCACTCAAACGACATTATTCACCCATTCATTTTTTGGGAGGGAAGGATTGGTGCTCTGACAATTTCCTTTTTCAATCTAATTTTATTTTCTGTGCATTAAATACAAGCCACTAGGAATACTTTTTCTTTCAAGTCAATGAGATGCTTTTACAAACAGAATCATGAGTGGGGTGTCACTATCTAGAGCAGATAAAAGTCACGGTGCTGTGGGTGGAGGGGACATGGAGGGACGGGGCACGCTGTCTTTTCACCCATAGGGCACACCTTGAGGCTTCTCTTTCAGGCTTAAGCGCCTCTAGGAACGTAACGGACAAGCCCCCGTTGCCGTTTCTTGCCCAAAACGACAATGGATTGTCTTCACCCATTCCCTCATATCCCGTTTTCTGCTCCCTGTCTTTCCTACTCTGAGGATGTGAACTGCAAATGAGCCTGGGATCTTTTCTAGAACCTCCTGGGTGGTATGGTAAGCAGCCAGGAAGCTCCTTGAGAACATCTGTTGATTCACACATTTATTGAGACCTGGTATCAGGCAGGCATCGCACGGTCTCGTGAGAAGCAGACAGATACGACGTGGTCCTTCCCTCCAGGAGCTAACGTCTGTTCGCCCACCACACCCAGACGGCTCTGATGTGGGCACAGAGCATGTGCCGCACCGACTCGACACCCCTTGCACCATCCATCCCAGGATTTCTGCCTCAGTTTCTCATTGTGCCCCCTGGCCTTCTTCTGCAGTGAAGCCTGGCAGTCAGGGTAACCTCCTTTCCCTGCTTTGTTTTCAATCTGTCACCATCACCAAGTGTGGCCCAGCCCTCCCCCACAGCACCTCTCAGACGCACCCTTTCCTCTCCATTCCTATGGCTATAATCCGAAGTCGGGGCCCTCACCACCTCAACCTGGCTTCTTTCAACAGTCTGTGAATGCCTTCAGGTCCTGCCCTGGAGGGTTCTTCCTAAGGCACCGTTTTCCTCATGTGCTCTCCCTTTTCTAAGGGTGGAAACTCTAATGGCTTCCCACTGCCCACAGGCACCTGGCAGGCTTCTCCAAAATCCGACTCCCTTCTCCCTCAGTGCTCAATAGTCACCTGTGCCGGCCATTCACTCATGTTGTCCCATGTCGCCGGTGTTCCGCCATTCTGGAATCACCCCTCACCCCTCTCCCAGGGTCTCCCTGACCAGCCCTGCCCGCACTGAAGGCCAAGTTCTTCTCCAAGACTTTGCCTGTATCTCTAGGCACTGCCTGTCACCGAAGGGAAATCTTCTCTCTTCTCCCCTCATCCCTACTTTTTCTTCCTTCTTATCTCCCTTAATTTCTTCAAACCTTCTTTGAGCACTTACTGTATATCAGACACAGAAAGGAACCGAAGTAAATGAGAAACGGAGGGTAAACTCTTGAGGGTAGGGGCTACGGCTGTCTTTTTCATCTTGTATTCTCAGCACCTGGTCCGGTGTGTAAGCAGCAAATGAACTCAAGCTTGTGACCTTGTGGCCTACCTATGCTAGTTTGGCTCCTGAGATCTGCGGTCATGAAGGAAAACTGTTTTTACGATATAAAGTACTGATTAGGCAGGTATTGTGCTGAGCACACTACACGGAAGGAGGGAAGTGAGAAATCAGGGGGAAGGGACAGCGTCTCAAGGAGTCAGGCTTTACAGGATAAAAATAACTGAATTATTCATGGAAGACCTACTTTAACCAATTCTTGCTAGTTAGGTGTTACTATCTACATTTCACAGATGAACGGAGGCTCCTAGTGGGTCCAGATGCAATTCAGGGTCACCCAGTGGGCCCAGGTGTCATTCAAGGTCATGTAGTGGGCCCAGGTGCACTTCAAGGTCACACAATGGGCCCAGGTATAATTCAGACCCCAGTGTCTTTTTTTTAAATAAGAAAACCCTGTTTTCTTGCCACTATCCCATGTTGGTTATTAAATGAAGGGTCTGGAACTTGGATTTTTATTTATAAACTTGTATTCACCCCAATCAACCCTGCAACCATTCCCCTCAGACCCTCTAAAGAGAGGATGAGGATCTTCGGAGCGGAAAGCAATTTCTTGGTTCTCCCCTAAGTTTACATAGCCTCCTGCCAGCTGGTGGTCAACAACACTAAGCCAGGGTTCAGGGTGGAGTCCAGCACTGGCCACTGTGGGGGAATGACAGGAGGTGTAATAATTATTGGTACTTATTATTATATAAATAGTCATTATCTATATAACTATGTTATTATATAAATACATATAACTAGCTATGTATTATAAATAATATTTTTATTGTTGTAGAATTACTAATAGCTAACTTTCTTTTTAAAATTTTTTTAATGTTTATCTTTTTAAAATGTTTATTTATTTTGAGAGAGAGAGAGACAGAGTGCGAGTGGGGGAGGGGCAGAGAGAGAGGGAGACACAGAATCCGAAGCAGGCTCCAGGCTCCGAGCTGTTAGCACAGAGACCCTGGGAAGTCACAGAACCCACTGGAGACTGCACTCTCTCTTGCCCTTGGCCAGGACCGAAAAGTCTAAGGGAAACTCTAAGGGAGGGCCTGATGGAAACACACCTGGTGGGTCAGACGGAGTGAGATGTGGTCCCAGTGGTGGCTGCGGGCACACTTTCCTGTCGGCTGTCCCAGGAAGGGAGGGGCCCTGCAGAGCCCCCGAGGTGACTGTGGGCAGCCTGCACGCTCCCTGTATGCCCAGGCTGCTGCGGACTTTTCAGGCCAAGAGGGCACCTTCCCAACACTCCAGCTGGGCCTTGAGGACACTGAACTTGGGAGGGACGTGCTTCTCCCTACTGGGCTCAAGAGGAGAAGTGCCAGCCTCAAGGTCCTGCAGTGGCTCAGTGGGGATTAGAGCCTGGCTCTGAAGGCTCCCAGCACAGAGACCTCCCTCCACCTGCTCAGCAGGTGGGAAGCAAGAGTCTGGAGGCCAGGTGGGGCCTTCTCTTCAAACTGCAGGAAGCAGGAGCGGTAGCTGGCTGGGAAGGTTTCAGAGGAGGGCGGGCTCTGACGCCCCATCCTGATGAGCCATGTGTGCCCCCCATGTGGCAGGTTCTGAGTCAGGACGGCTGCAGCGAGGCAGGCGCTGGTGACTGGCAGGCGGGAGGAGGTATGGGGGCGACACAGCGGCGGCAGGTGGCAGGAGGGCTTTCAGCTCTTCTGTGCTGAAAAGGACAGGTGCAGGTGCAGCCGGCCCGGGGAGGTGGCATCAGAAAGCCCCTGGAGGGCTCTGGTCCTGGGGCAGAGCGCCCCCGCCCCCACCACAGCACAGCTCAGAGACCTCCCCTCCTGCCTCCCTGCCTGCCCCGTCCTCCCGCCAGCTGTTTCCTTCTGCTCTCTGCTCAGGAGCCTCACAGGTCAGCTTCTCCCTCCTCACGACTTGCCCACACTGCTTTCTTCAAAGCCCCCCCCCCCCACCACCCAGATTCCCATCTCTCCTCCCACCTTCATCTCCATCAGCCCACAGGGCTCCCTGAAGGGGCCACCCCTTCCCAGCCCTGACCGCACGGCCCCTCACCTTAGACTCTTTTGGGGGACTTGCGGCACACATTAGCACGGAATGAACCATCACCATCTGGCTCTGGGAGGTCCCCAGTGTCTTCCAGTAAAATATTTAAAGTGCTGAAGACCCCATGATTCTCTATGAGCTCATACACCTCTGGCCCTTGACCTGAAATCACCTCTCAATTCCTAATTATTTCTTGGGGAGGGAAGAGGCGTTTTGAATGGAAGACTGAGGCTGTGAGGGCCAAATTACTCAGAGTGAGAGTTTTTTATAGCAGTGCCTCTGGGGGCTTGGGTGCTGTGGTGTGTGCAGGCACACGTGTGTGCACGCACATGTGCGCGCGTGTGTGTGTGTGTGTGTGTGTGTGTGTGTAACAAGTAGGAAGAGGGCCCAGTGGACCCATGTACATGGTGGTCAGGGTCCTTAATGTCAGGATCAGGTCACCCACCCTTGCCACCCATAACTGTCAACCCCAGATCCTTGGGGGATACCTTCTGGTACTCTAAGTGTCCTGTGTTTGGTGAATACCTCTATGGGCGTATGTGTTAGTGCCTCTCCCCTAGTCACTGATCTGGTATTCGGCGGTTCCATGGTGGGTGGTGAGAGGGAATACACACAGGGTCAGCGTGGGCTGGTGCAAACAACATGAGGTTTGGGGTTAGTGTAACCAAAGAGAGAAAGCCTCAGTGCACACTGCACTGGAGCCTGATATGGGAAGCAGGGTTGCTGATGTCCCCATGTCCCTGACATCCCTTTTTTTTCAGTCTGTGCTCAGCGGTCAGACCAGAGGCAGTCCAGAGGTGGCATGAGGGGCTCACTCTCCCCGTCTCCTCTCTTGACTGGGCACTTTGGCCAAGACTTTGCTCTAGTAGCAGACGGAAGGGAGGTGACCACTGTCCTTAGGGTTAATCCCAGCTTGACCTGGGCAGGAGCTAGGCCACCTGGAACGATTGCCCAGCTTCTAAGGAGCCCAGTGCTCTGCAAACACGTGCACACAGCCACCCTCATCCTGCTCCTTCAGAGTGGGAGAAAACTGGCAGAAGAGCAGGGTCCTGAGAGGCTGAGTGGTGCCCTGGGGATGCCCAGTGGCCCAGGAACAGGTGGAGTAAGGTCTCCAGTGCCCCGGGGAATCAGCCACCACCACCCCTGTGCCTGAGCATGGGGCAGCCCAGTGAAATCCTGCCTGCTTCAAATCTCAGGACATTCTGCAAAAACTTACTGCGAGTGTGTGGATGGCCACATTTGCCACAAGCCACGAGGCTGCAAGGCAGGAAGTGCTCAGTCTCCTCGCGAGGTCACATAAAGTTCTTTGGGGTTGAGAAAGGCCTACTGCAAGCACGAGGGCTGGAGGGAGGAAACCTAGAGGCTTCCTGGAGGAGGAATCATGATAATAGGGAATGCAGTGGAGGACAGGTGTCATTCTGGGTTAGGAGAAACGTGCAAGGAAAAGCATGAGTGATGAGTAACTTCAGGGACCTGCTTTTTTGAGTACCTGCCAGGGCCTGGGTCTCGGATAGTGGAAAGAACACAGGGACAGGCAAGCCAGGGAAGGAACTCTGTCCCCGTCACTAGCATTATGATCTGGGCCCCATTTCTCACCCACTCCCAGCCTCAGTTTCCTCATCTGGAAAATGGAAGTGACATGCCTACTTTGCAAAGCTGCCATGAGGAGAGGACTCATGTGTAAATGATCCTGGCACACTCAGGTGTTTCATAAAGGGTTGCTCTTCTTTGCCTCACCATCCACGAGCCCAGGACTGTCAAAAGTGGAGCCACACAGCACCTGGAGTGAAGGATCCCAGAGCTGGGAAGGGAGGCTCTGCAAATCTGAAGTTGGACTGATTAGAATCTGCTTCTTCCCATGAGTCATGCAGGTGAGAGAGAGCATTTGGGGCCTCCTGTAGCTCTGTCATTGCCATGGTCCCAGCCAACGTCAGTCTCATGGAGCTGCCTGGTCAGCCATGCAGAAAAGGCTCAAATGTTGCCGTCTGCTCTGCTATTAGTGACCAATTGGGGAAGGCTTTCAGCATACTTGTACTGGGGATATTTATCGCCAGCTTTCTCCTAGCCTGGAGGATGCAAATTGCTTCATAGGAGATGAAAGGAAACCGCCCCCATCCCCAGAAGCCAGCAGAAATCTTCTTCCCTGAAGAGGAGGAAGGAGCCAGCTCAGAGGCCCCTAGCTGGTAACGAAATAATGCCAGGCAGAGTGGGAAGGGGCCAGGGCAAGATAGATCACATCTGGAAGCCCAAGTCTTGGACTTCAGCACAGGACCAGCTCCTGATGCAGGAGAATGAATTCTGGGAAGTTTCCAGAATGCCTTGTCATGTCCTACTCCGGGGAGAGGACTAGGGGTGATGGGGTTATGTCTGAGCCCACTGACTAATTAAGCTGGTTGTTAGGGAGAGTGGAACGGTACCTTTGATGGTGCCGACCACAGGCAGGGGCAGGTCCCCGTGTCTCCAAGGCCTCTGGCTGGGTGCGGGGATGCAGAGTGGGGACTGACGTATTTTCTGTGACAAGGAGCTTAGAGCCCGGGGGAGACAAACAGGTGCACAACGGACCGGAATAACCGACGCTACACAGTCAGTGCTGAAAGTGAGGTGTAAAGTCCCGAGGAAGGAACGTTGTTCCTTCTGAGGGAAGGAGGGAACGAGTCACAGAAGGCTTGGCTTCTGAAGTGGCCTCGAAGGGTAAATGAGATGAGGGCAAGAAGGAAATGTTTCCTGGGATCGGAAACAGCACGAATAGAGCATGGAGGTCAGAACGGGCTCAGGGATGGGACGCCTGGGTGGCTCAGTCAGTTAAGCCTCTGACTCTTGGTTTTGGCTCAGGTCATGATCTTTCGGTTCATGAGTTCAAGCCCCGCGTTGGGCTCTGCACTAAGAGTGTGGAGCCTGCTTGGGATTCTCTTTCTCTCTCCCTCTGCCCCCCTCCCACTCATGCTCACGCTCTCTCTCTCAAAAGAAAGAGAGAAAGAAAGAAAGAAAGAAAGAAAGAAAGAAAGAAAACGTGCTCAGAGAATAAGAGCTGAGGCTGCATGGTTTTGTCTTGATCTCTGGCTCCGCCATTGCAGAGTGTCCCTGGGCACGTTCCTCAGGCCCTCTGAACCCGAGTTTCCCCATCGGAATAGTAACCAGTGCTTGCTGGGTTGTTTGTGAGAATTAAACAGGACGATATGTGTGAAGAGCCCAGAGCCCTCCACGCCTTCCACAACAGAGCCGCTTCCATCACTACGAACCTGTAGGATGGGTGCATAGCACGTGGGCATGTCAGGTGTTCAGCAGGACGCATGTCTAGGGAATCATGGTAGGTCTGACTGTGTAGGCCCTCCAATGCATGCTAAGAAGTTGGCACTTGATGCGAAATCATCAAAGGGTTCTGACCCACATGCTCAGATCTGAGTTTTAGGAAGATCACAGTGGTGACAGCGAGTAGGGTGGATGAAGGAGGATAATCTGAAGATGGGAAGCCTGATCAGGAAGATTTTGCTGTCAACAGAGCTCAGGCTAAAGCTGTGTCCGTGGAAATTAGCAAGTGGATTTAGGAGTCACTTGGATGACAGTGGATGAGAGACGTGGGGGCATAAAGGCGTCCCTCCCCCTGGCCTGTAGGACAGGTGGGAAGGGGGAACAGATGACTTACTTGTGGAACCATTTCTGTATCAGGAGGGGAAGCGTGTTGGGGGGCAGTGAGTTCAACTGTAAATATGTTGATGGAGAAGGGCCCTGAATCATCAGGAGAAGGTGTCCTGGGTATAATTGGGTCCGTGGGTCCGGGGGAAGCTGGTGTGAATAACTCACGCTTACTGAGCACTTACATGGCTCAGGCAGTAGAGACGTGGTTCTACAATGGGTCCTCACCTTTTGGTGTTGACCTGGGAGTTCATCTCCAGATACGGAGAGTTATGAATGTTGACGTGGCTGTCTAAGAGGGACATGGTTACTCCAGGCTGGGTGTCTTGGGCACAGCTGGCTTGGGTGGTACAGTTAACTCCTATCAGCTTTGCATAGGCTTAGAGCCCTGTTGGGATGGCAAGAGGTCACCCAACCCTATCTTCCCTTGGATTGGGACTGGAAATACAAACAGGGAAGCCGGAAGAACAAGGCAGGGGTGGAAGGGGCGGGGGGACATCTCTCCATTGTGTCTTCTAGACCTCTCTGCTGGGAGAGGGACTTGAAAACACTTTCACCCTCAACATTATCATTTGCAGCCACTAGTAGCTTGATTTGGACACATGGGTGAGGAGAAGCTTGCCAATATCACACACGTTCCAGAAACTGCCTGGATTTTTATTTGGGCTTGCACAGGACAGCCAGACTGCTCTTCCCAGGGCTGGATGTGGGGCAGAAATTCGGAGGCCACGCTTTCCTGCCCTCGCTCCTTGTCTGAGCTGGGGCAGCCCGGTTTGCCAGCGATTCTCCCGGTCTCACACACCTCTCGTCAGGATGCACAATCCGCCAAGGTTGTCCTGGACAGCATGGGTCTTTAATGAAGAGCAATGGGGCTGGCCGAGGCAGGGTGACTCCAAAGTCACTATAAATCCTTCGCCTACTGATTATCAGCCCGTGGCCCGGGCCAGAGCCTGCACTGTCCTCATTAGTGGCAGGGAGAGATAATCCTCAATCCATTCAGCCAAGTTCTGGATGCCAAGAAGACGCTGATAAGTGCTGCTGGAAATACTGGTGCATCGGTACCTATGAAGGAGCCCATCCATCCCTGCCTGCGGTCAGCCCAGAGTCTGACCGAGATGGGAAGGGCAGAGTTGTGTGGGCTGTGGTGGTGACGGTGGGGGGAGGGTATACACTATAGAGGGGAGACGCTCCAGGCAGCCCATGAAAGCTGGAGGCCTGGATGCTGTCTCAGGCTTGCTGCAGGCTGACCATGGGGCCCAGGCTAAGCCCCTTTCTTTCTCTGAGCCTCAGGCACTTATATGTTCAGGAGTATGTGCTCTCTACACCACTGTTAGGGGAGGGGAGGAGCAGCATGAGAGAAAGGAGGTGATGCTGAAGAGCAGGACAGAGCTAGGTCATTAGCTTGAAAGCAATTGTAGGCCTTGGGCCTTGGGCAGACTGAGTTCGTATGGTTACCCTCTTAGGGCATATCAGTGTGGGAACCACTGGGAGGCAGGGCTGTGGACTGACTAACCCCAAGATGTTCACCATCTCTGTTCCCTTTTATTTTTTAATTTTTTCAAAAATTTTAAAAAATGTTTATTTTTGAGAGGCAGAGAGAGACACAGAGTGTGAGTAGGGAGGAGCAGAGGGAGACACACACACACACACACACACACACACACAGAATCCAAAGCAGGCTCTGAGCGCCGAGCTGTCAGCACAGAACCCGACACGGGGCTCGAACTCACGAACTGTGAGATCATGACCTGAGCTGAAGTCGGCCGCTCAACCGACTGAGCCACCCAGGCACCCTATGTTTTTAAAATATTTTTAAAGTTTATTTATTATTGAGAGACAGAGAGTGAGCAGGGGAGGGGCAGAGAGCGAGGGAGAGAGTCCCAAGCAGGCTCTGTGCTTTGAGTGCAGAGGCCGATGTGGGGTTCGAACTCACGAACCGTGAGGTCATGACCTGAGCTGAAATTAAGAGTCTACGCTTATCCAACTGAGCCACCCAGGCACCCCTCTCTGTTCCCTTTTAGAAGAGATACTGTAAAGACACAGGAAGCTGTCCTCTTGGTGAGCACCCAGGCTCAGAAGGTACCATCGGGTGCTGCCTGTGCTGCTTCTTAGCTGTGTGCCCTCAGGCCTGATACTTCCTTTCTCTAAGACTCCCCACGTGTAAAATGTAGGATTTAGACTCAGTGTATTAGGTCCCTCCCTTTCAGCCGGAAGGAAGGCTCTTTGTTCTGGTTTATCCAAAGTCTTATTTTTTTTTCCAACTTTTTTTTTTTTTTTTAATTTTTTTTTTTTATTTTTGGGACAGAGAGAGACAGAGCATGAACGGGGGAGGGGCAGAGAGAGAGGAAGACACAGAATCGGAAACAGGCTCCAGGCTCTGAGCCATCAGCCCAGAGCCCGACGCGGGGCTCGAACTCACGGACCGCGAGATCGTGACCTGGCTGAAGTCGGACGCTTAACCGACTGCGCCACCCAGGCGCCCCATCAAAGTCTTATTTTTGAGTGGGGAGGACCCACGGCTGAAGAAGAATAAAACCGAGGCATGTGGAAGTAAAAGCAAATCTCCCAAGGACACTTGGTCTGTTTGAGGAAGATCCGTGTCCTTAAACCTCATTTCCCCCCCTCGTTTTTTTTAAAACAAACATCTTAAAACAACCATTTTATCCTGGTATAGACCTTGCCAGTGGGAAATTGTTCTAAAAGTCTCCTATGCCTAAGAATCACCTGGGGAATTTGCTGAAAATGCAGTTTCCTGGGTTCCAAGCCAGAAATGCAGGGACAGCAGATCTAAGCTAGGCCAAGGAGTCTGCATTTTCCCCCCTTCCTGGGTAATCCTGCCGCAGGTGGGTTTTGGTGAATATTTGGGAGGCTCTGTTCAATGCAAACAGCGCAGGGTCAGGGGAACGGGGTTCTTTCTGTTTTTGGCTGTCATTGTATTGCCTTGATCTGGCTGCTGTTTCTCTCTGGGCGCACTAGGGTTTCCTTCACGGCTCGGTGAGGGCATTGGATGAAGCCAGTGGTTTTCACAGTGTCTTTTTTTTTTTCAGTGCATGGTATCCTTTGCCAGTGGGATCTCATATGGAGCGCCAGTGTGTGAAGTGGGCGGAGACAGGCTGGGTGAAGCGGGGCGGGGGGGACTGAGTCCAGCCCCTTGGCCCCCTTGCAGTGGACCCCAAGGTCCCTCTGTGACGTGCTCAAGGAATCAGAAGGTCCTGTGCAGTTCTGGTGGTCTCCAGGTGTCTCATGTAGTGCAGCATGGCTGTTTGCCACCGACAGGTACAAAAGCTAGGGTGCACTGTGTGGATAATGCAGTCTGGTCTTGAAGTATGAGCTACGTTTTACATTTTTTTTTTAAAGCGGGCGTCACACCCAGTACCGGAGTCCAATCTGGGGCTCGAACTTAGGATCCCGTGATCAAGAGTCGGATGCTTACCTGACTAAGGATGAGCTACTTTTATGCCGCTTTGCATTGGCAACCACAACTCAGACCCGGTGTTTATAGACAAATCTTCTCATGGCTTCCGGTGTCGTTCCCAACAGGGAGTAAATCGCAATGTCCTGAATTTCTCCCGTCTTGGAGCCCAAATACAATCAACTCGTAATTATCTTCGTTAATGGAGAGGAGCAAGGGTGTGAATACTCCAAAAATGATGGACATTCCAAAATAATGAATAATCCTAAGTAACATTCATTTTCAACTTTGGAATGCGTTTTGGTATTCACGTTTGAATATGGATGTGTTTGATGTCTGGGAAGTTTTAATACTCAACAAAACAAAACAAAACCCAGGGACGGAGCTCCCTCCCACCACCTGCTCAGCTGGGTGCAGAACATCACCTCTGGTTCTGGCTCTCAGCTAGAGTCTGGCCATACTCCATCCTCCCCTGGGTCGCTGTGTTTATGGCTCAACACCTTCCCTAGAAGGGGGCGGGGATATTAACTGATTTTGCCTTTAAAGGACTTTCATTCCCTTTGGGACTCATGCAAATAAGAGCAAAATAAGAAGCTGTGAAATGTTAACAGAAGACTTCGTTGAGCAATCTTGGTGATAGCATTTGCCAGGAATGGGGACAATTTGCCAACAGATAATTGAGAGCTGACTCTATATGTGTCCTAATTAAAAAAGTGATTCTTGTTCTCGCTGCTCTGGGATTCTGGGTGTCCTCTTCTGGTTGGTTTGGGATATTAACCACGGCTAACTCTTGTGTATACTTTCTACTTCACAAAGAACTTCACATATGTGATTTTACTCAATCTGCCCTCACGACCTCCTGTGGAGAAGGTTCTAATGTCTGTCCCTCCGTCCTGATGGAGAGACTTGAATGCCAAGGCTCACAGCGCGGCTGGCCCCATGTTCCACAGCAAGTATATGCCTCCCAACCCAGCCCGTGTCCACCTCACTCGGCCTCTTCAGTCACCACCTAACTGTGACCCTGGCAAGGGCTCGGATCATTTGTTTCTTTTTAAAAAAAATTTTTTTTTCAACGTTTTTATTTATTTTTGGGACAGAGAGAGACAGAGCATAAATGGGGGAGGGGCAGAGAGAGAGGGAGACACAGAATCGGAAACAGGCTCCAGGCTCCGAGCCATCAGCCCAGAGCCCGACGCGGGGCTTGAACTCACGGACCGCGAGATCGTGACCTGGCTGAAGTCGGACGCTAAACCGACTGCGCCACCCAGGAGCCCCTCGGATCATTTGTTTCAACCCTGAAAACGTGTCCGCAAACAACACGTGAAACAAAACAAATTTGCAACGATTGCACCAGTCTTTGACTGCTTCAGTGGAAACGCTGGTCAAGGATTTTGTGCTGTGATCACCTTGAGAGGAGGGACAGAGTCTGTGCACGCTGCTGGGGCACCCAGGCTGGGCTGAGGGCTCTGCTTAGTGCCTAGCAGGCTTAGTCTGGGTCACTGAGCCCATCTCAGAAGATGAGCTGGTGGCCAGAAGGATGGAACCGGCTCCTTGGAGGGGTAACCCCAGCTCCAGCCTGGCCGTTTTCACATCCACAGTCCTCAGAGATAGGGAGAATCTCTTCTATTGTATGGACTAGGAAACAGAAGCTCGGAGAGGTTAAGTAACCTGTCCAAGGTCACAGCTTGTGCTGGAGCTGGCAGACTCCGGCTCTGGGCCTTTGTTTACTCGATAGTTCCCCGTAAGCACAAGAGAGCGCTTGAGCTGTGTAGTTAGTTTCCTCTTCAGAAAGCAGAGACTGGCTGTACTCTGTCCTCCAGCTGCCCCCAGCTGTGCTCCAAAAACAGACAGGAACCTGACAGGACATCTGCTTCTTGCCTCGGGCACAGGCTTTGCCCCACCTGCAGACCACAATCAGCCAGAGAAACCTCTGATACTCCCGGGCACCCCTGGGGCTGAGATCAGGTCCACGAGCAATAATTCAGGGCAAGAGTCGTCCACAGCTAGGCAGAGGCACCGGGCATTTTTGATCCTACCCTGCTGCATCCCCATTCAGAAGCTTTTTTGCAGAGGCCCACCCCCTACACTAGCTTTCTTGCTGAGTCCTGGGCTGGGTGAATAATGACTTCCATTCCCTGCATGGCTGGGGGCTCTGGCCTTTGCGACACCATAGTGCTGAGCCTCTTATCTGTTCTGAGACCGCCCAAGGAGGACCAGCTGCTGCCCGGAGAGGCCCTTCTGCTGGGGCATGGGATCAGGGGCAGCGAATGGGAGTTTTTTCCCAGGCCCCATTCCCGCCTGCCCCCAGGACATCCCTATTTTCCAGCCAGGAGTGCAGCAGCTCCTCTAATAGAAGAGTTACTCCCGGCTGCGCTAGAGGGAACAGAGGCGCTCTCAGGCCTCTTCCCCTAAATGCAACAATATTTGGTAACACTTGGCGTCTTGGGGAGAGAATTCATGTCCGTAATTAGTTACTGTATATCACCGTTAGTACTCTGCTCAGGATTTACTGGGCAAATACCATTTAACTACACAATAACTACAGGTCCTTGCTGCTTATTGGGTAATTTACTAAGGCTGGGGGAATGGGGCAGGAGGGACTCTGAATAGGAGGCATTGTAACCCCTTGAATCAAACTTTATGAGTTTGGGTTTGGCAGGGAGGTGGCTGCCGGCAGCCAGCTCTCATTGCTTTGTTTTGCAGAGTTGGCTGGCAGACTGCTTCCTTCCCTTTATTTATTGCAGGAGAGGTCTGGGACTGGGGTCTGAGGCTGCCCAGAGCTACGGAGGGCCTTTTGGTAGAGAGGGTCTTTGGCTGAGCACAAAGGAACCCAGCAGGAACCTAGGCTTGGTGTCCTGGGGGCTCCATCCATCCTTCCATTTACTCCCTCGTGGGGCCTCTTTTTGTATCTGGGCCAGTGGGTGGGGAGTACACACGGGGAACTGCCCTTGGCTGACACTATCACGATAATCCTAAACCCTCTCTTCTCTCTTAAGTGCCACGTTGGTTGGGAAGCAGCCATGCCCGGACACTTGGCTGGAATTCCCAGCCTTGATCTGCTTGAGCAAAGTCTGTCTTTGTTTGGCCATGCACTGTCTAAACTCCCCTAACCTATTTAGACCACGGAGAGGGGAAGGGACGCAATAATGAAAAACTCAACGTGCAACATTGCCTTACGCAATCTAATAAATTACTCGGTACCCGGCTGCCAGCTCAGACTAAGCCCGATATTGCCTGCAGTAATTATTTGGATCAAATGCAGTTTATCTGCTTCATATTTGTGCTTCTGTGCTCAGTGGTAACTTATAAATGTCATTGTGGTGTTTATTTGTTATAATGAAACTTAATGGCGTTGGAAGCCAGGAGCAGAGCGGGTGGGGCGGCAGGTTTAAAACAATCTCTTCATCTCTGGAGAAAGAATGAGGCAAGATAACATGGAACTGCCCCGGAGGGAGGAGATTTGCAGAGATGGTCATGTCCTCGTGCTGTGCGGTGGGCAGAGAGGGCCAGGGAAGATCTGGCTAGGTTTAATCCCGGCACTGCCCCATCTGATGTCTTTCCTCCATCTTCTAAGGGTGTTTCACGGGTAGGATGTGTTTCATGTTCACACCACCCAATGGGTCGCACAGATAAGACATACAGGCTGTCCAGGGGCTTGAGAGGCTAAAGTCCTATTGGATGGGGATGGAAATGAACACCCCAGGGTGACTGTATTATGGAGGACAGACCATCAGACAGAGGCTGGGAGAAGAGAGTGGGGACAGAAAACAAAGGGAGGGTATCCTGGGGAGCCAAAAGAGGGCACCGCGAGGCTTTCCTCTTTGGGTGAGGAAGCAGCACTAGCGATAAGAAGCACAAAGCATGGACAGAACAGGGAAGAGCTGGCTGGAGGTGGAGGCAGGGCGCCCCACTGACTCTGCAGAAGCAGTATGGACAAGGACGGGCCATTTAATGTAGAATAAAGGGCTTTGGCTTCATACAGCTCTGGACTCTGCCATTGACTAGCTATCCAGCTTTGGGCAAGTTATTTATCCTTCCAGAGTTTCGTTTCCTTATGTGGAAAATGGGAGTAGTAACAGATACCTCTCAGATGGCCGTGACGATAAGTGAGGTGATGTGTATAAAATGATGAACACGGTGCATGGCACACAGCAAATGATAAATAAGCGGCCGTGGCGGCGACTGGCGCATAGTAGGTGTTCAATAAATGTCTGCTGAGTGAATAAATGAATAACACTTCCCACCTGTGTGCATTATAAAGCCCTCTTCCAAACAGCTGGGCTTGGATTGAGACCTCACAGACACGCAAGGCTGATCTTATCATCCCCATTTTATAGTGTGAACCTGGAGGAGAATGGTTATGGTAACTTGTTCAAGGCTACTCAGCTGGTACATGTGTGGGCATTGGCTCTTCTGCGTCCCAGAGCAGGATTATCTCCGCCAGTCACGGGGGACAGCTCCCCATCTATGCTGAGAGACTGAGCTCTTTCCTCCTGACCAACTGCCCTGCTCCCTGGAGCCCAGTCACACGGCCTGCAGTGACCTCCCCAGTTGAACCTGGTTGCAGAGGTTAAGTTGGGGTCTTTCCGTCCATTTTATCTTAATACTACATTTAGTGTTTACTCATGAAATATTCATTTTCTCCCCTCAGCGACATGCTCATACAAGGCTCCTAACATCATAAATATGGATGAAAATTATTGCCATTGTTATTTCTCCCACCAGCCAGCTCCCTCCCCCCGCACACTCCCTGTTTTGATCTCAGCAAAATGGGACTGAATTGAGGGTTTTAGCCTGGAACTCTCGTAGTAATGCCTTGCATCTTGTGGTGCTTTGTGCTTTCTCAAAGAACCTGTATGAGCATCACGCGTATGCCCATTTTGCAGATGAGAAAGCCTAGGTCAAGAGAGATCAAGGTCAAGGCCACACACCTAGTCAGGAACCAAACTTACTTTTAAAAACATTTATTTGTTGACTGTTTGACTTGTGATGAAATGTTCTCTGGGAAACTGAATGTGTTTGTTTCATGTAAAGAAATAGGAGCACCATCTTATTTGTATTGTACTTTACAATGTGCTATTTTTCTGGTCCTCACAAGGCAGGCTTGAGTTTTGCCTATCTGACAAAACTCACACAAGTTGGCGGCAGATCTGGGCCTTAAACCATCATTTCCCAAAATGGATTCCAAGGAACATTAGTCCTAAAACACGCTCTAAGGAAAACCGTTTTGTAGTCAAACAAGTTTGGGAAACTCTGCGAACCATATACCCCTTTCAGTGGTTCCCTGTGCCCTTTGGCATATTAAAATCTCTGATGCGTTCTGTAGGATGGACCTGTTTAGTGGGGGCTGACCCAGCTTCTCCCCGCCCCGCCCCGCCCCCGCTTATTTAACCATGGAGCCTGGTTTTCATGGAAAACCTATTACCATGCTCCAGGGAAATGTGTATGACTGGTCCCTCTTCCTCTTTCTGAAGGCATGGGCTTTAGAGCAGGGCTGGGAGAGGAGAGGCTGAGGACAGGGTGGAAAGCATGCTTGTGGAGCCACCATAACTGAGGTACCCCCTCCCCATGCTTTCTCTCCTCCTTCCTACACCCCTAAGGCAGTGAATTCCAGACAATTCACTCAGTGTTAGGTGTAGTCAGTCCAGCCTATATCTGAGGCAGGGTTAGAGGGGCGCCCTGATGGCTGATGGGGGGTCTCCATGGGCAGCGTAACGCAGGGAGATATGGGAGACAGTGGTCAGTGGCCATGAGGGAGAAGTCTACACGGGTCCATGACAGGCGCTCGGTCATGGTGATGGAGGGAGTCACCCCACCCTCATCTCCCAAATACACAAAGCTACCTGAGGCAGAGCGGAGATAAGAAGACCAGGGTCTGAGTTTTAGCTTCACCAGGTAATAGCTGGATGCCTTTGGGTAGATGACTTAATCTTTCTGAGCCTCTGTTTATGCTCAAAATGGAGATAACATACCTACTTTGTGATGTGATGAGGATTACACGATGTAAGTGTGTGTAAGTGCCTCCCTGTGTCTCTGTAGATTAGCTCCCCACCCTTCTCCTGATTTCTCAGGGTCCCCCAGTATTACTCAAGTCAGAACCAGTGGCTTGCCCCACCTCTCTGCTCTAAGAACATATCGCCCATATACTTCCATAGCTCTCCCATCACCCTGCCTTCTGCTATTTTATTATATGCCTGTCTCCCCACTGGACTCAAAATTCTCCGAGAGCTGCAGCCAACTGTGTCAGACGGCCTGCCTCCCTTGCCGTATTCCTGACTCTTGACCACTTTAGTGCCCGAAGGCTAACTGCTAATCCCCGGTATCGGCAACCTGAGGTCTCTCTTAAGCCAGAGGACACTCGGCCTCATGGAGGGCAGGCCAGAAGTGCCAGGGAATTTATAAACCCACCCCAACAGGTCACAACCAGTTACTGACAGGAGCTAGCAGACCCATTCCTCACTCTTTGGGTGGTCCAAATTTGAGGTGTAAATGCCACCTCCCTTCTCTGGCATTCCCACTGGGGGTGGACTCCAGCCACCCAGTCTAGTAGCCGGCTTGATGAGACCGCCTGTGTTGGATGCCCTCCCTTTCCCGTGTCGATTCCCTGTCATCCTTCTGACACTCTCTGGACCTCCCAGATGGACCATTGTAGGCAAGACCTTGCTCAGGGCCTGTGGCTGGCTGAACCTGAGCTAAGATGAGGCATCCTCTCTCTGTCATTCATCTCCACGTCTCCCACAGCACTCGGCACACAGCAGGTGCCTGATAAATCTTCTCTGAATCAGACAGAAACGAGCCAGAGGAATAGATGGGGGAGGAATGTAGTCCAGGGGGCAGGCCAGGGGGCGGGGCCCAAGGATCCCATTGCAGAATGGCTCCTCCCCTCCTCTCTTCCTTGAGGTCAGACTCCCTCCTCTGTACCTGCTCCGGTCAAAGCTCTGGGTGCAGAGTCCCCAGTGTCCAGCCACCGTCCTTCCTCAGGGAGAGGAGAACAGCTTGGTATAGTGTTTGAGATTCGTTCGTGAATAATGGTTGAGAAGTGCTGTTCTTTAGTATGAAGAATAGTGGTTATTCCTGGCACATTTGACTTGGAGGTGGGGAGTATTACATTGCTCTATTTATCCCACACTCTGTACGCAGTTACTGAAACTGTCGCCGTGTCCTATATTCCATAGGCCATTATGTGTATTTCAAACCATTATATAAATGGACTTGATTTGGTACTTCTGAATGTCATTAAACTCCTCCTATACCAGTAACAACACAGTTTCCATAGAAACTAATACATTTGAGAAGGAAAGGCACAGGGAAGAAAGCAGATGGAACAAGGGGGAAAAATGCGTCCGTCCGATTATTATTTCCAGAACGCAGGACCCAGGGACGTGACGTGGCCACTCCACGGAGATGGGGCAAGCTCCTTCAGGTTTTTATTGACTCTCCTTTGATAAGAGCCGTGGATAATTCATCTCAGCCTGAACTTGCTCATTCCAGCACACAGCTCTAAAAACTTTATGGCACCGCAGGCCATTAAGCACGCTCATTTATTCAGACTCTTTCACCCTAGGGAGAGGGGTGGAGGGAGGGTCTTGGCATTCAGGGATGAAGCTTTTGGAGCTCACTGAGGATGGAGGGAAGGGAGGCAGAGAGAAGGAAGGAAGCCCCCTCAGGACACAGTGCGCAGAGGGTGAGACCCCAGGATTTTGCCAGTGGCTGTCACCTAAGTCACTTGGTTCCATGGCCATCAGTGCAGTTAGATGATAAACTGTAGATGTTCGGGGGTTGAAGGGGTTGAAGCCCTTTGTGAGAGCCTGGCCGAGGAGGTGCCCATGGGCTTGGTAGACAGCAAGTTTTCCCTCTCTGGAGGGATGCAAACATAGGTTGCAATGGCCTCACAAAACAAGTAT
This sequence comes from Felis catus, assembly GCF_018350175.1. Lineage (NCBI taxonomy): Eukaryota > Metazoa > Chordata > Mammalia > Carnivora > Felidae > Felis > Felis catus. The sequence continues at coordinate 23,447,057 of NC_058377.1, forward strand.
GAGGGCGCTCCTGGGCAGTACTCACTTGGCCTAGAGTTTGACTGGATTCCCTTTATCTCCTCCTGTGCATAGCTGGTTACAGCAATTGTGCCATTGTATGTTAATTGCCGCGATATCCTTGGAGGCAGGAATTGTGTCATTACACACCGAGGGCCTACCTAGCACAGGGCGAGGCACTGGTGACTAAGGGAGCGCACAGCACCACAGCATTCACAAGTGTTCCTGTGCATTGGTACTTGGCGGGGATACCGACCATCAGAAGGGGGTGTGGACTGGGTGATCTTTGGTCCCTTCTGGCCTTGAGCACCTCAGATGATATGGTTCTAAACTGCTCTGACCATGCCTGGGATTAGAATCTAGATTCTTCTGACTCCCCAGCTACAGTGCTTAGCCAGCAAGCATACTAACCACAACGCTGAAAGGAAAAACGAAAACAAAACAACCGCAGTAGCAGCTTGGTATGAAATATATGCAGTCTCCCCCAAGGGGCGGGCAAAGTTCCTGAGGACGGGGCTGTGTCCAGCCTCTCTGAGGTTCCTAAGCCAGGCACAGTGCTGGGCTCACAGGGGGCGATGGCTCTACTCTCTCTGCATCATGTCCACATCAAAGAACCTACTCCCCTTCCTTTTCTCTTTGCTTCTCGTCTCTTTCAAAACACAGCCTCAACCCATATTTTGTGGGCAGACTTCCCTGATTGGTCCACCCAGCCCTGTGACTCCCCGACTTCCAAGACTCAGCATGGTAAAGAGACAGGAGGACCCCACCTAGGGTCAGAAGCCTGGGTTCAAGTCTTGGCTCTATCGCTTGCAGGCTGAGATACTCAGGGCAAGTCACATGACTTTCCTGAGTCTCAGTTTCCTCCTCCTCACGTGATCTGTAATGTTTCTTCTAGGGGTCCCTGATTCTCAGATCACTCAGTCCCAGCATCTTGGGAGCCACCGACCAGGGGCGGAGAAGGTTACTTCCCTCGCTCTTCCTTCAATGTCTATGCTGTACAAACGTTATGCTAGGGTCCTGGGATGTAGTGGAGACCCAACGGAGCTTACAGATTAAGGGAAGGGTAGGGAAGACAAGTATTAGTTAAATAATGGCAATAAGAACTTATATGTACAGACTGAGCTAAGAAGGACCAGTAGAGACAGAGGCCTTGTAGCAGACGGGCCATTCCTGTTTGAGGAGCTGAAAGAGGCTGATGTGTCTGGGGTACAGTGTTAAGGGGACAAAGATGAGGACTGGATCATTTATAGCCTTGTAAAATATGCTGAAGATTTTGACATTTTTTCTAAAAGCAATACAAAGCCATTCACATGTTTTCAAGAGGACTGTGACATCAGATTTGCATTTTGAAATATTGCTCTGGCTGAAGTGTGGAAAACGAATTGAGGGGGAAGGCGGGGGCATAGTGGGTGCAAGGAATCTGCTAGGAGAGCGCTTCAGTAGTCCAGTGAGGAACAGTGGTGATGGGGACAAGGGCAGTGGCCGGGAGGTGAACACAGGTGGTTGGACTCAAGAGACATTTGGGAGGTGACATTTCTAGGTCTTGCTGAGAACTGGATGTGGATGAGGGAAAAGGAAGTTAAGAACATTTTTTTTAACATTTATTTATTTTTGAGAGAGAGAGAGGAGTAGAGAGAGAGAGGGAGACACAGAACCTGAAGCAGGCTCCAGGCTCCAAGCTGTCAGCACAGAGCCTGACGTAGGGCTCCAACCCACAAACCACAAGATCATGACCTGAGCTGAAGTCAGAGGCTTAACCGACTGAGCCACCCAGGTGCCCCAAGGAAAAGGAAGTTTAGAAAGGAGCTGGGCAGGGTCTGTGGCCAAGGACCACCTTAGATAAGCAGGTTTCCCAGTAGGAATGGTGGCTGGAGGCATGGGACCCAGAAAAGTCTCTGGAATTCTCCATCAGGTCACGGAAGGAGGATGGCAATGGCGAGTCTCTTGTTCCAAAATGCCAAGTGAATTAAGTAACAATCATAAAGTGCCCTGGAAATCTGCGTCTTGCCATAAATAATAAACAGGAACGTTATACAAATAACCAGCTTTGCAGCCCCAGTGGAAGAAAACACATCAGTAAGAAAAATGAAATAAGAAAAAATGCACCCAAAAGCCCCAACGAACAAAATGACAGTATTAGCCAACATCCTGGGGGCTCTTGCAGGCAGTGAAAGAATAGTCTCTGGAAGCTGTGGGGCCTCAGCATAAGCCAGCCTGCCGTGGCTGCACCAGCCAGAGCGGCAGGGGTTCAGAAGTCATCAGACCCATTCTCCACTAGATCAGGTCCCTGGGCCAGGGTCCTGCTGCCCCTCTGTTCTGAAAAAAAAAGTGCAGACTATCCTGTAGGCCTGCTTGACTGCCTCATTGCCACCCAGGGCACAGCTGACATGGGCCTGAATTCACTCTCAGAGAACAGACAGGAAAAAGAAACACAGGTCTGCCTTCTGAGGCAGCTGAGCAAAGCCAGCCCATCAATACCCTGGTCCTGGTTCCTTTGGTGACCAGAGCATTTAAAATTAGGGGGTGAGTGGTGAGAATAGGGTGTGCGCAGCATGCTGGGAGCCAAGATAGATTTTTTTTTTTTTGAATCGTCGCATTTCAAAGGCTTAGCGATGATCATATCCAACATTATTCACTTTCATACACGAGAAGGTTGACATCTGGATGTTCAGGGACTTGCCCAAGGTCACACAGCTGGCTCCGTATGTTTAGGTGCGCCTTCTACTACACTGATGGGGGCACCTCTTTTTCTTACCAACTCTGTTAAGGGAGAGACAGGAAACAGGGGGTATTTTAGGCAAATTTCTGTGAACTGGGGAACAGGGGTGCGGAAAGAAAGGATAGACTCCATGCCGGCACAGATAGTTCAGAGAGCTGCTGAAGACTCCTGGGCTCCCATCCTCCCGGAGTTCCCACCCCCGCGCATGGGTGAGAGGTGAGGACGGGCAGAGGGCATCGTGGTGGAGGTGTGTTTGCGTTGAGTCTGGACTAGGAGGACGGCGCAGCCCAGGAGCTGCAGGGCACGCATGAGCCTGTAGGGGGCCTCCATCTGTGGGACCGGCTTTCTCCTTCCCGGGGGTTCGAGCCCCTCCCCAGGGGCCCAGAGGTCTCCAGTGAACAGAAGCTGCCTTTGCTAATCACTTGCATTTGTTTCTTCCTAGGAAGATGAAAACGACAGCGCTAGGAGGCATTTCTGCTTTCCCTTCACTGAGCTGGGAGAAGCAATCGGTCACTGCGGAAAGTCCTGGAAAACCCCCGCCCTGCCAGCTGTGCGCCGCAGAGGGTGCGCCTGTGGGGAGGAGGCAGGGCCTCCCGCGCAGGCGCACCTTGGCCTCAGAAAACTGGCAGGAAGGAAGGCCAGGACTTTGCTGTCTCCTTTCTTCTCCATTAAACATCCTCTTCCTCATTTCCCCTTCTCAAGAGTCCTAGGGGCTAATAGAGTTTTCTGGTTCCTTAGAAATGATCTTCCCTGGTCTACGTCTCTCAGTCCTGGCCTTTCCTGATTTCCTCCCACACCACCTGGAGACTTCTGTGTTCTGCCCCCCTTCCCCCAGCCCCTCCCACTTTCTCTGTATCTTCAGCTGCCCTGAAAACCAAACCAAGTTAAAGCGTTAGGGGCTTCCCTTCTGTTCATGGCCCGAGCCTCCTCTTTTGGAATTCCAAGAGCACTGGGCTGGATGTCAGGAGACCCGGAATGTGGTCCTGGCTCTTCCGGCAACTTCCCATTGAGCCTAGGCAAGCCACTCAACGATCCTGGGCCTCCCTGAGTTGGTGGTCGCCCTATAACTCTAGGGTTGTTGAAGTTCTAACACAGAGGAATACCAAGCTTTTCAAGAGGCAGGCAGCGCCCCTCAGCAGATGCCATGTGAAAGCTTTCTATCCTGCCTATGAATAGTGTCAACCCTGGGTAGGCAATGTGCATTGACAAGGTGAGTGGTTCTGGCTGGGATCTCCAGGAAAACTGGAGAGAGCCAGTTTTGAGAAGAGCCAGGAAAAGGGAAGGGACTACAGGTGTGTGTGTGTGTGTGTGTGTGTGTGTGTGTGTGTGTGTGTGTGTGTCAGGGGTGTGGGATAAGGAAACAGTGGGAACAGTTCCCTTTGCAGATTTGGTGGGCATATCTGTCTAGAGATGCCCCGAGGATGTGGCCCAGCAGTAGATGGGGAGAGGATGGAGAGCTGGTGCAGAGAGGAGGGAGACCACCTGTGGGGACCTCCCCTCGGCTGACCTGCCCGGACCCTGGCCACCAGTAACGGGCTATTGTACCAGAATAGGAGGAGAGCTGAGAGGTAAGACTTAGGACACTCATTTTGTGGAAAGCTCCATGTCAATTTGCTCTGCCTGGTGGCTCTTTCTCAAGACCCACCTTACACCTGTGGATGACTTCGTGTATCCCTCTGTTGTCAGTCAGGGCACTGATTCATTAGTTACATTACAATTGATGGACTACTCCTTATGTGTGAGACACTGGGCAAAGGCCCACGGGTAGGCGAGGAACATCTTTGCCTAACTCTTAGATGGGACAGACAGCCTAATCAATAATCCCCAATTAGAGTAAGTGCCACAAAATAAATAAGCCGGTTGCCACGATGGAGCATAATGGTGGGGGAAGAGGGGCATCTAATTTAGGTAAGGCAGTCCGGAAGGATTTCTTTATGAAGGTGACAATAACATGGGGAGGTACCTGTGTGTTTGAACTGTGGGCTCCTTGAGGGCAGGGATGATGTCTTATTTCCTGTGAAAGCTCCAGTGCTTAGAACAGTGTCTGGCATTTATTATACCAATTGGTATTATTTTTATGGTAGGTGTTCAATGAACTTTTGATGAATAAATAAATGATCTCTTTCCAGCAGTTCCTATTTAAAGCACCATGTGCTTAATCACATGAAGACAATTATGTCGAACACACCTGATATTCTTACGCCTAATCTGTCTTTATTTCCTCCTCTCTCGTCTGCCCTTCACTGAATTTTGTTTGTGTCTCCATGTGATGCCTCAGATGTGTTGAGTCCAAACAGGAAAGAACACACACACCCCTCCCCCCCCAACACATTACCCACCAAATGCTGCAGATTCTACCCGAGAAGCTATTAAGCGCTCCCAAATAGAGCAAACCTCTCATTGACTATCACATGCCTCCTTAAACGATCTTTGAATAGTGTTTTCTTTTTATTGCTTTGTGTAGTTTAACAGCACCAATTGCGATTACTCTAGCTGATGATAAACCCCAGATCTATAAAACTCCTGTTCATTCATTATTTTTTCTCTTGCTCCTTCTCAAGCTATTATTATTATTATTATTATTTTTTAGACTGTAGCAAGGAGTAGGGGGAGGGAAGAGGAAGAAGGAGATAAAAAGATACCAAATTAACAAGGAGACAGATGAAATAGGAGACCACTTCTCTTCCAGTGACAGACACCCTATTAGATACTGCTAAAACAGAACAAATATGCTTTAATACGGAACAAGTAGGTCTTTTATATTTATTCTAAATTGGAAATATTATGATCACCACCTTATCTTTAATGGGAGAAGCAGCTAATTGTTCCAATATCTCACTAATTCCAGCATCTGGGAGAAAATTATTTTTTACCATTTTACCAATTGTTCAATTTATACCTAGGTGTGGACAGCGATTTCTGTTTCTTGATCTATGTCATGGCTGCGATTCCAGTTCAATTATTAATAGGTGGAAGTTATAATTATTTTGAGTATTGGTACAAGATAATTATAAACCATAAAACAGCTCCCCATGCTTGCTGATGCCTTTTCTTATCCGCAGACGTGCTGGAGTTTGGGCATGCGCCTTTTAGAGACAGAGAACATGCATAATGTGGCACTTGGGGTAACAAGACTGGCTGCGATGGGGAGCAGAGGAGCCTCTGCCTCCCCCGCAGTTCCTTTCTCCTCTTCTTCCATGCCTCCCACCCTCCAGAGCCAAAGCCAGTCCATAGCCTGCATCTCCCCACTGTCTCACCCTCCTCCCATCTGGTCTATTTGTTGTTGAGATGTGGAACTCATCATATGCGGTGGCTTAGCTTGCTTGCCACCCCTTTGTCTCCTTGTTTACCCAGCAGCAGCAGCAGCAGCAGCAGCAGCAGCTACTGTGTGTGGCTGTGTGTATGTGCACGAATGTCTGTGTTGGGGAAGTTGGGAGGGGTGAGAACGACAGGCAAAGGGGGAGGCAGGGTAGGGAGTTAGCTGCTCTGTTACCCATTGGCTAATGCCTCTATTCCCTCCCTCTTTCTGAATAACTTGCTTTATTCCCAATTAATCTTCACTAGGGGGAGGGTTTTGGCAGGGGTAAGGTACCTGGGATTGCTCATTCTTAACCAAGTCCACCACAGCCAGGGGAAAAAGAATAACACATTTGGGTGGATTGCATGTGTTTGGAGAAGGGGCTCAGAGAGAAGAGGCGCTGTTTTGGTATCTTCCCATTTTGACAAGAAAAAATCTCTTTAAAATGCCATCTGCAGGGCACCTGGGTGGCTCAGCTGGTTAAGCGTCCAACTCTTGATTTTGACTCAGGTCACGATATCGCAGTTTGTGGGTTAGAGCCCCGCATCAGGCTCTGCTCTGACAGTGCGGAGCCTGCTTGGGATTCTCTCTCTCCCTTTCTCTCTGCCCCTCCCCTGCTCGTGCCCTGTCTTTTTCTCTCAAAATAAACAAACATAAAAAATTTTTAAGAATGCCATCTTAGTTTGGTTTTTGCAGACAGCAAAGCTAACTGTCCTCAGAAATAATCAGATCCTAGTCTTGGTTCCAAGTCCTCCTGTAGTCCTCCCCTCTGACTCCCTTCCTTCCCTTTTTAATTAAACAGTATCTAATCTCTACTTAATATTAAATTTTTTCCTACCATTTTTATTTTTATTTTTTTAATATGAAATTTATTGTCAAATTGGTTTCCATACAACACCCAGTGCTCATCCCAACAGGTGCCCTCCTCAATGCCCATCACCCACCCTCCCCTCCCTCCCACCCACCCACCCACCCCCCATCAACCCTCAGTTTATTCTCAGTTTTTTTTAAGTTTATTTATTTTTGAGACACAGAGAGACAGAGCATGAAGGGGGGAGGGTCAGAGAGAGAGGGAGACACAGAATCGGAAGCAGGCTCCAGGCTCTGAGCCATCAGCCCAGAGCCCGACGCGGGGCTCGAACTCACGGACCGCGAGATCGTGACCTGAGCCGAAGTCGGACGCTTAACCGACTGAGCCACCCAGGCGCCCCTTTATTCTCAGTTTTTAAGAGTCTCTTATGGCTTGGCTCTCTCCCTCTCTAACTTTTTTTTCCATTCCCCTCCCCCATGGTGTTCTTTTAAGTTTCTCAGGATCCACATAAGAGTGAAAACATATGGTATCTGTCTTTCTCTGTATGACTTATTTCACTTAGCATAACAGTCTCCAGTTCCATCCTACCACTTTTTAAATCCCTGGCTCAGAGTATTATCATTATACCTTTCTGCTATGGCAGATGCATTCAGAACCCTTGCTACATAATGAATTGCGTGTTCCCCCTGCCATTTCTGTGTTAAAGCCCCTAACCTCCAATGTGACTATATATTTGGAGACAGGGCCTTTACAAAAATAATTAAGGTTTAGCAAGTCATAAGGGTGGAGCCCTGATCAGACAGGATTAGTGTTCTTATAAGAAGAGACACCAGAGATCCAGTTCTCTCTCTCTCTGTGCCCCAGTGAGAGTACAGTGAGAAGTGGCCATCTGCAAGCCAGCCAGAGAGCTCTCACCAGAACCTCCCCCTGCTGCCACCTTGCTCTTGGACTTTCAGCCTCTAGAACTGTGAAGAAATAAGTTTCTGTGGTTAAAGCCATCTAGTCTTCAGTATATTGTTACGGCAGCCTGGGCTGACGAATATACCCCTCCCTTAGCCACTGATGAAAGGTTGTAGGGTGTGCTCATCAGCCTTGTGGCATGATTCTTTTTAGGCCCCAGGATCTGGAGTCACTATCCCTCTGCTGGGGTCAGACACTTGGAACTTGAGGTTTCTAATCCAGCCTAGCTCCTGACTTTCTGGCTTCCCCAATCCCTGCGAACCTCATTTTCAGCTTCTCTAATGAGCGTTGCCAGCAAGAGAATGTGTCTATTCAGCACTACGGACAGAGGCACCCTGTCAATTCCCACAAATTAGAAGTTACGGGCTAGCACTCTCACAAAGGTGGTATTGGGGAGGGAGGAGGTGGGCTGAGCAAGAGACAAATCAGGGAGGAAGACCACCTGGCAGGATGCGGACAATGCAGCCCCTAACCCTGGCTATGCTCAGCCATGGGGCTCCTACAAACGACAAGTGCCTTCTTGATGCTGCTGCCTTCTTACACAGGCTGCACAACGCAGGAGGGGATTCTCCTTGTACTCAGTTGTGCTGGCCTAACTCTTGTCAAACTGTCACCGTGATGGGTGCTGGTAACAAACCTACAGCTGGCAAGGTATCAGGACTGGGGAGACCATGGTGGTGTGGGTGTCACGGACCGTGGGCTGGGAGAAGAGCCAGCAAGGGAGCATGGGAAGAGGGCCTCAGAAGTTTGGTATAACTTTGGGGGTAGAGATGGTACAGGTGAGCTGCCTCCTCCATGCCTGGGATGGGAATGAGGCTCCAGGGGCTCTGGGCCTTGGGAGGGGAGGGGCCCAGCTCATGGCAAGCTGGCTGGTGGGGAGCCAAGGCTTCATTTGTCTGACTTTAATGAATAAATGGCATCCCCAGCCATTGTTTATCTACTTTTGAATCCTGACAAACAGTCTGTGGCATCTGATGGAGAGGGTTATTAGCTGCACGGAGACAGATGGCTGGGGATGAGGGGATTGGCTCTTTATTATAGCAGGCCCACAAGTGACAGCCCCCCTTTTACTTCCCAGCCTCCACATCAATGTCAATACCTTCCTAGAGCCTTCTGTGACCCAGTGAAGCCTCAGAGGAAAGACCCAGAGCAAAAGGAAGGCAGAACAGCCCATGAGTAAGAGGGAGAGATAGGGCCAGTGGAGTTGGAAAAGACAGCAGATTTCCAATTGTAAGTTCTATGAAAATAAAAGCTCTGCCTTATTCTTTACTGTTTTCCCAAGTGCCCTGTAAGGTGCTGTTTATTCAATAGGCATTCAAAAAATGTGAATGATTGAAGAGAAAGGTAGAGAGGTCTGGATTAAAAAAGATAATAGAAGCAGATTTAATTGTGCTGGGTGAGTGGTTGGGGAACAAAGGTAGGAAGGAGAGAGGAAGACAAGTAGAGGGCACAAAGGGAGTAGGGAAGATAGCAGAAGGAAACGTGCTTACCAATCAGCATGCTGTGTTTTAGGCATTAGCTACTCTTCCCCACATTACTATATAAATAGCTTCATGGAAATCCAACCGCTCTGCCCACTGTCCCAGGTTCTTCTTCCTGCTACCATAGCAGCAGGGCAGCTGCAGGGAGGATTTCACCCTCCACCTTACCCCCAAGAGTGTGGGCAGGTTCTCACTGACCTTCATTCATTCTCCGAAACTTGTCCTTGGCCATGTAGCCCAGCACCAGACAGCATCCTCTCTTCTGGAGGCCCAGCTCTGGAAGGAAAGCACACGTGAGTGAGCTTAGAAGGGATCAGGTGTCATTGAAGGCCCCTCTGCAGGGGCTATGAAGCTGCTGCCTTTATAAACAGGGCTACTTATTTAACATTTATGTAGCACTTGCGATGGTCCAGGCATCATTTTAAGCCAATAACTCCTCATTTGATCTGCACGATAACTCTGTGAGGTGCGTACCATTATCTCCATTTTATAACATCCCCGTTTACAGATGTATGGAGTAGGCAGTCTTAAATGGAAGAACCAGCTGGTGGCAAAACCAGGAGTTTGAATCTAGGCAGTATGGCTCCAGAGTCCACGCTCGTAACCACTACTCACAGGTTAATGAGGCTCTCTTTACAGGCTGGGGGCCTATACCCAGATCATGCTGTGGTTGTGATCAGGCCTGCTAAAAAAAGAGGCAGAGTCCAGCTAGTGGTGTCCGGGATGGAGCAAGGCAACCAGACACAGGGGGTGATTCAGAAGAATGACGAAGCGGTTGGGTGAATTTGGGGGAAGACGTGGGGGTGGAGGTAGGGGTAGAGGAGTCTACCTTTTGGGAGAGAGTGGGTTTCTGGGTCTGGGGATTCCCATACATTCCTATATTCCAGCACAAGGCAGTGCTGTCCTCAAGCACTTATGAGGTGTGGACTCAAGTGTGGAGCACAGGGATTGGAATGGCTAAGAGACACAAGACACAGATTCTGGTCCCACGAGACTTTGACACAACAGAAAAAATAAGGCAGGACAACGATTCTAGGTAGCAAATGCAAGAGGTTTTTTTTTTTTTTTTTTTTTTTTCACGGCATTTGGTAAATGGGTGCCCACCGTGTGTGGGCGTTGGACTAGAGTACATCTGCCTCACAAGAGAACGAGATTTCCCCTCTGGTTTTTATCCTCTAATTCTGATCTGTCTTAAGCGCTTTATGGGCTTTGAAGCAATTCTACACCAAATTCCTCTTCTGATCCCCCACAGCACCCCATGAGGTGAGCAGATAGGTTACTGCTATTCATACTATGCAGATGGGAAACCCAAAGTTCAAAGATGTCAAATGACTTCCCCGGATTATTTTAGACCCCCTGCCCCACTTCTTTGCTTGGAACTCATACAAATGTGACAGCTGCCATAAACTTGGCGAATGGACAAGGGGTATGATTTCTGGAAGAGGGAATGTGACTGCACCCCCTCCCAGGGCTTGCCAGGCTTTCTGGGCACCCAAGGGTTCCCTCCATTCGTGTCTCAGGGAAGGTGGGTCCCAGTGAGTGCTGCATTAGAGCAACTTCTCTTGGGACACTGGGTGTTTCTCTGAGCCCTGGAGGTTAACATCTAGGCTGTTAGAGCTTAGACAGGATGGGCTCATTTCTCCTCCCTACCTCTCCATCCACCTCTTGTCACCCAGGTCTACCCTCCATGGGTTGCAGGATGAAAGGGTCCATGAGAGACAGATAAGTCAAGCTTAGGGGCTCTCGCCCTAGAGAAAAACAAAGCATGGCGTTCGGTGGCAGAATGCCACGGCCCAGGGAGGTTACTAGCTTTGATCTCTTGATTCTCTAAAGGGGTTTATTAACTATCAGTAAAGAGCAGAGAAGCAGATCTGAGCGTGCCTTTTCCAAAGGCGCTCACTTCTCTTCCGTCCCTTCCACGAGCACGCTCTTCTGAAGGCACGGCCAAGCCAACCTCACTTCAAACAGCTTTACATCTCAGGCGCCCAAATTGACGATGTTAAGTTCCCTCATCCAAGGCCTTGGCTCTTTCTTCAAGGGCTCCTGCTCTGTCGAGGGCCCTGTGGATCAAAGCCCCTTTGATGTTTACTTACTATATTTGTGGATTCTTTCTAACAACCACCTTCAAGAGGCAGGAATGCAGCCTGCCAGGAGGGGGCCAGCAGAAGTACAAGCTATGAGGAGGCTCTCAGCCCCTGCGAACAATAGCCCCTTGCCTGAGACTCTGGGACTGTATAGAAGCCTCAACATGCTGACGACAGGCAGAGTTAACCAGCCCATTATAATTGCACGACCATTGTTCATCACCACAATGATAAAACTGCTGACGGTTCATATTATATTTTCCATTGACTTCTTATGCCCATCTAAAGCACATCAGCAGTGACTCCTAATGAGAAAAGGAGCTGGGGTTCCTGCAATGAGCCCAGGGAAGCATGGAGGAGTGGGGGCAGAAGGTGTTGGATGGATTTAGGCCAACATTCCTGTTGGTCTTGCTGGACCATCCCCTAAGCTCTCAAGAAAATGGAGCAGGCATAATTCTCCTAAAGATTGAGAGAGTGTGGGTGACCTGTTGAGTCCAGATCGCCTATGTTGGCTGTCTCTGCCACCCCAACTCAACCCATCGTGTGTCACATAATAGGTTGCCCCCAGGGTGACTGCCTGAGGAAAGAGGCCACATGGATGGTTATTGTAAGTAAGAGTCTCACGGACCATGTTTGATTTTCGCAAATGAGCAGGAAAAGAATTTTTTAAAAACCTGATTAATAAAAGAAATGGAGGGTGAGGCAATTTCTCAATGTATTTGGCTCATTTAATTTGACACGTGTGGGTTAGTCTTAATTATTTAGGCAGCTATATTACAAGGCGCTAATAAGCACACTGAAGAAATGTATTAAGTGAGAGGGCTCTCCAACTGAGTCCTCACTGAGAAGTGGGGAGAAGCCACTGGGATCCTTGCAAGAACGAGCAGGTTGGAGAATTAGTGAAGTGAGAATTAGATAGCTATCCACATATGAAAATTTGGGATGTTCTTTGGAGAGATTTGCAGAGCTAAATTAGAGGTCACTGGGTCCACAGGAGGAAGCAGGGCTGAGGTGGGGGAGGGGAGGAGAATGTGGAAATCCAAGAGGGGAGGAGGTGTGTTGTCAAAGGCACTGAGCAGAGAGAGGGCTGGGTGGGGCGTGGCGGGGGTGGCATCGGGAAGTAATCGCTTTGTCTTGGAGAAACTCTACCCCCGCCAAACGAAGCAGGCTCCTCTTAGGGGAAAGATGATGGACTGTGACACAAAGAATCTTTCACTTTGTGAGCTAGACCAGCCACCAGACTGCCACCTTCCTTGTCACACAAGGCTGGGACCGACAGTGGAATCAGATCACAGATGCCCATTTTAACAGCAAGATGTCGGGGTCTTCTCTATGTGGACCTTAGGGCTGCAGCCTTTGGTTGAGCACTTATCAGTACAGAACCATCAGATGTACCAAAGGCAGCTGTGGAAAATGATGAATAGGAATTGAGTCATCCTCGCTTAAAAGGAAAGTTCACAGCAAAGAAGTCCAGGGTCACCAGCAGATGGGGTGGGGAGGGCACTGTCTGAGGAGAGCAAAGGCTTAAGAAATACTATTCTGCAAGGAAACATTTATGGGGAAAGGGCATTGTTTCTTGGGAAGAAGTGAATGAACCCCAGGAATTCCTGGACTGTGAGCCACAGAAGGGCCAGGATTGTGCCATTTTCAGCTCTGAGCCCTTAGTCCCCAACACAGTGCCTGGCACATGGCAGGAGCTCAGGACAAATCTGATGATTCGATGTAAGCACCAACTAAAGACTATTGGGCAGTAACCTGCTCTCCCCTACCCAGGTCAGAATCAAACCAGGTGGGCTGAAACGTGGCACAATGGAGTCAGCTAGGTGAGGATCGTGGCCGAGTGAATGAAAGTTGTAAATTCATTGGAAAAGAAGGCTAGGAAACGGAGCTTTCCTCTGGGAGGAATAAAAAGGGCTGACTTTGTAAATGGAACCGTTTTCCTTCAGTTTCACAGGGTGACGATGGGACTTTTTCTAGCCTTAGGATTTCTTTATTCTTAGAGGTAATAACAATGATACAGTGCTATTACTTCACATTTGCGGGACCCTTATTTTTACACGATGCTGTCATATTCACTACCTTATTAGATGCCCACAGTAGCTCTGTGAACTAGGTGAAGAAGAATGGTCTATTTCCTCCAGTTTGGTTTCAGAGACTGAGGTTCAGAGAAGTAAAAGGGCAGTTCAAGGGCAAAGTACGAGCTGATAATAGTACTCAGGTTAGAAGCCGGGTCTGATTTCTAGCTTTCTCAGGAGAAGGTCTTGGATCCCAGGGCTGCCGAGGCTGTGAATCAAGACAGACCAGACAATAGAGAACAGATGTTGGTGGCCCTGGCTAGGACAGTGTTGTGGGTTGAACTATGTCTCTTCCCTGCCCTTCCCCTCTCCCCCTCATTCACATGTGGAATGTGGATTCACCAGAGAACGTGACTTTATTTGAAGATAAGGCCTTGACAGAGATAATCAAGTTAAAATGCTCATTAGAGGGGCCCTAAGCAATGCCCCTGGTGTCCTCATAAAAAGGGGACATTTGGAGACAGACACACATACAGGGAAAACACCATATGAACATGAAGACAGCCATCTACAAGCCAAGAGAGGGGCCTGGAGCAGATTCTTCTCTCAGAGAGCTCTGAAGGAACCGACAGGCCAGGTTTGCATCTTATAAAGACCATTTTGGCACTGGTGCAGAGGATGGATGGGGAGGGGTAAGCCCAGACAAGACAGTGCCATTGTTTGACTATTGCAGTACTCCTGGTGAGAGATGATGGGCTGACATCTGCTCTCTCTCTCCCCACTCTCTGAAGACAGCCTGAGATCAGAAAGCAAGTGAAAGGACCCTGAGCTTTCTCAGGGGGACACTCAGAGCCTCTCCATCCCTGCCACCTTGACACAGGAGAGCAGTGGAGAGGCTGAAAATAGCTCACCAGATGGTTCCTGAGACCATATGGAGAAGGCGTCAGCTGGACCTGGCTAGAGTCACAGGGAGGCCATGTGTGCTTCGAAACTCTCAGTGTTGGCTGGAGCCTTGCTCTAGCACTCCAGAGTGAGCCATGCTCTGGGTGTCTCTGCACTTTATAAAATGTGGATACTAATAGTAAGATGCTCTGCACATGGTTAGTATGAAAATCAGATGCACTTGGTGAAGAATGCCTACAATGAAGTAGCTGGTAAGGGCGAGCTCAACAAATAGAAATGAAATGTCAGATTGGGGAGTAGGGACCGTTAAATTCCTCCCCCTTCTTTACAGGTATGAAAGGGGAGACTCATCCAAAGTGATATAATGAATAATGAACTTTGGGGCGGTGTTCTTTGGAGGCTTTTGTGGTAGCTACAAGTTGAGGGACTGGAAGAGGAAGTGAGTCAGGAAGACCAGCCAGGTGGGTACAGCAGGTGAGGCTGAGGCCCCAGAGGGGCCGAAGATGGAGAGAACATGGTGAACCTGAAAGACATTCTGGGAAGAGACTATGGGCTGAGTGCCAGAGTGGCCAAGCAGAAGGGGGCAGATGACCACAGTGGCTTTAGTTGGGGAGGTTGGGGGAAGAGAGGTGTCTGTGTCAGAAGCAGCTGACAAAGGAAGCCAATTAGGCCATGGGGGGGGGGGCAGATAATGGTGCATTTCTGGACTTCTTGTGTTTGAGGTGATGGGGTTCCCAAGTGAAGCAGTCTTGGATGATTACATGAGCTATGAAGAAATACATTTTTAAAAAGTTTATTTACTTATTTTAAAAGAGAGAGAGCAAGCTGGGAATGCAAGCTGGTGCAGCCACTCCGGAAAACAATATAGAGGTTCCTCAAAAAACTAAAAATTGCACTACTAGGCATTTATCCATGGGATACAGGTGTGCTGTTTCGAAGGGACACATGCACCCCCATGTTTATAGCAGCACTATCAACAATAGCCAAAGTATGGAAAGAGCCCAAATGTCCATCGATGGATGAATGGATAAAGAATACACAATGGAGTATTACTCGGCAATCAAAAAGAATGAAATCTTGCCATTTGCAACTACGTGGATGGAACTGGAGGGTATTATGCTAAGCGAAATTAGAGAAAGACAAAAATCATACGACTTCACTCATAGGAGGACTTTAAGAGACAGAACAGATGAACATAAGGGAAAGGAAACAAAAATAATATAAAAACAGGGAGGGGGACAAAACAGAAGACACTCATAAATATGGAGAACAAACTGAGGGTTACTGGAGGGGTTGTGGGAGGGGGATGGGCTAAATGGGTAAGGGGCACTAAGGAATCTACTCCTGAAGTTGTTGCACTATATGCTAATTTGGATGTAAATTTTTAAAAATAAAAAATAAAATGAAAAAAATAAAAAGGGGAAAAAAGAATAAGAAAAAAAATAGAATTCACACATGTATGTTGTATAGAACTTTATGAAAAAGTATGCTGTTAGAACATGGCTTTATATCTACTTTTATTAAAATATTTTCCTTACTACATTACACAGGTAATAGTCTTTACCTGTGCATTTATTTTAATTTATTTAAAATAAATATATAATTATTATCATCTGACAAGAATTAAAAACTAATAGGTGGTGAAAAAAATTAAAAAATGAGAGAGAGAGAGAGAGAGAGAGAGAAAGTGGGGAGGGGCAGGGGCAGAGAGAGAGAGAGAGAGAGAGAGAGAGAGAATGCACCCTGTCAATGAGGAGCCTGATGTGTGGCTCGAACTCATGAACCATGAGATCGTGATCTAGGCTGAAGTCAAATGCCTAACTTACTGAGCCACCCACCCAGGCTCCCCTGAAGAAATACCTTTTCAATCAGCTTTACTGACCTCAGAGAGCAGATGTCTTCTGTAGATCAAGTCATTATGTAATGAATAACATAGAAAGCAATGGAATAATATATGGGTAGACTCTGCCACAAGTGTTAGTACCAGCCCTGCACAACCAGCACGTATTTATAAAGTGTGACAGGTATGGTATCTGGTCCACAGACGCTCATGGAGAGGCTCCTAAGTGCACCATGTGCAAGACAAAAACATGTAAGGCAAGCTTCCTCCCACAATGAGATGATAATCCAGTTGACTATGTAAGGCATATACTTGTGAAAAGGTGAACGAAAATCAAACACTGTAGTTCAGTAAAACAAAGTGTCATTAGCATGTGAATATTTCCACACTAATGGCAATAATTGCTACAGGTCATAGGGTGGCTCTCGCCAAGGGCCCCGAAGGCTGGAGATTTGTCTGGGGGTTTGCCCTTGGTGGGCGTCCATACCGATGGCCTGACTCATCAAAAGCCAGTCTTGCCAGGATGCCTGGGTGATCACAGGATGCCAGGGCCTCGTGTTTGAGAAGTCCTCACCTTGATTCTGCTAAGCTCCTGCTTTCTGCTTCAGTTCTGCCTCACCCTGGTTTCAGCATTATTACTCATATCCCGGGCAATAATGGTGCCCATAAATCGCGCAGAGATCACAGTTTTCTGATCAACCTCTATAGTAAAGAGGCCTGAAGAGGGGAATAGCAAAGGTTTATTAATCCTGACTAGTGTCTGCCTCTGGCCCTCCAGGACAAGTAATAAATGTTTAATAGCCCAATAATACCTGTTTCATAATTTTTGACTCTCATTGCTTGCTAACTCTAAGTTTATTAAAGAACTATAAACTTTACATTGTTGTAAAGACATAATTGCTATTTCATTACGTATTTAATATGAGTTAATTATATTAGAACTAAGTTTTTCCCCATTCATATTAAGTATCAATTAGTTGTTTTAAACTATTGATTTCTATTTAATTGCCTGTGCTATTACATACCAATTAAATTCTTGTAGGAGAAACCTGAACCGGCTATAGTCTTAAGTTTTTAAGATAATAAATTAGATGGCAAAGCTCAAGTGGCGTTATCTTCTTTCAGGAAGGGTCAGCAATCATTGTGATAATTCCCAAAGGTCTTTGTGACCCACCAGCTCATCCCTGCTAGTTCCTGCAGGGGCAGACCTCCCTCCGATAGCTGATGGTAAGAAGCTTCAGCTTCATATGCAGCAATGGCAAGAAGTAACTCTGGGGAAGCCCTTTACCAGCCCCTGGCCTCCTCAGCTGCCTCAGCCTGCCCTCCTTACTGGCTGGCACGGCCCTATCCACAGGGCGGCTAAGGCAGGCAGTCTTTCAGTGATTCCTCACCACCAGCTGTGGGGTCCATGACTGCCCATGTTGCCGCTGGCCCCAGACCCCACGTGCCTACAGGAAGTCTGGTGCTCATGTGGTCACCACTCCTCTGGCTTCCCCAAACTCCTGGTCCACTGGCCCGACTCTACGTTGTGCTCAAGACAAATCGGACATTTACCGGGTGGCAATGGGCGTTTGACTTTTCTCATCCTGTTTCCCCTTCACACCGACCTTGTAAAGACAAGCGTTACTATTCTTATCTTTATTTATAAAGAAATGGACATTTTAGATGGGTAAGGAGTCACCTAGGGTCCCTCAGCTATTGAGTGGCAAAGCTTGAGTCCACCTGTCTGCCTGACTTCATGCCTGGTGCACCATTCCATGCTCTGTTCTCAGTCCTCCATGAGAACTGAGTCTCTGCCCACCGGGCTGGCTCTTGGAGACCTTGCCTGGCTCCTGCCATCTTTCTTTTCACAGAAGGTTGGGCTCATCTTCTACCCTCAGATACTGCCTGGGGTCTTTCTCCCAACTAATTAATTGCTTGGAATTCCAACATGGCCACCAACTGACTGAGAATGTGGCCTTCCTCTGGGCCACTTGGGCATCAATGCAGACCCCAGGGGTTGCACTCCTCCCACACTCCTCTACACCCTGGAACTGGGACATAGGTTTCCCTACCTCCTGGGGGCTGGATGCAGCCCAGCCTTGCCCCTCTCCACTGGTTGGTATCACCAAGGGCTCCCCCATCTGGGGCCAAGCTCACTTCATTCATCATCACAATCAAAGTTGCCATTTATAGGGGCACCTGGGTGACTCAGCTGGTTGAGCATCTGACTTTGGCTCAGGTCATGATCTCATGGTTCATGAGTTCAAGCCCCACATCAGGCTTGCTTTGCTGCTGTCAGTGAGGAGCCCACTTCAGGTCCTCTGTTCCCCTCTCTCTGCCTCTTCCCTACTCTCTCTCTTTTCCTCAAAAATAAAGAAACATTTAAAAAAATGCTGACTGCTTATGATTTATTAGTCTCTGTGTTAGATATTTTGTACGCATTATCTTCTTCAATCATAAAAATTCTGTAAGTACTATTATTATTCCTATCTGCTAGAATGGGAAACTGATAATCCAAAAGATTCAATAACTCACTCAGGGTCATACAGCTAGTAAGTGTGGAAGCCAGTAAACCTGATTATGAGTGAGGTTCTTTGGATAACTGGTATAATATCTTTGTAAGAGGTGCAGGGAATAGGGGGAGAGTTTAGTAATATTGGTTGAAGAATTTTATGGAAACAGTTTTATCACATGTACAAGATTACCTCAGCCATCTCTGGTTTAAGATGTCTGATCCCATGGGGTTAATTGCTCTGTGAGGGAATATGACAGAGAAACAAGATCATGAAGGCCATCCCTCCCCCCTGGCCTGTCATCATTCTGCTTATCCTGTGAGGGACAGGGACTGCTGAAGGCCATATGCCTGCAAGGCTTTTAGACTTTTCCTGAGAGAAAGTTGGAAGTTGGTGAGTAATGTCTGAATGGGACCAGATGCTTGACAGCTGTGTGCCCTGTCCCTGGGGAGGCTCAGCCTGGTACAGCCAGTCAATCACAGCTAGGAGGCCAGGCAGAAAGAGGGCATCTCTTTTCTCCTTTTTCTTTTAGAACCAAAAGTGTCCCCAAAGGACTAAGACCGAGCGCCACGAGGAAGCCTCCAAAGTCCCCCCTACCCCCCCATACTCACACCCCATTCCATGGACTTGAGGTCCAGATCTTTGGGAAGGCAGAGGCCCAACAAAAGGCTGTGAATATAAACTTGATGCATGGATTTAATCTTCACACAGATTCCTGGAGATATGGATTATTAGCCCCATTGTATAGGTGGGGTTCAGGGAAGTTGAGTAATTTACCTGAAGTCACACAGCTGGGAAGTGGAGGAGCCAGGACCAAAATCTAGGCCCATTTGATCCCAGAGCCCGGGCTGTGTCATTCTGCTGGGATACGGGTGGAGAGGTGACCAGCAGAGACCCCAGTGGGAAGAAGGGGACCATATGTGCTCAGAGGGTGCGGGCCAATGGAGTCATGGGCATTTCTGCCATGGGGTTTGGGGGCACTGAGAAATCCTTGTGGGAGTCAGGCCCTGGGAAGTCCATGCCTGGAGAAGGATGGATCGCCTCCCCGGGAGACAGGGAGGTGGAGGCAGGACATGGAAGCATGGAGAACGGCTGCTGTTTAGTTATGTGCTTGCAAACCTCTGTGTCACCCATTTATGGCCCCAATAAAATCATAAAAGCTGAGGATTAACCAAGAGAGTCCCATAAGGGCCAGGAGCTGGCCTTAAGGAATTTATCATGGAGTCAGATATGGCCAGCCTCTGCCCTCAAGCCCTCTGCTGAATAAGGTGGGGGTAGACAGAGACGGTTGCTCTCACCGGGTACAAGGAAAGGGGCGGCAGAAGGAAACAGTGTTCTGGGAGTTGGTGGGGGGGCGGTGTACGGAGCGTAGGGCCATCCAATCTGGCAGTCCCACCCGAGGAGACAATGAGGGCAGCTGGGATGGTATGAGAAAGAGAGAGACAGAGACAGAGAGACAGAGAGAGACAGAGAGGAGAGGAGGCACATGGTCGCCTATTATAAGGTCCTAGGATGGAAGGGCATTGGCTAAGCCTCAGTAGGTTGGAGGATGCCCCTCCACTTTCTGGGTAGAAAGCTGTACAAGAGGAAGGCCAAGCAATAGTTTGCTTTTGTCCTCAGGCAAACAGATCAGAGCTGCCTGTTCACCTGGCCTTGCAGCAGGGGCCGGTACCTCGCTGGGCACCTTCTCTGGAGCAGAAGAAGACAGGGGCTGTGAGCATGGAGCCCCTTGCTGCCTCCACCTCACTGTCTTCCTAAGCGAGGACCAGCCCGGGCCTGGTAACTTGGGTGGTCCCAGGAGCTGAGGCTAGAGAGGAGCAGAGGCCCTGAGGGTGGGCCAGACATTGTCCTCCAGAGCAGTGTCGAGCTCCCCGCCACTGCCCCAGCTCACACGGCGAGAGAGGAAAGGAGGCAGTGGGGTTAGGAGAAGAGCCAGCAGAGAAGGCAGAGAACCCCTGCTGTCCTCCCATTACTGAAATCCTCCTTGAGCCTCACACACCCCATTACAACTCTGTATCTTATAATTAAATTGAATCTGCCAGTTACCTCTCAGCACGGCAGCAATTCAAGCTCATTGGAGGCTTTCTTTGTTTATTTTTATTTATTTATTTATTTATTTAGTGATTATTTATCTAGCTACCCATGTAGCTACATGGAGGCCCTAGTGCAGGGTTTCTTGTGCCTTCGAGAAAATGAGGGTGTGCAAATGCAGTCTCTCCCCACTGGTGTATGTGGGCAGGAGCTGTAGGACCTGCAGGGTGAGCTGTTGCTGGAGGGTCCCTCTGGGAGAGGGCCAGGGTGACCGCCACAGGCTGGTTCCACCCCCTTGTTCTTGCCCAACATGCCTATGGAAGGTCCACTGATTCCAGAAAGCTCCATGGAAGCGCCTTAGTCCCGAGGGATAGAACATGGGTCAGAGAATGTGGTTGTGACTGGGTATCAGCAGTTAACACCCCCCCCCCCCGGGGTTTGTTGTCTTCCGTGCACCTGCTGGATTCAAGCTCTCCTTGAACCCTCACGACACCTGAGATATTCTTGGAGGCGGGCACAAGGACCAGAGAGGTTCTGAGAGTTGCCAGAAGTCACCCAGCTGGTAACGGCAGAGTTGGGATCTGAACACAAGGCTTGGGACAAATCAAGCCCTCTCATCTTCCCCAGAGCCCCAGATCCAAGCTGGCAGAGCCCAGCAACAGAAACCAAAGCACCTTTCTTCTCTGTAATGCTAACCTTTTGGCAGTGAGGGGGGGCAAAGGAGAGCCTGAGAGCTTTGATTAGGAATCAACCCCAAACAGATCCACGGGAGTGATTCTGAAACACCAGCCATCACTTAATAAGAACATGAGAGTTTACTCCCCACAAGGCTATCCCAGTGAGAGGCTGATTGCCATCAGGCATGCAGGGGACTGCACAGGCCTTGCACATCGATAGCTGAGTCCCAGAGACGGGACCCCATTTGAGGAGAGGACGAGGATGACTGGGATAGTATGAAAAAGAGAGAATGCATCTGCTCCCATATTATGGTGAGAGAATGGGAAGGAATTCCAGACTCCAGCTCACACCTTAGACAAATCTCCCCTGCAGAGAAAATGTTACGTATTCACCACCATTCACCATCTTCTCCCTTGCCCACCTGCGCCCACCAACCTGCTAGTTGGATCATTTGTGGGCCATTAAATACTTCTCAGAGCAGGGATGGGCGGTACCACCAAAGACCTGCATCCACACCGACCACTCCTGGTCTGTTCTGGAGCAAGGGAACTCACAAGGTTTTAGTGCATGTGATCAGTGGCAGCCCATGTGTGTCTGTGACCAGTCTGTCCATAAGAAACCATGAGGGACCTTGACTCAGGCTCTGTCCTGACCACAGAGGATGGCACAGCCACATGAAGGAAGTTGGTGGCCCAGGCCCGAACTATGGAAGGATGTGTACCTCTTGTTAGTTTGGAGAAGGTTCTCTGGTTGGAGGACACAGTGAGGTAACCTGGTCTAAGACAAGGAGAGCCTTTAAACCGAGGGATTTGGGGAGCCGATTGCCCACAGCTGTTCTGACTTATAGATCTTGGATGGGACAGCCAGGTCCTCCCCTGGCTCCTGAGGCTAAGAGAAGCCAGTCAAGGAAGCTTGGACCACTGGGTCCATCCCCCTTGGGACTTCTCACACAGTAGTGTAGCCTTTTGATCGGAGATATCCACTTCATTTCCTCAGTCTGTGAAGTGGAGATCTCTCGGGCTGTGGTGAGGACTGGGGGATAATTTATGCAAAAAGCTGGAAGGTAAAGGTGAGGACAGGTGTGTTCCTATGACCTGTTCAAACATATGGAGCGAAGGCTGGACATATTGTAAACAACTCCACAAAGAGGCGTTAGAAAAATAACAACGTAATATATTATTATAAAAAGCACGGGTGTGCTGAAAGTCAGAACAAGAATAAAATAAGCCTGCAGTTTAGCCTGAGGGCTCTGGTTCTGAATAGAGGCTCTTATATGGTTGTAAAGACAATGTCCACAGCCGCTTGGGGGACAGCTACGCTCAGCTCTCTGGAAAGGGGCTGGCTCATGATGATCCTCCAGGGCCCTATCACCCATGGCTTGCATGGTAATGTAGGGCTACAGCTGGTGCTTTGTAGGATCAGAGAAGCCAAGGGGCCTGAAAATGGTCATCGTCAACCTTGCCAGCAGCTATTGAGTAACTGCAGAGTGAGCACAGGGCACGTGCTGGGCACTGGGGTAGAAAGAAGGTTAAGGTCCACCCTTGGGGTCTTATAAACCAGCCAAGGAATTAGAACGAACCTGGAGGAAGACCCAGATAAAGGTCCTCTCGTGACCGGTTCAGTTCAAGCAGGTGATGGAAGGTTCTAACCTGGCACAGCTCAGACCCACATGGAATGTGGCGCCCAGCTCTGTAAGCCATTCTTCAAGGGGCGCAGGGCAGACCCAGCAGCACCCAGAGGCTGGTGCCAGGCCAGCAAGTGTCTGTAAGTCTTGCCACAAGAGGCACAGGTGAAGAGTTGGGGTGTGCAAGTAGGAAAGAGAAAAGACTGACTGTGGGGCTTTAGGGCAATGAGTTTGGACCAGGCGGTGGGGACTATAAGGAGGCAGGTTTCATTTCAGTAGAAAAAAGGAAGTTATCTTCAGTGCAAGGTGCTAGGGTCTCCTCGCAAGGACTAAGGTCAGACTGGAGCCCAGGGAATGTACACTGTTGTCCCATCCTGGGGTGTAGGCTGCAGCCAGTGGAGTAGTGATCTCGTGCCAGCTGGAATCTGGTTCCCATCTGCATTCGGTGAGGTCACATTAGCAGCCTCAAACTGGCCATGGTGAGTATTTCCACCAAGGAGTAGGACAAGGCTGCTGTGAAGGCTTTTCCCCCGCACGCTCTCCTTCCCGAGGGCTGGGTTACCAGCACACCCCTGGCTGAGCTTTAACATCTGAAGAGGGGTCTGTTTACCCTGGTTCCGGCTTCCAGGTCTTTCAGACGTGACTGAGGGCCTCCACCTGTGATTTCTGCTTCCTGTCCTGTGAGTCACCATCCCTCCATGTCTCATCCTGTTTTTGCTGATGACTTGCTGAGCTGAAGCTGCTGACTGGATGGCCACGATGGCTCATGTGGTTCCCTCCCTCACCTCCTGGCAGGACTGCCACTCCACCATTCCGGAAAGGTCACAACTGACGTGCCTTTAGGATCTTCAGAGGGGGCAAACTCACAACCTCTGCATGGGCAGCATCTGCTAATGGCAGCAAGTTCTTCCAGATGCTTCTGCAGAGGCCCCCTGCTGCACTCTTCAGCAAATGCTTGGAACAGTGGGAAGAGGGATTTCTTCCTACATCCATTGCTACCAGGGAGGGTATCGGTAAGAAGCTGGGTGTGAGATCCTGAAGGGAAGGACTTACCACCGTAAGGTCCCCTGCCCCGGGCAGTGTGACAAAACAGCTATCATGTATTGCCAGGCACAGTGGTAAAGCACTTCATATAAATTATCTCAGTTAATTCTTACACCAGTCCTGGGAAGAGGCACCATGATGGTCTTGGTTGTGCAGTTGAGGAAACCGGGGCTCGGGAAGGTTAAATACCTCACCAATGGCAGCTCAGCTATAGAGCAGCAGAGCCGAGACCTGAATCTGGTCTGAGTCCTATCAGATCCTGGTGCCCCGCCCCCTCCCCCCAGGTATAGGACTTCACCACTCACAAATCCAAATCTCCTGTCTACACCGTGGGGGTGAGGATGCGGGCAGCTCTGAGTGCCTGTCCAGTGTTCCCCGAGGAACCTTCTGTGTGGTGCGTGGAATGACGTGTCAGAGGGTGCTGAGTCAGCGTGCTATCACCCAAGTCCCTCTCTGCTATGGACAGAGAGGCAGCAGAAGCCGGAAGCTTTGGGGGCCGGCCACCGGGGCCTGGTTGCCCCTCTTCCCTGCGCTCCCTGCCAGAGTTGAGCCATGGCATCCGCAGGGACCGAGCTCCACGTCAGACATCAGCGATCCTGTGCCCTGCTGGGAGCGTCCCTGCTTGGGGCAGATGCTGGCCTGATTTTCCTGGGAACTCGCCTCTGCTCTAATTAACTGGGTGAACTTGGGTGAGTCACCTGCGCTTTCTGGGACTCAATTTCCTCACTTAGGAAATAGAGAGTCTGAACTAGGGCAGGAGACTTAACTTGGTGTCTGGGGACCTCTAGGGGACCTCAATCAGGGCATCTCATACCCTCCTGAATTTGCATACAAAACTGAGTGTGTATACATTTTTCTAGGAGAGAACCATGACTTTTGTGTATTCTCAGAGGGGATGATGCTCTCCCACCAAAGAACTAATAGCCTCTCACCAAAAAGATCGCTAAGGTCCCCCTAGCTTTTGGATTTGTTGGGTCTGAGAGGCCCCCTTCCTTGATGACTGCAGCTTAGAAATAATGCTGCCTGTAGGGGACTGAGGGCCACGGGAGGACTCCTACTACTTTTTACCAAAGTATTTTTTCCCTGTGTGTTGGGAGCTCTGTGGGACGAGGTGTAACTTCTGTTTCAGTCCCTGGCACCACACAAAGGCTACTGTCACCTGGGGACACTTAGTTCACGCAGGCCCAGACTTCCCTGGGGCTCAGCTGGGAATGTTCCCCTTCCCTGAGGGCTGGGGAGGAGCCACGGTTCTGCAAGCCAGCATCTGAGGCCCGGAAGGGTGAGTCCATAGGTATTTCAAGCACTGCCCGCGTAGCCAGCCTATTCAGTTCTTACACTGTTTGCACTAGATTAACCCACGTTTCTTTGTGTATTTTCTTACGTCTCTGGTCTTGTGTACATATCTGATCTGGTGCATTAGTCAGAAATGTCATAGAATGTTAGAACTGGAAGGGAACTTAGAAATCACCCCATTCAACCAGGGACAGAGGAAGAAACTAACCGTCAGAGGAGTGAGGTCATCTCCCAGAGCCACCAGTGGCAGAGCCGCGTCCTTCCCCTTTCCCATCCTGGGGGCGCCCTGACCGGCAGGGATGACTGCCCAGCACCTTCCCCAGTCTTGTGGCCTGACTGGCCCTCTGCCCGACCGCAGGGCCGGTCATGGTGCGCAGGCCTGAGAATGTGCCCTGCTGATTCCAGTTCTGGGCCTGGGACCTGGCCATTCTTCTGCCAGAGACTCAAACACCTCATCCCACTCCTAGCTCAAGACCCCCCGTAGGGAAACACCCTCTCCACGTGGCCTTCTCCCACTCAGCCCTGCAGGTGGGCACCCCCTCCCTTGGACACCGCACGCCTCACACACCCCTTTGCTATGGGACTTCCTATGGAGGAGACAATGGCTCCAGCCTTGTGGCTGTGAGGTGGGGACGAGCTCATCGGATCCTTGCATCTCTGTCACCTCGCACAGAGCCTGGCGCACAGCAGGCACTCAATAAATGCTTGCATGGGGTGAGTGATTTAACAGACGGGAAAATCTGCCCCTACGTCCTGACAGATCGCCAGCTGATTTGGCACCCGAGTTCCCTTCCAAACCTTGGGGGCCAAGGTGAGGGCACAGGCCTGAGAGTTCTTCTGGTGGTTTGAGAACCGGACTCGGTATATCTTGTTTTTCGCCGGCCTTTTTCACTTTTGCAGAAATGTGCTGTAAGTCAGCCTCATGTGGTTAGTCATTCAGGTTCATACCGTTGATGGTTTTTTTTTTTTTTTTCCCTGTTCATCATTCACTGACTCAGTCACTCGTTCCGTATTTGTTGAGAGCTCACTAGGCATCGGTTCTGGTCGCTATGGATACCGTGTGACCAAGACAGACAATTTTTGCTTCCCCGAGCTTCTGTTTTAGACAGCATCTATTTAGTCCCTTTCCCTTGCACATCACTTAGTGCTAGGAAGTGTCACATCACTTGGACAAGTCACCGGGCCTCAGCATCTCCATCTACAACCTGCTGTCACTGGAGCCCAACGCGAGCCGGCAGCGGGCGTCAGGCGCCACAGCTCGGCCCGCACGTGGCTGGGGCTGGTGCTCCTGGCTGTTCTGACTGTGGCTGCACGGGCTCCTGGGAGCCAGCTGATGTGTTTCCTCTCTTCCCTCGTGCTTTGTTTCTGGAGGCACACTGAGAGGGCCCTTTCTAATCAGCTCAGGAGCAGGACGCTTCGGAGCTACCCTGTGCTAGGCCGCTGTTACACACGGCGATGCCATTCACCGTGTGATTGGAGAGGGGGCGGTCAGGCTCCTATTTCTCAGACGGGAAAACTAAGGCACAGGGCGGCTAACGGGCTGGCTCACAGTCCCTGAGCACATCGTTGGCCGTGGCACAGGCTGAGAACCCAAACCCACGGCTTTCCTGCCGATCCCACTCAATCTCCCAGTGGGCATTTCCCCACATGGCGAGACAGCTCTGCTGGAGTGGAAGGAAGAGAGAACTAGAAAGTCACAAAGTCCTCTTTCAACAAAGGCCTCAGCCACATGTTTGTCTTGGCGGTGTTTCATATCGACCCGGTGTGTGGCACATGGATTAAGTATGCAGTTGGGTGGTCTTTAAAGGATGAACATTTTCTCTGGGATCAATAAGCCAAGTGACTTTGGGTCTAAATTCATCAAAATGTCACCCGAGAGAAATTCAGTCTCTGGACTTCTGCACTCAGTCGGGTCGATGGCAGAGGGCAGAGGCAGAATGCAGGCAACACGGGTCTCTGGAAGGAGAAGTTCTGAGCATCTGTTGCACAGCGTGAGTCCAATAACCTGGAGGGGGAGTCCGACGTGGGGACCAGCATCCTGGAGACGGGTCATCCCTCCTCCGTTGTAGATTCCATCCTTGCCTTCAGCAAAAGTAGCTGAGGGAGAAGCTGAGTGGCGACACCCCAGTTCTGGATTCTTCACACAGAAAGGGCCTTTGAGGTCGTTCAGACTCACCCTCAAGTCTGGTGCAGGATCCCCCTTCACGGCATCTCGGAGAAGTAGTCACATGGTTTCCCCCTGGATCCTTCTAGAGACGGGAGCCCATTACTTTACAAGGCTGGGCTTTTCATTTTTGGAGAGCTATGATAATTTAAAAGTTCTTTTATATTGAGCTTAAATATCCCCTCCTGCCCTGCGACTTTGACTCATTTGTCCTGACCTGCCCACGGGGCTGCACTGAACCAGACCAATCCCTCTGCTACCCAACTACCCTACAGTTAAACAGTATTTTTTTCTCCAAGAAGAACAACCCTTGGGAGTTTTTGGACCTGAGATGCTTGCAGCAGGAAAACACTCCCTTCACCCTTGCTTATCTGTACATTTAAGGACTTGTCTTCATTCACTGTTTTTTTAAAAAAAATTTTATGTTTATTTATTTTTTGGGGGGGGGCAGGGGAGAGAGACAGAGCTGGATCAGGGGAAGGGCAGAGAGAGAGAGGGAGACATAGAATCTGAAGCAGGCTCCAAGCTCTGAGCTGTCAGCAGAGCCCAACATGGGGCTCGAACCCCAAAACCACGAGATCATGACCTGAACCAAAGTCGGCCACTAAACTGACTGAGCCACCCAGGCACCCCGTCTTCATTCACTCTTTAGCATCTCTCGAAGAAGGAGGAGGGCAAAATGTGAATCCCCCGGAGGAATCCTGGCCTCACATGTCTCAGGAAAGGGAAGATAGAGATCTGAATCTTGGATATGGAATTCCACATGGGCATGACTCCCACGTGTCTAATACAAGTGGGGGTGTGTATGCGCACATCGGAACAGGTGGGTGCGTGTGTCGCTGTGGGTGGATGTGTGGTGAGCAGGGAGTGTCTCACCTGTGTGAGAGTGTGTGGGGTGCGTGGGTGAGCTTGTGTGCACACACACTGCTTGTGTGGGCCCTGGGGAGGGGTTGTAACGATGCTCCTGTGGCTTGGAATCTGCCTCTCCCCATGGAGAACTCTCTGAATGTGCTAGCAAACTGCTCCTGGCCAGTCAGTAGGCTTCTGCCCCTCTGACTCAGCACAAGTACTGTCTCTTCTGTCTCGAAGACCTATCCACAACCCTTGGAAATGTAAACGTTCCAGCCTCTCCTGTCACGGCAGGTCTGGGCTTACCAACCCCGAGGAGTCCACGAGCAAGTTTCGACCCCGTGAGACGGCTTTCCATACATTCTCTCATTTTATCTTCCCCACACCTAAAGACAGGAATCACCACTTGACTCGTGAAGACGCCGGGGATCAGCAAAGTGGCATGATGGTCTGAGGCTACACAGCTAGGGAGCAGTAGAACCAGATCAGAATCTAACCCGAAGCCGGCGCTCTGTCCCCCAACACATGTCACTTTTATGAAGCAGGAGCCGGGGAAGGTCTACGCCAGAGCTCACCAATGCCTCTGAAGGGCTCCCTCCCCACCGGCCGTCCATGGTCCTGGAAGACGAACAGGTAGAGACTAAACAAATGATGGTGGTGTGGCTTCTGGTGATTTCCCCCCAGAGCCCTTGGAATTTATCACTTGGGAGGGTAGTTAGTTCCCAAACACAGGTGAGTGTAAAATCCAATTTCTTAAATTCCACGTGGGGCCTGGGGAGCTCAGTCTCTGCTCTGTCAATTACGACGTCCTCAGGTACTCAGGACTGAATATCCTCATTTCCTTAAATCCTCCTGCTTGTTGCCTGAGCTTTTATCCCTCTGATCTGCTTATTAGATTTCTACTGGGCCTTTGCTCAGCAGAACACTCAGGGTCCCCAGGACCCACGCTCTCGCTTAACCAGTAACTTCTCTCATGAACCAGACAGGGCACAGGATGAAGCCGGAAGCTGGCAAGGGTCAGCGGGGAGAGCTGGAGAGAGGGACACGAGGGGCAGGGGCAGAAAACAGGGGGATGCGCATAGGAACCCATGCGACGTTGGCCCCACGGGGATGAGCGGGATGGCATTTGCGTCCTTCTCAACATCTGGACTTGCACCTGGATCTGGATGATGCTTGCAAGTTTCTGTCGCTGGTAACCTGGGTGCCCAAACACCCTCTCTGCTCCCATGTCCCCCACTGCTTTCTACCTCTGTTGTTAAGGTTATTTGTCTGCCTCATCTGTCTGCCTGTCTCCTTAGATGACAAAGTCTTTAAAAACAGGTCACATCATTTTTTTTAATACTGGTACATGTCACTGTGACTGTCCATAGGAATTTATATGCTGACTGGGCCAGACATTGTATGAAAGCATACGGATGCACTGGGCACATTTCAGCCCTCCAGGGCCCCCCACAGCTGGGGACATGGGATGCACACACAAAGGGCAACCAATAACCGCTGTGCTCGTCTGGCCACGGAGCGTTTCATGGAGGAGGTGGGATTAGAGCTGGGCCGCACAGGATGCCAAGGACGGGCCTGGAGATGGGGGCGAGAGCATTCGAAGGAGGAGGAATGGCTTGGGCGAAGGTTCAGGCTGGGAACGGACAAGGGGGAGCACTGAGTGTGGCAGCAGAGCAAGGATCCGTATAGGGAAATCAAGAAAGGGAGGTTGAGGCAAACTGTGGAGGGCTGTGAATGGGGAAGGAGCCCAGAAGTCCCTCTCCTCCTGTGACAGAGAGTCTTTAGCTTGCTCAGACCAACCCTCCTGTGGTCCCAGGAATTTATGCACTGTCTTCCTGGTGAGTCGGGCCAGGCGGTTGGCATGGTGTCTGTGCACCCTGGACAAGCAGGACCACATGTAGCCCGAGACTGCTCTGCTGTCTTCCTCTCCGAGCCCAGCAAGCAAGAACCAGCCCTGGACTTTTCTGGTTTGAGGGACCCTCTGTCCACCCTGACCACGGCCTGATCCATGAGTCTTCTCTTAAGCCAAGATTAAGTCTCAGAACGAGAGTAAGACACTGGTTCTTGCACAGGGGCGGCCTCTGGTGTGTTCTGATGAGGAAGGGAAAGATTCACCCGGGGAGAGAAGAGGGAAGGTGCTAGCAAGGCGACTCTTAACTGAGCACCTGTAACAGACCAGGCCTGGCCTCATGGCTCCCTGGTTATGTGAGGTACGGAGTCAGTCTCACTGCACAGAGGGGAAACAGAGACTCTTGGGAGTTAAGCACCCTACCCAAGGTCACACATCTAAGTGGCTGCCGATTCCAGAGCCAGGGTCTTTCCCTTTTCTTGGCCCTGGTCTGCCTGTGTGGTTTCTCTGGCCTTACTGGGTGATCTTGAGCAAATCAATGACCCTCTCTGGGCTTCAAGTTTCTCATCTCTCCAATGAGAGGGTGAACTCTCCACTGGCCGCCTGCTCCGATTAGAGACCAGGGGCCGCCTCCAGGATGGGCTGTTTGCTAGGTGGCTTGCACTTCTCCAGCAGTGCCCGTGACTGCCTTTCCCAGCCTTGCTAAGCCCTGGTGTGTGTTTCTGCTCTCAATGTTTTGTGAGAGTTGGTATCAGAACGCACTCCCCTGATGCTGCCGGAAGCAATAATCCAGACACGGTTGGAGGGTTTAGTAGAAATCCTCTGCTACAGCGGAAGAAAGCGAACCCGGCAAAGCAAGGATTTCGGCTAGATGCAAAATCTGCCCATTTACCTTCCAATTCTAGGCGGCTCAGCAGGGAAGGCTGAGAGGCGGGCTGGCCCCCTCAGCTCCTGGTCTCCCCAAGGGAGGGAGTGAGAGCCGAGCGCAGAGGTCTCGGGATCTCCGCAGGCCTACAGTCCATGAGGACGGAAAGGGCAGGTCCCCAAGTACTCCCCGTCTGCACTCAGATTCTATTGAGCGCTGGCTACACTGCTCCCTGCAGTCGCTCATTTTCCTATTAAGTCCTCACAGCACTGACCCAGAAGCGGGATTATCCTTAGTTTTGGTATGAGGCTCAGATGGCTTAAGTGGCTTGCCCAAAGTCACACAACCAGTAAATGACAGAGCAGAGAAGCGCTGCTCCTTACGGATGGGGATACCACTATCTGTTCTTGGGGGCCAGACCCTTCCATGTCTCCCCTAGTCTGACACCAGCCACACGTCATCATGGAAAATTAGCCAGACACACCTCTAGCCTGCTCCCCTGGCCCTACACCTCCTGTGTGCAATCGAAGCCTCCTCTGTCTGACTCACCAATCTATGGTCACAGACCCTCCTGCTGCCCTCAGCTGGTTATGGACTCCTTCAGAACGGAGGGGATGGCGTGGTTACTAGGGAAAATAACTCCTGCTCTAGGCTTGCCAGCAGCTCTAGGGCAATAAGTTATCTTTCCAAACTGAGGTCTTCCATTTTTGAGCCTCTGAAACCTCCAGAGTTGCTGAATGGCAGGTGCATCCCAGCAGAGGACAGCCTGGATCATGGCTATTGTTGAGCTTCTTAATGGTGACCCCCCGCACCAACCCCAATCGGTAATAACAGTCTTGTCCAGCGCCCCAGCCCCTAATGCCCAGCCTACTACTGGGAGTGGCTCTCTCACTCCCCATCTACGTATGTACATATATAGACGCGGAACGGATACACAAAGGAGCCTAGCATAATGAATAGAGCATGTGCTCTGGAGTTAGACTGACCTGGCTTCACATCCTGCTTGTCGGTTGTACAACCATAGGCAAGACATTTAACTCTTCTCTGTGTCCGCTTCCTTCTTTGTAAAATGGGAATAATGGTACCACCCACCTCAAAGAGCTGCTATGGGGGTAAAACGAGACCAAGCACTTAGCACAGTGCCTGGCACACAGCAGGGGCTCCATAAAAGGTGGTCCCTGCTTACTAGCCTTGGCCCATGGAAAGGCCTGTCTTCTCACTTTGGAGAATGACGGCTGAGGCTGCCCGGGGCAGAGTGCGGGGCGGGGGGGGGGGGGGGGGGGTTAGGGCTGCCTGTGTATGTGGTGGGGGGACCTCTGAGGAACCTACTGGTGACTGCAGCCTTTGAGAAGGCATTACAGGCCATTGTTTTAATCAATACTGTATTATTTCCTCCGTGGCATCTATCCCCATGTTTATCATGTGTAAATAGGGTTTTTCAATGATGCGATGTGTTAGCTTAATGTAGCTGACATTCAGCATGTAGAGTCTGGTGGCTGCCCCCTCAGGACCTCCTGGAAAATGAGATGCTGTATCCGCCACAAAGCCGTCCTCATGAGCGAAATCTGAGAAATACAAGTCAGTGGCCATCAGGGCACCCGGTGCATGATTGCAGGTGTGGACCGGGTGCTCAAGGGAGGAGAATAAATACTATCCATGCACCCTCGGAGCATGGTCCAGCTCCTGGACAGAGGGTGGTCATGGCTGGTGGCCCAGAAGTGGGGTGTTGGGGTTCCCATCTCTTTGCTATCCAGATGTAGATTCTGTAAAATACCCTACGTGGTCTGGCCAAGTCCTGTCCATGTTCTCCATCACTGCCTGTCCTTGGAACTTGTCAGAGTTGCTCCTCATGCTGCTGGATTCTCAGATCATCCCCTCCTTCCTTCCCATCGCTTGGCCCACAGTGGGATGGCCTCAGTGGATGCAGTGGAAATGCATCTTGTGCACGTTTCTCTGGCTCGGCCCCAATCCCGTGAGCTTGGCCCAGCCTTGTTGTCCAGGCAGGCTGAGCAGAGCAAAGGTGGCTTTTCCAAGTTTTCAACGTGGGCCTAATTGTCCTCTCGCACCAGTATGCTCAGAGGAATGGCTGTTGGCCCTACCAGCCCCTCTCTTTCTGTCTCACTGGAGCGGGGTGGAGGAGGGGAGAGGGGTGCGTTAAGACTCGGGAAGAGCTTCCTCACCTTGACATCATCAAAGTTGCAGGTTAGATGCCACCACCACACATGTGCCACAGCCAACAGGCCAGATCCCCAACAACGGCCATTTAACTCAACGAAGTCAGCTATCAGACGTCTCGGGATTCATTTGCATAGCTCTATCGAATGCACGGTAAAGGAGTTAACCTTTATCAAGACAGTCTGTGGAACGTTACCAACAGGAGGTACCTTTATCCCCTGTTTTCTTAACAGTGTTTGGAAGCAGAGGACCGGATAGGACAGCGCTTGATTTTCTACCTTCATGCCAAATGGCAAAGAGGGCCCGAGGGAGGCTGCCGTTAAGAAATGCGAGTACGAAGGGATCTGTGTAGCACTTCACGCCTGTCTGTTCATCTGTCCTTGATGCTTGTCAAACTCTGGGGGTCCATCTAGCTAAAAGGTACTACATAAATGTAAATGGCCACCGTTATCATTAAGCTCCGTCTGTGTGCCTTAAACCTTCGGCACAAAACGTGTTTGGGGTTGGGCTTTGGCTTCCCTTCACTGCCTGAGAGATACGAAGGAGGTGTTTTTCTTGGCAAATAAATATGATATCATAAGCCCTGGCAGGATTCCAACTGAGTAATGGCCGTCTGCCTTCCTAATTCCCTCAGCAGCTTGGAACGGGAACATTATTCTTTACTTCCTCTCTTTAAAAACAAACTCTCTATTGGAGAGCATTACTCAGCCGCAGGATCCCTCCCCTGACGTGGCCGCGTTTCCAAGACGGGATGTGAAGGATGAGCTCAGATTACAGTGCACGTTTGGGAAAACACAGCAAGATGTTTGGCTCTGAAAAGGCACCTGAGGATCTTGAATTACAGAGGCCACTCTTCACGTGTCCTTGTTCATGAGGGACACAGAGCCAAAATCAATAAGAATCACATTGCTTAGTGCCGCCATGTTGCAGGTCTAAATCATTACGGAGTAACTGGGTAACTAGGTAATCCAACTGGAGCTGGATGCTCACGGCCAAGTACCAAGTTGTCTTGCTGAGCGCCCCCCGCCCCCGTTGTAACATGTGGCTGGGTGGGGGTCTGGCAGCTTCTCTGCTCAAGGGGGTACGGCCACCTTAAAGCGTGTAGCTCCCCTCATCCTTTGCTTGTCATTCAGTCTTTATAACAACACTCTGACACCGGTAGCCTTCATTTTATAAACCTGAAATTCAGGCTCAGAGAGATTAATCAGGCACCCTGTTCAGAGTCACACACATTGTATGCAGCGGACTTGAGGCTGAACGAGGGTCTTTTGGCTTCAAATCCAGTTTTTATGATGCACATCAAGCCTCATCACCTTTTTTTGGGCCGTGAGGATTTCAGTACTGCCACTTGCCCAGACTGAAGTGGCTATTACAAGGTGGTGCAGGGGGGAGCCACTGGACCAGCACCTAGGTCTTGGGTTCACACCACCTGGTCACTGATCTGCTGGGGGCTCAGTGAGGTCACTTGGTTGGGCAAGGAGAACACCCGGCTGAGCTCACGATGTGATCTTGAAGCAGCTGTACGGCAAAGGCCCTGGAAGTATGTAAATGCTAGGGATTATCAATTCATCCAATCAACATTTAGGGGCACCCGGGTGGCTCAGTCGGCTAAGCGTCCAACTCTCAATTTCCGCCCAGATCGTGATCTTTCGGTTGTGAGGTCGAGCCCTACGCTGAGCCCCACGTTGGGCTCTGCGCTGACAGTATGGAGCCTGATTGAGATTCCGTCTCCCCCTCTCTCTCTGCCCCTCTCCCACTTGTGTTCATTCTCTCTCTCTCTCTTTCAAAAATAAATAAATAAACATTTTTTACAAAGCCCATTTATCGAGCACCTGCTATGGCTAGGTGGAGGGACACACCTATGAACAAGACAGAGTCCCTGCCCTCAAGGAGTGGGTAGTTTAGTGGGAGAGATGGGTGGGCAGACAATTATAATACAGTGTGATGAACGCCCCAATGACAGAAGACGACGTGCAAGGAGAGTCGCTAACCAGACTTGGCACTTCTTAGGGAATGTTCACGGGGGACACGCCATCTAAGCTGAAACCCGAGGGACAAATAGGAGGCCAGCTGATCAAGATGGGGCTGCAGAGGGTTCCAGGCTGAGGAGACAGCACGTGCAAATGCAGAGGTCAGAAAGAGCGCGTTGTGTTCCAGGGATGGCACACCCAGTCCGGGCTGGAGTGGATCTAGAGGGGGAGTGCTGGGGCAGTGGGCCAAGAGGTCAGCCGGGAGCAGGTAGCAGACCCTAGCCACCGGTCTTCTCCATCAGGCGTGTGAGTCCTCGGGGCCACCATGTCTCCCAAACCACAGCGACTCCCTCACACCAACCCCTAGCCTTCAGGGTCTTCATTTTGCTTTGGACTCATCAGCTTTTAATTGTAATGCGAAGGGGGAGCCAGAAGTGCACCCCAACCGCAGTAGACAACACCAATCCCTGAATCAACCCCCCCCAACAGAAAAACCCCCCAAACAAAAAAACCACCCAACACCTCCCCGCTGTGCTTTATCTAACCGAAGTAACCCGGGAGTTGTTCATTTAACCTATTTCTGCCTTCTGAATGGCTTTTACTTTTCTCTAAATTGAAAGTGCAGTACAATATATGTGAACGATTAGACTATGTAATACATTCCTGCAAATTTAGATTAGGAATAATTATGACTTAAGTAAAATAGTTGAACACAATCCTTACAGCCATCTATCTTTTCCCTTCTTTTTAGTGCTCATAGGGGCGACTGATGGCAAAGAACGAATGACTTCAAGAAAAGCCAGGGTCTGAGTGCAGAGAGGGGCTGAGGTCCATCTTGCGAGGGCTCCGAGAAGGAGGGAGAGGCTGACCTGAGAAGATGTGGGATCTGGGGCGCAGGGAGAGAGCACTGACCCAGGAGGCACATCTGGGATAAGTCCGGGCTCTGCCAATTGCTAGCTGTGTGACTTTAGGTAAGTTACTTAAACTCTCTGAGTCTTAGTTTTCCAGGAACGAAATGGGCTTTACCATTCCTGAGTCATGGAATGGTTTTGGCCAGAATGAGATCAGGAATGTGAGAGCAACACTGTGTCGTGGCTGAGAGCACAGATGGGGAGCCTAAGTCCTGGCCAAGTTCTGGCTCTGCCACTTACTAGAACTGCGTGTCCTTGACCTTCATTACTCAGCCTCCCAGAGCCCCCGTTTCCGGAATGGGAATGAGTGCACTTAGCCATGTGTATCCTTGGGGATATAACTAACTTCTTTGTTATGTTTTTGTTTAGAGTCTGTCCCCCTGGTTCGGGGACCTTCTTATTCCCTGATAGACCCCAAGGACCTAGAACACAGCTTGGCAGTCGGGAGGCACTCAGGAAATATTTGTCCAATGAATGGATTTATGAGTGAGGCTAGAATTCTGTCTTCTGAGAATAACTGAGGTGAGTTTGGGGAGATGGCGGGGGAACCGGGAAAAACCGAGAGCATTAGTCACTCCAGCAGGGAGCTTGCTGCAGGGAGAAAGAAATAACAGCAATTTGGCGCGTGGAACCGGGCACCCATTCTTCAAGGGAGCCACAAGCCCCCAGGAGCTTCCCGGAATCCCTGGGCACCTGCAACTTGCTGCATTTCCCGGGTCCCTCCCAGCAACCTGACAAAATGCCTTCCAATCGGAGCAATTACTGCAGCCCTGAGTCGCTGTCTCTCGAGGTGTCTGCCTCCTGCGGCTCTGGCTGGAGACGATATTTCTCTTCTGTCCCTCATGACAACAGGGACAACAAATAACATGACGGCAGATGAAGGGCCCTTCGAGCCCTCCAGAGCTGGAAAGGTCTGGGCTATCGCCGCATCTGCGTGGAAGGGAAGAAAAGGGACTCCCTGAAATGGGACGTAGCCACCCTCTGAATCTTCTAGGACTTGGGCTGTGGCCGCGCGTGTCCGTGACCAGTGTCGTTGTCAGCCAAGGAAGCAGGGCCACTGGGGCCAGCTGTCCGCCCACCCTCCTGCATGCAGGGTAGGCACCGGCTCAGAGTCCTGAGCACTTGGGAAACTGAGAGGCAGCTGGCATTCGTTCCTTCGGGGTCGAGGGTGTTGGTCTTGCTAAGTGCTTCCCCCTTCTTTCCTGCCCCGCGAAATCAGCTACTGCTGTTTTCAAATGAGGAAACAAATTCAGGAAGTGGACTACTTTGCGCTTTGGTCACAGGGCTCCGTAAGTGGCAGGGCTGGCACGTCTCAGGCACCCTGGGACCTGTGGGGTGAGGACACTCACTACAGGGTGCGAGGGCAGCCCCTGACCTCCCAGCCTCAGGTTCCGCTCGCGCACCTGTTACTGATGCTCGGGAGAAGTGCCCTGTCCCTCAACCTGCTGCGTCCTGCCACCTGGCCTAACCTTGCCAGCGTCTTGCCCCTGCCAGGCTTGGGCTGCTGGTCCCATCGTGGTGCCCTCGCTGCTGGCCGAGGTGCCGTTTCAGTCACCACCTGAGATCCCCTCCTTCTACTGTGTCTCATCCTGAGGAATAAGAGCTCACCCTCTGAATACCAACCAGGACCAACTGCAGCAGACCGTATCCTCTGGGCGCCCATATTAACATGAATACGAATATGAATACAAATGCTGGCTTATCTGAGTCTCAGATGTGAACCCAGGAAGCTGATTCTTGAGGTCTGTGTTCTTAACCATTATATGTCCGCCTCTTCCTCCTATGACATAATTCTTTTCCTAAACCACCCTGGTATTCTCTGTCTTGTTAACATCCCTTTTTAAACAGACTTCTAGAACTGAATGCAAAACTCTAGATGTGGCCTGACTAAGCGCAGCTCAGGGGGACGTCCCCTCCCTGTTTTGGACATCATTTTGCAAATAATGCACACTCACTTTTCGTGGGCCTCAATTCCCAGAGTTGGTAACTATTAGGCTTTTCAGCCAGCCCTAAGTCTCCAGGTCTTCCAGAAACTAACCACTGTGGGCAAACCTGTTTTTGTTGCCCTCTTGCACAGCCAAGGGCTGAAGGATGCCCCCACCCCCACCCCCCGACCACCCAGGTTGTGTCTCCAATGGCTGCACTTGGCTTTGCTGTGGCATTCAGTGAAGGCTCCAGATGAAAGAGAACATGGTCTCCAGCAAGGAGGGGCCTGGATGGAGGTGAAACAGCCTGTGAAGGTCACTGCCACTGCTTGGCGAGCGATCTGTCCCCATTTCAGCCTCAGTGGGAAAGTGATGGAGGGTGTAATTAGGGCCTGAGCGGTGCCTGTGGGGGCTGCTGTCCCTGGCTCAAGGAGGCTGGGGACACAGACAGTAGTCTCTGTCCTCCCCAAGGTGGGGGAAGGAGCGTGCCAGCCTGTCCAGGGCGAGGAGGAGCAGCATAGGAGGCTTTCTGACCTGGTAACTGCTAATCCCTGATCATTCCTGGGAGTGTGTGGGTGGGAGTGCGGATGGGGAATAAGAATAGGAATGAGGTGAGGTAGGAAACAGTCCTAGAAAAGCTTGGGAGGGAGCAAAGCTGTCTCTGTTACCCTCTCATTTTCCCGGCTTTGTCTCCGCCTCTTTCCCTCACCCCACCTTGGCATCTAGGAGCTCAGACTTCTAGGGCCCTCCCCTGCTGGGCACCCCACCCGGTCTCCCTTCCCTATTCTCTCCACTCCTTCTCTCACCACCATTTACTTGTCCTGCGGGTCTCATCTCACCCCATTCCCTTGAGAACTCGCCTTGTTAGAAAGTGATCTAATGCACTAATGTGGTATTAAGGTGTTAAAGTCTTAACAATTGGCTTGATGCTTGCAACCAGCCATAACCCGAGGGTATAAATACTTTAACAAAAGCATCCCTTAACCTGAAGGCATAAATCCCAGGGAACTGGCAGGGAGGTAGTTTGGGCAGGGCAAACCCCAAGTGGTTATGCCCTCTGGGCCACTGCTTCTTCCATAACCAGCATTTCCCGGCTGAAGGTGCTTCCGCCGGCTCATCACAATCATGTTGGAGTTGACAAGGTGGGTGGAGACTTTCCTTAGGATGAGGAAACTCAGAGAGGTCTTGGCCAAGGTCGCATAGCCCATCATTCCTGGAGTCCAAGCAACCCCAGGCTTCTTGCTGAGCCCCCAGGGCACTGACATTCTGGGGGCCAGCAGTGACAGGCTGGGGGCTCCCAGCCATGGGATCCTTCAGAGACGTCCCTGAGGTAGCTAAGGGCTTGTTCACAGCCCTGGCTGGGCCATGAAAGAAAATTGCAGAACCTTCTGTTGGGCCCCTCACACAGGGGGACTTAAGCATATTGGTGCCTATGATGTTTCAGGCTTTGTCATGAGTATTTTTCAAATGGTTATTGTAAACCTCATTTCCTTAAACTGAGGCTTTTACTGAGTTTAACTGAGGAAAACTGAGGCTGGACAAAGTCAAAAGTCACACAGCGAGGAGGTGGGGGCACCAAAATTTGATGGTTTCGACTGATTCCAAAGTTCAAGCTCT
This sequence comes from Felis catus, assembly GCF_018350175.1. Lineage (NCBI taxonomy): Eukaryota > Metazoa > Chordata > Mammalia > Carnivora > Felidae > Felis > Felis catus. The sequence continues at coordinate 23,486,655 of NC_058377.1, forward strand.
TTCTCCTACACCATGTAGCTTCCCAAGAAACAGAGGGGTCTAGAGGAGGCAGATTCCTTGAGGAGTCGGGTCCAGTGGGGAGGACAGGCCACACCAGGATAAAAAGGATCACGGCCAAGAAGACACGGTGCCCTGCGTAAGCCTCTCCTGCACAAGTGAGCAATGTGCCAGTGCCTTGAAATAACCCTTTGGTTCAGGTCAGGGCCGAGAAAGCCGGAAGAATGGGCCCAGCAGGGCTCCTTGGGGAGGCCAAGGGGAGGAAGTGAGTTTGGAAGCAGTCCCAGGTTAGGCAGTGTGTGCTCTGGGAAATGAAAGCGGGCGTACCAAGCAGGGTACCACAGGGGGAAGGGGCCACAGGGGGAAGGGGCCTGAAGGAAAGAGTCTCCACTCAGTTGGGAGAGGCCCGCTTCAGGGAAGCAGAGGACACGGAGGCCTGGGGACAGGCTGGGGCTGGGAGGGGCTTCGGGGAGGAGGCATTGGAGTGAGCCACATTAGGAGGCCAGCACCAAGAGCTTCTCAGGCAGAAGCCCACGGAGCCCACCCTTCCTGCAGACTCGTGGCTTATCTGAACGGTCCTTCAACAGGAAAAAAAATGCCACGGCTTTGGAGAAGCAAATGTCGCGGGCTGGGTTCCCCGCGGCACCAAGATGCTGTTTTCTGCAGGTCATTTTTGTGTGGACGCAGACCATGGGCCAGGTGGCTCTTAGAGCAGTTCCCTGACAGCTCGCCCAGTAACTGACTGACTCTTCGGTCACTGCTTGCGTGCTCAGCCATTGTTCACTGGTGACTTGAAAATTACCTTTATTTAGCCCTGTTATCAGGAGGCTGCAGGGGCGCCACGTTTCCAAGCCACTAGCTCTCTCTGGCTGACAGCAGCAAGCAGGCCTGTCCTACTGTCCCCAGCCCCCAGCCTCGCTCCTCCCTGCTCCCTGTGGGCACCGGGCAGCGTGCTCAGGGCGCGCAGCGGGCCGGCCGGCACTTGCCAGCGTGCTGCACGCCCTCCGGGTTCGGGGCGGGTGACGGAACCCCCTGGTGGCCCGACTCCCTGCTGACTGATCTGCCGACTTGGCTGGCCTGCTGTTGATTTCCCCGGGACCACCCTGCCCTGTCTGCGTGAGACCCTCTGGAACAGCGGCCTCAACTGGGGTCGTTGGCGCGCAGTGAGGTGTTTGCAGGACTTGCCCGGTTCCCTAATTTTGAGTGAATGTGCATATATGCTTTTAAGGAAGGAGAATGTTCAGAGCTTTCAGCAGGTGCTCATGAGGCTGTGAGACCCCTGCCCCCAGCAAAAGCTGGGAGGGAAGTCATCGTTCTCACACCCCCTCTCCAGAAAGCTCTGCAGGTAAACCCACTGATTGTTGCCGTTACTGGTGTGGTACTCAGGGCATCGGGCAGTGCGTTCTGACTGTCCTCCAGGAGGGCAAAGCCAGGCCTGTGCTCTGCTCGGCTGTGCTCTCTGGACACGCGGATGTTTGCTGACTGACCGACAAACCACAAGAAGAGGTCAAGTACACCTCGCACTGGCAGAGCCTCCTGCCTCTCCTTTCTGCCTTCATGGGGAAAAGAAACCAGACGTCCTGGCCCCCTGCCTTCCGTCACCTGTTGGCACAGCGTACCTCCCTTCTATTCTCAGGACCTCATCCCCCACACTGGTCACAGGGCCTGTGCGGTGCGGATCTGCAGGAGGACGTGGGACTCAATTTACCTGGAGAAGGGAGGAAAGCAGAGGAGTGGACCGGGAAGGATGGAGGGCCTGGGGGAAACTGAGGCTCTGGGGTGGGAGGCAACTCCTTTCTTCCCCGGCAGTGTGGCGAGTCACTGCTGGAACCTCCAGGCCATTTAACCCTGGGCTTCAGAGGCCCGACGAGTGGGACCTTCAAGGGTAAGGGTACAAAGAGGCCGCAGTAGAGACCCTTCAGTAGGCCTCCGCCAGCTCTAAAATTCTCTGAGGTCTAAGGCACACTCCTGTCCAGTTCTCTTCTCTGTCCAGCTGTGGGTCCCATTCAAGAACATAGAAAAAGTCATTGTCCTACAGATACACAAAATTCTGAGGGCGCAGAGAAGGAACTCGTGTTTAGGAGTTGTTGAGTGCTTGCTGCAAAAGCCTCCTGTTGTGCCCCTCTCAGTCCTCTGTGCCAGTGGCACTTCCTGGCAAAAGCCACGCTGCAGCTGCCCAGGACGCCCGGCCCAGCAGGGTCTTCCTGGTTGTCGTGAACGCGGCACCGTTCTCAAGCAGGCACTGCCTATGGACACAGAGTTCCCCTTGGCTACTGTGGCATTATTTCCCCAGAGCTGGGGTGGAGGTGGGGGGACGGTGACAAGGTCCTTGGCTGACAGCTGGCTGGAGAGCACTCGAGATCTACTTCATCGACCTCCTCTTCTCTTTCCAGAGCTCTTAAGCCACTTGAGCAGAGAGGAGGGGCCTGAGTGGGCTCCGCCCACTTTGGGCAGAGCTGGAGTCAGCCTCTTCTCCTGACTGGCTCCAGGGAGCTGAGGTGGAGAGCATGAAACTCTTCAAGGCTAACTTAACGTACCTTGAGCCCTGCTTTCCTCTTTCGAGAAGGGGCAATAAAAGCCACTGCAAATAAAGAACAGAAACAACCCTCTAATCTGGTCTTCCAGATGAGTTTGATGGCCTCTGGTGATGGGGGCTGGGAAGAGAGCGCCCAGGCTGCGGTTCCTAGGGACCACTGGACATGTGCCAGCACATCCATTTGCCAATGACTAGGATCTGTAAAGCAGGAGGTGGGAGCAGGGTGGGGGTGGGGGTCATCATGTGGGTCCTGGTCCCTCCACTGAGTCACTCAGAGGGAAGCTAGGTCATAGGAGAAACTCCCTTGCTCCAGACTCGCCATCGCCAGGAGCCCGTGTGGCCCCCGTTCTCTTTCTTTGGCGGCTTTCCCTGCACAGATGCCTCAGTCCCCCCAGTGGGCTCCTCCACTCTCTGCAGACCCTTGGGCTTTTGGTGGCTGCCAAGAGCGGCACTGGGTGGTCCCAGGGCCTGGGCCAGGGTCTGCCTGTCGCTCTGTGGCTCCTCAGTGCTGGGACACCAAAGGGCAGTGCCAGGAGCCTGCTGCAAGCTGACAAGGCTGAGTTCACTTCAGTGCCGAGGACTCGACAGAATCGTCTGAATTAAGTGGCCAAGTTTAGTTTTTAATTAAGCCCCCGTGGTCTTTTAAAAAGGTCACTGATGACACCATCTTCTTTAAGGCCAATATGAAAAGACATTCAAAGTCAAAGTTCTGAGATGGGAGCCTTGTAACTTGAAATGTCACAGGAAGAAATTCGGAAGTGGGGCAACAGGAAGCTGGTGGAAAGGATGGCCCTGTCACATTGTTGTGCCATCAGCTTTGCAGTCGCCATCTGGGGCTCCAAACTATTTTGGTCTCAAAGGGCAAGTGGCCTCACTCTGCTGTCTCCAGTACCTTCCCCCCTAACTGGTCTCGGGGCTCTTTGCTGCACCAGTGAAAGATGGGACCCTTGTGTTCCCTGACACGGAATAAAAGTTGGTATCCGTGGGGCGGAATGTAGCGACTTGTTTCTGACTTCTGGGGAATTACAAAAAAATATGTAACTGACCGCCATTCTGCTGCTCTGATTCTTACATGCACTTTTTTTTTTTAATGTTTATTTATTTTTGAAAGAGAGAGAGAGAGAGAGAAAGAGAGAGAGACAGAGCATGAGCGGGGAAGGGGCAGAGGGAGAGGAAGACACAGAATCCGAAGCAGGCTCCAGACTCTGAGTGGTCAGCACAGAGCCCGATGTGGGGCTCGAACTCACAAACCGTGAGATCCTGACCTGAGCCGAAGTCGGATGCTTAACTGGCTGAGCTACCCAGGTGCCCCTGCATGCACTTTTTTACATAGCTTGACCAACACTGCATTTTTGGTAAATACCGTTACGTCCAGAGTCACTGATTTCCCCCCTTCCACATCCCGTCATGATCCTACAATAAAAGCAAAGACCTATGACTGGTTCTACGAAGCCCAAAGAGGCGTAGAGACTCGTGTGCATTCAAGCAGAGCGGACAGCACCTCCTGGAGAGGAGATGTGGGCCAGCCAGGAGCTAATGGGACTCGAGTCTGAGCAGGCACAACAATGTTTCCCTTGGCTCAGCACGGATGCCTGGGCATCAGGACCCTCTGGATGCTGGATAATGCAGTATAATAGCCAGTGACTTTGTGCTAGGGCCAGGGCACATGGTAGTGGACAGTCGTCTGGGCCATTCTGTCCATGCTTTGCCACAAGCAGTCTAGGTAGTGGAAAGACTTTGGGTGTAGATTCAGGAAATGGGGGTCTTGTGGCAAAAAGTACTGCCTGCTTATATAATATAGATTCTTCTACTTATTTACCATCAGGATCCTTATATTGTTGAGCTGGAAATGAAACTAAACTAACAAAATATGAATTCCTAGCCTCCCTTGAAAAGCGAAAGGTGGCCACTGAGATACAACCAGGAACCACTGATTGGGTGGGCTTCTTTAAAGACGGCAGGTTCCGGGGCGCCTGAGTGGCTCAGTCGGTGAAGCGTCCAACTTCGGCTCAGGTCATGATCTCACGGTTTGTGAGTTCGAGCCCCGCTTCAGGCTTTGGCTGACAGCTCAGAGCCTGGAGCCCGCTTCAGATTCTGTGTCTCCCTCTGTCCGCCCCTCCGCTGACGGCACTCTGTCTCTCGCATTGTCTCAAAAAGAAATAAACGTTAAAAAAAAATTAAAGACGGCAGGTTCCCCCCGGGAGGGTACACTTCACTTCCTTTGCTCCTTCCTCTTCTTCTTGCCTGAAATGTGCAGCTGATGGCTTAGGGCTTTGGCAGCCATTTTATGGCCATGAGGTATAACCTCATGGAAGCCAGTGTTCAGGATGGGCTGCCTACCCTCCTCTAGACTTTATGTTATGTGAGATAGGATTAACCACCCCCCCCCCCCTCTTGTTTATACCACTGGTAGTCTGGATCTCGGCTGCTAACAACTGAATGCCAAACTAAAACAAAAATGACCACCCACGCCTACCATTTATTCCTGAAAGACTCTGGGTAAGTCATTAAATGTCTTTGAGCTTCAGTTTCCTTACCTCTACAATGGGAATGATAATTCTGGTTTTGCCTTGTAAACCTTATCTCTGACTTCTAGGGCCTCCTCACAGGGCTTCCGTCTGAAGATCAGGTGGCTTTTGTATCTGAGCGGTGGCTGCCTCCCTACCATTGTTGGGCCGGGTAATTGTTCCCGGACGAAGGCATGTGCCTGCCTTCCCACTTCAATGGCTTGCTCAGGGCTGTTATAAAGTCCCCTTGTGGGCTTCCATTTTCTAGAGACACAATAGCTTTTCCTGGCTCGCCCGGCCTCGCCCCTCCTTGCTGGGTGCAGAGACGGCTGCTGTTTCAAGCTGCTGAAAAGGAGGCTTCAAAGAGCCCCATGTTGGCCCCTCTTAGGCTCTGACTCATAGAAACATTTCTGGAAATCCTCAAAAGCCTTATTAATCTGTTAAGACGTCCCAGAGCGGGAGTCTGGGCACCCTATTTCCAGGGCTTTTCAGCAGCTTCCGCTGCCTCAGCTGCATTGTTCCTGGCGGTGTCTTGGCCCCTAATGGACTCTCTCTGAGGCGGGCCTGCTTTGGGCTTTGCCTGTGATTTCATCCCCTCTTTTCTTCTTCTTCTCTGTTGCCTTTAACTCTCAAAGTAAAGAAAGAGGTGACCTCTCTTCTTGGGCTGTTTATTCCTCTAACCTCGGGGGGTGGCTCTCTGCTTCACCTTTCCTCTCCTGGCATTTGGCTCTAGCTGGGTCAGGCACACAGGTGCCCGCATAGAATCTGGGGCCCATGTGGCTTTTCCTTCAAACAAAAACCTCTAGGGGCCTGTCATGCCTAGAGAAGAGTCCTGGGATCATCAGTAGCCTTTGCAAGGGACTTGCTGACAGCTGTTGGGCAGATAAGCTTTGGGTCTGCTTCTCCAACATCCTTCCCCACCCCCTACCCGCCCGGCTCTAATGCATCCCGCTGACCACCCTTCTGATATGCAACCTTCCCTGTGGTTGAAGGGGCTCTGGGGAGAGAGCCTGGGCTCTGTTCTTGGCTTCGACTCTCAGCTGGGTTTCCACTGTCTTAGTCTACATTCAGGGGATTTGACTTGATGACCAAAGTCTGGTGGCAGGCAGCTTCCAATGATCTCTCTCCTGGTTTTCAAACCTGTGTGTGTGTGTGTGTGTGTGTGTGTGTGTGTGTGTGTGTACTCCCCTCCCTCGAGTGTGGGCTGGACCTAGTGACTTGTTTCTAGGGAATAGAATATAGCCAGCCGGAGTGATGAGAGGTCAATCTGTAATTAAACTCTAAAAGACTGTGACTTCTGAGTTCTGTCTTGCTGTCACCCACACTCTTTCTCTTGTCTTCCTGGCTGCTTACTTTGAAGAAGAAAGGTGCCATGTTAGAGAGACCCAAGTGGCAAGAACTGGGTGGCTGTTGGCCAACATCCAGTGAGGAACTGAGGCCCTCAATTCAACAGCCTGCAAAGAACTGGATCCAGCCGAACTGGAGCTCTGAAAGCAGATCCTTCCGCAGGTAACGTTTGAGCTGACTATGGCCCTGGCCAATGCCTTGACTGCAGCCTTCAGAGAAACTGATCTTGAAGCTGAGAACCCAGCTGAGCCATGCTTAGATTCCTGACCCATAGCGATTTTGAGATAATAAATGTGTATTGTCTTAAGCTGCTAATTTGGGGGTAATTTGTTACTCAGCAGTAGGTAACCAATACAGGTCTCTCTTAGCTTTAAGAACGTCTGTCTTTGATTTGCTCCTTTATATTTAGACTCGAGAGCTTAAACTTTCACATCTGTGAGCGACCTCGGTGGTTGCATTTGTGTGCACATGCACACACACATTCAAATCTATGACTGCCCGGGTCTCTTCACCCTTATTCCAAAAATATATTATTAGAATTAATGGAAGAAAGACATGGTTGAGATAAAGCTCCACTGAAGTGATTCTCGGTGTCTATTAGTAACCTAAGTAAAAATTTGAATTTCTGCCAGAACTCAAAATTCCAGAAGGGGCTTGACCAAGGAGGCCGTGGGGGTCTCTGGGCATCTCTGATAATTCAGTTCCATACCTTACCATTTCAACGCTTGACTTAAACTTTCCTCCTCTGAAAAAAATTACCTGACTTCTCCAGCGAGAGTTACTGTTCCCTATCTGAGTCCCACATCCGTTCATATTTCTATCACAGCACATATCACGTTATATTTTAATTATTTGTGTGCTCCCTCTTCACTCTCTCTCCCCCCAAGCCCCCCCCATTCCAGGAAGCTCAGAATGCAGTGCTGTCTCGAGGAAATCATCCAGGATTTCACAACCTTAATCAGAAGCAAAATCTAAAACCCTCTGCGCCCCCGCCCCCACCCCAATGTTCTGGGAAGTCAAAGCAGAGCAATTTCTCCAATCTAGGAAGCAATAAAGAAATGTATTTATGAACCAGCCTCTATCTAAGGGAGGGAATTTATATCTCTTCATGCTCTTGTTGACAATAATAACTGATTGCTGCATCAATGCGATGCAATATAATTTAAAAACTCTCTAAAACAAGGATCAGGAAAACGACCGGCAGGGACTGAGCCGTGCCCACCTTCGGTGTGGTGGCTGAGCCCTGGGCCTGCTAATGCCCCGACGCGATGGGAACACAGCTCTGGGAGCACCTGCAATCTCATCTTGTTTCTTCCCCAGCACCGGGGAAGAAAAGCAATTTGTTTGCTCTCATACTCTAAAGATGAACTTCCTGTGCTCAATCAAACATTATTATCCCAATGTAAGTCAATTTACCTTTGAATTTGAAGGCTATTTTCTTCCTAAATGGCTAATTATGGGAGATAGATGGCTGTAAACAGAAGCCTTCTACTTCGCCACTCAGCCAGTCCTTCTCCCGGCTCTGGCACCTGAGAGAAACTGGGATGTTCCGGCTTTCCCACCTGGTCTGGGCTGTCCGCGCCCAGTCTCCTCTGTCACCCTACAAGGCCACGTATCCTCTCACCTTGACACCTGTTCCGAGGTTCATCTGCCTCCTGCTGATCCCCAAATCACAATTTCCCCTGCTGCGCTCCCTTTGTGGAATTTGTACCCTGGTGCCCACCTCCCCTCCAAACGCAACCCATCTTCCGGGGCAGACAAGAGATGGCAGAATTCGGAGGAAAGAATGGGGCGTGAGGCATACCCTGCGTGTGGGCCACACCTTCTCCCTCAGCTCACAGCAGTCTCCTTTCAGTCTGCTCTCTCTTCACCCCAGGTCAACATGGCACACAGTAGGTGCCCAATAAAAGCCGGCGCCTTCCCTCCCAGGTCCGTCCTTCGTTCCTTGGCATCTGCCCCCACCCCCCTTAAGGACCCTGCATTAAAAGTGGCCACCTTGGCCAGAGAACTTTGCACAGAGACGGCAGGAGTCTTAGGAGACAAGGGATCCTGTGTGCCTCTGAGAGGAAACAAGGTCACCGGAGGTTGCCTCTTTGATTCTCCAGGCAAAGTCTCCGAAGCAGACCAGCTCAGCACAGCAGGGCGGCGGCCTTTTCCTGTTGCATGATCAACACCACGCAGGAGCTAATTGAATGGCTGGGTTTGTTTACCGAGATGAGGAATGGCTCCCCTCCCTCTTCACAAAACAAAGTCTTTCCCCAGGAGCTGTGGCAAAGAGGTCAGCCCCGGCAGCATTTCTGTTTGCCTTTTGATGAATGCGGGAATTGGCTGCTCTGAGTAAGAGCTCATTGTGCGTGCACTGTCAGAGGTGGCTCCAGCCGGGAGACCTTAGCCCTGGGAGCTTTTTAGGGTTATGGAGCTTGTGGTGTGTGGGGTTATTCGGGAGGCAGTGCTCCTTCCAACTCCGCTCTCTGGGCCTGGCCCTTGGCCCTCTGTACTTTCGGCCGCAGATACCAAAATACTAGCAAACTTGCCTTTGTCAAGTGCTTTGTGGATTATACAGCACCTCTACAAACATTATCTCATTTGATCCTCACAGCCATACTATGAAAACGTCCTCATCAGATCGATGAGGGATAGGCTCAGAGAGGTCAAGCTCTTCGCCTGAAGTCACACAGCTTGTAAGTGACAGAACTGAGACCTGCATCCGGGTCTCTTGACTTCAATGCCTCTGATGTCTTCATTCTCTGGCAGTTGCCTTGCAGAAAGGAGGGGACGAGGCTGCATGATTAAGGTGCAAATGTCACCCTAGCGTTGGGCCTGAATCACTTGGGCTGGGTTCCAACTTGCGACCCTCACTTGTACCTTGGAACCATAACCTTGATATACTCATTTACCCTAGGCTTTCCGTTCAGTCTGGGGCAGTTCACCGGGGCTGGACGGACAGGCAAGAGTGGATGAACTTCAAAGGAAGTGCTCTAGGAAAGTTTGAGGCCGTGGTGAGGGTCAACCCAAGTGTGGGGCAGGCCTCTCTCACACAGCCATGTCTGCAGGGCCCTCAATAAATGATTATTGAGGGTCTGACTGGGTGAGGCATAGGGACCAGTAAGAGATACTTTCTCTACTGGGTTAGACTCTGAGAAACCTACTTTGTGCTTCTCCCCACTTACTCCTGGTCACCCAGCAGGAGAGGGCGTCTGGCGACATTCTGAGGAGGGAATTCATTTTGCATTGAATAGATTGTCATCCTGAGACCCCTCTACATATTTCCAGAGCTGCTAAGCCCTATGCCAGGGTGAGGATAGGGGGGCTCCCCATTTAGCTTAGCGCTTTGATTAAAACAATAATTTCAACTGAATACCGATGGGCAGGCAGGTGGGGGCTTATGCCGGCTCCTGCTCCTTCCTGGCATCATCTCATAGCGGAGAAATATCTTCCTCCCCTGTGGTGAGAGTCCTAATTCCTGATAAATCAGGGAGCAGGAGCCACCCTGGAGCCTAGGGCAGGAGAGGTCATGGGAAGGGGTAGCGCTGGGGCCAGGTGTTGACATGCACCAAGGGCAGGGGGCCTTGACAAAGCAGAGAGGGACATAGAAGGGGAGAAGAAGGCCCAGAAATATTAGCAAATGGCCCCATCCAAGCCCCACCTCTGTTTCCTTTTCTCCACAGACATGATGGAGAAGAAGGAACATGGGGTCTCGGCCGGGTGAGCCACTGGGCTGGAGCCATACATCAGAGCACACGAGGCCAGGAGTAGGGACAGGTCCTGCAGTGCCCCCAAGGCAGGGCTCTTACCCAAGCCCCCTGAATAGACACCCCTCCTCCTGCTGGCCCCAAGACCAGCCCTGTCTTCAAGATGAGTTTGAATTTGTGGAGATGGCCAATTGGCCGGAGACTGTCATGTTTTGTATCACCCATCTGATTTTTTTGTTTATTTGGCCTTTTCCCTTCCTCCTTCCCTTCTATCCATCTATTAACATTTATTGATAATCCATCACATCAGGCAAGATGCGAGGCAGTGGAAATAAAAGGTGAATAAGCTACAGCCCCTGTCCTTGTTCTGTCTCCTCTGGGTGTCCAGCATTATAACGACTGTATTTCTGGACCACAAATGAGGACACGGAGGTGACAAGGGTGAGTGCACATAGGGGAACAGGCATGAAGACCATCCGTGAAAGTATGAGACATGCTGCTCCTCACCGAGGATAAGAGCAGTTCAATAAATACCGGCCCCACTGCACTCTTGTCTAGTAGTTCTGCTATTCTTTAAGAACTTTAAGATCCATTTTTGTGAAACACCTACTGTGTGCCAGGCCTGCACCAGACAATCTGTGCAGAGTGCCTCATCTAGCCTCCCCTGCGGGCCTGCAGAGAACTCACTGCACACATAAGGAGGGGACGTCCAGTGACCAGTCAGGGGTAGCACCGTCCTTGCTGGCCAGTCCTGACATCTGCGCTCCTCGGTGCCACTTCAGTGGCCAGAGGCTTCCATCCCGTGGCCACAAGGGACAGGTGGCAGGGCGTGCACAGCATACTGCTTGGACCCCTAGTGCACCTGGGCACGCGTGTGCCCAGGCGTCCGTGCTTGGAACTGAATAAAAGACCTTCAAGATGAGGTGAAGTCAGGAAACAGCACTAGACGCAGGGTCAGGGGCCCAGGCACTCAGCCTGGAGCTGTTACTTGCCAACTTTGCAAGCTCACTAGTGTTACGTGACCTCTCTGCGCCTCCTCCCATCACGGGGGCAAGAGGGAAAGCAGACAGATGTGATCTCCCTCGCAGCAGGACTTAGGAGAAGCAAAGGAGACGGCTATGTAAAAGCGCTTTGAAAATTGCAAAGTGGTGGATGTGATTACTATTACTGCTTCTCCAACATCAGCTAAGACCTGTGATCACAGACACAGGGCCAGGTCCTGCCCTGTCAACCCTGTTTTTGTTTTTTAAAATGTTTATTTATTTATTTTTGAGATACATATAGGGAGGGAGCAGGGGAGGGGCAGAGAGCAAGGGAGACAGAGAATCCCAAGCAGGCTCTGGGCTGTCAGAGCAGCTTGAACTCACCAACTGTGAGATCGTGACCTGAGCCGAAATCAAGAGTTGGATGCTTGACCGACCGAGCCCCCGCAGATGCCCCCCTGTTTCTCACCCTTCCTTCTCTTACCGCTTCTACTCAGTTCCTCCCACCCTCTTGCCTCTTCGCATTCCTGGTCTCCCACCTGCCCTGACTGGGGTCCCTGTGGATAACTCTAGTCACTGACTGCAGTGGCCCCGAAAGCTGGGACCCCACCCAGCCATGTGTCCAGTGGTGCCTTTAATGTCGTCAATCAGGGGCCCAGCAGGCAGCTTCATCTCTAGGGGCAGACAGTGTGAATGATGGAGTGCCCCTGGTCTCCAGGCCTCCGGCCACCTGGGCCTTGGATTCCTGAATCAGAGGGATGCCAGAGGGAGAAGTCACGTGTTGAGTGCTGTCAGGGGGGTGGCGTGGGGGCTCAGGCTGGGACCCGCTTCATGGGAAATGATGGATGACATACAGGATGCCAGAGGGAGGCCTAGCCCACACTCAGCAGCTTGGAGCATGCAAGTAGGGGCTCCGCTCACAGCCTGAGCCTGACACTTTATTTCCTGGAGACAACCAGCGCGTTTTAATAATGTCTACTTGGGTTAATGAAAGTTGTCGGTTTCACTTAATGGATACATCACCATTCTTGGCCATACATATCTGTCACGCTGGGCCTGGAGTTGTGTATCTCTGCCCAGGAGAGCAGGCATGTTGGGAGCGGGGTGGCGGGGTGCAAACACGGGGCGCCTTAGTGGAGAGATGAGGTCTGGGCCCTCAGGAGGACAGGGTCCCTCTTCGGAGTTAGGCAGAGCCCTTCCTCTCACTGCACCTTTCCTCCAGGGCCAAATCAGAGGCACACAGGCAGAAGGGAGCCCCCAGAGAAGCTTGCATTCATCTTTTGGCTAGGAGAAAGCAGGAATTTAGACTGTCCCTTTGGAAGGGAGCATCCGGGGCTAAAATCACCAAGCGGGCTCAGGCTCTGAACTCAGGCCGACTTGGGAAGGCATCCCAGTTGGCTGCTCGCCATCTCTGTGACTTTGGGCTGGTTGTTTAACCTCTCTGAACCTCCACTGCTTTAGCTGTTGGGAGGGAGGCAGTGACAGCACTTGACCGACAGGACCGCGGTAAGCATCCCATGACCTGGTGCAGGCAAAGCTCTTAGCACACTGCCTAGCATATGAAGCACTCGAGTCAGGGCCAACAATAATAAATTTTAGAATGGTATTTTAGGAAGAAACAGCTCAGCCTAATATTTACAAGCATGGACTCTGGAGCTAGACCCCCTGGGTTCAGATTTTGGGTCTAGCACTTATTAGCTGCGTGATGTTAGACAAGTGACTTCACCCTTCTGTGCCCCAGTTTCATCATCTGTGAAACACAGGAAAGAAATAAGACCCATCTCCTAGGGTTACTGTGGGGACTGAAGCATTGAGATGTGTAAAAATCCTCTAGAACAGGGCTGGGATATCGTAATGAAACTTTCAGAATTATCCTTATCATCATTGCTGATTTCACAGGGCCACAGGGAGGAGAGTCCGGGCTCCTTGGGGACCACCTTTGCCATTTCACCACCTAAGAGTAGTCACATGGCGGAGCGGATCAAGTCTGAGATCCCAGACACTGCAGTGTGTGTGGGGGGTGGGGAGGAGGAGCAGGGACCAGACAACTCCAGACTGAGTTCCCAAGCCCAGTGACTTGGTCCAAGGTTGGCAGTGAGGGGAGGGAACCCAGGAGGCCCGTTTAACATTCCGGGGACATTCTTCTCTGGCTAGAGGCCTTAAAGCTTCCCTGAACTGCCACGCATCAACAGGCTTGCTTTCCTCTGAACTGTTATTTTTTTTTTCCCCCTCTAAATGCTTAGACCTCGAAGAAGGGAAGGATTTGGGGGGGTTGGGTAAGGAGACCTTGTGGGGTGGGAGGAGGGAGCTCAGACCAACACAGCAGGCAGGTAATTTCTGGCGGAAGTAAGCAGTTTAAGAACCTGCCTGCCACAGCCTGCCATTCTAGGGCTTTGTAAATTGCAACGCCGAGCGTTTACTCAGTGAGCAGTTAGGCCCTTCCAAGGGGCTCTCCTGGGTGCCCGTGAGCCAGCCACAGGGCTCGTCTGGGGCTTGGGGGGTAGCCGGTGCCTCCCAGGAGGCCATCGGAGTGGGTGGGGGGCCGTGGCAAGGGAGCAGGTGGGGTCTCTGGCTCCACAGCCCAGGAGAGCGATGTAGTCACTCAGCTGTGATTTGCCTTTTACAGGAAAGGAAACCAAGGCTGGGCTGGCAAGGTGGTCGCCTCCCTTTATCACATTGAGGTGTCAGACCGAGTGGGTTTGTGATCGTCCGCGCTATTTTCTGATGCAACTGTGAACACTGCTTGCTGGCTGGGAAAGTTGCTGAAGGCCAGATCTGGAGGGAGAGGCGAGGAGGCTGGAGTTTGCTGACCAAAACCCTCGTCCTCCACTGGAGGGAGCAGCCTGTCCACAGGTGGGGCTGTCCCTGGGGAGCAGGAACTCCTCTCCTGCACGCACGCCTGCAGAGAAGCGGCCCTCTGTGTTCAAATAACTGTTATTGCCATTATTAATTGCTCACTGTTATTATCCTGTAGGTATTAAGTGGCTTCCCCTGTCCTTAGAGTAGGAATGATGAGAGAGCGTGGGGCAAGCTGAGGGCACGGTACAGCTAATACCCCTCCACGCCCACCACCCAAGTGGAAGAGGTGTGATATTCCCTGGACACCCCTGGCTCCCCAAGAACAAAGGAAAGGGGTTCAAGTGGGTAATGTGGGAAACTAAGGCAAATGAAAAATTAAATCCCCTTACTGCCTATAGCCCATTGACAAGTCCTTGAAACAGGCAGAGTGACCTCCCTCCAGGAGCTCAGCTGCCTCGAGGATGACGCTTTGTTAGGGGCAATAGGGAAACTTGGCTTAACATTACCCTGACCCCCCCAGGATCCTGCGAGTCTACTTTAACATATAAAAATTCCTTTGGAAACTTCCTTTATCTCAACTTCCCCAAGACATATGCTGGCAATCATACTCCAAGCTTATGGCCTCCTGCTATACATCTGAAGGGTCTCGTGACTGAGGTTTTACTAAACGGTAATAAATGGGGTTTTCCTAGCAACAGCTAGCCCCCCGAGGTCCTGGAAACCTTGCTTCCAAAATTCCTTAGAGATTTACCCTGTCCCTAAGCTCCTCCCAACTTGAGGGTATATAATCAGTTACCTGTCACAACCCAAGTGTAGCTTTCTCTGCCCACGGGCTCTGTCCCCATGCTTTAATAAAATCACCTTTTTGCACCAAAGACGTCTTCAAGAAGCCTTTCTTGGCCGTTGGCTCCGGACCACCCCACCATCACCCCCAAGCCCCATCAGTAACACTCGAGCAGCGAGGTCAAAACAAGGTTTTACTCCTGCAAGACTCTGATCATCTGTCAGATCATTTGTTCTGAGGGTCCTCAGCAGTTAGCCATTTTACAGACGGAGAAACTGAGTCTTCCATTCCTTGCTTAATTGAGGGCCGAATCCACCTGGATGGGCCACCCCTCCTTTCCCTTCAGGAAAGTCCTAGCCCTGCTGGGGGCACAGGTGAAGGGAGAGGGGTGTTGCCCTCCGGAGCGTGCAACCAATAAGGACCCAAAGACAGGACTGTCAAGATCATCACCCACTGCAGGACAAAAGCCACCATGTCGGAAAGGAACCCAGCCCCAGGGCAGCAAACACCGGGGCCAGGAGGTGCCACTGAGGTCTCTCCTAAGCCTTTCTTGCCAGCCCATTTGCCTGCCAGGCCAGTGTCTTACCAACCGGGAGAGAAGGGTAGGTGTCTCTGCTCCATCCACACCACCTCATGGGACAGGGAAGGCCCCGTGTTGTCTGAGCTGGGTGCCAACTTCCAGGAACACGGATGGGGGTGGGGATGGGCGGTGCTGCTCCGGGTAGGTGGGAGAGAAAGGCTGGAGGCTTCTGAATTGGGGTGGGGGGGGGGAAATGGCTTAGAAGCCCCCATGGGAGCCTCCCCTCCACTGGGCGGGCTGAATAACAAAGGCATTTGTGAAATCTAATTAGCATAGCCTTAATTCCTGACTTCCGGTGTATGTGTGTCTGTGGGGGGAGGGGGGCCCTCCTCTAGCCCCAGGCTATCCAACTGAATTAAGCTGCCTAAGATCACCTCATTAAATTCACTAACCTTGCTCTTCGACTGGTTTTAGCCCCTGGTGCCCTTCCTGTGTCTGTGGGCGGTGCACGTCTGGCTTTACTAGAGTTTGTTCTCAGGCAGGTGTTTTAGGAACACACCACACCCCTCCCCTCCCCCAAATGGCCTTAATCACAGCTGCTTTTTTCTGAGCTAGTAATCACCCTGAACTGGTCCATCCACACAGCCTCTTGGCTCCTACTTTTTCCTCCTGCCTAAGGGGATGGTGGTCCTGGGTGGTACAGGGAACTCTATCAGGAGGGGGAGACCCTGGGCACATTTGCAAGCTGGTAACTCGCGCATTTGCAGTTTCCGGGGCCCTAACTGCAGTGGTGCATGGAGTGTGCTTCTGGTGCAGGGATGGGCGGTGGGTATGCTCAGTGGAGAGACCGATGCCCGAAGCAGGAAGGAGCACAGGGCTAGTGGCTCCTGAGCCAGGCGAAGGATGCTCTGAGCCCCTGATAAACAAATGATCACTGTCGGGTACGCAGCAGAAACCCTCGGGCCAGGGGGTCAGTTATGGACGAGAAATGCAATTAGTATTATAGGAGAAAATCTCTTACATGGAAAAATCTCCCATGGAGACAGGGCTAAAGTTACTGCTAACTCTAACTCCACATTTAATTGGGCTAAATTGAGGACTGGCCACCCCCCTTCATGCGCAGCTGAGGCTGGGACCCAGGAGGGGCGCTGAGAGGAAGCTGGCAGCTTCTGAGAGACCCTGGGTAGCTTCCTTAATGTCTCCCTTTTAGCCTCTTGCTAGGGGGGCTGATGGGGTCTTCCCTCCCTCCCTCCCCCTCCCCCCCAGCCCCCTACCCCACTCCAGGGCTGGAGGCTGGGTTAATTGCATATTGTTTATGTAGCATTCATTACTTATGATTTCCTTTTGTCTATCTTGAGTGTGATAGCATGGCTAGCTGACTTGCCTTGCCTTGGGAGGAAAGTTCCTTGTCACCCTACCTGGAGTGACCTTGAGGTCAAGAGTGGCTCCCTGTCAAGGCAAACGCTGGGGCACAGGCTTGGAGAGAGGGGTGGGTGACTGTGTCTGAATGTGCCTGAAATTGAGGGGACAGCTTCACCTTTAGCTCAGCTCCTTGGGGGAACCTCGATGTAGGCTTTCTTGTGTTAAGTTCAGCTGGGTGGAGCTGGGAAGGAACTGGGATCTAGGTTAGCGTGTTCCAGTGGTTCTCAACTTTGGCTGCGTGTTGGGAATCATCTGAGAGCTTTGACAAATACTGACAACTGGTTCTCTCACGGAGATTCGATTTGACTGGTATGGGGTTAACTCCAGTTGAGAATTTTAGAAGCTCTGCAGGTGATTCTAAAATATAGCAAAGATTGAGAACCACTGTTCCAACTCATTGCGACCATTTTTTCTGTTAACCAATACTAATAATAGCTAATATTAACTATTACTGTGTGACAGGCATAAAGATAAGATTTTTATGGAGGTAGTTGCAGCAAATCCTCAGAACCCAATGTCGGTGGAAGACGCTATTATCATTTCTGTTTTACAGATGAAGAGGCTGACACTCAGGGAAGGAGGTAACCTGGCCCAAGGTCACACATTTATTCAGTTGCAGAGCTAGGCTGGACTCCAAAACCTGTGGTCTTAGACATTTATACAACACGGCATCCCACTTCAGAAGAACATTCAAATGGTGGCAAGAGAGTGAAAGGCATTTTGATGGCCCATCTGTAAGAGGATTTTGTTACGGAGTTCCCTAAGCAACGCTTCATATTCACAAATGAACCTTTGGGCTCTGAGACAAAAGGGATATACTTTGGGCAACAGGGTATGCCGGTGATGTGAGAAACTGATGTAGGTAGGGGTCAAGGGCAGCCTCCGCAGATGAACCACTTGGACATATTATTTTAAATAAAAGCTACTTAAGAAATGCTGGTGCAAGAACGCTCAGTCTCCCCGGAAAGCAGAAAACAAATCTCCCATATGAAAATATCCTCCCTATACGAAGAAGTAAAAAGACATCTTTATCGCCAGAAAGAATGACTTTAAAGTAAAAAAAAAAAAACAAAACCAGAAACCAAAACAAAACTGCAGAAATAAACCTTGTTACTTTTTTACTCATCTATTACCTCGGTCCAAACACCTGTTTTCCTTATCCTGTAAGTTCCTCACAAACGTACTGCCTCGGTCTAAAAGGTATAAAACCTGCCTGTCTCGATCATTTCCTTAAGTCTCGATTTCACGACTGGCCTCCACGTGCACGTAATACAGCTTTTTTTTTTCCCCTCCTGTTCATCTGTCTCATGTAAATGTAATTCTCAGTCCAGCTGGACTTTGAGGGTAGAGAAGAATGTTTCCTTCCCTTCACTGACCACCATGTACTCACTGAGAGAGAATATTTTCGATGCGACTCTGTGGGCTGCAAAGCACCTGACAAATACAAGGCTTCGGTGCTATCATCAGACGGGGGACGAAGGAGCCAACAAGAGCCTGGAGGGGCCCCGACTATGGACGGGGCCAAGGGAAAGAGGAAGCGGCTGTCCCTGTGGTCACCTGGAGGGTCTTTATCTCTCTTGGAGCCATTTCCCTTACGGCCATGTGAGGCCACCTCAGTGGGCTCTCTGGCTCATGCAGGCATGGGCAGGAGCTTCACCCTCAGGGAGCAGAGAGTATCAGTTCCTCGCACAGCCTAAGATGCCCTTGGACCTCACAGCCAAACGGGGCAGGGGTTTGAAGGCTGGGGCTATTGGCCAGACAGCTCCAAGATCCAGGAGGAGCCCAGACACGTCTTACAGCTTCAGACGAGCTGTGATGGAGGTGCTAGAGGGAGAAAGCCGGCTGCCCTAGGGCTGAGGGCAGGTGCGGGGCAGGTGGGGATGCTCACTGCCCGTGGTAAGGTCTGGGTCCACTTCTTCCTAGCCATGGGAACTTCGGAAAGTGTCTTAACCGACGTCCAAATGGCCTTGTCTGAAATGTGGCGGTAACAACGGGAGCTCTCTCCAAGGGTCGGGGGAAAATTAAATGGAGTAACACATGGAACATACTGAGCCCTGCTCTTGGCCCACAGTGCTCAATGATACAACAATACTGGCTATTGTTATTGTCGTTAGCATCACGGAAACCTTCTCCATTACTTTCCTTCCATAGCCTGTTAACACATTCTGCTTCTGGCCCCTTTGAGGGATAATGGCTTGTGTAGGTTTAGGCTCCTTGCGGACTTCAAGGGTGGTTCTCTATCTGATTGATTCCGCGGCCTGTGTTCTCTTTGTGTGTACCCTTGCTGAGCACGTACACTGAAGCCACATTCCCTTTCAGCCACGCGTCTTCAAACTGGACCCTGGGGACACCAGGCCGTCTTCATGTGCCTCCCCTCACTGTCCTCATTCTCACTTTACCATTTTCTGCCTCCCCTATCTCTCTTGAAGCTGTGGCAGACAGAAGGACGTGCCCGAGTCCAGATGCTTTAACAGAATCAGCCCGGATTTGCCTTCCTGTGTCCTTCCCCTAAGTATCCCACAGTTGGTTGCTCTTTGGGATGTATGCATTTGGGTGCTTTTTGTCCATGGACTGCTTTTCTTTTCTTTTCTTTTTGTAAGTTTTATATATTTTGAGAGAGAAAAGAGAGAGAGAGACACACACACACACGAGTGAGGGAGGGGCAGAGAGAGAGGTGGGGGGACAGAGGCCCTGAAGCAGGCTCTGTGCTGAGAGCACACAAACCGGTCAGACACTTAACCAACTGAGGCACTCAGGCGTCCCCTGACGACAAGACAAGAAGACCACGGTGGCCTCCCATGCTCTCTGCACGCAGGTCAGGACTACATCTCCTCCCCCCACCCCCACCATTCTCCATAGATCAGCCACTGGGATGCTTTGGGGACAGATCACACCTCAGCTTGACATCAGCCAAGGCTAAAGACCCAAGTCCTTAGAGACAGGCCCCTGTTGTCTCTCTAGAACCTGTCACGTCCCTCTGTCCTTCTCTGGTGCCTGCGACCACATGGATCTTTGATTCCTTAACATGCCTGCCCTACCCCACTCAGATCCCCCCCCCCCCCCTCCAGGAAGGCTCCCCCACCCCAGGCCCCGTCACACACTCTTATTTCACCCGGGATTCGTTTTTACCTCTCTCGTTGCTCTCTCGTTCTCATTCACCTCTCTCATTTGTAGTTGAGCAATTATTGTGTATTTGGTAAACTCTCTCCCCTCCACTGGAATGTGACTCCAAGAGAGCGAGAGTGTCTCTGTGTGTTCACTACGGTGTCACTGGGGCCCGGGCGCGCCAGGCATCTAATAAACGCTCCATCAATTTTTGAATAAATAAATACATGTTTGGATTAATTTGGATTAATTTTCTCCATCTTATCCCTGTTCTCACTATGCTCCTCTATTATCTGGCTCTGCTACGGTCTGGTGCATGTGGGAGTACGTTATTGGAGATACTTTGTTTTTGTTTGTGTTTGTGTTTTTTTAGTACGCTCGTTTAAAAAAGAGATAGTTCACGTAACTGAAATTCGCCCTTTAAAAATGGATGGCTCTGCGGGTTTTAAGTATATTTGCAACATTCTGCAACCAGCACCATTAACTAATTGCAGAATATCTGCATTGCCCTAAAAATAAGCCTGTGCCCATTAGCAGCCACTCCCAACTCCTACCCCGCTGTTGGCGACCGCTAACCTACTTTCTGTCTTTATGGGTTTCATTATTCTGGACATTTCATAGGAATGGGATCATACAACATGTAGCCCTTTTGAGACTGCCTTCTGTCACTTAACATAATGCTTTCAAGATTCATCCATATTGTAGTATGTATCAATGCTCCATTCCTTTTTTTAAAGTTTATTTATTTTTGAGAGAGGGAGAGAGAGAACGAGCATGAGCAGGGGAGGGGCACAGAGAGAGGGAGACGGAGAATCCCAAGCAGGCTCCGTGCTGACAGCGTGGAGTGCAATGTAGGGCTCAAACTCACGAACCCATGAGATCATGACTTGAGCCGAAATCAAGAGTCAGACACTTAACCGACTGAGCCACCCAGGTGCCTCGATACTCCAGTCCTTTTTATGGTTGGATAATATTCCATTACGCACACAGCACATCTTGCTTATCTACTCATCAAGAAATGGGCATGTGAGGGGGGCCCGGGTGGCTCAGTCAGTTAAGTACCTGACTTTGGCTCAGGTCATGATCTCAAAGTCTGTGAGTTCAAGTCCCACGTCGGGCTCTGTGCTGACAGCTCCGAGCCTTCAGCCTGCCTCGGATTCTGTGTCTCATTCTTTCTCTGCCTCTCCCCCACTCGTGCTCTGTCGCTCTCTGTCTCTCAAAAATAAATACATGCAAAAAAAAATTTTTTTTAATAAAAAAAAAGATGGCCATTTGAGTTTCTACTTTTCGGCTCTTACAAATAAAGCTGCTGTGAATGTTTGTGTAAAGTTTTTGTGTGAACAAACGTTTTCATTTCTTTTGGGTGTATACTCAGGAGTGGGATTGCTGGGTCACATGGCACCTCTACGTTGAACTTTTTTTGCAGAAACGTCAATTTGTTTTCTGGGAATAGTTTCATTTGTTTGTTTGTTTATTTATTAAATGAAGGGGATGGCCCAGTTTAGTAGTTCTTAATTTTTTATTTTTTACAATTTTTTAAAATGTTTACTTATTTTTGAGGAGGGGGGAGCAAAAAGAGAGGGAGACAGAGAATCCCAACCAGGCTCTGTGCTGTCAGCAAAGAGCCTGATGCAAGGCTCAAACTCATGCACTGTGAGATCATGACCTGAACCCAAATCAAGAGTCGGATGCTTAACTGACTGAGTCACCCAGGCACCCCATATTTTTGATAAACAGCTCTTTTAGAATTATATTGAAAACCATGGAATCTCTTCATGTGTATGCGTGAGTGCACAGAATTCTGGGGGTTCAAGAAAGGTCAGAAATTGTCTATGGATCCCAATGTTCTGTGATTACAGGCACACACACGGCAGCATTTTAAGGTTAGATTATTTTCTCAAACACAGAACTCCATCTACATTTTTGGCTTTTCCACATGGATATAGGAAATGGATAATTTGACTAATGAGTTCCGATCCATGTTCTGATTTCCATCTGGGATCGGAACATTCAGCAGCCAATCAGTCCCCTTAATTTTTTTCCGCCCACTCTCTAATCATCTGATTGATGTGCAATTATCTCCCCCTGTTTCGACACTTGCTTCCCTTTCTCATGTTTGCAATCTCATGCCAGATAACCTTCATTTTTTCCCATTTATTTTGTGTGTGTTGGCCACTGTTTGATATAATTATTTTTGCAATCATCTTCTATTAGGTGAAAGAATATTGCAGTAGAGAAAGAAGGAGGAAGAAAATAAATGCCTTCCTGACAAGTTCTAATATTTTATGTTCACAAATAATCTCCCAATATCAGAGCAATAATATTATTTTCTCAATGTGCATTTATTAAAATGTAAAGTAGCTCCATCACATTGGGAACTAAAACCCTTGCATTACCTTGGCCAGAAAATATCGCGTACTTATTTCAGATTATATTTCCGGAATTTTAATACTGTTCTTCTCCCCCTCCCCTCGTCCCCAGTAGCCTTTATCTCGCAGGGAAGTGAACCTGAAGGGTTGGTTTCCAAAGAGGCCTTGCTGAATGCCCAGCACCTTAATTCGGTTTTAAGAATTGCTTTTGGTTCTTGATTTACAACGCGGCTCTTTCCTGTGTAATTCTTTTGGCTGAAAACTGAAGAGAGCTCTCCCTTTGAGGATGGCATTTTGACACCACATTTTAAGACCGGGGTACAGAGGTGAGGGAGGAATAGAGCAGACCTAGAAAGAGGACAGGGAATAACATGGGGGCGCTTAGGGGTCAGAAGAGCTAGGTCCATGATCTATCTGTGTCTCCGTAGCGTCTAATGGAACACATGGGAGATTCTGGTTTGAAGCTGAGATGTTAACTAACCTCCAGGTAGCCTAGTGAAAAAGATACCAGATTGTAAGGCAGAAGCCAGAACTCCTAGTCCTGCTTTCCCCTCTGACTAGCTTTGTGACCTCGGACAGATCATTTCTGCTCTTTTGGTAATTTTTTCAAGGGCAAAAGAACAGGTGAGCTGGATGAATGGGTTTTTTTTTAATCCCGGCTGTGTAGGAGAATGCCCTGGGGGAATCTGAAAACTATTTTGATAGTCAGGCCCTGAGATCAATTAAATCGCAATTTCTCCCGGGTGGGTGAATGGGTCTTTAATAGAGACAATGTTGTCTCTATTAAACACGTCTCAGGTGATTGTCTCATGAAGCCCTGTCTGGCTGTCTCTTCTCAGCCCTGGTTCGGGCGATCTCCAAGTTTCCCCCTGGGATTTCCGGTTGCCCAATGCTATGAGCTGGGGCAGTGATGCCTCACCAGTCAGAGTTGGTGAGATGCACTCACAGACAACTGGGCCACAATCTCCGGATCGCGATTAGGGGCTGGGGGGAGCCCAGGATGGAGCCGGAATGGAACTGAATTTCTCTCGGTATCAGGCCTGCCTTGGGGTGGGTGAATCTTCCTTTCTTTGTGGGCCTGTGGTGCTGGGCACATGGATGAGGCAGGGCTACTAAAACACCTCTTGTTCCTTGGAGAAAGGCAGGTAGAAAGATAAGGCGGGCTTATTATTTTTGGAGTGGAATAGGGGGTTGTTTAGCCCGGAAAAGAGCGGACTTACAAGGACACGATCTGCGGTCTGCAAGTGGTTGAAAGGCTGTCATGTGGAAGAGGGATCGGAGTGATTTCAGATGCTCCAGGGGGCCGAACTTGGGGCAGTGGGTAGAGGGCGGGAAAATGGATTCTGTTGCATTATAAGGAAGAGTTGTTGTAATACAGAGCTGTGCTCCCATAGTCCCCATCACCTGCTTTTATCACTGCTGGCTCTACCTTGAGACGGTATCTTTTTCGTCTCTGTGGTCCTGTACCTAATCCAGTTCCTGACGTAGTCCTCAACAAATGTTTATGGTCATTTCTACGATTGTTATTAATGCCCATTATGCAAAACACTTTCTTTGCTTATTTCCTTTGACCCTTCCAATGCTTTAAGAGGTGGGTATATTTACTGCCGCATTCTACAGTTAAGGCAACCAGAGATTTCCAACCAGGGAGGTTACGTACAAAATGTACAAAATCGCAGCTAGTACGTAGCAGAGGTGGGCTGTGAACTCAAGCCTGTCTGACTTAAAACCTGCGCTCCTTCTTTTTTTGAGAGAGAGAGAGAGAGAGAGAGAATGAGAATGAACAGGGGAGGGACAGAGAGAGACAGGGAGAGAGAGAGAATCTTAGGCAGGCTCCATGCTCTGCATGGAGCCCCATGTGGGGCTCGATCTTACAATCTTGAGATCATGACCTGAGCCAAAATCAAGAGTCAGACACTCTACCAATTGAGACACCCAGGCGCCCCTACAACCTGTGCTCCTGTTGTGCTGCCCTGTCTGCCAGGGCCCGGAGTGGGCTGCCTATGGAGGTAGAGGTAGGCTCCCCAACCCCAGAGGTATTCAGGTTGAAGTGACCTGGTTCTGCCATGGCTGAGTATGGACCCAGTTAGAATGGACCCCGATGATGACAGCTCCAAGAGCTGGGCAGATTTCTGAAGTCTTGGGTCACCTGGTAACTGCTCCCATCAGCCCCTACCAGCAGGCAAGGTTTTGGCTTGGTCCAGAGGCAGAGCCTCACTCCCTTTGGCCACACGGGCCCCGCATGGAGCTGTTCCCTCGGTGGCTGCAAGCCATTGTGGTCTCCTCTGCCACCTGCCTGCTCTCCTCAACAAACCCCATCATCACGTGTCAGGGGAGCAGACTCTTCTGCGTGCCCCTGGCAACAGGGCAGAATGGGGAGTGGCGTCTGGGTGTGTGGGGGCAAGACGCACGGCTGCTTTGGCTGTGAGTCATTGTGTTAGCCTCTCCGTGATTGCGTAGCCACATGGCTCAGGGTGGAAGGCAGAGGGTGGAAACGGCTGATGAAGGAGGGAGGGCTCCAAGGAAGTCTGCCATCAGAGTGATGGTGTAGCTAAAGGCACAGGAACAATATTCCTGAGGTGGCATTGCCAATTAGTGGAAGGCTACAGGAGATGGAGGCTTGGGAGAATGGGTGGGAGAGGAGCTAGCACGGGGGAGGGGGGGAGATGGGGGAGGGGAAGGAAGAGATGGTGAGGCTGGGGACTTCTTTAATGACTTTTTTTCCCCAGAAGTTGATTTATTTATTTATTTTGGGAAAGATAAAGAGGGAGGGGAAGAGAAAGCGGGAGAGCGAGAATCCCAAGCAGGCTCCGTGCTGTCGGCATGGAGCCCCAGGTGGGGCTTGAACTCAGAAACCATGAAATCGTGACCTGAGCTGAAACCAAGAGTCGGAGGCTTAACCCACTGAGCCACCCAGGTGCCCCAAGACTGGGGACTTCTTAACACAATGTGTGCTGCGTTAAAGCTTGTGGCCTTCTTTCACGTGGTCAACATCAAGCCGCACGCAGAAAGAGGGAGTTTGGTAAGATGCAGTGGTGACCTTCCTGGTAGACCGGCTGGGCACAGAGGTGTCCCAGAAACTCCTTCTCTGGAGGGGCCAGGAGTTGGCGGTGATGAGATGGTAAGGACAGGGAAGGGAGTGAACGTTTGAGAATCTGGAGCCAAAGACACGCTATCCCACTAGTGGCCGATCATAAACGGTTGGGATAGGCGATAGGATTGCCATTATATGGATGACAAAACTGAGGCTCAGAGGGGTTTGAAGATTAAATTACAAATAAGAGTGAGAGAGTCTCATCTTCACGTGACTTAAACCCTTGTGTTCATTCCACTATATCGTACTCTCTTCCAGACGAGATCCACTCAAGGCAGCCCGGACTACAGCTGGAGATTTGGGAAGGTGCTGTCTGAGGAGGCTCTCACAGGCTAATAGCCCCATGGATTTTCTTTAAAAAAAATTTTTTTTTTCAACGTTTATTTATTTTTGGGACAGAGAGAGACAGAGCATGAACGGGGGAGGGGCAGAGAGAGAGGGAGACACAGAATCTGAAACAGGCTCCAGGCTCCGAGCCATCAGCCCAGAGCCTGACGCGGGGCTCGAACTCCGGGACCGCGAGATCGTGACCTGGCTGAAGTCGGACGCTTAACCGACTGCGCCACCCAGGCGCCCCGCCCCATGGATTTTCCAAGTGCGCTCTGGGAGGAGGTCCTCCTAGCCCAGCCAGGCAGAGGCCACAGTCCCGGGGCACCTGCAGGATAGAAAGCTGCTCTCATCACCAGACACAGATGTGGTCGGCGCGCATGCCGAGAAATTAGATGGCAGGTCACTGAAGGAACATGGTTCCCTTCTCTCATTTAACTCTGAGGGAGGAGGAGGAGCCCCAGATTTACTACAGAGGAGTCCAGAGCTTTGTCTAGGGCATGGGTAAGCTGATATTTAGAACAGAAATACAAGGCTGGGCATTCATTTTGATTTCTGTTTTTCAGAATTTACACTTAGCTGCTTTTAAAACTTATTTGCAGAGGCATATTATTTTCTCAGGAAACGAAAACACCCTCTAAAAATTCTTCTAGCTTGAATATTGCCCACAAATCAGCCTTCTTACCAAATGTTTATGGGTTGTCGAGCAAATGACGATGTGTAAGTAGCACTGCCATTGTGGAATCCCTACTAGATGTGTGGCACTGTGTTAGGTACATTACACATGGTATGCTTTTGAATATGCCTCACAACCCAGCGAGACAGGTATTTTTATTCCCAGTTTTTGGATGAGGAGTTCTGAAACCCAGAGAGATGAACTGACGTACCCAGAGCGTCCACCACGAATAAGCAGCAAAACTGAGATTTAAACCCAGGCCTGTCTGACTTAAGACCTCGTGCTCTTCCCAGTCGGCGGCATGAGGCTGTGAAATATGCAAATGTCAGAACTAAAATCTAGAGTTCGGCTCAACTTACCTACCCAGTGGAAGGATCCTTCCCAGAGCATCCCTGAGAAGGGCTGTGACTTGATCTGCCCGCCTCTCCTGGTGGAAGTCTCGTTAATTACCCCGTGGGGGTAGAAGTTTCAGTTTCATTAGATATTCAGGAATACCTAATAAATGTCTAAGATGTATCAGGCACTATTCTGGAAGCCAGCAAGCCAGATAAGGGCCCGCTTCTCATGAATCTTGATTTCTACTTGGCAGAGCTAGGATCAGAAATTTAAAAAGTAAATAAACATGAGTTTCAGGTGGCGATAAATGTATCGGAAGTGATGGAACAGAGCAGCAGAGAGGGCCGGGGCGTGGGGACCACTTAAGGTTGGACAGTCAGGGAAGACCTTGCTAAAGAGGCGACAGCTGAGCGGAGACTGCAGTGAGAAGAAGCATTCATCCTCCAAATTTCTAGGGGAGAGCATTTGGAGGAGAGCAACCAGGAGACGGCAAGGCTTTGAGGTGAGCCCGAGTTTGTCACATTAAAGAAGGCCAACGGCCTGGAGAAAAATCAAGTAGGAGGGGGATGGAAGGAGTGGAGGTTGGAGAGGAAGGCCGAGGCCAGATGGTCTGGGGCCCACCCACCATAGTGGGGGACTTGGGCTTTTGTCCTAAGTGGTGGGAAGCCATTGAGTGGGTCTAAATGGGGAAGTGACATGATCTGATTCATAATTTAGAAAGATGCTCTGTGAAGATCAGTTTGCAAAGAGGTGCTTCTAATTGTTGGGAAGATGATTCCTTCTCCTACTGACCAAACGTGGTTTTTCTAGTAATGACTCTTATACTGAGAACTAGAACAAAACCCCCAGTGGAGGCTCCCTCCCTCTTCAAATTTTTATCAGCTGTCACATTTGCGTTCAGTGCTACACTTCCCCTGTTATTTCAATTGTTGCTTGGATTCTAGACTCGCCACCATCTCGATCATTCCTCATTCACTAGTCTCTTCTTTGTCCAGATCCTCTTAAAAACGTGGTACCCAGGATTAAACATCCATTAGACCAGCCCGGGATTCAGAGGGACTATTAATTCCATGGGCATCCACTAACGAAGAGTAGTAGACCAAATGTGTAAGGGGCAGTAACTCTTTACGTGAGGCTTCTGGGTCCATGGATGGGGTCCACCCACCTCATTCACGATGGTGTATGTATGTGCACACACATATGCATTTCTGGGAAGAAACACTTTCAAGTCTCAAGTGTTGATCACCCTCAAAAATAGAGAACCCCTGTTTTAAAAAGTTAAATCGAGGGATTTTGACACTAAGGAGAAACTACAATTAGCCTCTCCTCTAGTCCTACATTCATTCTCTTTCTGCCTGCTTCAAATGCCTTTTACAGGTCTCTTGATCTCTTCTTCCTGCCTCACACCCCACTTTAAATTCCTTCTCTAACTTCTTATAAATCATCCAAACCCAGAGAAGACAAGCTCTACTTTTTTCTTAGAGAAGAGACTAGCGAGAAGGCTGTGTCCAATGGACAGATTGAGAACATCTAAAGAAATGGGCATGGGGCCGAGGGTTCTTTTTTTTTTTTCCCCTGGACTCATAGATCTTTGGAACTGACCCGTGTGCCTGGCTTGCAGATTTCTTAAGAGCAGAGCACAGAGTCTGGTAAAGGGCTTGAATGTGAGCTCATGCAAAGGGCAAAGTCATCTTGAAAGAATTATTATTCATTTCCCATTGCAGTTAATTTTGGCCCCATCATCAGGGTTTAAATTCTAGTACCATATCATATCAAAGGGAAAAAAAAAAGTATTTGATATACATGTTAATTACTGCCAAGATGTAGCTACTTAAATCAAGAGTTCAATCTTCATTTGACTATTTGGAACAGCTCTGAGTCGGGGATGGGGAGAGCCCCTTTTGATTTGGGTTATTTAAATAGGTGATGTGAACTTCAAGTAAAATGGCTTCCTAGTTTCTAAACCAACCTTTGGAATTAGTACCCAGCTAAAGGAAAAACAGGAAAATCAAGGTCCTCTAGGAATTCCCAAGCCTGCCTGTTCTATGAAGTGGGAGAAGGTAATGAATAATATAATTTTGTATGCTCAAAGGCTTGAATCTGCAGAATGATGGTGTAATGGCAAGTGAAATCTTAAAAGCATGTGAGAGGCTTAAAAAGTAGATCTATGTAGAAAATAATATACTATTATTTAAAAGCATAAATTGCAAAAATGATACTACTCTTGGATACACTCTTTATAAGAACCATGTTGGATGAATCCCTAATGCGCATTTCTTTTTTTACACCACAAAACTATAAAACCCATCGAAATACCGAGTTATTTGCCAAGTGATTAAATCATATTCATTTATTACAGTTTTACTAGAACATTGTTTTCTTGCATTTCCAAGGCTTTATCGCTTCAGATGCAACACTTTGCTCCTAATAATCCCTATTGATTTTATTATGTTACCTTATATTTTTAGGTTTGTTTTACTGCCTTGCACTAAATTCTAACCTTTATGTGCTGTATAAAATGAGATACATCATCACGTTTCTTAAACCTTACGAAGATAATTATCTTGTCCACCATGGGTGAAAAATGCTCATTTTTGGCTGTTGACAGACTTGGGGACCCAGGGGCGAGGGAAGTAGTTGGCAGTCCCTGGGGCTGTCCGTTTTGTTATTTCTGGAGTGGACAGCTCTGAGGTACTGTGCCTGGGATGGCTGGGCACTGGTAGGTGTGGGGACGGGGCCCAGGCGCAGGTTAGAGAAGGTATCTGGGTTTGCATTTATGTCACTATTTTGCTATGGTTGCCAATCTCTCTTGGGGTTTGTGGCTCTTATGGTATCTTCCAAGTACTTTGCAGACAGTAATTGTTCACATGCTAGACTCTCCAGTGGAGAACTTCGTGTTCTTCAAGAAAGGCATTGCCCCTGTGGGTACTGTGTTAATTACTCTTCTTAAAGGTACCTTCTGATGCTGTTGAAAATGGTGACACATTTTTATCACACACTGAACTTTGAGTGTCTATTCTCTGGACAAAGGTTTTGCTGCGGGCGGGAAGGCAGTAGCTTGTTCTGGCTCTGAAGCGATGAAGCTACCGTTCCCTCTGGAGGAAGGGCAGCTACTGATAACCCCTCCATTAGGGCAGCAATCAGATGCCCCTGTGATCACAGCAAGATGTCACGTGCTCTCATCAGGTACCAAGGCAATTAAGTTGGCAACTTCATTGCGCTTGAGGGGAGGCTACCTCCTTGATGCCCAGGACCTCAAATTCTGGAAGTAAGAAATAATCACAACAGCCACATTTTTTATTTTTTTATTTTATTTTATTTTTTTAATTTTTTTAAACGTTTATTTATTTTTGAGACAGAGCATGAACAGGGGAGGGTCAGAGAGAGGGAGACACAGAATCTGAAACAGGCTCCAGGCTCTGAGCTGTCAGCACAGAGCCTGACGCGGGGCTCGAACTCACAGACCGCGAGATCATGACCTGAGCCAAAGTCGGCCGCTTAACCGACTGAGCCACCCAGGCGCCCCTATTTTTTAAATTTTTTTAAACGTTTATTTATTTTTGAGACAGAGCATGAACAGGGGAGGGTCAGAGAGAGAGGGAGACACAGAATCTGAAACAGGCTCCAGGCTCTGAGCCGTCAGCACAGAGCCCGACGCGGGGCTTGAACTCACGGACCACGAGATTGTGACCTGAGCCGAAGTCGGACGCTTAACTGACTGAGCCACCCAGGCGCCCCAACAGCCACATTTTTTATATGCTAACTGCATGCCAGACACAGTTCTAAATACTTTATCTGTATTCATTCTTTTAATCCTTACAATAGATCTCACAAGGCAGATGGTATTTGGGTCCCCATTTTACAATGAAGAAACTGAGGCACGGAAAGGGTATTTTGCACAAGTTCATACAACTAGGGAGTGGTGGATCCAGAATTCTAACCCGGGCAATCTGACTTCCAGAGTCCAGGCTCTTAATTAATTACATTCATACAACATTTATAGTTTACAAAGTATTACCCACTAATTATGTCATTTGATCTTCCTGACAACCTTGGGTTCCATTCTAGAATTAGAGGTAAGGTAACAGAAAAAGGCAGTCATTTGTCCATGGTGACACGGCCAAAACCCGCTAGCGGGACAGCTTTCTTGCTCTTCCCCTCTCCTAAACACACCTACAAGGTGGGGGGAAGACACATCAACATGTCCTTTAAAAGGGAAGCCAAGGGCCCCTGCACATGCGCAGTCTCTGCCTCACCGGAAATCATGTCCCTCCTTAACGGTGCAGGAGGGAAGCCCCCTGGGGAGTGGCACTGGAGCAGCAAATGGTCTCAGGATGGATTATCCACAAGTGGATCAAGGAGGGGGGCGGATTCTTAGTTCCCATGCATCTCATGGGCATCGGCTCCAATGTGCTTTTCTCAGCTTGTTGCTACTTCACTACGATTCCAAGGTCTTTGAAGGAAGAGACTATGTTGGAATTTTTTGATGTTGACTGCCTGATGTACTGAAGAGATTTTATAGCCATTGGAATAATCAGAAAAGCATCTATGTGAATCTTGAATGATGAAGAAGGAAGAGAAATTAGCCAAGAGTGATGAGGAAGGTGAAAGGGGCTTCAGAAGACGGGCCAGCAAGGGAAGAGAGGATCCCTGGCGTCAGATCTAGGGGTGTGCAGGGCATCCTCTTTTGCTTTCTTAAAATAACAGACCGGCCAAAGGAGGTAAGGAGAAATTCACCCACTAAATGTCAAGCTGGAAAATAAAGACATACAGTGAAATTCTAGGTCCTCAAGAAAGTGAACAAACAACCAGAAAAGTCCTTTTCCATGTATTTGGTCCTGTGTTGGACCCAGCAATAAGTGATGGCTCCCCCCTACCCCCACCCCCCACTAGTTCTCAAGGGGCTGACAGGTAGATATTTGAGTCCATTGAGAAAGTAATAGGGAGAAGCTGTCTGAATCCAGTAAATGATGCTTGAACTGGTCAGAATCAGAGAGACAGAAGCTCACATGAGGAGGCCAGAAGGCCTAGTTTCTTCTTTATCTGCAATGGCTGCTTTCTCACCTGTGGCCTGGTTAAAGAAAGGACCATCCTTGCTGGCGATGGATGTTGATTTAGTGCTTTGAGATCCCCGGAGGACAGGTCAGGCTACTAACAAGGAAAATGGCCTTTTGGGTCAAATCAATAGGAACGAAGGACAAGGACACGTAAAGGGAAAAAGCCAGAATGAAAGATAGGAGGGTCACAGAATGGTGATAAGTTTGTGCAGCTGGGATCATCTGTTATTCTCACTAAACAGATTATTCTTTTCTTCTCCTCTGATTTCCACTAGGAAAAACACCAAAACCCCAGATCTGTCTCAGACCATGAAGCATGAATCATTTACACCAGAAAGATGAAGAAAGCAACATCAGGTGCTTAAAAAGCAATCATAATTGGAAAAGCCCAAGAAGTTGTGGTTCATTTCTAGCAGGTAAACAAATGCACATTTATACTGGTGTAAAAATCCGGGTCTCCCCTTCCCAGTCCGGGTACCTTCACTGTGGGCTTGGAACACTCTCCCATGTTATTCACCTGACAGATTATACTCCGCAGAGGCAGGCTGCCTGGGCCTGTCGTGTAATTCAGCATTAAGTATCCTATTGATTCACTGAAGTGCTGCCATGGATGTTAATGGAGACAAATATTGTGGCTGTGATTTTTCAAAGGGCTGAGTAATTCCCAAGCATCAATAACATCTGTCATGATGTAATGCAGGGCGACCTCAAGATGCTTGACTTGAGGCCAACTGTGAGGATGGGGCTGCTGGCAGGGGCCCTTGGATACTGACCCTGGGCTTAGCGAGGTAGCCTGTAGTTTTTCAAGACCTACCAAGCTAAGGACGGTGGGCGCCGGGGTGGAACAGGGTGGGGGCGGTCGAAGCAGAGGTGACTGTTGACAGCATTTCCTAGGGACTCATCACAAAGGTGCCTGATTATCAGAAAGCAGGAGCAACCTACACTCTTATCACAAGAGCTTGCCAGGCCCTGGGAAGTCAGACCCTGCCCTGTTGCAGAGGAGAGGGCAAATTTCCCCTCCCTCCTTCAAATAAAAATCACTCCTCTGGTCCTACGCTCGTGGGCCCTGGAAAACATCTCCTCCCCTGTACCCTGCTTGAGCTGAGCGTAGGACTACTTTAGTGCATGATTCCAGTGACTTCTTCCAGAGAGATTAATTTTCTTCCTCAAGGTCACCGAGCGAGGTAAGTCATGGGCTAGGCTAGAATCCAGGTCTATTCCCAGTCACCTTTAGACAGGATCTCTGAAAACTATTTGAATATATGACCTGACCTGAAACAAGTGACATTTCCTTCCCCCAAAGCTCTGTAAAAACCTCAGGGTTAGTAATTGTAAGAAATCAATTACAAACAAAACCCATTTCAGTCAAATTCTGCAGGCTGCCCGGTCTTTCCTCCATTCCAATTCAGTCTCCGTACTGCCACTCAGGTTATCTTGCTACAAGACAATCTGATCTTGTCACTTCTGGCATAAAGACCTCCATCAGCCCCTCTCTGCTGACAGGGTAAACTCCTTGGCATGATCTTCAGAGGACAGTCCCTTCCCATCTTCAGTTTGATGTCCTGCCCCACCTGTTCCCAGCCAGTCCGGACATTGCTGACCATCCTATGCCCTCTTAACCACTGCACATTTTATATGTGTAATTCTAACTTCAACGGCTTTCCCCCACTTAACTACCTGGGAAACTTCTATCCATCCTTAAAAACAGCCAGTACCATCCTGCCCCTGAGAACCACCCCGTCTCTTCTGTGTACTCAGGACCAGATCCTCCTCTGAGATCTCACAGAACAGGGCTCATCCTTTCTTGTATCTGCATTATAACAGCCTTTTTGCTGTGCTGTCTGCACGTGTTTACTTATCTACGTCCATCACAATGTGAATTTCTGTGGTGAGGGGTTGTGCCTTTTTCGTTTCTGTATTCTACTTCTTGGCACACAGTAGGTGTACTCAATGTGCTCATTCAATGAGTAGGGTAATGTATATTGGAATAGAAAATTGGGGCAGGAAATGTCAGTAAGGGTTAGGGAGCATACACTGGCCCTGTGAAACACATTTCTATAGTCCTGGGTCCAGGATGGACCCTCAGAGGATGGAGACTTAGAAGGCAGACAAGCAGTGCCTTAACTCAGCATCATATGGGGGTCTCGGTGGGGTGTGCCCTTTTACTAACGTTTATTTATTATTGAGAGACAGAGAGAGACAGAGCATGAGCATGGGAGGGACAAAGAGAGAGGGAGACACAGAATCCGAAGCAGGCTCCAGGCTCTGAGCTGTCAGCACAGAGCCCGACGCGGGGCTCGAACTCACAAACCTGATCATGAACTGAGCTGAAGTCAGACGCTCAACTGACTGAGCCACCCAGGCGCCCCTACTACCAAGTTATTTGAAATCAACGGGCCTGAGCTTAATGTACAACCACAGGCTCCTTGGGGAACAGAGGCTGACATTCTAACAGAGGAAACAGCACACTCTACTTTGATAGATACTAGACTGATGAGCAAGGTTGATATTCAAATATTCAGTCACTGCCATGGCATGTGCATTGGCCAATCAAAGAGGAGTCCTTTACGGCCAGCATAACTCTTTAGGTGCTGACAGTAGAGGGTATCTTCAAGCAAGGTCTAGGAATAGTCGAAGCATGTTGGGTTCGGGGGGCCTGGAATAGTCACTCTTTACCAGTCAGTATAAAAATGTCTCAGTACTCACCCTGGGACTGCTGTACTGGTGTGTGCTAGCATGATAAATACAACTAAAGAATAGCAAAATATTGAACCCACCCGCAAAGGAAGGGGTGTGTGTGTGTGTGTGTGTGTGTGTGTGTGTGTGTAGACGCGTGTATGGAGGAATGAGGGAAAGCTTTCATAAGAAGGCGGCATTTGAGCTGAACTTTTAACTTGTATATGTATTTCAATATAAGGAGAAGGAGGTAGAGAGAAAGGAATTTCAGGCCTGTGAATGAGTTCACAGAAGTGTGAACGGGCCTGTTTGGGAAAGGTGATGGGGCACGATGCTTGGAATCGCCGGGGGCTATGGGGAAGGAGAAGTAGGTTGAGGCCAGGTTGCGAAGGACCTTGAAAGCCATGCAGAAGCACTGTTGCTCACCTCTGTTCCCACAGGCAGCCCTCTAGCCAAACCTTATCATTGCGGGGCAGGCTTCAGGGTGGCCCTTACTGGGACAACCAGTGCTACTGTCTTCACCCAGTCTGGGGCTGTCACCTGGTGAGGAGGACAAGCTTCTCCTTAATTAAGAATGTCATGGCAGCCTCCCTGGCTCCATGGTGACTGACGCTGCCCGTCCGGCTGCCATGTGGCCGACGTGTCCTACTACGGTACATCATCTCCTAATTAACACGTCTTGTCAGGTCCAGCGGTTGGCTTCAGTAAACATGCTCCTAGCAGCTGTCACTGGGACCCTGTGTGGGGCCTGCTGCCTCATTAGCTCGAGAGGAGGGAGATGGTGCAGGCAGCAGGGCGGAGGGGGAGGGATGCTCTTTGTGGAGAGGGGTGTTGGCAGGCTGAGAGGGATGTCAGATGTTCAGAGAGAACTCACAGGGCCCAGTGGGCTTCTTTCCTTGGTGTGTGACAGGATGGGGGGTGGCGCTGTGGTCAGAATACTGGGCCGGGAACTGGGAGGTCTGTTTCCCCAGTCTGTCTCTCCCACCACCCAGCAGGGCTAGGTGTCCCCCTCCGTCCATATGTCAAAGCCCTAACTCTCAATGTGGTGGTATCAGAGGTGGGAGTTGGGGAGAGGAGTAGGTTCAGATAAGCTCACGAAGTGGAGCTCCACGCTGGGATTAAGAAAAACAAGATCCCTCTTTCTGCACACACGAAGGAAAGGCCACGTGAAGAGGGAGGGTCCTCACTGCGAATCCAACCATGCAGGCACCCTCATCTCAGACTTCCAGCCTCCAGAACCATCTCTGTTGCTAAATCCACATGGTCTATGGTAAGTTGTTGTAACAGCCCGGATGGACAAGCCAAAGCTCTATCCCAGCCCAACCTACCTCGTGGGCTTGCCGAGTGGCTCTAGTGAGAAAACAGACATTCTGAAGGGTAAAAGCCTTAAATACTATGAAATAACAAGTTTAAAGCATGGTTCTAATTTGGGGCTCTGGGGGAGCATCCTTTGCTCAGGCAAGATCAGGCCTATGGTATTTCTCTGGACGTACCTCACGTATCTTTCCAGGGCCTCCTGCCTGTATCATCTCATTGCTCAATATATCAAGCCCTTGCTCTCCCCTCTTGAAGCCTACCAAACCCCCTCCCTCCTTGGAGGCCCCACCCACCTCACCTTCTCCATAAGAAGAAACATGAGAAAGTCCCAGAAGGAAATACTCTCTTTCCTTTGGCTACCCTGGGCTCTGTAGGAAAGTCCACCTTCCAGTGACTTTGTGGACATACTTAGCCCACCCCCTACCCCTTGATTTTGAGGTCTAGACTCTGTACCCTGAGAGCACATAGTTGGCAGTTGGTCAAAGTCTGTTGAACAGGAAAAGCAGTATATCTCCTTGCAGCTCTCACAGCAATGGTGGGTGGTCTCATGATTTTTTTCAACAATTTGTTCTACTTTTGACTTTCCTATAGTCCTTCTGAGGTCTAATCTACATGTCCCTTGGGGCAGTGCATATTTGTTTCCGCTTTGTCTGTCCCTATCAGAGAATGGAAATTGGATTGCCATCCTCTCCCCCTATAGTGGGACAGTAACACTGAGCACTCTGTCTTCTTCCAGACTTTAGATTCCCTGAGTCCAGCCTGTAATCTGGTGCCAGTTGCCTGCCCCCAGCCCTGGCTCCCTGATAGGGTCTGTCCTGGATAAAGTCAGAGCAACTGCGGAGGTCACGAAAGTGTCTGGTTGTGGCACGGAGGCCGGCTTTCCCAACCCAGCAGAGGCATCCAACCTGTGAATCTTTCATAATGAGCATTTACGGGGCATATCCCAATGAATGGAGCCAGGAATGACTGGCCATGGAATGCGAGCTGAAGATTTTAATTAAAACGCCTTTTCAGTTTCCCCTTTCCTCTCCTTTGTCTCCAACCCCCCCGCGGTGCATATTTCTTATTTCTGGACCAGGCCCGTACAAAAGGAGAGCGTCTCCTATTGCCTTTGACTAGGTTGCTCCCTGAGGGATTTAGAGCTCCTCTTTAGCATGGGTCCACTGTGTTTTGACAGTGGTGGTTTGACAAAGGCTGTGCACACATGGGTGGGGGAAACCAGGAGTTCACTATGCTGCCTGGAGCCAAGCAGATGTCTGTACCCCAGGAAGCACAGCGGGGATCCAAAGAGCTCATGAATAAGTGGCAGCTGCCAGCCTCGTGAGCTTTCTGGGGTGAAGCTCTGGGGTGAGGGCTGGGGGGGGGGGACCAGCTGAGGGACTTCCGGGCCAAAGGGGTGTTTCTTGGGCCTCTCGTGACACTTTTCTTTCCAAATGGCTAAAGTGAGTGGGAAGCAAAAGCAGCTGCGAGAAAAAGGCTTTGTTTGCACTGCTTCCTCTAGGAGTGGAAAGGGTGCTGTGCTGGAAAATACCTCCTGTTTGCTTCTCCAGATCCATCCACCCTGCCCTGTGCCCTGGGAACCTGAACTGTGTGGACTTCATCAGTACGATTCCTTGCCATAGGCTTTGGATGGGATCTGGCCAATGAGGAGGCCTTGGCGGGACACTGGAGGGAAGCAAGACAATGAGGCTAGACTGTTTATTCCAGTGAATCTTTCTTTGGGGGATCATGGGGGGATGGTCTGTCTCTCGACTGAAGTTCACAATTTCTTGTTAAGGAGATTACCTTATGAGATGCTCTCCTTCCTGGTTCTATTAACCACTCCCTTCCCTCCCCCCTGCAAGCATAGGGTAGTAAGGTCTGCCTCTCTTTCTAGCCCCAGAGTACTCTATCGTTCCTTGTGTAGTCCCTGAGCACGACTTCGGAAACAGTTCCTTTATTAATAAAGGACTTTATTAATAAGCTTTATTATCCTTTATTATTAAAGCACTTTTAAAATAAACTTTAATAACTTTATTAATAAAGGAACAGATGACGTGTGTCATCCGTTTTCTACCAGGATCCTGATAGAATCACTTCCTTTCCAGGCCACTCCCTTTTGTTGGACACATGGTTAGAATTATCGTGTTTGCTTCAGCTTATTCCTGGGATGCCAGCTTTGATGTGGAACAGAATTCAAAGTCTTATTGGTGATAAAGGGCCCCATTTCCAGGTAGACGAATTGGTTTTGGAAAGGCCCTGGTGAGTCTGCTCCCTAGGACCCAGTAATAGGCCTCAAACTGGTCCACAGGTCTTTGTAGGGTGAAGCAGAAGCCCTGTGTGTGTGTATGTTGGGGGGGGGGTGAGGTGGGAATGGGGCTCATTCCTCCCCAGAATGCTTTATGCAGGCTATGGTGCTATTCTTGTTTATGGGTACGGCTACAGCATTTATGTCACTTGAGAGGAATTTGAGGGGCATGCTCTGGCTTACTAACACTTGGGAAAGAACTGAAGCAGGTGTTCTAGAAATTGGTGAGAACCTCTCCCTCTTTTGCTCCTTTTCTCTTTAGTTTGCTCCCTGTTGACTGTGAAGACTGATCTCAAGGATTCTGCAAGGAAGTGAGTAAAAGCACTGACCTCAGGGTAGAAAAGACTCTATTGAGATGGAGCCTCTTATAAGGCCAGGCTTCTAGGACTCTTCTCATGAAGTGATTGGTTTACCTCCCTACCTCTCTCTGGAGCCAGACCCTGAGTAGGGTTTCTGATCTTGGTTTAGCTGATTGATGGCCTCCTACAGGTGTCCCATTCCAGGACCTTGAACTTTTAAAAGCATGCCCCGCCCTCAGCAAAGGGGCTCATCTTTGACTCCTGACTGACCCTTTCGTTCGGTGATTTGGGTTGGTGTTCTCAATGCCACAAGGCCTGGACTCAGGTTACTCCAGCATCCACAGTAGCCTGACAAGGTGAACCTGTCCCTGCCCTGATGCTGTGACTGGCTGCACTGTGGGTCTGCTCATCCCTCAACATCCGTCTCTTTCTGTTCCATTTCTCCTAGTGGAGTTCCCTGACCGACTGGCAGAGAGAGAGGCACTTTCTCCTTGATGTGTCCTGCCTAAAATGTTAGCTTCCACCCTGCCCAGTACTCCCCACACCAAAATGTGGAATTGAACCTCTCTTCTTGTCCACAATGCCACAGCAGCTACTTCATCCATACTCTTCATTCAGGTGTCTGTACATTCAATCAATATTCATTCATCTGCTTATTCATTTATTCTTTTGCTATCGAACAACCTCCAGGTGCCTGAATTTGCGAACATTATCTTATTCAATACTCACATACCTCTATTAGGTATGTTCTTTTCTCACTGCCATTCTACACAGGAGGAAACAGGTGTCAGGGGTGGCTTGCTGAGGGCCACACAGCTGGTGAGTGTTGGAGCCAGGGTTTGAAGCAGGTAGTAAGACACTGGAACTTGTCCTCTCAAATCCCAGCATGATGTTTCTATTTGCAGACAATCTGAAATTGTTCCTATATAGAAGTAAAAGGTCCTGGGCAGATTCTCTCTCCTTCTTCCCCCAACCACACTTCCATTGGCTGTGCTCGGAGCAGGTATCACTGTGTGTATACAAAGAGAGATGAGAAGTCTTGAGAGAGAAGGGGAGGAGGGGGCAGGTGCAGGTGGAGCCAATTCACCCTGAGATGATTTGCATCTGTAGCTAAAGGGAGTGCATATCAGGCTGTCACAGTCTTTTCCTGTATTGACATAATAACAATCCCTTACTTTTGTGTAGCACTTTGTAGCTTTCACAGCACTTGCAAATCCATTAGCTCATTTTATCCCCACAACAATCTTGCAAAGTGGCAAGAATTGTTATTCTTACTTGCAGATGAGCAGGCTCAGGTGAGGTTACATAATTTTTCCCAAGTGGGGGATCCTGGATGAAAACCTGGATGATGGACTCCCGGTCTCATGGTCTGGGCGGTATGCCTCTATTTCTTCTTCATCTCGTTCTGATTTTGAGCCATTTGGGGGTAAGGCTGGCTTTCCAGACTCCCAGAAACCCCTCCCTCCTGGGCTCCATGCCACTTAGACTATCTATATAAAGTGGTAGTTCTCAAATCTCACTAGGCATCAGAATTACCTGGAAGGCTATCAGAGATTTCTGGGCCCCACCCCAGAGTTTTTGATTCAGAAGGTCTGGGAGGCCCAAGAGTCTGCATTTCCAACAGGTTCCCAGGTGCTGCTGCTGCTGGTCTGGGGACCACACATTTTGGGAACCACTGATATCAGGCAATGTCTCATGGCTATTTAACCTGGGCTCATATTGTGGGCTAAAGAAATCCCAGACAAAGAAAGAATTGCCCCTGTGGGTCTGGGGTGAGAAATTCGTGTGCGTCTTGCTTCAGTGACTGACTGCTGTGTGGCCCAGAGAATGGGAAAGAAAACCTCAGGCTTTTTGGTTCATACACACAAAAGGAGAATGTCCACACATGAGATTATTAATTCATTGTTCAATTAAGTTGTGATCTCTAAAATTATCACAATATTTGGCTGGGAGGAAGGCAGCATTGAATAGCTTGTTCCACGTAATGTGTGAATAATGTAACTTTATTACTTTTCTCGCTAGTGAGTAATTGTGACTGACACATTGGCAATAACACAGATTACCTTCTTACCCTCCCCTCTCCCTACTCCCAGCACTGAGCGTTTATTTTCTTATCTGCATCCTTGCTTGCTCACCCCCCTCCCTGCTGCCAGCCCCCTTTCCCTGTGCTGCTTCTTTTCTGTTCTGCCTACAAAGTGGGCCTGTGAAGGAAGCAATGTTAGTGAGTGGGAGCACCACGTGCAGGCCCCTTGGCCAAACTGGAGGGAGACCTTGTAAAGCTTTCTTACGTGTCCTTCTTCTTATTCACGTTCCATTTCTCCCAAGCCTTTTGTATGTCCACTCAGGAGCAGTGCACTACAGCTCAGCTGTCCACCTCACAACAGGTGTAAGCTGACCTTGGCATACACGCTATGTAGGGAGGCAACTGTTAGAGTGCTGTGGCAGAGTCTATGCATCCTGCCAAAGGCAGAATTATCTGTTTTCTTATTTTGCATACCTTTTTAAATACCTCTGAATCTAGCTTCTGTTTCTAGCTGGACAATTCTGGAAAAACATGTTATTCATCTGTGCCCCTCATTTCTGGCTCCCAGTGCTCTGGGCACTCAGGGGATGCAGAGATGTTGTCAGAACCCTGGACAGCTCCCAGCCCCCTCAACTGCATACTAGCTATATAGGTGTGAGGAATATACTTATATAACTCCTCATTGGTCCTTCTTTCCCTATGATACTGAGATCTAAACGTTTCTAAAACATCACTACTTAGCTCTTAGGAGCAGCAGTTGGTTCAGCGTCTGACTCTTGATTTCGGCTCAGGTCATGATCTCACAGTTTGTGAATTCGAGCCCCATGCTGTCAGCACAGAACCTGCTTAGGATTCTCTCTCTCCCTTGCTCTCTGCCCCTCTCCTGCTCTCTCTCTCTCTCTCTCTCTCTCTCTCTCTCTCTCTCTTTCTCTCTGACCCTTCCCCCGCTTGTGCTCTCTCTCTCTCTCAAAATAAATAAATAAATATTAAAATACCACTCCTTAGCTGTTAAACACCATCTTGTCTTCCTTTTAAATCATCCATCAGTATATATTTTTGTACCAGCAAATATATTTATTTAGGCAGAACTTGGGTGCTGACAACAGTGTAGACCTGTAAAAGATTGAAGGGATGGATGTGTCCAATAGACATTTGTTTCACATGGTTCAGGCATGTTCCTGCTGCAAGGTCCATGTTCAGACACCATTTCTAGTCTCCTTCCACCTTGTCAGCAAGTACAGTCTACTCCACTTGAATGAGACCTGGCCACAAGAGAATCCTTCTGTCTTACTCCGAAGGTCTGGTTTAGTGAACTGGCTTAGCTTCCTCCAAAGCTCCCGTTCAAAGGGAAAACAGTCTCTCTTTCTGGACTGATCCCACGTAGAAGGCCAATTTGCATGCAGACTCTATGTGTTGCCTATACTGCTCCATCAACAGGTAGGGTGGGAATAGACTTGACTTAACTTTCCCTTACTGAGTGGTGAGATCTACCAGTTGAGCATGTACTTTGTGCCAGACTCTGTAATAAGCAGTTGACATGAATTATTACATTTAGTCTTCACAGTAATTGACTGGGGAAGGTGGCTTTTCTTCCTCCCCATTTTACAGCTGGCCAGAGAAAAAGCCAGGAGTCTCCACTCCAAAGCCTGTGCTCATCACAATACTACAGTCGGTGGCCTCTATGGATGAATATCTGGCCTCACTCCTGATGCTTGGGACAACTCTGGGCCTAATCAAGTTGAAGCAGGTGATCAGCTCAGAGGGTGGGTGAAATGGGGAGGGTAGAACAACTCTGTGGAGTTGAGAGGAAGAACCACTTGAATGAGAGAGGCTGGGTGGGGGGGCTTTGTGTAGTAAATGAGGCTTTTCTCTTGGATCCCAAGAATTTAAGGGTTGCCTTCTTCTAACAATAGTACTACAGGAACCAGGCATCTTTGGTTAGACTTGCCCTGAGTAAACCTGGCAGGAATCAAAGCTGCCGCCAATCAAACTTAGTGGATAAAAATTCTCCCTCATCCGGCCCTCCTCATACCACATTTATAGCCTGTTCCTTGTTCAGGGAGGAATCAGAGTTCCCAAAAAAGCCACCCTCAGCCCTGGGCTACAGGTCTGGCTCCTCTTGGTTATGGTGGCCCTCAATGTTGTTCTTTCCATTATGCCTCTTGCCCCTCTAGTCTTCAAGAAGGGCTAATTTTAATATGGGGAGCAAAGAGGAGAGGGTCTATGCACTCAGGGAAGAAAGACAGCACAGCCCTTCATGCAGCCTCTAGTTATAGATGCTGCACTTAGTTAGGAAGTGGGGACCATTCCAGCTTTTGGACGACTTGCTCCTAAACTCATCAGGAGTAATGCTGGGTTTGAGAATGAGCCCAAAGAAGAAATCTCCTCACCGTAAACGATGTTCTAAACCTCAAAGACAGAGGCATAGCCCCTCCTAGTCCATAGCAAATCACTATCTCCAGTTTTTTTTTTCCCTCACTTCTCCCATAGAGGTTGGACTTGAGGATTACATTAGGGTTATAAGGAACAGAGAAGCTTCATCATTAAAATGGGTTGGGGGGTTGGGTGTATTCAAGGGCCACAGGAGAGGGAGCTGAACAGTGACCAAAGGTCTGGTGTAGGAGACAGTTGGAGGAGAAGAGACTGGTGGCTGAGATGTCCTCTCAGCTGGCCATTGTGTATCCACAGGGATTGGTACCCCTGCCAGATTGTGCAGAGAGAGCAGAGATTCTGGGTCAAAAGTCAGACAGACCTAGGTTTAAGACATGGCTTTGACACCAACTAGAGATTTGGTCAGGCTGTGAAACCTCTTGGGCTTCAGCTTCCTCACCTGTAAAACATGGATAGAAATACCTGCTCTCCTTACCACGAGGTTGGTGTAAGAGTCTAAAGAGCCAATTAGTGTAAAAAATACTTTGTAAAGAGCAGAGTGTGGCCCAGGCATGAGGTGTGAAAGAGAAATCCTGCCCTTCTCCTCTGAGACATCCTCCTTTGTTTCTCATTTCCAAGGTGAAAATAATGAAGAATTCTGGGGAATAAACTTGGATATTTTTAAGTCACAGGAGGGGCCAGCAGGCCTATAGGTAGTGAGAGGGGTTACTGTAGGAAGTGATGTGTCTCCTATAAGACTTGAATATCTCTGAGTCAAACT
The DNA here is from genome assembly GCF_018350175.1 of Felis catus. Taxonomy (NCBI): domain Eukaryota; kingdom Metazoa; phylum Chordata; class Mammalia; order Carnivora; family Felidae; genus Felis; species Felis catus. The sequence goes on from NC_058377.1 coordinate 23,529,959, forward strand.
CTGCTCTCAAAAGCCAGTCCCCCTCCTGTGGCAGACATGGGAATACATCTCAGTTCTGCTACTTATTATTTTTATGACCTTGGGAAAAATCAAATAAAATTCTAAATTTCAGTTTCCATTTGTAAAAAAATAGCACTATCTTCAGACATCCATAGAATTATGACACAGAGTTAAATATGTAGACACAACGCATGGCATGTACTGACTACTCCATAAATGTGGACCATTATTGTTATTGTCATTCTTGAGCTAATTGTCTTTGCTTAATATGGAGAAAATACCCATTTCTAAGAGTTGGAAGGTTAAATGAGGAGGCATGTAAACAGCACCTGTGTGTCCTATAAATGGGTTGTCTTCTTCTTTCTCCCTTACTGTACTTGTTTTCTTGAGGGCCCAGTAATGCCCAGACCTTGGAATTAGCCCTAACAGGAAAGGTAGATGGAGCCATGAATTATGTGGAAGCTCTGTATTAATACTGGGTTCACATTGAGGAATGTTGAGTATCTGCACCTCATCCTGCCTCCCAGGTCTTACTGCCCTCTTGTTCTTATATTGGCTTCTTGTCTTCTGTGTTGCTCTCTGGACCCAACATTTCTCCCTGGTGTGCTTCTACACCCCGTATCAGTGCTCCCTTACTAGTGCTCCCTCACCAGGACTCTCTTACTAGTGTTCTCTTGGTCTAGGTACCTGACTGGGATCCCTTCTTTGCTGCTGGTTATGGTCTTGGCCTGATGGGATGGGCTCTTTGTGTCTCCCCAGAGTATGGGGATAACACCACAGTGGGAGTCCAGATAGCCCAGGCTTGGATTTAAATCCTGGCTTAACTGCTTACTGTGTGACCTTAGGCAAGTTGATTGATGTCATTGAGTCTGTGTCCTTGTCAGTACATTGAGAGTGATGCACACCACAAGTACACCTTTTTCATTGCATTACTAAGGGATAAAAGGAGAGGTGATGTGAAGGTTCACATCTCTTTCTACCTACCTCCTACCTATTTCCCCTAGGAGGGTAGGTACTTAGTGAATACTAGGTTACCTCCCTCATTCCTCTTCTTGTTCCTCCTGTGCAGAAGCCTGCTCAAGGGAGGGGTAGAGGGTAGGGTGGGGAGCTTGCTTTTCCTCTCAGATGACTCAGACCCCACTCTTCATCCCTCAGAGGATCACTCTCATCTCCTCATTGTACTCTGGAAAACCTAGATCCAGCCTCAAGTAGGATGTTTAGCTGGACCTATTTTTAGGAGTGGAAAACAGAGCTTCCTCATGGGTGTGCTGTGTTGATTTCCATATGGGCTGATTTCAGAGTAACTGAGAAATTTCAGTAATTAGCAGTAGCAGCATTAGTGAATCATGTTGAACCACCCTCTGCTCACTTCTCTCTTTTGCATGCTTTGGATGTCTTTGCTAAGACTGTCTTACCCTCCTCTGGCCCTTGGCCTCATGTTCTCACTGCAGATGCCATGTTTCCTGCTTAGCATGATGGGTCAGTCTCTGTCAGCCTCCTCCCTTCTCTTTTCTAACCTCTTGCCCAAGTCTCTGCCTACTTGTTTGCTCGGAACCCAGCAGGCACCCTTAGCTAGCTTGTCCTCCTGCAAATCCCACCTATGGGTTTATTTCAATTCTTAGTGCTGGAAGAAAAGAACAAAAATGAATCATGTCTAAATCCTGAGGAAAATATGGCTTAGTGGTGTCTGGGCTGATCAAATCCTACTTGGAGAATGGGGACCTATTTCTCTCCCTAAGGCTGGCTACCCCTGAATTTTGGTCACTTAAAAAAAGGATAAAAATGCAGAGAAGGGTTTTCCTTACCAAAAACATAATCAGTGGCTCCAATATCTATCTGTTCATCCATCCATCCATCCATCCATCCATCCATCCACCCATCTCTGTATTCAATAAATATTTACAGAGTGTCTACAATGTGCCAAGCCTAGCACTGGGCTTTGGGGACACACAGATGGTAGCTGGGAAGACTGACAAGTAAATCAATGATCACTGCATAGTGTGACACATGTTATGAGTGCATTGGGAGCATGAGGAGAGACATCTGAATCAGTGGGCAGAGAGGATGACTTCTCTGAGGAATGGGACACTTGAATTAAAATTGAGGAATGAAGAGAATTTAGCTTGACAGAGTTTCCTTTCACTGGCACATGTGTGGTACCAGGGTTAGGGTTATGGTTAGTCCATAAGGTCCAGAATCTTTATAAAGTCTATACCTGCTCCAGTGTGGGGAGAACTGTAATATACTGGGAATGTGGAGATCAGAACAGGAATGATAGCTGACTTTGCTTTGGCATTCAGCATTAACTTCTCAGAATCACGGAACTCAGAACACTGAGGGAATATCACGTCCTCTTGACAGGATTTTCCTAAAACATGCCAGAGAGATTAAGCTAGAAACACCTGGCTTGTTCTTGAAGAATCCAAAGTTCCACTAATTTCCTTTTTCATTCCATCACCTCCTGCTGTTGGAAAACCTTGTTTGTCCTCTGGTTGCAGTGAAAGCCAATCTTCTTAGGAGCCAGAAACTCTTCATGTCTCACCAACCTTCCTTTTCAACTAAGCTTAAGACTACAAGAGTTGTTCTATATTCTATAGTGGGTCCGGCCTGGGCTCAAAGAGTCTAGGCAAGACAAATAATTACTGTCTGGATACAGAACAATGTTAGCAAAAAGTGGAGACACTCAGATGAAGGGAAGCCATTTTGCCTTAGATGGACTGGAGAGAACAGCCCCACAGTCTGTGGAGAATTCCATCCTCTTTATTTTGCCCTCACTTATCCTGCACTTTCTCATCACTGCAGTCATTTGGTGGCCAGTTGTGGTGGTCAGTCATGGTGAGTGGAAGCCCAGGCTGAGGGCTTGAAATTCACTCAGTGTAGGAATCTTGGTGAGAAGGCTGCCAATGTCGAGGACCATGGTACAAGGGAAGAGCCAAGTGGTGACTGAGGCATCATCCAGTCTCCCACAACTCCAGTGACAGAAGGCACAGGGTTTGGATATTGATTTATTACACATCTCCTTTTCTGGAATATATAAGCTCTGTTTTGCATACTACTGTATCCCCAGGGTCTGGGACAATGCAATTTAATGATTTTTTTGATGTTGTTGTTGGATCAATTAAGAGTCTCAAGTAATATGAGAGGAATCTCCATGTGTCCTGCTGGTGTCTCTCAGTGTTGGGCTGTGTTGTTAAAGTCTGCAGTTTCTTTGTGACTTGGCCAGCCCCCAATCATCCCAAAGCCCAGTCAAATGCAACACTTCAGTGCTAATGGATCTGGAGACTAAAGCTCTGGAGGGCCACCTCTGTCAGATGAGATTTGCCTTCAAAGGCCACTGGCTCTGACCTTTTGATAACATTTAAGAAAAAGAAACCTTATGTATTGACTGAATCAGTTCTATCTCCAATGAAAGTCTAGACAGCTATTTGTATTTCTGTTTGAATTTTTTGGTCCTTTTCTTTTTCCACTTCTGGGTACGCATAAAGGAAAAAGAATTCCTTTGCTTGACCAAACCTAATTTAAAAGTTGTTTGTATTTTTTTTTTAATGGAGCCCAATCCCTTAAGCCTTGAAAAGTAACCTCCACTGAGCTCAATAAACCATTTCCAGTGTGGTAGCTTCTAATCCAGGAGAGTTCAGAAGGCAGATGCTAAACAACCACCAATTGTATCCCAGGACAGTTGCCGACAAGTCTCAGCGTTCTGCAAGCTGGAGATGTGATCAGCTAATCCTGACTCTATTCTCATGTCCGCTGTGCTAGCTGGCCTGATTTGTGCAATTAGTATTCTCCACAGTGTTGATTTTGTTCAAATATATTGGGCCCATCAATCACCCACTTTCCAACTCATCTGTCTGGATCAGTCAATTACAAAGTTATTTTTGAGCCACTAGGATTCTTGTGAAATAGACACAAGAAGGAGCTAAACTCATTTCAGGTTTGACCTCTGAGGCTGGGATCTGAGAAGGCTTAGTTTGCTTACACTTCATGGCCATCCAATCCAATCTGGCCTGTAGAATAGAAAGGCCGCTTGCTTAATTGGGAACACTTTAATATAGATATCCATTAACTTATGCTAAATTACAGTAAAACATCTATGGAGGAACTTGATGTGACATCTGCATGAATACTAAATAACTTCATTACGATCAGTACTGGGACAATGAATATGAAATGAACGTGCCCAGAGAAGACAATTAATCTCCCACCTTCCCAAGCCATTACTGTTTTATTTTCCCCCGCACTGCACTAAAAAAATAAGGCATAGAAGCTCTATGATTTTCTGAGACTATCACTTCCTTTCAGCTGCTGAGTGGTACCTGTGAGCTCCTATCATTTGTTGAGTGGAGATGGGCTTGGGACACCCTGAGGGATAGCCATGGACAACAGAGAAGTGGGGGTCCTAGGGTCCCACTTTGGTATGGGAAAGTCTTTTGAGACTAACTGAACACTACACACACACACACACACACACACACACACACACACTGAGAGTCGTCCTCATCTGGAACTAGCAAAACAGACTGTCAGTTCAGATTAGCAACATCAAAAGCATCCCAATCTGCTCCCTGCATACATTACATGCACAGATCTGAGGGAAGAATTTGGCCTCTGAATTAAGTCAGCTTTTCCTCCTGGGCTGCCTGCACCTGAAAAGTATGGCTAAGAAGGTCCAGCAGTCAGATAATACACCCCAGAGCACTTGGTCTGAACTACACAACTTGGTCTTAAAGATACACCCTCTCATATTACGTGATACTATTTCACAAAGGCTCTTTCTGAATCTCAGGGTGAACCACAGTGACCTTTTTTATTTATGACTATGCCTAAGTATGTGAGGAGTAGCCCGGGAGAGAGGCAAGTATGAAACAATATTTCTGAGTTCCCTACTCTGGTCATTTTTCCCAGGTCACAGAACTCTCTTCCTTGCTGGCTTCCCCTCCTTCATTTGACCTTTACAGCACCGTCCCTGGGCTCTGTCCTTGGATCTCTTCCCTTGGCCTAGACTCAAGTCTTATCGCTTTAAACACCAACTCTGCTCTGATCTGATGTCCTTCCCATTTATATCCATAGCCTGGACCACTCCCCTTAACTCCAGACTCCTATATCCAACTACCTATTCCTCTTCTCTCCACTTGGATGTCTGGTGGGCATCTCCAGTGTAACATGTCACAAAGAGAACTGATCTTCTCCCACAGACCTGCCCCCTCACTGTCTTCCTCATCTTTTAGATGGTGGTTTTATCCTTCCAGTTATTCAGGTCAGAAAGCTTGGAGTGGTCTTTGACTCTTCTCTTTCTTTCATGCCCACATCCAATCTGTCAACATAGACCATTGTATTGAAATATATTCACAGACCAACCACCTCTCACCACTTCCTCCACCACCACCTGGTCCAAGCCACCACAGTTCTTGCCCAGATGACTGCTACACTCTCTTCATGTTTCTAAGCTTAGCAGGACATCTACTCCAGGCCTTGCCTCAGAGGAGCCTCTAAGTGGCTGCAAAGTTTTTCTCTGCCACTCTCATCAGATCAGGGTTCAGGGTCTCATGTGGAGTTTTACAAGTTTTGGCCACAAAGATCTGAGGTAAAGGGATACCTTTGATGTTAGTAACAGTAGGAGAGTACGAAATTGCTATTCCCACCTAGACTGCAAGCTAAGAAAGTTCCAGCCAGTGGGATATATCTCACCAAGACTCTACTCAACAAGAGGTTCCTGGTTTCTTTTTTCTGGTTTTTTTTTTTTTTTTTTTTTTTTGAGAGGAGAGGAGAGAGAGAGAGTGCACGTGAGAGTGAGCCTGGGGAGAGAAGGGGCAGAGAGAGAGAGAGAGAGAGAGAGAGAGAGAGAGCCCGGGGAGAGAAGAGATGGGGGGAGGGGGAGGGAGGGAGAGAGAGAGAGAGAGAGAGAGAGAGAGAGAGAGAGAGAGAGAATCCCAAGCAGGCTCCATGCTCAGCATGGGGTTTGATCCCTGATCATGACTCGAGCTGAAATCAAGAGTTGGACACTCAACTGACTGAGACATCTAGGCACCCTGGGCCTCATGGCTTCTTATGGGGAGCTTGGGAGTGATAAAGCTGCACTCCATCCTTGCAGCTAGCTCCATTTCCCTATTACATAACAGAAGCCTCTTTGTTTCTCGTTCTCTCCTTTCTTCTCCCCCCTCCCCCAATATCCAGAATATCTACTATATTTAAATGATGGACACCATTTAAATATTAATTTACAGGATATTTGAGAATTCAGAGTAAGTCCAATTCTATATAGAACCATTTGATGCCCACTGAACTTCTCCCCACAAGTTTCCCTGCTTGATTGTGCATATCCCCAGCTTCCACTCTTTGTTTGGGCTACAGTGTCAATTCTGCAGTTCTAAGTGGTGGCCCTGAAAAGGCCCTTCTCCATTACACAAAAGGCAGGTGTCCAGTGGGGAGGAGTCTCCCTGTGAAATGTGCAGATGTCCTTGGATGCTTCAGATGGAGCCCAGGTCTCAGTGGGCAGCTGTAGGGACATTCATGGACAACCAAAGGCTGCTCTGCAAGGAGAAGGTCTCCATACACCACAGGAACAGAAGGAATGCCAGCAATCTTGTTAGCACGTCAAGGAACAGATTTTGACAGATACTTCCCTGCTTTCTAGTACCAATGTCAAAATCCTCCCTGTGCTGGTCTCCCTGGGGTTGGTGATTAGTTCTCACTGTTCCCTCATCTGAGACCAGCAAGAGGCTCTGTTTGTGCCAAGCCTCCCTGTAGATACTATGGCTATGCCCATCCAGGCAAAGCATTCCTGGGAGACAACACTGAGTTTGCTTTAGGACTCCAACAGGGAACAGGGGGAGGATGAAATTGCCTCTCTGTGAGAGCAGATCACCCACCATGTGGCCCAGCCTGAGCTAAACTCACAGAATGTGAACTCTGCCCTCCTCTTTCTGTTCCCTCCCTCTCCTCTGCCTGTTCCAAATGAACTCTCAGTCTATGAAGAATAGGTCTGACTTCCTTGGGTGACCACAATCTCCAAGCTAACAAGGAATAGGCCATAAACAAACAACAAGTCTCAGAAAAGTCCAGAGAAACTGACAGGAAAAGTGGTTATGGACATATTGGGGTTTTAGGGGGTAATGACACAGATGGCGGTAGGATGGGACCAGAAAGCAGCATAGTCATAGTCTTTCAGAGGCAGGGGGATGACTGACATGGTGTTTTTATGTCCCTTCCAGGTTTATGACTTTGTATGTTAAAAATTCTAAATAGTATGCCTATTATTTATTAAGTATCAAGCATCGCCTCTGTGTCAGGCTCTAAGTGAAAATTCAAAGGTGAACTAAGTATGGTTCTGATTTCAAAGACCCTACAATCTAGAAGAGTAAAGAAAAAAGGGCATTTGGACATTCCTCCTCTCCTGCCTCCCTCTTTGTCGGTCCTCCCTCCCTCCCTCCATCTCTCCCTCCCTCCCTTTTTTACTCTCCACCCAATGAAAGGCAAACTGTACTAAAGGAAGGGTAGCTCAGGGCTGATGTGAGAAGCAGAGGAATTAAGCTTGAAAACTGGCTCCACCACTTACTAACTTTGTGATACTGGGCAGGAAATTTAAACTCACTTAACTTCAGTTTTCTTCTTCATATAACAAGAACATCAATGATGCCTATCTCATAGGGTTCGTGTGAGGATTAAATAAAATAATATATATTAAATTTCTTCACACATGGTAGATAATTGGTGGATATTCATTGAACAAATGAATTATAAACAGAGAAATGTTAGGGAAACACAGCAGAGAGATCAACAGTTGGGAGGGACAGTATCTGAGATGATCTTGAAGGGTGAAGACAATTTTGACAGGTGTAGATGAAAAGCCATTTCAGGCAGAAGGAACAGCATAAGCATTGGAATGAGTAGGCCACACTTCCAGGAGAGGCAAGTAGCGGGAAGTAAGACTGAAAATATGGGTTGAGGTTATATCGGGGCAAGCCTTGATTGCTAGGCTAAAGAGTACGGGCTTGATCCTTGGGCAACAGTGAATCATTAGTGAAAGGAGTGGCCATGAGTCAGGAAGCTCAGTGTGGCAATTAAAGAGTAGGATTGTGCAGGAAATTAATTGGAGACAGGGAGATGAGTTTGGAGGTAATAATCATCTCAGTGAGCTTAAATGAGAATCTTGACAAAATTGGTGATAGGAAAAATGAAGGAAAGGGAAACAGAGTTAGCAGGAGCTGGTGACCAACGGGATGTAGAGAGTGAAGGAGAGGGAGGATCAAAGGTGATCCTGAGTATTTAGGGAGAGGTAAAGGAGAAGACCATGATGCTAACTATAGTTCATGGAACACAGAAAAAGCAAGTTTTTGGAAGAAAGTAATAAGCTATGCTCTAGATGTTGAGTTAGGAATCTTGCAGGAAGTCTTGCAGGGGTGATGACTGGCAGTGTGGGGGAAGGGTATGATTGAGAAGTGGCTAAAAGAACTCTTATGGGACTAGCATGTTAGGCTTGAAGTGGCTCCAGAGAACCCTGGCTCCTGAGAATAGGGGACTGGAAAACCAAGTAGGTAGAAGGGCAAAAAGGTGAAGAATTCTAGAGTGTTTGCAGCAGTTCAGGCAAAACCTGTGGTCGTTGGGTTTAGACTGAGGAAAGCCAGGGAGGGAAGTGAGAAAACGGGAAAGGGTGCAATGACTGAAGGCTGAGGGAACACCAGATAGCAGGTCAAGAGGGAGTGAGAAAATGGGTGAGGACAGAGAGGGATTTTGACAACTGAAAATCTGAGTGTTTAGTAGCTCTGAGTTGTATGTTTCAAGATGCAGAAAGGGTAAAGACAGAAGTCACTGGAGTAGAGAAGCCTTGAAACTGAAGGAGTCGGGTTTGAGAGGACTGGAAGTCACTGAAGGTGAAGGAGGTGATGCCCAAGAGAGGGGAGGGCTAAGAGCTTGCTGCTCACATTCTTGAGGAAGATGTGACCATGCCCAGAACATCTGTAGATGAGGTGAGAAGGACAGAGAGGTGGTACAATGGATGCAATTACTAGGGCAGAGAGCTTAAACTGAAGAGGGTCTGGAGAAAACAATACCCAGGATGAATTTAACGCTTTCCTACTAAATGCTTCAAAGAATTAAAGCCTTTGGTTGAAGGGTCAAAGGATACCTACGAAACAAGTAATAATCAGTAGGTTATAAAGACACCAAATAGGTCGAGTGCTACAATGTGTGGTGCTGGCCACATATAGCTCGAGTCTGGTGCCTTTGACCAGCCCACTTGATAAATGGCAAACATTCCAAGTCCCATGAGGCACCTTGCAGCCAAGAAGAGTCCAGTTACCCACCATGGAAGAGGTGGACCTGGGGTGCAGCTTGAAGGAGGGGTAGGAACTGAAGGGAGAAGAGCACTCCAAATAGTGGGAGAGAGAATAAGTGAGCGGAAGTGGAATGAACAAGGCATATTCTGAAGCTAGTGTAGGAGGGATGCAGGCTGGGAGTTATGGAGGAGAAAACACTGGGACCAGAAGACGGAGGCACACACACTGATGTCATGAGAATTCAAAAGCAACGAAATATCCCCAAAGTTGGTTTTCCTGTGGTCACAGGCTTGGGACAATTGAAGCATTTAGTTTTTACATGGGCCCCAAACATTCTCATCTATGATCCCCAGATACTGAAGACACATCTATCTCCTAGTATTTGCCATGTGGCCCTGCTGGTTGACAAGCCAGTCTTTCTCATTCTACTGTGAGCCACTGCAGAACAGAGAGCACCATCTATCTGGGCAGTCCCCTCAGTCTATAGGGCTCCATGCATCCTGCCAAGTGAGAACTCCACAAATATTTGTGGTGTGGATGAACCAATCAATGAGTAACAGTTGGGCATAAATCAGAGGCTAGGTACTTAAACTGGGTGACGGTGCTTAGCCAGGGGCCTCCCACATCTGAATGGAATGCATCATGGCACAAGGTGAAATTCTGGGTTTCTAAAGAAAAGAATCTAGGAAGGACTCTCAGAGCCTTTGTTAATTAAAAACACGAATAGCTCTTCAGGGAACATTCCCTGCCTTCCATTCTCTCTCCTTGCACTGAATGGCAGATAAGGTGGTATCTTTGCTTATGCTTTGGACCACATTTAATTAAATGCCTACATTGACTGCTTCCTCACATACCTTGTTTTATTTCCTTCCCTTCCTTCCATGCTAAAGAGGGCCAGGACTAATACTAATGCATATGCCGTTAAACCTTTTTAATTAACTTCAACTTCTTCCAGAGATTTATGTTTAAACAGTAAATTTTTTGTTGATACTCAAATACATAGGCGGCACTCAGAATGATGTACGAGTACTCTTGTCCTCAAAATGATTCCTCATGAGTTACCACCAGAGACGTTTTCATGAGCCTCTTTTATTAAAATAATAATACTCAGCAAAGCAATAATGCTTTACAACCGGCAGCTAATTAACCCACTCCCCCCCACCCCCACCTCCCCAGGTCAGCATTAGCATCTACAGGTTAGCGATATGATCGCCCAGTGGGTCTCTCTCGTACCTTAGGGTCAGCACTGAATCCGTCTGGGTTTGTATCCCAGCATCTGTGAGTAATGATTTTCATTTAAAACACATCTTTGTTCTCGGACTGTAGCTCCATCTATTATTTTCGTTATTTATTTTGTTCTTACTTAGTCCCTTCCCTGTGCCGAGTATCGGTATGTTTGATCTGCAGTTGGCCTCCCCAAACAGAATTTAGCCATGCCTCGAAAAATCCAATGGACTTCAAAAGTCTTGCCTAATTGCAAAATCCATTTATTTTCCTGTAACTCTAAATCTGTGCTCCAAGTATTTTTAATCATGACGTGCGCTGTCAATTGTGATCGCACCACAGCAACACTCTGCCAACAAAACCAATCTACCTACCCAAGTTCCCGTTCCATTCTTCATGTTGAAACAACACTTTTCCCCACCAGCCGATGCAGTTACATTCCATGTTGTACCATCGACGAGCCAATTATTTCAATTTTGGCATCAGATTTAGAAGAGGGTTTAATGATCCTCAGTAGTATAAACTGAATTTTTATTCCTACAGCAATTTAGTAATGATGATGACATTTAAGCACTTACAAAATGTTTCTCATCTTCCCACCACTGACAAACAGGAGGCCAGATGATCATTTAAGACACTTCCCTGCGCAAGTCCAAAGGAGACCTCAGCCTCGGCACCATTTCGCAATAATTATGCAACCCAGACTTACCCCTGCCATGCTGCCAGGGGCTACAGGAAGAAAATCCCCCAGACCCAGGGCCTACCTGCTGGGCGTTCAGTTGGAAGTCAGAACAAAGTCCCGGGTCTTGCACACCTATCTTAATTAACTCATTTATTCACGTATTCAACAAATATTTAATGAGTTTCTACGAGGTAAGGAAACTCAGCCCCAGGAGAGAGACTGAGTTGTATGAGGTATGCCCTTTTTCCTCTAATCAAATTCAACCCCAACCCTCTAAGTGAGACCCAACTTATTTGAATATTTCATTTATGCACATGTTTACTCCCTTCATTCAGCAAACATTTACTGGGCACCCTCTAGGTTTAAGGTGCTCTTCTGGGAGCCTAAAAGTTTACCAAAAAAAAAAAAAAAATCTAATCTGTCAGCAAATCCTGTTGACTCTTTTCAAAGTAAACTCAGAATCTGACCTTTCTCACTCCCTACTGCTAACACTGGGCCAAGTTATGATGATCTTGCACCTAGATTATTTCCAGAGGCTCCTCACTGGTCTCTCTGGTTCTACCCTTGCCTCTTGACACTCTCTTCTCAAAACAGTAGTCCAGGAAATGCTTTAAAACTGAAGTCCGATGGTGCCATTTCTCTGTTCAAAACCACCCAGAGGCTTCTCATCTCAGCCTAAAAACCAAACCTTTTTCATGATGTACATCACCCCACACGGTCTTGCTTCCTTGTTCCCTCTTTACCTTCATCCTCTACTCTTCCTTTTGCTGCCTCTGCTCCAGTCACTCTGGCCTATTTGATATTCCTCAAACATGCCAGGCATGCTCCTGCCTCAGGGCCTTTGCACTTAATGTTCCCTCTGCCTGAGACATTCTGCCCTTAGTCATGCACGCGGTCCAGTTCCTCACTTCCTTCAGGACGATGCTCAGTCATCGGCTTGTCAGGGACAGACCACCTTATTTAAAATCTGCACCCCACTCTTACACTGTACCCCCATCTCCATAGCGTTTTACCTGCTCCTTTTTCCTCTATAGTGCTAATTCCCATTTGATATATATTTATCTTGCCTACTTGTTATCTTTTTGTCTCCTCCTCCAGAACATTAACTCTCTGAAGACTTAAGACACTTGTCTGTTTTACTGACTGATGTATTAATGCCTAACACACAGATATTTAATAAGTATTTGTCATTTTTATAGTCAGTATGTGTAATAAATAGCACTGGCCTAGTCTTTAAGAAACATAAGATCAAACAGGAGCTATATCTGAAAATAGTGAGTTCTATTTTAAGAAAGCTAGACGTAAAAAACTATGGTAGTTTAACCGGTAGAGAAGCACCTAGGTGGCTTATTTGGTTGAGTGTCTGACTTCGGCTCAGGTCATGATCTTACGGTTCGTGAGTTCGAGCCCCGTGTTGGGCTCTGTGCTGACAGCTTGGAGCCTGGAGCCTGCTTCAGATTCTCTCTCACTCTGTCTCTCTCTCTCTCTCTCTCTCTCTGCCTCCAACCTGCTCATATTCTGTCTCTCTCTCTCTCAAAAATAAAAAAAAACTTAAAAAAAAAAAACATTGTAAAGGGTAGAAAATTTTCCTGGTTGGATGGGCCAGAGAAAATCATGGCCCTGATTTTACAATCATGGTCCTGTTTAGTATTGGAGAACAGCTGGAATCTACATTGAAATTTCAGGACAAAATAGTTCCCTCGACTGGATCAAGGATGGCTTTTGGGAACTGGTGACCGTGTACGATGTGCAGGGTTTTTACTGGGCCTTGCTGGCTATTCCAGCTGGGGATCCCTCTCTACCCTCCCCAGATCTCACACACAAACCCTAGAGAAACTCAACTCCATGTTTCAAGCACTGAATGTTTCTCAGGTTTGTGTTGCTTTTTACAGATGTCGGGGGAGGTGTCAAGGGATGCAAAGGCAGTGTGATTTCTAATGGCTGATTGTGACAGGACGTGTCAGGTGAGTGCTAGGTACCCTGGAGTCTAACTGGATCTTGAGGATAAATCTCTTATTTTGGTAGCACTTTAAAATAAGTGGCAGTGGTTCATGCATAATTACTTCTGAATTATCTAGGGGATTCATCAGGTTTGATTATAGATGCATAATGAATTTACCAAATTTGTGGGTATTAGGGAGATATTAATTCCATAGGAAACCTCACAATTCATTCATGTGCCATTTGTTTTCATTCCTTTTTTGATAATAAGCTAATTAGTTTAAATTATTTGTACTTGTACAAGGTCTTGAAACACATATAAGGAAGGATTATACCAGAGAACCCAATAAGTGGGAAGCTTTGGAGGCAGCATTAATCGTGATAAAGGGTTCATAAAGCAGTAGATGTTCAATTTTCCCATTTGGGGTGGTAATAATAGGTCTAATCATGACACCTCCATAGAGTCGTGGGAAGTCCCTAATTAATGTTTTTGAACTCAGATGTTTCAAAGAAGGTGGAGGGAGTCACTATGCCATGGGGACAATGAAGCGGAAAGGGAAAGTCGACCCTGTTGTAACAGCAAGGTCTTATCAACTCTGGCCAGGAGGAAGACAGGTGTATGTGGTATCTGATCCGTCTGGAGGATTCCTGTAAGACGGACCCAAGGTTCTGGGAGTCGCTGGCAAACTGGGATTTTGGTTCCTCAGAACTGCGGGATTGACTTCTTCAGGCTGGGAGGTTTCCATTTTCAAATGGAAAAGGACACCTTTGTTGCACTAGAGCCATAATCATCAAAAATACTGAGGCCTTTTAGTTCTTCATGTGGAATTAACACCCTCTGGCCAATGAACCTGGGCTGGAGTCTCTGTGGGTTGGTGGGCAGTAAGCTTCGTCCCTTAGGTCATGAGGAGAAGCCTAGGCAGGAGAGGGGGCCTGGATCAAACTTACTCGGGGGGGGGGGGGTCTATGGCAGTAGTCACCATCAGTACCATACCTTGGGCACACTGCAAACGTCAGACACAGTGCTAGGCACTTTACACACACCATATCATTTCATCCTCCTAACAGCCCCATGGCGCGGATGCTCTCATCGCCTCTGACTTTGCAAGTCAGGGGACTGTGGACAAGAGGTCATGTAACTTGCCTGAAGTTACCCATTCAATCAGTACACAGGGGGGCTGGAACTCAACAGGATGTCTGATTCTGAAGCCCAGCCTCCTGTATGTCTCCCAAACATCAAGGCTGTTAATACAGCCCCATCATTATCACCCCTATTGTCATTACTCCAAATGGAGAACTCTGAAGAGTTACTCTTTTTTGGAAATCTTAATCTCAGATCTTCACTCTACAGGCAATCCACCAGGCCAGAGGCCTTTAGACTTTCGTCCCCATTGTCCTCTTCCGTGGAACGGCAACAGAAGGACCAGCTACCTCACTGATCTCCTCCTGCTATCAGAGAAAGCTCCACAGGGGTTAATGCAAAAAGAAGTTCTGCTTTGGATGAGACACCAGTTTAATTTACATTTGATTAAAAAAGTCATTCATTCATGCATCCGGCAGCCGGTATTTGTTAAATGTCTCTTACACTCTTAATTGGGTTTTGTTGGGGGAGGGGAGAAAGCGATCAGGTATAATAAAGCTTATGCCAGACACCTTGTTTATAATTTTCTTGGAAAGAATATATGTGCACACCTGAAAAGTTAAGTAAACAAGGGAGTGATTGAATAACCCGGCAACTGAGAGATGCCATGAGCTTTCTATGGTGGTCAAATGGAGGAGATAGCACCGGGGCCTGGTCCAGGGAAGCTTCTTAGAGGAAGCAGGGTGTGAAGTGCTCATGGAAGGGTGGTCTGGGACAGGGCAGCAGAGGGCCCTAGCTGGACCCAGCTGGGAAGCTAAGCGCCGGCCTCAATCGGTGACTAGGTGTTTCCCTGTGGAGGTGGCTGGGGGGTTACTCTCTAGTGCCTCACTTCCTTCCTGTAAGATGGACATAATGACACATCACAGGGGTGCCATGAAATTCAAGTAGGGCAATGGATATAAACCCGCTCTCACAGACGTAAAGTATAAGGCAAATGCCAGATATCGCATGACAGAAAGCAACTCCAAAGGCAGGCATTTTACACACACGAATCTCCAAGTGCCACAGTTGAGCTGGAGAACTCTGGACACTGAGGCCCAGCTCTGTCCTGGCAGCATGGAGGCGCCATGTTGCCGGCTGGGGCAATGAAGGAGCCAAGCTGGAGAAGCTGGGAGAGATGTGATAAGGCCAAGGTCTGATCCTGAAGGTTCACTGACTCGACAGGGGGTGTGTAATGAGACCAGGAAATGAGAAGTAGTAAGAGGAAGGGAGGCCCTTGACGCTTCTCTCATCTCTTGTGCTATCAAACGGAAAAGGACACCTTTGTTGCACTAGAGCCATATTTAGTTAGACCAAAAAGGGTAGTTGAAAAAATATCTTGTAAATGCCTATATCGGGATCCAGGAAGGAGTTATAATGTCTCCCCACAGGGGAACGGCCTTCAGGGTAAGGGGCCCTACGTCTTTATTATCTCCTGCCACACCAGGCCCACAGCCCAGCACTATCTAAACCTCAGTCATAGGTGAGGCCACAACCTTCTGTTCTAGTGTTTAAGGTCCTTGCATCTTCCTACCATGGACCTCTGGTTCCCAAGGGAGCCTGGACATATTAATTTCTCCTCTGAGAATCTCTTGCACTGTCCTTGGATCTCTGTACTCAGTTTCAACAGGCTGATGAGTGAGGCCCATGGTTAGGACACTTGGCCCGGCGTGGGGGCTGGGGGCACCTTCTCTATTGGCGATACTGGTTGCTTTGCTAAAAGCTGCCGAAGGATGTTTTTTCCTTAGCATCCAGGACTTTTTTTTTTAATGTTTATTTATTTTTGAGAAAGAGAGAGAGAGAGCGAGAGCACGTGCAAGTGGGGGAGGGGCAGAGAGACAGAGAGGCGAACAGAGAACCCCAAGCAAGCTCCACAATGTCATGACAGAGCCTGATGTGGGGCTCGAACTCACGAACTGTGAGATCACGACCGGAGCTGAAGTTGGACGCTTAACTGACTGAGCCACCCAGGCGCCCCCAGGAATTTTACTTCAGAAATAGGGTGAAAGATCAGTCTCGGGTAGATGAGTCTAGAGGGTGTAAGCTGAAAGGAATTTTAAGTGAGTGACAGGTCCTTTTTTCCCACCTCTGCTTATCATGCCTCTAAACTGTTGAAGGATGGTTAGAGGATTGGTCTTTGTGGGAAGACTTCCAAGAAGAGAGTTTCCACTGAGGAGAGACGACCTGTGGTCACTTTTAAAGGCGAAGAGGAGTTCGAGACGAAGCTCCACTTCTTCCGAGAGATGTCCTTCTCTCGGGCCACCTAAGCACACGATGGCCCCCAAACCCCCTTAGGCGTCTGTCTGGAGGGGGCGTTTAAGCTTGTGTCTCCCACCGGACAGCCACACAGCCTGACACTGCAGGAGGCCTGAACCCCTCAGAAGCACAGACTCTCGACGCTTGAACTTCAGGGGCATCTCTACTCTCTTTGCCTTCCACGCTGCGTCATTGCGTTCGATTTTAAGTCTGGAGCGTTTGAAGGATTTGCTTCTTTAAAGCGTTCGCCTCCTCTCCTTACATATTATTACTGACCTTTTATGTGATAGGACGGGGTCTGCAGAGGGCCATTCATTTGCCCCAGGTTATGGTAACCCCCTGCTCTCTCCTGGCCTTTTGAAACAGGCGGCTAACACAGACGGATTTTAATTGGGATGGAAGAAGGCACCGAGGGACGTTCCCAGCTCAGCCGCTGGCAGAGACCGTTTGCTACATGGGGGTCTCACCCACTGCGGACAGGTGGTGATGAAGCACATCTGTCCGTCTCCTTGTGTTGACGGGCTGGGATTTAGCATCTCTGCCAAAGATTTGCGACGGGAAAGGGAGAAGGCAGGGTGCAAGGTTGGGGTACAGGGAGAGAGGGCGAAGGGTGGAAATAGTCACCTAAGTCAGGATAATTTTTCCTGACGTCAAAGCCTCATCCAGGAGAGCTTTCGCTGTTGCTTGCTTTTATCCAGAAAACAATACGAACGGCACCTCTCCAAATCAGGTCACAGCTTGCGAAGGCAGGGGCTCACCAAGGCGCGAACTGCCTGAATTCTCAGTGGATTGACACAGCTCTCTGCTCTGACAAATGCCTTCTTTGTTCCCCTGAGAAGTCTGACTTGCTGAAGCCTTCACGCCTGCCTCTTTTCTCCCTCACCCTTGCACTCCTCCCCCCCCCCCCCAAACAACTGAATTTGGAAGGTTCAAACATCACTTCACTTGTCAACTCGAACCGCTTTCCCTCCTCCTATCAAAGTTGTTTCATTTCCTGCTCAGGGAACGAAGCGACTGTGTTATCACCCTGGAGACTGGAGGCCACTTTGAGAAGAGGGGGCTCTGCGATGTTCATGGCACGGTCGGTCGTGGGCTGGGGAGCAGGACGTGCTAGTCTGCCCCGGAGAGTGTCAATGGGCTACAGAATGAGGTGGGGGGAGTCCTGGTGGCCTGGTCTCCTTGGGCTTGTCTGGGCTCACGTCTCTATTTGGCAATACTGCGATAGGAATCCCACCAACTCTAGTAGAATCGGGAGAACTACAGCAGAAGCAACAACAAACCCTTGTTGGGCCCTTGTTAGCCCTTGTTGGGATTTTGAGCACAAAATGAACTTGCTCTTATTCTTTTTTGTTCCTGAGGCTGCTGGTGGCTAGGGTGTCTTCATAATAAGACATGTGACCCCTGAGGATGGGGGAGAGTGGGGAAGCGGGGAGAGGAGATGTTGGAAGCTAATTAGAGCTCTCTAGAAGTGGGTGGAAATGAGAATCTGACCGGGGAAGGTCCTGTGAGTTCACTGGACAAGGGGATTGTCTGTTACCTACGTTCTGCCAAGGAGTAAGAACCTGGAGATGTCTCTGGAAGCCAAAACACAGCAGGGGCTCACGGGAGCAGTGTTTGAAAGTGAGTGGGGTCAGGAAGGACCATGCAGTTTGGATTCCAAGGTCAGGAAGATGCTCTTGCTCTAACCCTTCCTACCTATGAGATCTTGGGCTGGTTTCTTAACCATTTTCTATGCTTCTTCATTTGCAGAAAAGTGTCTTCATTTGCAAAAAAAAAAAAAAAAAAAGGCCTTAATACGACAATATATTCCAAACTCTTGGCACACAATAAGCCTTCAATTGTTTACTATTGTTATTATTTTATGGTTTGGAAAGGAAATAGAATAACAGATACTATCATTGAAGTCTCTAGAAAAACTTGGTTAATGACTTTGAGCCTTTTAATATTAGTAGTAGATTATTTTTCAGATGAGATTTTATGTGGAATCTCAACACATACATTTGGTCCATGTGAGCTACAAGGCAGTGGGTGGCAGGCAGTGGTTAGGTCCTGGGCTCTGCCTGCCCAGCCTCCCCACTGATTGCCTGTAGAGGCAGTTTGGACTTTTTGGAAACCCCAAGGCTCTGAGGGGCCCATTCAGAAAACTGATGGTTGGAATATTATTAAAACCGCTGGTGGATTATTTCCAAAAAAAGTACAGCCCAGCCTAACACCCTGTTAGTTAGCATGTTTTAGTGAACCAAACAAACCAACACAGAAAGAAATGGATCAGAAGCCTCCAGGTGGGGCAGGACACATGTTTTCCAGGTAACTGCTGGTGGAACTGATGCCCAGAGATGTGCTTTTTGGAAGAGAGAGAACAGAGCTTTTTTTCCTTTTCTCACCCAGAGCGGGGCCAAGAAGTATGGAAACCCAGGGCCTGCAGATGGGTTGCAGGTGAGGTGGAACAAGGGAATGGGGACAATAATACAGAGATGGTCTGTCCCCACCCCAGAGAGGACTCTGAGTGGACTCTGGAAAGGAGTGAGGATCAGTTGGGGTGTCTGCAGGTGGGGACAGGTAGAGCTGTGCAACTCTGTGTTGATGCAACAACCTGGGATATTTTATCCTGGTGACACTTTTGTAAGTTTCTTGCTTTCTTCCCTTTTGCTTCCTCTTAGTTTTCAGCAAAATCCCAATCTGGATTTACTTCTGTCTACTGGAAAAGACAAGGAAATGGTTTGACTAGATCCAGGCCAGCAAAGTTGGCAGAGCATAATTAATGATCAATCCACAAAGATCTCCCCCAGGATACCCACTAGTTTAACAGAGAAGATGAGCATTGCCAAAGCCCAAGGTCATGGGTCCCTTCATGACTCAGTCACAGCTCTCCCAGTTTAGGAAGAGTCTAGTAGGCTCTTTTTCCCATGGGATCCCTCTGAGGGGATTATTTTTAAGACTTGCAGCTTTAATACCCCCACGCAACCATGTCTGTTACAGAAATACACAAAATAAGAAGGTTCTGTCTTACAAGAATGAGGGAACTTCCCATGGTCCTGAATAATGTGGCTCCTTACTTCACGTTTGCACATCGGTAGGTATATTCAGCTTCAAGGAGATCATTCAATATTTCTATACATTTCAGGACTTGGTACCTTAATTCTCTGAGGGAAACTCATAACCCCAACTTCCATAGATGCCACTTTAGTCCTGTGTGGGCTTTCTGGCCTTATTCCTCATCTTGGGGCTGGAGGTGACTCAGGGATGTACCTTGCTATTTTCATGATTCATTGGCATCTCCGTAATGAATGCTCTCCACCACAGTGCCCTCATTTAGCCTAATAACCTCAATAAGGTAATATTTGATCTGTGCTAAGTATCTGATTAAACAACATAAAGTATTTAACCTATTGATCTCTTATACTTTGTCAGACCTACATTCCTGGATGTACTTTAATTACTGACTTGGAGAGCTTTCCTGAATGGGATTTGCATCTTGTTAAGATCTTTTCTTTGTCTTTAGGGCTTCACTGTCAACAGCTTTCTCTTCTTATTGCCTCTAGGCCTTATTCTACTTGCTGCTTCTCCACCAGACCCTGCTTGATTCTGCCTGAAGCCTGATAACATTTGGTTAATCTACCAGAATTAGGGTCCTCCATGTGACCATGAATCCTACTGCTTATTTTTGAGAGTCAATGATCACATAAACAATTGGACTTAATCCTTTGTCCGCTCTGCTCTTTGGGGCATGGGAAATGGTCTAAAGTGACAACCTCATTTTAGGCAGCTGGTCACAGATGTTGGATTGACCTATGCTTCTATCTCACAAGGAGAACAGGCCAGTGGGCAAAAATCAAGAGAATCACAAAAAACCATTTCAACTGGTCAATTAGTTAACTAATTGCTCTAGTCTGAAACACCTCTTTGAAAACTACAGAAAATCCTACTTTTTTCCTTTTGCCTGCAAGGATATAGTCATGAATATTAATAATAATTAGTTGATTTACATGCTGTCTTTTCTTCAAGAATCTCAAACATGCTGGGTTTGTTTATTTTCTTCTCTTATTTTAAAATTGACTCTACAAAGACTGAGATAGCTTCTCCACAGGGCCTCCCCAAATGAGAACAACACCTCATAGGATTAAGAGAATTCAATCAGAAAATTCATGTGGAACACTTACAATAATGTTGGCCACCTAGTAAGTGCTCAATAAACGGTAGCTATGATTATTATTGTATCATCTAAGAAAGCTCTGTGACTTATGGGTTGGCCATGAATTTCTGGACATGGTCAGGCTGGGAAGAACGTACCCTGGCTCGAGTGTCTGTATACTTTGCCAAGCCTACCTAGTGAAGATTGTCCCACTCCCACATCTACATTCCCTCCTGGCTCGTCATAAATTAGACTTGAACCAAAACACAGTAGTTTATGGAGAAAAAAGCCGTGAAAAGGCCAATGTTCATCTCCACTCAAGCCACTGCTCACTGTCAGATCAGAAACAGTCAGAATGGTTCTCTACACAGAGGGTCTCAAAGGGTGTCTCTCAAAGGGTGGTGTGCTTGACAATAATGTGAATTAAAGGACCTCCCCCAGACATCTGAACTAGAATTTCTAAGAGTAGGGCCCAGGTATCTGCAACTGAAACAAGATCCTTGCATGAATCCTATGTTCAATAAAGTTTGAGGACCAAGGGTTTCCTTTCAAGGCCACCCTCAAGAGCTTGCAGTAAACTTCAAAGAAAGCCTGGAGGTTATGAGGTACTTAGGCTGCAGGAGCACCTGACAGACTCCACATCTCAGGTGGCACTCTGGTGTTAAAGAGGGGCAATACAAATATAGTTTGGCCAACAAGCAGGGGCAACCCTGCAGCCTGTGGAGAGAGTGGCTTGGTGGTCCTCCTGACCTCCCTGCCAGAATCTGGGGCAGAGAGTGGGTACTAGCCACCTCTCAGGGGCATGCAAGGCAAAGTGGGGCCCCTGGTGGGAAGGGACAAGCCTTGCAGTGCCCACAAAACTACTGAAATAGAGGTCCATGGCCATCTTCACTGCCTCCGTAAACACTTTAGGGACCAATTTAAACTCCATGTTGCCTTCCCTCTGTTACTCATGATGCAGTTGGGATGTTGACTCCTGCTTTCCGATGATGTTATCTCATAGAATGCAAACTCTGGTACAAATAAAACAGAGAATCCACAGAAAACATGACACTGCTGGAACACACACTCATGCATACACACTTACATGCACGGCGTCACTACATTTATTCCAAAGCCAATAAAAATGATTTCCAGATAATCTGCTATTTTGGATTATCTGCACCACTGCTCATCTCCATTAGCATGGCTAATTGAGAACCGACTGGGTGTCTTGGACTGTTTCCAAGGAGAGAACCCATTGCCTGGATGATAAGAGTTCCTCGAAAGTGCCAAGTAAAAGGCTGGATCCGTCAGGGTGATGCCCACTGGAGGAGGAGCAAACTTTTAAAGACAACCTGACCATTACCCAGTCAGAGAAAGCAATCTTGTTCGGCAGGCTACATTGATTGCCAAGGCAGTAAACCATAAAACCGTCCCACAGCTAGAACATGCACTGACTCTGAGAAAGATGAGACTTGGTTAGTAAAGGATGAAGCCATTCCAAGACCCAATAAAAGATGCAATATGGTTTTCCCTGGGCTGTGTATTAACACCATCCAAGAAGCTACAGGGGATGGAAGTTTGGCAAACAACTCTGCTTTTGCTTTGACTTTTGCATAGCAAGGATGAGATAGAGGCCAGTGGGGAGATCATCTGAGACCAGAAAAAAGACTTGTAAGGATTAAGCCTCTATAGAAACTCAGACTCTAAAGAAACCACCAATGTTTATATGCCATAGACATACTCTTCTGTCATTTAACATCTTGGTGAAATACCCAAGTAGATCTCAAAACCAAAACATACTAAGAAAAAAAAAAAGAAAGAAAGAAAGGCAGCACAAAGTTGTAACTGTCTTCTGGGTAACTGTGTTTTGGATGGTGTCATTTTTCTTATGACATAAACTCCCAAATGGCACAGACGCTGTCTCTTAGAATAAATAGTAGCTAGCGGTGGGTCATGCCTCCTGTGGGTTTCTGATAAGTATTGTTTGGTTGTATGCTGTTTATCACAAAGAGAACAGATACTATTGTCAGGCTCACGAGCTGCTTTTGCAAGAAGAATGAGAGAAGTCCCCTACAACTTTTACAGTTCTGTGTTCTGTCCCAAATAATAATGAGAAATGAATCACCAGGACTGACAGGTAATTGAAGGAGGTGATACATTACTCAGGAGGGTCAGAAAGCCTATGTCTGGGGTTAATCTGGACCCATGGGGTCTTTTTAGTAGGTCCTCTGTTAGCCAGAGGCTCTGCTAACTCTACTTCTTCCAGATCACCCCCTGGCCCCGCCGTATCAGAACCAGAGGATGTGAGTTGGGAAGATTACCGAGGAGGGTTCTGAGGGGAGCCGTCTATAGCTTTGGGTATGGGGCTAGACATAGTGGTTTTCACCACTGGCTACACGGATCACCTGGGGGGAGAATAAAAAAATAGAGATACCTAAACTCTACCTCCAAAGATTCTGATTTAATTGGTTTGAGGTGGGCCCCCAATGTGGGTAATTTTAAGAAGTACCCAGAAGATTCTGCGTGCGACCAGGGTGAGAAAGCCCGAGCAAGAGGCTCTACTGTGACATGAGTGAACCAGAAGGCCCTGGCTCACTTCACAAAGCTGAGGATCAAACTCAGCCTTTTGAAAGAGCACTCTTCATCTTTATAGGATGCCAGGAAATAAATGGCAGTGGGGGGACACGGGTGCATATGGGAAGGGAAGAGGGAAAGAGAAACAGAGAGAGAGCTAAAAGCCTACTGAGAGGAGAGAAATGAGATTGACTTTCCCTGAGGAGTGTTTTGCAACCAGGGTCTGAAAGGTGAAAGCTATGCTCACTCTTACCCCTGGCAAGTGTTATCACCTAGTAGTGAGTTAGTGCTTCCATCCCCATCACAGAGGAGTCAGGTAACTGGTGGGACAGTAGCATCAGGGACTACTAAAATGAAAAATGCACATCTCTGACCAAGAGTCCATTAACCATACCAAGTGTAAGTGGCTTTGGGGAATCTACCTACTGACCGTCAAAGAAACCAGAAAATGGGGCAGGTCCTTTGGAGAACGGTGATGTTAGAAACTAAGGCAAAGCACAGAATGTGACATAACGGGAAGCAACATAAGGGCAGTGAAGGAAGAAACCCGGTTTCATGTGGGTTCTCAGTTCTAGGGTCTTTAGCCCTCTAGAGGTAGCCATTTACTTTTTCTGGTCGTTTCTGTATTCTTTCTTTGTCTCATCTCTCTTCTTGCTCATTTATTTCTACTCAGAACAAGAGCCAGGGATCTGCTGTCTCTTCACTGACTTCTGCTCGGCAGAGATGCGTGGAAGGACAGGTGTCAGGGCACTGCTCAGGCTTGGTCCAGGAAGAAGCAGTGGGGAGAGTGCCAGCGAGTTCACCTGCGAGATGGATGAGGACCTGGAGACGGGAGGGTGCCTTGGAGGAGGTTTCCACATCTCTGCTGGCTTTAACAAGACCAAGCCATTGACGGCTTCTCTCCTGCAACTCCTGATTCTCCCCAGGGAGGTGCTGGTTTCTACTACACAGGGATAGATGGAGTTGCTTGTCATAATTAAAACATCTCAGGGGAGTGTACGCCTCTGTGGTTTTGGGGAAGCTGCACAATTAGCTGGATCCCCAGGGAGTGGGGAGAACCAGGCTGCCCAGCAGGGGAGGGGCCCAGCACCTAGACTCTTGGATTTCCACCTCTGAACCTACCACTCCCTGCAGCCAGTTGCAGATTCCATCTGAGTGGCTAGAGAAGGCTGAGAACTTGAATCCTCCCTCTGGAACTCTCTGGCAATTCTCAACCCCTGAGCCTGCTCTGATAATAAGCATGGGAGAGCCCCCAAGGCCCTGTGTTAAACTCAAGGAGTAGGCTGGTGGAAGAAAACATGAGGGTCACTGGCCTGGAGATTGGAG
The DNA here is from genome assembly GCF_018350175.1 of Felis catus. Lineage (NCBI taxonomy): Eukaryota > Metazoa > Chordata > Mammalia > Carnivora > Felidae > Felis > Felis catus. Next base: position 23,554,474 of record NC_058377.1, read on the forward strand.
GGAATCTGCTGAGAGATGTGTGTGTATGTGTGTGTGTGTGTGTGTGTGTGTGTGTGTGTGTGTATTTCAGCCTATGCCCCTGGCACAAGGGAAATTAACCAGACTCTGCCTGTGTGGGAATTCTGCATGGCAACCTAATCAAGGCTTAGTTTTTCATTAAAATTTCCATTAATACTGGAGCTGTTTAGAGCAAGTTGAGTGGGAATATCCGTAATGCACCTTCCACCCTCTATTACCAATCTGAGGATCAGTGGGGAGGTTGTGTGCTTTTGCTGGGGCTATTTGTATTTTCGCCAACATTATTAGCATCGTCCGTCCCAAGCACCTAATGTACACAGCGGGCAAAGTCCAGACAAGATCACACAGAGCCCACCCTTGTCCGATGTGACAGACAGGAAATGAATAAAAGAGGTGGCTGGTAGAAGCATGGAGCGCAGCATATTGAGACCTCATGGATGGACCTCACTTTTCAGCATTGAGATGTGCTGCTCCCCTCTTCCCTGCCCTGAATGCCTTCCTTGCCTGAATGAGATTGGAGTGCAGCCATCTTGAAGGGAGAGAAGCCGGCAGGTCTTCTGCTGGGGCCGGGGATGCTGAGAGGGATGAAGGAGTTTAGGCCTCACCCTCTTGGGGTCATTTCTGTATCAGAGCTATGCAGAGTATCTCCACCACTCGGAGCTCTGCTGTGCTCTGTCTACACCCCCAACGCCACTTATCCCTTGGAGACGCCCACTGTTGTTCTCTGGGTTGTGGGACATCTTGGAAGTTGGTACACTCGTTTCAGGTGTTTCAAAGTTTGGTTCAATGACACCTGTTGAACTGCACCCCTTTCGACCCTTAGCTGTAGCCGCACAAAACTGCTTCCCAGTACATGAACACTCTCTGCTCTTTGACAGGAATGCCCTCCCGGCTTCACCCACAGGTACTGGAGCTCATCCCTTCAGTGGCCAGCTTGAAAGCTGGCCTCCAGGCAGAATCAACTGTGATCTTAGTCGAGGCTTCTGTAGTGTCTCTGTTCCCCTTCATGCTGTGAGTAGAGGCTGTACTTCATTCAGCTCGTATCCTCCATGATCATTGGAAGGGCAGGTCACACAGTGCTAGCTTATGAAATTTTGTTGAAGTGTTGCAAACTTCCCTGCCCTTATCCGAGGTGAGCCTCGTCACTGTTACTGACAAACCAATCAACGTGCATTAACAAGAACATCCACGCACAGCGAATCCAGTCTGTTATTGGCACTTGTGGGAGGATGCAGTGGACACATTCTATTTGTGTCACACATCTACCTTGCCATGCGAGGCTACCAGCTCTGATGGAAAAATTCTGCTATGAGAATATTTAAAGTAAATTCTAGTATGGTGGCTCTTAGCCACATATGTGTTTCGAGAGATATTTTAATGATCGAGCCCTAGTGGTAAAGAGCACAGAGTTTGGAACCATACAGGGGTTTGAGGGTGGCCTCCAACAACACCCAGCTGGTGACCCTGGGAAGATTTCTTAAATTCTATGTGTATCCATTTCTTTATTTATAAAATGGGATCACAACAGAACCTATCACCTAAGGTTGTTAACGAAGATTATATGAGGTAATTTATATGAATTTAGAATAGCTTCCACTTATGCTATGTAAGTATAAACTCCTATGGTCTCTACTATTGTTATTAGTGAATCAGAATCCCTGGAAGGATGATCTGGACATTTTTGTTTTGCAAGAGCTGCTCAGGAGATTCTGATTTGCACCCTTGGTTCAAACCAATTGTCTACTGGGGTGCCAGGGTGACTCAGTTGGTTGAGCGTCTGACTCCTGGTTTCGGCTTGGGCCACGAGCTCACAGTTTGTGGGTTTGAGCCCCCCATCTGGCTCTGCGTTGACAGAGTGGAGCCTTCTTGGAATTCTCTCTCTCTCTCTCTCTCTCTCTCTCTCTCTCTCTCTGCCCCTCCCCTGTTCTCTCTCTCCCTCTCTCAGAAATAAATAAATTAAAAAAAAAAAACAATTGTCTATTGGCTTGTCTCTGTAATAGAAGTTGAGAAAATACTAAGTGCGGTAAGATCTTGGTTAACCAGGAAGAGCACAGATTCCTGGAATCCAATTCTCACAGGCAAATTATTTCAGGTTAGCCTGCCTTCCTCCTCCTCCCCATATCGCTAAGAGTCTTCGATCTCACCTCCTGTCTGGGCAACTCTTCCTGCAGGGATGAGGCTGAGCAAGGAAGTGCTTGAGAGGCAGGGGAAGGAAGGAAGGGAAGTGTGTGTGCAATCCACCCACTCCGTAATGAGCTGCTGAGAAATAGTGAGCTGATGGTTGTGAGAGCTCTGGGGGCTGCTGAGCCTTCCAAGGTTTACCAAGACGGGACAAATCTAATGAGAAGAAAGTTACAGCAAAGCTTATTGAACAATAACCCATTTCCTTCGCTTAAAAACAATGAAGAAACATTTTTCTCACTTCTGTGGCACCAAGAAAACAATATCAGTGATTTGTGCTGCCTGGTTATCCAGTCTCTTTACCAACTTGGCTTATCTACTTGCTGCGAGATATGAACACTTAGGGCTGAATGTGGCTCTCTTCTCTCTGGTGAGCTTCCCCCCCCCCCCCATTTTTATTTGTATTGACTGCGGGGTCTTTCATCAGAAGAATGAAAAAAAACACAACAACATGTTCTTGAGGAACCAGTCACTGAGCTTATGTGTTGATCAATGGGCAGTGCTGATGTGAGTATGTACATTTCGGGTCTGGAACAGGAAAATATCTGTTGAAAGATTCTTGGGGAGGGAAAGGTCCTGACCGAAAGCCTCAGAGTCAGGGTCCCCCCCCGCCTCCGCCCTACACAATTCAGATACCCAACATTTATTCTAGAAAATGTTGCTGCAGTCAGTAAGAAGCTTGTTGCACAAGGCACTTTTCATTTGTCAATAAGCTCTGCATCTTTTTGTCCAATTTATTTCATGGAAAGATATCACTTTGGATTAAAAAAAAAACAAAGCAGGGCGGGGGGGGGGGGTGGAGGGAGGAAAACTCCAGCCACTCCATGATGGAGCATCTGAAGGAAATAGCTTTGAAAGTTGAGATTTATAGGAAATTAAAAAAAAAATCAGAGAACGTGCCTCTGATGAATTAAATCGCAGCAAAAGTCCATTTCCATTCCCTTGAATTCTAGACAAACAATTTCCAGCTGCAAATATCTTCCAGAAGAACTGCATGCACAAGGTTGGATATTAAAGTTGCTTGACAAACATTTCGGATGAAAACTGCCTGCCTAGAAGTGGCTCCTGGAAGAGCAATAATGTGGCTTCAGAGAGAGCTGGGTTGTTTGCACATAGTTGTGGCTTACGTGTTTAACGGAGTTTTGCAGGAGGGAATTGCCTGGAAAGCAGCAGGTTTTTAAGGATGAATTTCCAACTCTTGAAGCGAGGTAGAGGGAAGATTAAGGGAGAATAGAGAGAGAAAGGCAGCCTCTCCAGAACCTGCCTTCCCGGGAGGGCCATGACTATAATGACTTCTCCTTTGCTGTGACAGATTCAAAAACATTTTAGTCCATGCTCCCGCTCTCAGACAGAATCTCAGCTCAAGATGGCCCAGGTCATCCTACTTGGATCCTGGGACCCCTCCTGGGGCCTCATTTAGGATATTCACAACTAGCACTTCGGAGAACTCCAGGAGTGTGCATGTGAGGGGAGCCATTATTTTAGAGAACAAACCAAGCTGATGACAGTTAGGGAAACCTCACTTTGGCAGGTGCCGTGACCTTTTGTGTGAATGGCGCACAAAAGTCCTAGATCTGTCTGGTCCAGGGATGTTGGTATGTCCTGATCTTGGGACAAAGATCCTGGAACCCCCACATCCTGGAAAGGAACCCTGTGGCTTCTGTTCTCCGGGACTGTTTGGTCACACTCTTTAGTGATCACGGATATCAGGAATCTTGTCTCTGAGCAACCTCAGCACCTCATGAGGGGCGGATAGCAGAACCCCTGGCTACAGAAAGAGGCTGAGTTTTCCTCTTCCCAGACTGCTTTTCCCTCCCTCACAGTCTGACTGCCTGTCCAAGCTCGGGGAGCTTCCCCAGCGGGAGAAGGGCCCTGTCAACTGGACCCTGGATAGTGTGGAGGCCTTTCCTCCTGCTCCTCCTCATTAGTTTCCTCCTGACTCCCCAGGATGACAGAGGGACCCCTTCTTGGTTTTCATTATGGCTGAGAGTCTGCCAGCAACGTGCCACTTGCAGTTTAAATCTATAAGGAGCCGTTGGCAGGACACTCTTTTTTTTTTTTTTTTTTAAATTTAATTCCCCCAGGTGGCTCACCGGGGTTTTTAATAACTTTCAGCTCCATTTTAAACCCCTAGCCCTGAGAGAGCCGCTAAATATCTATTCCTGTGGGTGTCTGGTTATTTCGTTAGAGTTAACGAAAATGTCCCCTTCCCTTCTTCTTGTCCGTGGCTGAGGTTGTGTGCACCGAGAGTGGGAGTGTGGGGGTGGTTTCCAGGGACGCCCTGAGGTTTTATTCACCTGTTAAGATTTTCCATCCCTACTCCCGGCAGAAAGTTGTCTGGTATGGAGCTAACTAGAGAACTTGGTGTCACCCCAACTTGCCTGTTCTTTTGCTTTCCTGCATGAGCACTGCGCTGGAGCACGTGGATCCTTCTCTTGTTTGTTTTGGCAGGATTTTTCCTTCTGTGACGACTATAGGAAGTCGACAGACCCGCTGGACAGATGGAAGTAAAAGTGGCCTCTAGAGCTGGTATTCCAACCCCGAGGTAAGCTCCCCACCGCCACCCCGATGATTTCAAACACTTACAAGGTCTTTCCCTTCCTCAAGGCCTTGCCTCTCCTTTAGATTTCAGACCATGAGCCACCTCCTTCAGGAAGCTTTCCCCTATTTAACCCCATCTATTTTTAACCCACTAGCATATTCCCCCATCTTTCCAGATCTTTAGTTAATTCTTGTACTAGCTATGTGTATTTAAGGATTTCTTTCTTTTTGCTTTTTTTAATGTTTATTTTTGAGAGAGAGAGAGAGAAAGAGAGAGAGAGAGAGAGAGAGAGAGAGACAGAGCATGAGCAGGGGAGGGGCAGAGAGAGAGGGAGACAGAGAATCCGAAGCAGGCTCCAGGCTCTGAGCTGTCAACACAGAGCCCGACACGGGGCTCGAACTCATGGATTGCAAGATCATGACCTGAGTCTAAGTTGGACGCTTAACCGACTGAGCCACCCAGGCTCCCCTAAGGACTTCCTTGTTAATTATGGATGGTTAGATGTTTAACTCCCCATTTGGAATGAATCCGTCTTTTCTAGCACATGACTATAGGTCTCAGTGGCATGCACCAAATTCTTGCTAGCTCTGGGGTTGACTCATTCAAGCCCTCCTGTGACCCAGATTACCCAGTCAACCAGCAAGCTTTGAAAGACTTCAGGGCTCAGCTGTGGGCTCTCCTCTTTTCTCCACTTATTTATTTTTTTTCCCTCCCAAAGTAACTGCATGAAATCCCAAGGTTTTATACACCATTGATATACAAATGATTTTAACAATTATAAATACAGCATCGCCTATCCTCTGAGTTCCAGATTTCTATATTCAACTACCATTTTGAATCTTTTTTTTTGGTGGGGGGAGATCTAATAATGACTGAAAACTGTAGCATGTCCAGAAAAGATCTGTAACTTCTACCCAGCTCCCAGTCTGTTTCTCTCCCAGTCTTTGGCATGTTGGTACATTGAGATACTAAGCATCAAACTGCTCAAGGCTCACATTTAAACACGTGTCTCGATTCCTTCCTTTCCTTCTTCTACTACATTCAACACCCCGGCAAGTCCTATTGACTCATGATCCAGAATACATCTAGAATCTGTTCACTTCTGTCCACTACCAACATTCCAGTTCAAGCCACCACCAGCTCTTGCGTGGGCCCTTGCATTGGTCTTCCCAACTGGTCCCTCTGCTTCTTTTCTTCCTTCCTAAAAATTCATGTCCTGTACAGCAGGCACAGTGATCTTTTAAAAACAAATCGATATTTGACCAAATTCAATGTCCGTTCATAATAAAAGCTATCAAAAAGCAAGGGACAGAAGACAATATCACAAGTTTAACAAAAGGAGTGTGAGAAAAACCTGGAGCTCATGTTACACTTAATAGTGAAAGACTGAATACTTTTCCCTGCTCACCACTTCCATTTATAGAAGTCTTCACTAGTACAATAAGACATGTGAAAGAAAAAGTATACAGCTTGAGAAGGAAAAAACTTGTCTTTATTTACATATGACATGATTGTTTATGTTTAAGACCCCAACGAATCTACCAAAAAAAAAATCCTGGAATTAATAAGCAAGTACAGCAAGGTTGCAGAATACAAGGTGAATATACGACAGTTAACTGCTTTCAATAGAAAGTCAGAATCATGGCATGGTGCCTACTTTGGGGCACTCTTAAAGACTACAGTTTAGTTTTTATGGAATGTAATCAACAATTTAATGGAAGGAAATAAAAATTTATACCTTTAACGAAAACAAAAAGAAGAGTCAACTGCCTTCCTATATAGTAGTCACAAACAGTAAGGATTGGAAATAAAAAAAAAAACCCAACAAGCATCCATAATAGCAAAGAGAGAAACAAGAAGGAAAAAGAAAGACAAACAGATAGACAGACAGACTTAGGTATAAACCTAACAAAATAGGTGTAAGATCTAGATGTGGAAAACTATAAAACTCTGATGAAAGAAATCAAAGAAGATCTAAACAACAGAGAAACATTTCATGTTTGTGGACTGGCAGATTTAGTTTTGTTAAGATGTCAGTTCTTCCCAACTCAATCTGCACAATCCCAATAAAAATGCCATTAAGCTATTTTGTAAATAGAGGAAAACCAAACATAAAATTTATATGGAAAGGCAAAGAACCTGTAATAGTCACCGGAACACTAAAAAGGAAGAACAAAGTTGAAAACTCACACTACCCAATTTCTAGACTTACTACAAACCTACAGCAATCAAGCCAGGATGGTGTTGGTGAAGGAACAGGCAAACTGATCAGTGGAAAGAGGAGACAAAATAGACCAGAACCGTACCCACAGAAATATATTCAAGTGATCTTTTTCACAAAGGCACAAAGACAATTCAATGAAGGAAGGACAGTCTTGTCAACAAATAGTAGCAGAACAATTGGCCGTCTTTATACAAAAAAAAAGAATCTAGACACAGAGGTCTTATATCCTACATAAAACTTAACTCAAAATGGGACGTAGACCTAACTGTAAAATATGAAACTATAAAACTTTTAGAAGAAAACATAGCGTGACCTTGGGCTTGTTGATGAGCATTTAGATACAACACCAAAAAAAGATCCATTAGGCAAACAAACATAAAAGGTAATTTAGACTTTATTAAAGTTAAAAACTTTCACTCTGCTAAAAATACTCTTAAGAGATTGAAAAAAAAACATGTCACTAACGGGGAGAACATATTGGCAAATCAGATTTCAGATAAAGAACTCGTATCCAAAAACAACAACAACAGCAACAACAACAAAACCCTCTTAAAACTCACCAGTAAGAAAACAAACAGCCCAATTAAAAAAATGGGCAAAAGATCTGAACAGACTTCAGTACAGAATGTATGCAGATGGCAAGTAAGCTTATGAAAAGAGAAAAGATAGTCAAGATCATGTCATTATGGAAATGCAAGTTAAAAATACAATGAGATACTCTACACTCTTACTGGAATGGCTAAAATTGAAAAAGCTGACAAGACAATGCAAAGATGTAGAGCAACAGGAACTCCCATTCATCCCTGGTGGAAATGCAAAATGGCACAACCACTTTGGAAGATGGTCTGGGAATTTCTTACAACGCTAAATACACTTGGATCATAGGATCAAGTCATTACACTTCTACATATTTACCCAATTGATTTGAAAACGTTATGTGCACCCAGGTGGATGCCTATAGTAACTTTGTTCATAGCTATCAAAAACTGGAAGCAATCAGTAAACAAACTTGAGTAAGTTCATATAATGGAAGACTATATGGCAAAAAAGAAATGAGCTATGAGGCCACAATATGGAAGAATCTCAGATACATACTGATGAGTGGAAGAAGCCGGTCTAACAAATCTATATACGGTATGATTTCACTTATGTGACACTGGAAAAGACAAACAGATAAGAGGTACCAGGGGCTTGGGTAAGCGAGAGGGTGGAATAGATTGACCATAGGGAATTATTTTTTTAACATTTATTTTTGAGAGACAGAGAGAGACAGAGCATGAGTGGGGGAGGGGCGGAGAGAGAGGGAGACACGGAATCCGAAGCAGGCTCCAGGCTCTGAACTGTCAGCACGGAGCCCGACGCGGGGCTCGAACTCACAAACCATGAGACAATGACCTGAGCAGAAATTGGACGCTTAACCGACTGAGCCACCCAGGTGCCCCCGGGAATTTTTTTTTTTTAAAGGCTATTCTGCACGATACTGTAATGGTGATGTAGTATCATAGCAAATATATTTGATCCTCATTCTTGGTTCCAGGCAAAGAGCTAGGAGGATACAAAGATAATAGAAACAGCTCTATGAATACTTAGGGAATTTGCTATCTAGCTAGATAACTGGTAGAGTATTTCTTTTCTTGTATCTATAGCGTCGAATTTCCCCCCCTTACTTGTCACCTAATCACACCAACAAACCAGCTGACTGACTAGTTAGGCAACTAACTCATTCCCTGTCTCGTGTCCTAATTGTTTTGTGTTAACTTTTTCTTAAGTCTCAAACTTTTTTTTTTCCAGCCAATTTTTAGGAATCTTCCCTTCATCAAATTATAGAAAGTAGGGTATACAATAAAGAGGATTGAGTTTCCTCCTCTCCTGGCCCTTGTCACTCTCTGGAGACAGCATTAAAAACAGAAATGGTCCCCCCCTAGTGCGCAGCTGAGCCAGGAAGGGGGAATATAGTTGAGAGCTTAAAGGCGAAGCCGATCCAGACAATGGGCATTTGGTTGTATTCTGCTAACTTGGACAGCCACACCTGTAAAAGACACGCAGGGAAGGACTTGACCCAGACAAATGAAGTTCAAGGAAACAAGGCCGTTTTTGGCGTGGAAGGGCAGAGAGAGAAGTTGGTCGGCGAGAGAGCTGTGCTGCGTGTGCAGAATCTGAGCCAGTCCCATCTGTTACCTGCTCAGGACAGGCGGATGGGAGGCAGAGTTTGGGCTCAGGCAGGCAGCACCGGGAGGGAAATTTATGAATAGACCTTTAACTCTGGTCACTCTGTAGCCCAGAAGCTCTGGAAATTAGATCCAGATGGATAGTATTTCGATAGCTTCTCCTGACCAAGGAATTTATGTTAATTCTTGGGGCCCAAGGGGAAAAAGGAAGCATCTAACGGCAAGGAATTCATAATTGCTTCTTAATATGTTTCCAAAATTCATCTGTGTTTTCACTCGTTGCCAAGTTGGGGCTGGCACGGGGACTGGAGAAGGAAGCACAATCAGAGCCCAGGGCCCCTCTCAACACACATGTGCCTTATGTGAGATTCCTGGAGCAGAGCAATGGGGAGCTTCTGGAATATTCTCCTAAAACCTCTTAACTCTTCCTGGGCCTCCACGTCCTTACCCGTTCATGGAAATGCTTGCACGAGAGGACTTTTAACTTCCAATTTTCAATGCTTGCTGGGTCTGCATTGGAAATAGTCTGGCTCTGGTGGAATGCTATAGAAAAAAAGTAATTATTATCTGAATAATATTTTGGGAATTCTGTAGCCTGCAAAGAATCGCAAGGACTATGTCTTCTATCCTTATGTGAGATTTATCCCCAGTTTACATCTCAAGAGGATAGGACCTCTCAGGCATACTAATGATCTTGTGCCCAGGTTGACACAGCCTTTAAAAGTACTCACTGAGTATCTACGATGTGCCAGGCCCGGTGCTAGAAAGTCCTGATTCTCTATTGAGGTGTCTGAGCAAAGCAGTGTCACCAAGGGCAGGCTTGGACAAGTTCAGGCTGTCAACAGTAAGAGGAGGGCCGGTGATCAGTGTACTTAGTAAGGCAAAGCTTCCAACAGTCTGTCCTGTTGCTCTCAGAATCCAGACACTGTGGCTCAATATCCATTCTCTTTCCTCATCCCACATAAGAAACCATCCCCTAATACTGATATTATCCAAGCCCTGGTACTGCTTGGGCTCCCACAAAAGCAAAAATTCTTTTCATTTATCTTTCAATTCTGTAGCAAGGACTATTCCAAGGGGCTAGTGGAGAAGGATGGCAGGGTCTTTGCTTGGGGGCTAAGAATTTTAACTTCTGCATAAGAGACGGTCACCGTCAATGGATTCTAAGAAGCCGATCTGCCTTCTCTGGACCCTCCCTTGGGTCCCATAGCCTGGGCAATCATGAAATCATATTATTCTTGTCTACACCATTAGGTGGCTCGAGGAGATGGCATAGTGCGTTCTATCTCTACCAGAAAAGAAGTAAGGGACCAGGTGAAGTGGTATGTTAACCAGAGAACCCACAAAGGGGTCTACCTCGGGTCAAGAGGCTCTGTTGGGTCACTTCCAAGTTCAGTGTTTGTGGAGGGTCCTCACCTCCAGGCTTGCTGTCTGCCCATGCCAGCTGGCCCCTTAGATCCTCTGAGGGAATGACACCAGCACCACCCCTCTCCCGCTGATTTCATTTATCTCTTGAACACACCATCCTAGTTTGGGGCCCTTTATCTACATGCTAGTCTCATATAATCAAGTCCAACTGAGCCAATGATCTGACCTTTTATGTTTCCAGCTACTGTTCATGTCTTTAGAAATGGATTTCTTCTCTTCCACAGCACTCAGCATGTTTGACCTAATGGGCTGGGCCCTCCTCGCTTTGCTCTGTGATTATACACTCGGCATATTACTAATTATGGCTCGAATCTATATTTTAAAAGCCCGCAATTTTGGACTGAGGCTACAGTGTAAAACATTTAGCGATGGCTTACGTCTGCTTTCACGTGGGGGCCAAGGATGGAGTCGGATAGTGGGGAGAGAAGTTGCTATCATAGGACTGAAGCCTGCAGGCAACACTATTAGACAATTTTTCTCTAGTTGGGGGTGGTGGGGACAAAGGGGTCAATCACCAGCATGTAGTGGGGAGCATCCCGATGCGTACTGTCTGTCTTTGTCACTCCCAGGAACAAAGAGCCTGCTTCCTGGCTGACTGGGAGCTGGTCATGGTGGAGGCAGGGAGTAAAAAGAGATGAGCACACGGGGTCAGTTCATGAAAGGTTTAGTAAGCCATGCATAGGAGTTTGAACTTTATTCTGTAGGCAACGGGAAGCCATTTGAAGCGGGGAAATGATCACTTCAGCAGCCGTATGGGTAACGGATTAGAGAGGAAAGATTTGCAGCCTGGAGGCCACAGCAGTAATCCAAGCAGAGAAGAGGAAGAGATTTTTTGGAGGCAGAAGAGAACACACTTGTTGACTGAGAGACGGGAGAGGGAGGCGTTGCTTTTGGTTTGAGACACCGAATGCCTGATGAGGTCAACACCCAGAATGAGGAGTCCAGTAGGACAAGGAAGTCTGAGAGAGCGAGAGCGTGATGGGTTTGGTTTTGGGGGTACTGGGTTTGACGTGGTTTGGGGGCATGCAGGTAGAACTGTGTGGCTCATTTGGCCCTATGGGTCTTAGAGCCCCAGAGAAAGACGTCACTGGAGATACAAACAGGGGTTTTATCAGTGTCGGTGGTAGTGGGCACCATGGCAAAGGTACAATCACTTAGGAAAAGAAGCACAGAACTGTCAGGAGCACAGCATCTAAGGGTCAGGCGGAGCTAGAGAAGCTCTAGAAGGGAGGAGGCTAAGGAAGTGCTGTTAATGTCTTGGAGGGAATTCTGTCACATCCATCCTTACCTCAGTCATGAAAATTCCCTCCCAAGGGGGGGGCTTCTCACACTGCCCCCCCCTGCCCAGGGCTGCAGGGCTGGCTTGGGAGAATGGCCTCACCAATGCTGCTCTTAGACCAGTGTTTCTCAAACTAACAGCCGTAGACGCCGTATTTTGTGGTTGTTGTTGTTTGCTGGTGGGGGATGGAGGAGGTGCTGAGCGTTTGTCTAAAGATCTGCCCCTGAGATACATACTGTTCTGAGGGGCCTGTGTGTTCTCACGTTTCAAGCTACCCTGATGTGGCCCACGACTCTGCACCCGGACTTGAGGTGCGTGCCTTGGCCTGCCTAGACCAGAGATACATGCATCCCAGCATGGGCTCACATGCATCCCAGCATGGGCCATGCCACCATGGGGTGCCATGTTTGTTACTGTAACATTTTATTTTTATTAGAGCTGATGGTTCCCCTTTTTTAATAGTTGAATTAAGATACAGTTCTCATACCATACAACTCACCCATTTAAAATGTACAATTCGGTGGGTTTCAGCGTGTTCACAGATTTTTAGGACCATCACCACAGTCAATTTTAGAATATTTTCATCACCCCAAAAAGAAATCCTACTCCCTTTAGCTATTACCTTCCTATCCCTTTAGATTTAGCCTCCACCCCCATCTCCCCAGCCCCAGGCAGCCACTAATCTACTTTCCGTCTCTGTAGACTTCCCTGTTCTGGACACTTCCTATGAACGGAACCATACAATATGTGGTTGACTGTAGCTTTTAAGGATTTCATCGTCCCATTTGATAACTTAATCTTCACTCCGGAGGAAGGATATAGGCATTAAGCACAAGGCTGGGTGCTTTTCTATGATCTCATCTAGTTCTTTCCACCTCTCCAGAAAGGTAGCCTTATCAACCCCATTTTACAGAGGAGAGAGCCAAGGTCACAGAGATTAAATGCCTGCCGAAGGCCCCCGAGACACTGAGCAGCAGTACCCGATGGGCATTCAGCTCTGTCTGGCTGCACACATTCACCGGGTTACTAAGTGCTACAGGAGGGGCGGGAGGGGTGAGGGAAGACAAACCACCCCCAGCAGCTTGCACGAGTGGGCTCTGCCACACCGAGCCCCGTGGATGCTGCTGGACCAGAGCAGTGTGAGGCTGATTCCACCACCAAGTGGATGCTTACCCGGGGGTTGGAGCCAACTTCCCTCTTTTACTGCTTCTCCCTGTCGGGGAGGGAGTAGCAGGAGTCTGAGCCCATAGGAACCTTGGTGCCCTGGGAATGTTCCGGACCAGATGACTCAGGCTGTTGTTACCACCAAGCCTTTGCCCTGTTCTTGGCCTCAGTGCCAGGCCCTGGGACACAGCTGGGTACCCCATCTGCATGCTCTGGCTTCGTAGAGCTTCAGAATCAGAGCCCTGCTACATCCACCGCGGGGCACTCATCATCTCATTATAAAGGATAAAGCATATTTTTTTCAGTATGGTTATACGTGGTAATGAAGCATGCAGAAAACCACACAAGATAGATGGCAGCTTTCACTAGTGAAGCCGAAAACTTGGTTAACTTAATAGTCTATTTATTACATTCGCTCTCTGAGCTTACAGCACCTGATTAATATCTCCCATCTTCCCCCTTGCTATACAATTAAAACTAGTAATATGTGATTGCACAGGCTGACTTCAGCACCAATGACCATGGGTTTTGAGCTGACAGAATAAGTGGAGAAGGACTTTTCTTCCTGGGTCAGGGTGGTGGTGTCAGATCCCTGCAGCTTAAATGAGAACTGCTTCTAAGGAAGTAAATGAACTTGAGCAGAAAAGGACACTGATGCCCTTCACTTGGTCTTACCCATTCCTGTGCTTCTGGCAAGACAGTGACAGATTCTGCATGGAGAGTGGATATCAAAGGAGGTGGCAATACACCCTTGAATCGGCAGAAAGATGGCTGGGCCTAGCCTCACCTACTAAGACAAAGTGTGGGGCAGAATTAGATGACAGAACTGCTCAAAAGCCACCCCCAACTTCCTGCTCCCTACCTACCTACTAAGAAAGAGCTGGGTGGATGGCCAAGTTCTGACCAATGAGATATAAGGAGAAATCTGCTAAAGGATTTCTGGGAAAAATATTTTGCTTTCTAAAAAAATGGAAAGGCTTGCTTTGAGAGTTTGCTGGTGCTTTTCCCTCGTCTTTCTTCCTGCATAGAATACGGATGTGATGCTTAAAATTTTGGCAGCCATCTTGCAAGTATGAGGATGGAAAGGTAACAACATGTGGATGTTGATAATGGAGCAGGCAGTGTGCGTTTGGGGGCCCGGAGGATAGGAGAAATCTCTGTGCCTTCCACTCAATTTTTCTGTGAGCCTAGAACTGTTCTAAAAAAATAAGGTCTATTAAAAAAATAGAATGTCTTAAAAAAAAAACAAGAAGTAACAGGCAATGGATAGTACAATAGTAAAATAGAGGGAGCCTGGGTTCTTAATGACGTTACTCAGCTAGCAGACCAACTCTGAGACCATCTACCTCTGGACTTTTTGTTAAGCAAACAATGTATGTCCTTATGGTTTAAACCACAGTCAGAAGGGCATTGTGTTCCTTGTAGCTGAAAAACATCCCCAAATAATATAAATGACTCCCGCTTATTGAGTCCCACGTGGATGCCTTTGGGAAGTGCTTTATGTGCATTTTGAAGCTTCACAAAATCCCTTTAAAGCAGGTGCTACGATTACCTCCATTTCGCACATGAGCACTTGGGTTTAAGTGTATTAAAAGTCACACAGCCAGGAAATAGCAGAGTCTGGATTTGAACCCGGGAGTTAATACTTTTAGCCATTAGACAGTAGACCCTCGAACAACACGGGTTTGAACTGTGGGGGTCCACTTATACACGGGTTGCTCACAGTATGGTACTGTAAATGTATTTTCTCTTCCTCATTATTTTCTTTTCCTTGGCTTTCTTTATTGTAAGAATACAGTATATAATAAACATGCCATACAAAATATGTGTTAATTGACTCTATGCTATCAGTAAGGTTTCTGATCAATAGTAGGCTATTAATAGTAAAGTTTTGGGGGAGTCAAAGTTACACACAGATTTTCAAGCATGGGGGCTTGGAGTCCCTAACCCTTGCATCATTGTTCAGTGGTCAACTGTACTGTGTAACCTTACAGATTGTTCATTTACTTGAGCACTGAGGCACGGGAATGAGTTACTTAGAGACTGGATGACTTAATGGCACTGAACATAAATCAAGAGGTTTGTCCACATGACCCTCTGGAATAAGGTGAACTTCAGCCTAACTGGTGATCTGATCTGTCCCAAACTACCACAAAGAATCCAAACAAGCCATATTTATTTACAGGTTGAAATCAGTCAAATGAACCTAACCTGCCCCAGCCAATGAGATGGTCAAAGAGTGACTGGGGTGCAAGGAGAAAAGTGCCCAGAGAAGCTCTTGAGAACCCCCATGGAGCCTCTGGAGCTCATCAGAGCCCACCTCACAGCTTGTGAGTGCAGAGCAGGGAGGAGCTTCTTCCATGGCTGTTGAAAACCAACGAAGATTGAGATGGGTTTGCAAACTGCGTCTGGTTCTCCCAGAAACACTTCTGTTGCCTCTCCTACTTTGGAAGAAACAATGCAAGTTTGCAATTGTTCTTTGACAAGAATTTCCCCGTCTGAATTACTTGAGACTGTTTCCAATTCCCTGAGGTGCCTACTCCGTGCCGGCTGCATAGCAGATGCTCAGTGAATATCTGTTGCCCTCATGACCAATCAGGGGGATAGAAAAAAATGTTCTTTTAATGGAGAGGATTCATCCTTTTATTCCCCAATGAAAAGACAAAGCACAGGCTGCTCTTTTGGTAACATGTGTTGAACAATGGTACTTAGCATGCTAGGGACCACTTACTGGTCCTTTCCTGTTAGTCTATCATGCATCAACTCTTCTATCAGCCAATGGAGGGAGTTGGCCATACAGCTATTGTCTCCCCATCCCAGCCATCAGACCATTACCCAACAGGCAGTAAAGTTTTCCCCTCCCTCCTACCACCTCTAGGGCAGAAACTGTCTAGAGAGGGGAAAAAAAATCCAAATAATCGTATGCAAGAACTGGGGTTTAAACATCCCGTGCAGATTAACTTATCTGCAGTAATTGCCTTAACTAGGGGATTTTTAATGCTTTTCAAAGTTTCTTAGAGGAGGAAAAATATGCAGAATGAGTCTTATAGCAGCCAACAGAGGAGATACTCAGAGTAAAAAAAAAGGTATCAACCGTAAGAAGCCCATAGCTAGGAAATTTTAAGGCACTGATTCTAGGGGATTTAATAAGAATGTAATTTGTATAATTAACCATTCATCAATGTCAATTTCATTAAATGAATGCCAGAAATATTACCTTCAGCAGCACGACCTAACAGGATTGGAATATATTATACGAAAAATGAACACTTAGTGGTTCCCCCCTCACTCTGTCTGTCACAGCAAGATTTGCAAAGGCTGAGAAATAATTTAAAGGGTAGTAAATGAAACCAGCTAAGGCAAATGTGTGCATTTTGGTAACTAACCTCTGTCATGATGTAGGAGAGTTCACGTCAAAACGTTTTCCTGTAGCAATGACTAAAGGGACTTGTAGCTTCCTCCTAGGTGGTAAAATGCGAGAAACAGTGTCCAGAGCTTGCCAAAGGCACCCCTGTCCCCAGCTGGATATAGTTTACTCTTTCTCTAGACTGGCTATCTAGGGTCTAAGCCCAAAAGTCATGGATTTTTGTATCCAGAATTTGCAGACATTCCCTAACACCTCCAAGAGTAGCCTTGCGCTGAATCACTTATCTATCTGCCCAGGAAGGTTATGACTGATGCCCAGTAGAAGGAACTCATTCTGAGTTTTATTCATGTTATTGTCTACAGTCATCAGGGGGAATGTAGGGCTTGAGGCAGGTGGGCTGATGAAATATTTGTAAATAGGACTTATTTCCAAGGTTTCTCATAAGGGAGGTAGTTTATGGGGGTTTATTCATTTCAGTTCACCATGGGAAAAGTGGAAAACTGAGGGGGCCAATAACTTGCTCACGTGTGCGCCCGTGGAAATGTATCCACAGACACATGCAACCAGATCAACCATATAACCTGGAGGTCAAAGCTTGAGCTTTGCAAATTATTGTCACCAGAGTTAGCATGGTGCCTCACACACAGTAGGTGCTCAATCAATGCCTGTTTATTGAATGTTTTTCAGTGTTAATCCCTCTCACGTTCTCTTCTGTTTCAAGACCCTGCAAAGCTAATAATATTGGATCAGTATTCCTGAGGAATCTGCCTTTCAGAATCCCAGGTCCTGAGAGACAAGAAATACATTGCAAGCAAATCCAATGTACCTTAAAAAAAATGAAATCATGTAACAGAGAGATTTTTTAGAATGTTTTTTTCTTATACACTAGATTTCAAAAATCACACAACCTAGCAGGAAGAAAGAAAATATTAGTTTGGGAATCAGGAGACTCGATTCGAGATTGGACTAAATCTTCACAGTCATTTCTGGATTTAAAACTCTGTGTTATCTATTATTTGAAGCAAAGCAATAAAATATTCCTCCCTCCCCTAACTACTGTAATAGTCATCTGCAGAACCTATGTTAAGGAAGTATGGGTGTCACAACACTAGTGTTGAGTGTGTGTGCCCAATTACGTGTACCTGGTCCATGAGTCCTCAGGACCCAAGACCAGGTACATCGAGTCCTGAAACCTTTCTTGAATATGTTACCTCCTATCCAGCCCTACGGTCCCTTTCTCTTCCTTCTAGCCTGGAATGGGTGACATTGAGGAGGTGTTGTATCAGGACCCAAGACCATGTACATCGAGTCCTGAAACCTTTCTTGAATATGTTACCTCCTATCCAGCCCTACGGTCCCTTTCTCTTCCTTCTAGCCTGGAATGGGTGACATTGAGGAGGTGTTGTATCCTCTCTGAATCTCACTGTCCTCATCTGTAAAATGGGATCATAATATTCCTTCCCAGGGCTGCCACAAGGGTGAAATAAGATGGGCATAATGTCCCGTCTCCATAAATGAGCAATGATCTCTGAGGGGTGAGCTCCTTTGTCAGCCTTCTCAGGGAGGATAAGAAATCTGGTAAATTGGTTCACCTTAAGATGTTAGGAAGTAACTATGTTACCAGTTAGGGGTATTAGTATTTAAAAAAAATTTTTTTTTTTCAACGTTTATTTATTTTTGGGACAGAGAGAGACAGAGCATGAACGGGGGAGGGGCAGAGAGAGAGGGAGACACAGAATCGGAAACAGGCTCCAGGCTCTGAGCCGTCAGCCCAGAGCCCGACGCGGGGCTCAAACTCACAGACCGCGAGATCGCGACCTGGCTGAAGTCGGACGCTCAACCGACTGAGCCACCCAGGCGCCCCAGGGGTATTAGTATTTTAAGAAAATACAGCAGGAGGGAGTAATGTTTACCATTAAAAAAAGAGAACTAACGGTGGAATTTCAGAGATCTTTCCATGAGGTATTTTTATTTTTTTAATTTATTGAATTTTGTTTAAGCTTATTTAAACTTAAAAGAGAGGGAAAGAGAGAGAGAAAGAGAGAGAGAGAGAGAGAGAGAGAGAGAATCACAAACAGGCTCTATGCCGTCAGCATGGAACCCAAAGCGGGACTCGAACTCATGAACCATGTGATCATGACCTTTGAAACGAAGAGTGGGAGGCTGAACCCAACCGAGCCACCCAGGCATCCCTCTGCGGGATATTTTTAGGGATAAGAATCAATGTCAAGCTCTTTGGTCTATATCACATGGGTACTGTGATACAAATTTTCTGACCCCCTGACTGGGACAGATGATGTGACAAGAGTTCTTGGAGCTACTTCCAAGGGCATCAACTGAATTTGGGATTTAGTAGCAATAGGATTCTGAAGTATGGGAACGTTTGTATAGTGTGACGGCTTGTGAACAAGTGGAACACACTATGTGACATCAGGAGTGTTTCCTCCCGACAGCTGTGGTCCACGGGGGGAAACACTTCTGGATCCCACCTGGAGCAGCCAGTGTTTTCTACTTAGAGGATCTCTGACTTTGGGCAGGTCACTGGCCCTCTCAAGCCTCCGCTTCTTCTCTGCAAAGCAGTAAGCCCCATCGTAAAGAGGCGCTGGGAAGAGAACATATAACCCTCTTAGCACCTTGCCTGACACACAGTGTTCAGATGTGAGTGACTAGCTAGGGCGTCGGCTGCAGCACACAGGGGCCACAGAGACCTCAGGAATGCGGATCTGACGCACAGGAGCTGAAAATAAGTATGCTGATATCAGCCCCTTTTCCATTTTGTCTGCGAGCAGTGAAAGTAGCCAATTAGGCTCCATTCAGCGCGACGGGCAACCTCCTTTCTCTCAGGAGGTAAACTTGCTTACGGAGTGAAAACAAGATGCATTCTTGAAACACAGGCCAGGCCCCAGACCAGCGGTCTATCGGGGGCACGGGAGGATTCCTGCCTGGCCCCTCGCAGGGGCACTAGGAGGGCTGTGGCCTCAGAGGTCCTTCCAGGGTTCTGGGAGCTGGAGCCCGGGGTTCAGCGCTGGGCCTCTGGGTGTTCTTTCTGAAGGCAGTTCAGTGTGGAGCATCTTGCCCGCTGGTAGCCGAGGGCTGAGCTGCACTTCACGGTGGGTCAGTGTGCCCACATCTCGGGCTGCTCGGAGCCCCGGAAGAGGAAGCTCACTGCGCAGGGAGGAGGGGTGGGGAGGGAAGGGAAGAGTGTGTGGTGTGGTGGAAAGAGCCAGGGCTGGAGTTGCTGACATGGCCTCTGTGCCCCCCTCTGCCACCGACCAGCTGCGGGACCCCCGAACTTGAGGACCTATTTCTTCTGCTCTAGAGGAGGGCAGGGGACTAGACCAGGGGTTTCAAAGTGGCTGCTGTTTTACACAGCAGAACTCGTTTCACAAATTGGATTCAAACAAAGAACTGTTACATAAAACAGTGGAAGTAGAACTTACTGGTTAAACCAGCTCCACCCCCCTCCTCCCCACAGTGGTTCTAAGGCACTTCCTTGAAACCTCAGGGCTCTGAGGAATACTGGGGAAACCATCAGTGTAAATTGCATCCATTATTCTATGACTTCATCTGACCAGTTGCGTCCCTTCGTTATTTTGATGAATATCTCTGCGAGATAATAGAAAAAAGTATGTTGGTCTCTGCCCCCCAGTTCCTGGCACAGGAACTCCCCAGAGCTCCTGAATCTCTGGTAATTTCGTAAATGATAAGAGTGTCCTTTGTTCTAATGAGGTGACTCCGGGTGGGCTTCTGGATAGGGGCTAGTCACTGGAAAGATCAAGCCATGATCGGAGGCTTGGGATTTTCTGCCCTGACCCCCATTCTCTAAAGAAGGAAGAAGGGAGGGAAACGGAGTCAATGATCCATCACGTCTACGCAAAATCCCAGTGGTATGGGGTTCAGAGAGCTTCCACCTCCACACCAGGAGGGCGATGCACCCCAGCTCCACAGGGACAGAAGCTCCCTTGCTTTGGACCCACCCAGACCTTGCCCTGTGTACCCATTCATCCAGCTTTCACCTATATCCTTCATCACGTCCGTTAATAAACTGGCAAACATCAGTAAGCATTTCCCTGAGTTCTGTGAGCCACACTAGCAAATTAATATAACCTGAGGAGGGGGGCACGGGAACCTTCAATTTGTAGCCAGGCCAGACAGAGGTTGTGTATAACCTGGGGACTTGCTACTTGTGATTGGCCTCAGAAGTGGGGGCAGTGTAATGGGGTCCAGCCCTTAACCTGTGGAATCTGAAGCTGTCGCCAGTCATAGTATCAGAATTGAGTTGGATTGTAGGATGCCCAGCTAGCGTGGCAGAGGATTGGTGGTGGTATGGGGACCCCCCACCCTCAACCAACCACCCTGCTGCGTTGGAACTGGGTGTAGAACCCTATAATCTGGGCAAGTCTCATTTTACTCACAAGAAGATCCAATACAAAGGAAACATTTTAGAATGAAATTCATTTCTCTGGGTGGGTCTCCCCTTTTGTTTACATTTTCCAAGAAGGCATTTATGATGTCACAATGACTTATAGTTATCCTGGAAGGTACTGAAGCTTGTAAAGGCCACCTGATCACTTTGCTTTGATATTCATTAGTCATTTACACCTATGAAGAATGGAAGATATAGCGCAGGGTGTGTGTGTGTGTGTGTGTGTGTGTGTGTGTGTGTGTGTGTGTACGCGCACGCGCACGCATGCGTATGTACGTATACGGTGTGGGGGCTGGGCCCCAGGTGAATGGGCCCTCGGGAAGATGGAGAAGCTGCTGGTCTGGGTACTAATGATCCTTGGCTGGACTGGTTTCTTTGCCTTTTATCTCCTGACCACCCCAACACCTTTCTTCTTTCCTCTTTGTCTCCTTTCCTCCTTCCTCCTTTCTCCCAATGTCGAAGCAATACTAGACACAGTCTCCCCTTCAGATATTGGGATGGAAAGAGATACCAGAGGAGATGCCAAGATGAGGGGCACAAAACAAATCTCTTCAGGGAGCTCCAGGCCTGCTTCGGAGTGGGACCAACAAGGAAGCCCAGTGCAATAAAGAGTGCGAGGTGGCCGCAGGGGGGCCTGAGATCAGAGCTTCCAGCTCCACACAGGGGAGTGAAAGGCAGAGTGGCAGGCACACGACGAAACACAGAAACCTCTCTCTCCCACCCAGCACAGCGCAGATTCTGTGCAGGAGGATTTCTCAAAGGAGGGCTGGGGAGAGAAACTCAATGGGGGAAAGGAGACGGGGTGGCTGTCTTGTCAGAGGAAGGATCTCCCGGGCCCCGCTCCACCTCCATACAAGCTGATGAGACAGGTTCACTGAAGGGGTGTGCCCCCAGTGCACAAAAATAGCAACAATCATTAATCATCTATACTTCATGAGGTTAAATTAATAATTATTTTAATTATGATGTGTTTTCTTCCTCTTTTCCCCTTGCCAGGGCAGACTTGGCGCTTCTCAGGATTACAGTCATAATGGTAACAGATAAACCTTAATTAAAACATTCCAAAATACAATGGCGGAATTAAAATGCTGTGACATGTCGTTTCCATCTCATTTTGATCTCCTGCTTGTGACGGCGAATGTTTCCCCACTGCTAGCAACATCTTGGCTGTTCAGAGCCGTTGCCTGCACATTACCCAGTTTCCAGAACAATGCTACACCCCTCAGAATGGGATGGTGAACTCCTCGGAGCCTTTTCCTCCACGCTAGCTCGTCACACTGCATCTAGTACCTGATTAGCGCTAAATCCAGTCCCCAGGTGAAAGCCTCACTCATATGACACCACCCTACCCCTACCTTCTCATGCCTTCTAGACTCGAGGAAAGGTTCTCTGCTCTGGCTTTGTGGGCACTGTCCCCACGGTGTGCATAAAGCCTGACCCAGGCAGCCCCCAACTCCATAAACTTCTCCTTTCCTTCTCGTCCTGCTTGTTGGCAGGGATCTCTCTCTGCTTTCTGGCTCACCTTGAGTTTCTTCCCCACAACCCATCTATCTGCTCATGTCTTCTGACTCACGGCTCATGTCTAGAGGCAGCTTTCTGTATACTGCGTAGCTTCTCCAAGGTCATTTCTGGACTTTTTTTTCGGTGTTCAGCATACTTTCATTCATTTATCCATGTGTTTGTTCATTAGTAATGGACAAATTCGTGGACCATCCTAGGCATTGTGCTTGGTGCTGGTCCTGGTTTTCAAAAGACATCGGTTTGCTCTCATGAACCTTATCAAACAACAGAACGGAAGGTACACAGACAAAGGGAGTCCTGTGTGTTGAGTGTTTTCAGGAGACCGCGCTGGCTGCTATGGCAACGTTGGGGTGGTGGGTCACTGAAGAAGGGGGAGGGCGGGGGAGGGACAGTTTCCTCGGCTTGGGACCCTAAGCTAAATTTTGAAAGATAAGTACGAGCTATCAAGGAGATGGTAATAGGGGAATTGTCAAAGGACAAGAGGAAGCACTGAATTCAAAAGGATGAAAACCCAAAATAGAGCATAGCATTCCTGGAACCGCAAGTCATTAGTGCGGCTGGCTATGGGATTCAAGGGGGTGAGAGGCACGGGGCAAGGCTGCAGAGGTAGTTAGGGCACGCCTGACTTTGGGACATGCCTAAAAGGGCTCAAGTTCACGGATGGGCGCGTGAAAGAAGCATGCCACAGACAGGAGCTAATTAAATTATACAATATTATCTCAAACATTTGCTGAGCTCTGCTTCGTGCCAGGCAACGTGCTAGTCATTATTTTCTCTTCTGGCTTTCTTGCCAAAGCTAATTCACAGAGTTGCCCTGATTCAGGCACCATATTTAATTAAAAAATCCCTTTCTGACTGGCACAGACAAGAAAGAATTCTCACTGCCCACCCTCCCCCAGACATAACAGCCCTTAACTTACCTAGTCCAAAGTTATTTTTTAAATATTTATTTTTATTTTTGAGAGAGAGAGAGAGAGAGACAGAGAGAGAGATAGCGAGCAGGGGAGGGGCAGAGAGAGAGGAGGACAGAAGATCCAAAGCGGGTTCTGCACTGGCAGCAGTGAGCCCAATGTGGGGCTCGAACTCACGGTTCGTGAGATCGTAAACTGAGCCAAAGTCAGGTGCTCAACCAACTGGGCCACCCAGGTGCCCCAGTCCAAAGCTGTTTTTAAAACATTTTAATTGTTGAACATTAAAGCTTAGAAGCAAGGCCGTCTCACCCAGCTGGAAGTTTTCTTGTGGAAAAACCATAAAACACAAACCAAGGCTTCTAGGAATTCCTTCAGCCTTTTGGAGTTGCAAGTTTTGGAAACAATATGGTGGTGGTAGTGGTAGTGGGTGGATTACTGAATTTTCTATTAGCTCCAAGCAGATTTTACCGTTTACCAGAACATTCTCCTGCTGTATGTTTAGTTAACTGATTGATTGATTAATTGATTCATTAATACATTTTTTTTTCATTTCTTAATTCAACAAATTTACATTGTTCCTACATGCAAGACAGTGTTTGGGATATTGGAAATACCAAGATGAATGCTACAAGGCCTCTATACCCAGAATGCTCATAGTCTAGTGAGAGAGCTGGAAAAGTCCATGGATAATGGTAGGCAGAGGGAGAAACAGTGTAATGACAGGGTGAGCAGGACTTTAGAGAGACCCAGCCCTGAATCACAGATACCACTGCTGGCAGAGGAGAAGCCCTCCCACCTATCCAAAAAGAAAAAAAAAGTCTAGAAAAATAAAATAAAGGGTTCAATGCCTATAAAAGGTATCCTGGGCGCTAGTTAGATTTGGGAGATAAATAATTATATTTATGAAAATGTCAAGGGGAAGGAGATGCATCACTTCTTTAAAAACCACTCCTGCCTCTGCCAGTATGTCAATACCAAGAAATCTAAAATAATTTGGGCTTTAAGATGGACGTAGCTGGGGAGCTCAGCAGGGTGGCCAACACCGTATGTTAATAACACAGAGAACATTCTTCTCTCCACTGTCTGGCTACCTCCTCACCCAGCACTGGCCACAGTCAGATGATCTCAACAAGTGCATTCAATAACTTTCCTTTTCCATTTAGAACATGATCGCGTGCATGCTGTACATAAGGGATATTGATCGCAAATTCGTTGTTGACTAGAAGACGTGCCTCCGTGGAAATGTTGGGAGGGAGTGGGAAGGGAAATACAATTAAAAAAGCAGAGTGAGAAAAACCCATGGCCTCCGGTTGGAAACTGCTCAAATATTTGAAGCTAGCAATGTTTTGGTTGCCTTTTTCTTCCTTTCTTTCTCTCTGTCTCTTTTTTTTCTAGGGGTTCTAAAATGTCAATATTGCATTTACCGCTGAACAAACTAAAATCATAACAAATATAATAACAGGAGAGAGTAAACCTCAGCTTTCTTCAGAGAATGATTGACATTTTTGAGCCCTAGATTGGTTGGGCCTTTATCTTGGCTGCGTCAGCTCATAATTAAACAATACAGGAAGGGATTGTTGTTACTTGCTTTCAATATACAGTGTCAGTTTTCTGTAAGCAGGACAGTGTGTATTTTATAAGCTCTGTTGCTGTCCCAGTTTCCTGTAAGGAAGGAAATGTGTGTATTTTATAAGCTCTGTTCTTGTTTCTGTCAATGCCAAAAGACTACAAGATGACACGGGGGCTGTCACAAGAAATTTTGCTTAATAGCACCCAACACTAACTACCCAGAGCTCTCTCGGCCCCAAAGAGAGGTAGGAAGATGATGAAGAAGGAAATAAAAGCCAAAAAATATAATGGTTGGACAGGGGAATTTTTTTTTTTCTGGTTCTCAATCTTGCTTTTGTTTGGCTGGCTATAAAGAAAAGCTATGTAGAAGTACTGTGTGTTGTGTGTGTGTGTGTGTGTGTGTGTGTGTGAGAGAGAGAGAGAGAGAGAGAGAGAGAATATGAACAAGTTGTAATGATGTATTGGGTGTGAACAGCCGCATTTTCACCAGGTGATAAACTGACCTGTGATCCTGCCAGAAATGCCAACTATCTGTGATTTGCTGTTTTAGTGACTGGAAAGAATTCTGGAATAGTTAAGAAAGATGATTTTCAAATGAGCTAGTATGTTCTGCCCAGCGGCCTCTGAGATTAATATGTGGTATAGGAATTTGTTTCATCTAGTTGTGGGGGAGAACGGGTCACCCGGAGGATGGACCGAATCAACCAGAGTTGCACATTCCAGTCAGGAATTCAGGGACCCCAGGTCTTCTGACGGATCATTCAACACCCTTCTCCAATGTGTGTGCAGGATATCACAAGCTCGGCTACTCTGGCTCCTTCAAGCTCCAAAGGGGATGTTTCCTATGTTCTGAAGGAGAAGCCTTCAGACTTTCTAGCTGCCTGTCTTGTCACCCAGCTCTGTCTTACCTTGACACTTCCCAGTGTAGACATGTCTAATTATTCCATCCAAACCTAGCTTGGAGATTGGAAAAGATGTCTTGTTAGCCAGTTCCTCTGGTAGCTTCCATTGCAAGGGTCCAGGTTTTAGTTAGTTTTGCTTCAAGTCAGTGCAACTAGCTACCTGTCTGCCTGTCACTTTTCTGTGGCTGCCTGGGTCTCAGCAGAGGATATCCTGGGACTGACAGGTTAGCACTGAAGGCATAATCTGCGATTCAGATTTCACACTGCTGCACAGGGAATAGGTACCCCTGACAGGTAAGTGAATAAATATGGGAAGACACTTGCTATTAACCACAAATGGCAAGCAACACCTTCGAAAGCTGGTTAGTGAAACAGAAGCAGGAGCATGAGAGCCGACTCTCATTTCAGTCCCTATTTATCTCTCTGCCTCAATGTTTTTCTAAAGCTTGGACATTTCCTTCTCTAGGTCCCTACTTAGCCACGGGAGGAAGCCTGGGAAAGAAGCCTCAGCTACATTCCAGAATGGACCTCCTCCTCCTCCTCCCCCTCCCCCTCCTCCTTCTTCTTCTTCCTTTTCGCTAACCTCTTATAGTCCTTCTCTTTACTCTTCACCAGAAACTCCATCCCAGCAGGAAGTCCTTTGAAGCCTAACCATTTCTTTGGCTCCAAAGAATGTTGGAGAGACATTCGTTCTATATAGACTATTATTTTTGTTTTCATTAGCCTGAGAGCAGTTTTAGAGCAGTTTAGACCCAAAGAAATGGTCTTCCTTTCCTCAGTGTGTGAATACAGTGTGGGAAGATTCCCTGCCTTCCTTGGGAATTCTCTGGAAGGTCTCTGATGGTGGAAGTGTTAAGGAGTTCTCTTTGGGAAGGATGGTTATTTCACGCCTTAAGTTTTAGGGTTTCCTAAGGCCTGAGTGTTCCTGGACAACCATGTGTGAGAGTATCTTGGCTTTGAGCTTTTGTCCCTGTGAACACCTTTTCTGGACTCAGATGAATTCTCTAGCTGGCAAGAGAGAAAATAGCACACTTTTCTGACTACTCTCTGAGCTAGCTAAGGACAAGGCCTTGGAAAGTTGTGTCTACACTAAAGGAAGTTTCCATTTGATGTTAGAATACTCTACTCTATGACCAGCTGCTCATAGGGATCCAAACACATCTTTATAGTTAACAGTAGAAACTAGGAGGATTTCCTGCAAAATGCCTGCCATTTCTTTTGCCCACTTTCTTTTGAGTGAGTTGTCCTCTTCTTGTTTATATTCTTCACACTGAAGAATATAGACAAGGGTGTGCATGGCAAATAACTCGCTTTGGTTTGTAACTTGTTTTTCACTTTCTTTGCGGTGTCTTGATGAACAGAAGTTCTCAATTTGATTAAAGAAACACATATGGCCAATAAACATACGAAGAGATGTTCAGCCTCATTAATGATCAGGGAAATGCATATCAAGGGCAAATGAGATTCAATCTTCACCCATTTGACTGTCAAAAATTAAGAAGTTCAACAATGTCAAGTGTTGCATAGAGTGTGGATCTACAGAACCTTTTGCACATTGCTGGTGGGAGTGTGAAACTGTGCAGCCACTTTGGGAACAGTCTGGCATCATCTTGTGAAGCTGAACATTCAAATACCTTATGACCCAGAAATCTCGCTCTTAGGAAAATACGGAAGGGCAACCCATGCACGTGTCCACCAGCAGACATGTATGAAAATGCACATAACAGCACTATTCATAAACAGCAAAACCCTAGAAACCATACAAATGTATTCTGAAAGGAGAATGGATAAATGTATTCTGGTGTGGGTATATAATACAATAATAAACCTCAGTCAAAATGAATGAGCAACAGCTCTGTGCAACAATATGGATTAATCTTAGTAATAGAATTTGCGTAAAAAAAGCAAGCTCCCCCCAAACCAAATATTGCACGTTACCTTTGTATAAAGTTAAAATCAATCTAAGCCAAAATGTTATTTTTAAAGAAAATATGGAGTTATAATAAAACCTTATTTGGAAAAAAAAAAAAAAAAAGGAAAGCCAGGCAATAAGAAACATAAGATTCAATAATGTTTAGTTACTTTGGGCAGAGGAAGAGGGGAATACAATACAGACTGATGTCAATGCTCTAGTTCCCCTGTTTGTTGGTGACTTAATGGACACTTATTAATGTATTTAAAAATACGCAAATGCAACAACAAAAACAAAAAAAATCAAAGACTCACTTAAACATGAGTATTTCTCCAATATACAAATGGCCAACAAACATGAAGAGTTGCCCGACATCACTACTTATCAGAGAAATACAAATCAAAACTGTCATGAGATATCACCTCACACTCATTAAGATGGCTACTATACAAAACATCAGAAAACACAAATGCTGGCAAGGATGCGGTGAAATTGGAAACTATTCGTGGGAATGCAAAATGGTACAGCTGCTATGGAAAACAGTATGGAGTTTCCTTAAAAAATTAAAAAATAGATGGGGCGCCTGGGTGGCGCAGTCGGTTAAGCGTCAAAAAAATTAAAAAAAAAATTAAAAAAATAGAACTACCATATGATTCAACAATTCCACTTCTGGGTACGTATCCAAAACATTTGAAAGTAAGGGCTGGCAGAGATATTTGCACATTCACATTCATAGTATCCGTATTCACAATAGCCAAGAGGTGGGGGCAACCTAACTGTCCACCTACAGTTAAATGGATAAACAAACGTGGGAGATACATACAATGGAATACTATTCAGCCCTAAAAAGGGAGGAAATTCTGACATATGTTACACCATGAATGAACCTGGAAGACATTACGTCACGTGAAAAAATCCAACCACGAAAAGACAGACTGCATGATTCCGCTTATGTGAAATATCTAAAGTAGTCAAACTCATAGAAACAGAAAGTAGAACGGTGGTTAGCAGGGGCTGGAGGAGGGAGAAAGGAAGACTTGTTATTTAATGGGTAGACTTTCAGACTGCCAGATGAAAAAGTTCTGGAGCTCTGTTTCACAACAATGTGAATTGATTTAACACTACTGAACTGTGCACTTAAAGACAGTTAAGATGGTAAAATTCATGTTATATTTTTTACCACAATGAAAAGAAAAGGCAGGAGCTACACTATAAGCACTCACTAAATTATTACCAAATGTTCACAGGAAGAATCTATGGTTCAGTTAGAACCAGGTTAAAAAAAAAAAAAAGATTACACATAACTCTAACATAACAACCTTGTCCCTCCACCACAAGCAAAAGCAAAAGCAAAAGCAAAACCGAACAAACACATAAATAAGAACAAACACATAGATTAAGAAATAAATAAAATTTTAAAAAGCCCTCATGGACTAAAGACGAGAGTATGTGATTAGTGGGTGTGTTTAGTTCGATTGTGTCTCAACTTGGGTCACTGGTATTGATGAAATGGAGTGAGGCCACAAATGGAAACCTCCCTGATGACCCTGATGTGGAGCGAGGAAAAGCTTGGAGCACATGATTATTGAGTCTGAGCAAGGAGGAGAGAGACTGGCCAGAGGCCATAAATTACAGCTTCTTCTACATTCTTTTTCCTTGATCTTTGTGCTGTTCTCTGGGCAAGATTAGGCTAGCGTCTTTGACTGAAGAAGATTTGAATGCTTGTTTATTGCTTATTAAAAGAGGTAATGAAACTTACTGGATTCATACTTTATTTGCTATCATCCTATGAATTCACAGGGTTGGCTCATTGAATAATAGACGATCCTATCCAATCGGATTATCTATTTAGCAGTAACAAAGACCTGCCCCCTGCGAGCTGCAGCTGGGTCCTGAGATGACCACATCATGGCCAAACTTGGAAGAGATCAGAGCTAGGTACAAAGGATGATGAGAACACATAAATGGGTACAGTTGCAACGGAATCAATTTTTGGATTTGACCTGGTTTATGTTATGTATACATCCATTAGTGAGGATGGCAGACAATTCTCCCCTCTCCTTGTATCCACACTTTGCGATGTGACTGCTGCTTTTCCCATCAAGGAATAGAGTCTCTTTCCTCATTCCTTGGATTGGAACTAGCCTTGTGACTTGCTTTTGGCCAACAGAATGTAGTGGAAGTGAGAGTGTTCTGGTTCGGAGCTGAGGTCCACGCACTCTCTTAGAGCCCTGATGCCATTGTGCAAACAGGCTTGTGATAAACTGCTGGATGGTGCCAGACATATGGCTCAGCCACCTCTGTCACCTCTGCCAACAGCCACACAACCACCAGACATGTGAGTGTGGCCACCCAAGATGTCCCTGTAGGTAACGACAGACAGGTGACTGAGTCCAGTTAAGTTTAGCTGATCCTGGCTCATATTAGCAAAACCGTCCAGCTGACACATAGCTAGAAGAGCAGTAGGAAATGTTTATTATTTTGCAGCTCTTAAGTCTGGCATTATTTCTTACACGGCAATAGCTAACTGATACTGTGAGGATGGCTGAGAAATGTCTGTGTGAATGTGTATAGTTTTCACATCCAGACAGCTTAATAGACTTAACACACATAAACCAACACGAGAACAACAAATGATAATATCAAATCAAATGTTAAGTTGTATCATCTGTGCAATCAACTGTAACGTGGGTCTGCAGCGTGGCTAACGATGAGAGCTTCACTGAGCAGTCACTCTGCTGGGATTCCACACTCACTAAATAGTCCTAAGAAGGTTAGTGACTTCACTAAAGGTTAGTACTCACTAAATAGTCCTAAGAAGGAATGGAAAGAATGGTTTGATTCTAGTAGGAAAATCTGATCTTGGTTAGAGCTGATTTGTTGTTGTTGTTGTTTTGTTTGTTTTGCTTTGTTTTAGGTTTACTTATTTATTTTGAGAGAGACAGAGACAGTGTGAACTGGGGAGGGGAAAAGGGAGAGGGAGAGAGAGAATCTCAAGCAGGCTCTGTGCTACCAGCTGCAGAGCCTGATGCAAGGCTTGAACCCATGAACCGTGAGCTCATGACCTGAGATGAAACCAAGAGTCGGATGCTTAACTGACTGAACCCCCCAGGTGCCCCTGATTTTTTGGTTTTAAGTGTGGCTGGGGCTCAAGGTAAAGAGCAGAGTCAAAGGAGGTTGCCAGCAGGCTATGCTTGAAATACAGGGTAAGACTGGTTGCATTGTGGGAAGTCATAACATGGAAACTTCCCACTGGGAGGTGAAGAACCCTTTAAAAGTCAACAAGGAAAGAGAGACGATGCGAGAATGCTACAGAAGCATGCAGCTCATGGTATGAGACATGGTTCCAAACAGACTGAACACACGAGCGTGTGTCATGTCCCGCACAGACACATGTCCACGCACATGGGCACATGCGTGTGCGTGCGTGTGCACACGCACGTCCATAGCTAGACTACAGCATTTTAAGTCAGGTGAGCTTCCAAAAAGAAACACTGTCCACCAGTGACGGACTCTGTAGCTTTCTCATTAGTGTAAACTGAGGCAGGGTTACCTCTTAGCCAAGCAATCACATCTAACGTCAGAGAAAAAGAGGAAGGAAACAAAGACATTTCTGATGATGCCCTGGCCTGGGCTCCACCCCCTCCTCTTACCTTTTAGAGACACTTTTATAAAACTCAGATTCTCTGGTCTCAGTCTCCTAGTCCTTGCCCCTCCCCTGGACCCCACCCCTGTCTGCCCACCTCATCTCCCAGAACATGCAAAACCTGAGGTCAGAAGCCTAGGTCAGGTCGGTGGAGGGAGGCAGGCTGAGGCAGCCACAGGCCAAAGACGTACAAGGACAGAAGCATAGTTCACAAAGTAGCACTTAGACAATCGGGAAGTTGAACTTGGCAGGTTGCAGCAGGAGATGGGAGCACTGGCTCCATCCCTAAGGGAGCCACACTCGTTTTTTCCCTTTCAAAGTCATCAGGCAGTAAAAGAAAATTGCAGGGTTGGGGAAATAATGAAAAAGGCTCTTTGTTTTCCCCCCCGTCCGAACTCCTAGCTCATCACACCTTGGAAATGCTCACTGCAAATGGCTGTTCCTGTTTTATTGCTTATTTATGGGAATCTATTTAAAGTGAATTGCACTTTTCCAGGGTATCCCAGCGTGCGTGTGCGGGAGTTGTGTATCCCCTGGCTGCGGGGCTGTCTGGACTGGGGATTCTGCCTGATTGTGTCAGCACCATGCTCCATGACGTTTTAGAAGTGGGGAAGGAAAATACTGCCGAGGAAGCAAGGAAAAGTGTGGAGAGTGATTGCTCAGGCCTCTGTTGGCTCTGGGTGGGTACAGGGAAAAATTGGTCTGGGGACAGGTTTGGGGGTGGTGACCCAGCCTTCAAACAAGCAAGAATCTGCTTCTTTGGATAATGAATGGTACTGTGCCTTTCCAACTCTCTGAAATTTCCTCTTGGTTCTACCCTAAGCAATAAGATCTTAGAACAGTTACTTAATCTCTATGAGCCACCCCCTTTTTTTTTTTAAGCCTGTATAAGACGTCATGAATGCAGAGATGTTGTTAATACCGATGATGGTGGAGTTTTTTTTTTTTTTTTTTGTATGTATGGAAGGACTTACCTAGTAAAGGTAGGGGCTCGCTAAATGTAAAACCGCCTTCTAAGGGCCAGCTGGAAAAGACAGATTAACATCCAACGTAACCTCTTCTTTTGGACTTGTGCAGTGTGTCTGGGGACTCTCCAAGAGATGAAGTCTCCCTCACTCCGTTGCTTTGATTGGAAGATTGCAAGGGTCCCTGTGCCCAGAATGTTCTATGTCAAGGGTCAGCAAACAATGGCCAAATCTGGCTGTTCTCTGTTTTTGTAAATAAAGCTGTATTGGAACACAGCCAAGCCCATTTGTTTGTGTTCTCTCTGTGGTGGCTTAAAAAAAATTTTTTTTTAACGTTTATTTGTTCTTGAGAGACAGGGAGACACAGAGCGTGAGCAGGGGAGTGGTAGAGAGAAGGGCAGACACAGAATCTGAAGTAGGCTCCAGGCTCTGAGCTGTCAGCACAGAGCCCAACATGGGGCTCAAACTCACAAACCACGGCGAGATCATGACCCAAGTTGAAGTCGGTCGCCTAAACAACTGAGCCACCCAGGCGTCCCTGTGGTGGCTTTTACACTCTGAAGGCAGAGATGACTAGCTATGAATGAGTTCGTAGAGCCCACAGAACCAGAAATCCTTCTTAAAAAGTGTGCCGACCCTTACTCGGCATGGATATTTCTGGGGTTGCTCCTATCTGTGTGATCAGAGCAACCACAGAGCTATAAAGTGGCAGAGGGAGCTGAGAGAGTAAGTGACCTGTCCAAGATCACTAAGCTAATGTCTGAGTTAGAAGGGCAATCAGTTTTCCCGATTCCTGGCTCAGTGCTTGCTCTTCTCTCGGTCCCACGGCCCAGAGACCTCACCGCCCCTGGGATTAGCTTTGCTTCCTTCTGCCTCCCAAGTCTCTCAGTCACATGGCAGCCTGAATTCCATTTGGCTGATAAACTTGGCATTAGTCCCTCCCTCATTTCCCAAGGCTTCACCTTCTATACCCCTCGCCAGTGCACCCCCATCTTTCCAGGCTCAGCAAACCCTTCCAGAGCCATTGGGGTTCCCTTGCCCCAGAATTCTTTACTAGCCAGCAATGCTGGCCACCACTCATCATCCAGAACTCTGATGAGGACCGGGCCATTTCCTTGGCATGGGGTCTGTCTGTTTGTGTGTTTACACGTGTCTGCCTGTCTGTGGACTTCCATGTTGCTGGGGCTCTGAAGCACTACAAAGGGGGGGGGGGGCTGGGGTCTGCAAGAAGGGAAGGAAGCAGGGAGAGGGAGCTCTGGGTTTGAGAGAATCCTCTTTCTCCCATGGAGACTTTCGAGCAGGTGGCCAGATGTACAGTCACCTGGAAAACTTTGTTTTTTAATTTATTTTTAGTGGGAAGGCATGAGATTATCTATAATTCACGGGAACATTCCCACTTCTTTGACATTGCTGCCTCCTCTGATGCCTTGGCTGAGAAAGCCTTGATGGCTTAAAGCTCCCTTCTTGATTAATTCATCCTTTTCCCTTTTCTTCTCAAACCTTCTCTTCTTCCTGGAGTTCCCAGCTTGGTTAGCAGCAACATCATCCACCCAGTTTCTTAGGCTTAACTTCTGAGTTGTCCTCAACTGAGACACAATCTTCGTTCCTAACCTCCAATTAGGTACCAAGTCCTGCTGCTGCTTCCGCAGCCTTACATCAGGCATATCACCTCTTGTTTTTTAATGCTTATTTAATTTTGAGAGAGAGGGGGAGAGGGAGAGGGAGAGGGAGAGAGAGAGAGAGAGAGAGAGCAGGGGATGGAACGAGAGAGAGGAAGACACAGAATTGGAAGCAGACTCCAGGTTCTGAGCCATCAGCACAGAGTCCAATGTGGGGCTTGAACTCACAGACTGTGAGATCACGACCTGAGCCAAAGTTGGACTCCCAACCGACTGAGCCACCCAGGCGCCCAGACACATCACCTCTTACCTTGACTTCTGGACCCACCTTCCAAGTGATTTCCAAACGTCCAGGCTTATTCTCCATCATGGCTATCCTCCCAATATCTGTCGTTTACCGCCAACCTACACACCACACCATCAACACACCACACCCCATAATGGTGCCACATCACCACAGATGGGTCAAACCCATTGCATTGTCCTTGGTGAGTTGGCATCCGGCTCCCTTCCTGCCTCAGAAGTTCCTCCTGCATGTACTGTCTGCACTGTGTGCTAGCCACACCAAATAGAGCCCATTGTCCAAACTTCAGCTGTCCACACTTCAGCTCTCTCGAGGCAAAGGTCAGGAGGTAGACTACAGTCAGACTGTCCAGGGCTCAGACTGTGCATCTGTTGTTCACCTTCCTCTCTGAGCAAGTTACTCACCCTTCCTGAGCTTCCATTTCTTCACCTGCATTAGTGGAGACACTGAGGACTACCTGAGGGTTGCCCTGAAGATTAAATGGTATAACGAATGCGAAAGGGCTGGACAGAAAATGCACTGAAGAGAAGCGTTGGCTCCTTCCTTTCAACCGCCTGCCTTACATGCCTGCTGTCCAGAATGCCCCTTCCTGCTTCTCTCCCTGGCAAACTTTACTTATCGTTCATGCTGCTGTTCTAGCACGTTCCCCTCTGGCTCCTTGTAAATGCTTGGTCGCTCCTTCCTCCCGGCTCCTGCAGACCTTTGTTCCCCTGGCTCGTGCCCTCCTTAGTTACTATTGCAATCGTTTATGTGCTTGTTTGTCCAGTGGATGACAGGGTTACTAGAAGGCAGGGACGTCCTCCATTTTCCTGGGACCAAAGGTATACGGTAGAGCGCACTCGCTCTGAAGCTAGAGATCCAGGATGTGATACTCTGTCTCTGACCTGGGCAAGTAACCTAACGTCTTAGAACCTCTTTTCCCGGGTGGAATGTGAAGATAATTCCTACTTGCCAAAGTACCTTTCGCAGGCCCTGACTCAAAGCAGCCATGGAATAAGCATTGCTTCTTTCCCACTCTCTGGGGATTAAGTTCAAAGATCTGGACACCATAGATAGATGTTCAATGCCTTTGTGTTGAATGAAGGAATGAATGAATGAATAGGGAGTACGAATGAGGTGCTGGAGTCTAGGGCCCATAAGAGGTCAGAAGATTCGGACCCATCCCGTGGCCTGAACTCAGGTGAAACTGGACGAAAGAGAACACTGGTTCTTTACTCCCCCTCCAAACCACAGATGCTAAATGCTTATTCCTGGGGACTCAGCCTCTTCTACGGCTTCAGAGCGGGTCCCAGGGGCAGAAAGCGGTGCTACAGACGGCCTTGATCATCTTTTCTTATTTCACAGCACATCACATCCTCCTCAGCCTCCCAGCGAGCAGCCATACTTTTGGTAGACATTTCAAGTTTCAAGTTGGGGGGCAAGAGACGTAGGAAGAGGGGGAGGGCGAAGGGAAAAAGAGCCTGGAAGGCCGAGAAGGAGAGCGGGAGCAGGCTCTGAGAGCGGCCAAGTGCCAAGAAGAGAAGACGGGATGCCGGGGAAGTCTGAACCAATGCAAAGTCAAGCACAATAATAATTTGGGCAAAATGGCAAATGGCACAGCTGAGGAGGAAATAGCATTGTGAATGTAAAAACTCCTAAATGGAGCGCAGATGGGAGGGAAAAGTGTAATCTTCTGGAAAAGCCTCTAATTGTCTGCCCACACTAATAATTTCAGCAAACGCGCTCTCTCTCCCTCCTGCGTATAATTACACCATTCCATCTGTCTATCAGCAGGGTTTTTTACTGTGCCTTACTGCTACCACGTTCTCATCTCACGGAGAGATGAAGGTTTTTTGAAGATTTAAGAATCCTTCTGACACATATCCTGAAGAAAAGACACTCAGGAGAGACAAATCCCTCTCCCAGGCCTGCTAAGACTCTATTTTAAAAAGTCATATAATCTCTTCAAATGCTATTACGGAGTCAAAAAGAGGCAGGGCCACAGGGTCCCCCCACTTTGGGTATTGTCATCTGCAGGCTTGTCTTGGTGGGTCAGCTGCGGGGAGATGACAGGTCACTACTGGCAGCCGCTAGCAGGGCCTGGTGGTGACGCTCCTTCACGGAGACACTGGCCCGTGTGTCCTGAAGGTGGCAGGCCGTCAAGGCACCTGCTCAGGGCTATCCCTTTACTGCATCACGGTGGCAAAGCCAAGGTTCTGCTGCCTGAGGAGGATGAGGAATCCAAATGGAAGGGGAAAAGTGAGTCGGAGAGGCGGGAAAAGATTGGGAATGTCTGTGGCCTGTGGCGGGTCTGGGGAGTGCTGCCCGGTGCCACCGTCCAGTGTCTCAGGGACTCCAACTGCCTTTGGCTTCTCATCCTGCTCTGGCAGTGACTCCCAGAGAAGACAGGTGGCCTCATCATGTTCCCTAGCAGGAAAGGCTCCAGGTTTCCCGCCCAAGTCACCGCCTCTTTGTATGCAGGAGGGAAAGTGCTTCCCGTGTCCTGCTGCATAGACAGGGAAGCCAGGGGACCTTGGTCTCAAGATGTTACTCTGGGGAAGAGAGGTGCCTGCAGGTGATTCAATAGGGAGTTTCGCTTTCACGTGAAAAATCCCATCCTAATTCACCTCCCCTCCCCTTCCAATATGTGGGACCCCTTAACCATGGGAACGGCAGTTGGCAGGGGGGAAGTCCAGGAAAAAGGGGAAGTGAGGCCACTGCCCGGTGCCTTCTGAGGGCCAGGAGGTGTAGTGGTGATGGTGGGCACCACTGGAGCGTAACCTGTTGCCACATACAGACAGGAGACTGCAGAGGAGGCGATGGCAGAGTCAGAGTCCCTGCACCCAACCCGTCCTCACACAGTCTAATATCACCTCCAAGCCTCCTGAGTGGATGAGGAAAAGAGTGTACTCACACCATAATCCATCCAACAAGGACAGATGGTATTCCCACAAGGTACTCTAGGACGTAACACAACACACTTCCAATTCTCTAGGGCAGCGATGTCCGAAAGAAAGCTAACGAGTTACATATGTCATTGGAAATTTCCTAGTGTCCACATGGCGTGCAAAAGAAAACCGTGAAGTTTATTTCAATAGTATGGTTCATTTAAATGAAGGTACCCAAAATATTATTAGTTCAACATGTGATCCTCAGGAAAGTTATTAATTAGATTGCTAATTGGATATTTTACTTGTTTTTTGGTAGGAAGTCTTTATTTTCTATTGTTATTTTTTTAAGTGTGTATTTATTTTGGAAAGAGAGAGAGAGAGAGTGTGTGAGTAGGGGAGGGGCAGAGAGAAAGGGAGACAGAGAATCCAAAGCAGTCTCCATGCTGTCAGTGGAGAGCCCGATGTGGGCTCAAACCTGGCGAACCATGAGATCATGGCCTGAGTTGAAGTCAGATGCTTGGCCAACTGAGCCATCCAGGCACCCCTTGGTGGTAAGTCTTTAAAATCTGGTAGGTAAATTCATACAGCACATCTCAGTTTGGACTAGCCACATTTCAAGTGCTCACTGGCCACATGTGGCTAATGGTTAGTGCAGATCTTGGGCTAATCAGGAGGAGAAAAATGTATGTATACTAATAATTATAATAAGTGAATAGTAACTATTAATGCTTGACTCCAGATAATCATTTGCTAAATAC
Organism: Felis catus; assembly: GCF_018350175.1. Taxonomy (NCBI): domain Eukaryota; kingdom Metazoa; phylum Chordata; class Mammalia; order Carnivora; family Felidae; genus Felis; species Felis catus. The sequence continues at coordinate 23,592,248 of NC_058377.1, forward strand.
CTTCCCATACATGATCTCATTGGATCTTCCTGGCAATTTTGTGAGATAAGGGACAGTCAATACCACTATTTTTGAACAGATGAATACAAATGAGATTCAGAGAACCGAAACGATTTGTGACCTGAGAAGTAATGTAATGTGCTTCTCTCCTTGTTTCTTAAACACACAGAGGGATGCACGCATCTTTTAGGAATGGCCTTCTATGGCTTGTGGAGGAACATCCCACAAGGGTCTTGACAGATGGGAGGCACTTTGCCACAGAGAGATGGGTGAGGGTAGAGTGAGGAGGGGATTTCTTGTTCAGGACCGGCCACCATCAAAGTAGAATGGAAAAGTACAAGCTCCTCTCGGGGAAAAGCAATGTCCCAATTATCTGTGGAGCAGGCCAAGTGTGAGTGAGTAGTTGAAGATAAGGCTGAAAAAGTAGCTTGAGACCCGGTTGTTGGAGTGTGTGCATGCAGATGGAGGGATCTGCATTTAATGCATAGGTGGTGTAGACACTCATTCAAGTCTATTTCATTCACCCATTTACTGAGCGCTTATGTTGTGCTACGGCGGTTTTGAATGGCGAAGTGAAGTGGCCAAAATTCTGCGTTAGATCACGATCATGGGCTCTTCTGGTGTTACACGGGATGGACTGCACTAGGAGAAAGGGACAGAGGTGGACTCACAGAAGCCTGTTGATGAGTTAAAGGTCTCAAGCAGCATGGGAGTCATGGAAATGGAAGGGAATGGATGGATGTCAGCGCTATTGAAAATTCATTGTTGTGCAGGAGGAAGGGAGCGGTTACATTTGACTTCTAAAGTTTTGAGCTTGGATAACAGGAAGGATAGTGATATGAACACCAACAGAGTGGCCCCACCAGGGACAGCTGCTGCACTGATAGGAATCACTTCCCTGCAAGGCTCTCAGGACTCTCCAGCATGCTTTGAGGTGGTAGGATGGCTGCAGAGACAGCTTTTATTTATTTATTTATAAATTTTTTATTTAGTTAGTTAGTTTTTAATATAATTTATTGTCAAATTGGTTTCCATACAACACCCAGTGCTCATCCCAACAGGTGCCCTCCTCAATGCCCATCACCCACCTTCCCCTCCTCCCGCTCCCATCAACACTCAGTTTGTTCTCAGTGGGACACCTTTCTTTTAAATGTTTACTTATTTATTTTGAGAGAGAGGGAGACAGAGAGAATGTACGAGCAGGGAAGAGCAGAGAGAGGGAGAGAACCCCAAGCAGGCTCCATGTTGTCAGCGCAAAGCCCGATGCAGGCTTGATGTCACGAACCATGATATCATGACCTGAGCCAAAATCAAGAGCTGGATGCTTAGCCAACTCAGTTACCCCGGCGTCCCTGGGTGCAGAGACATCTTAATATTCCCTATCCACCTCACAGTTTCTAAGGTTTACAAATTATGTTTGATAATTTGGAGCCATTGATCCCAGATGAGGCGGAGTTCATTTCCTTTTAGGACCAATGGAAAGGATAGCATGGCCAATTCGCTCCTCCACCCCTCCTTCCTCTTGGCCTCATGCTCCACACCAACTCTGGCGGGAGAAGACTGAATGTTGGTGGCTCCCTCCCCTCCAACAAGTTGTGTCGAATCCCAACCTCATCACTCATCTGTAGAATGGGGCTAATACCCACCAGGCTGTTTGGAGAAGCAAATGAAATCCTGGATATGAAAGGCTTTCAAGCATCGCTCAAAGGCTGCTTGTTGGCTGCTGCCTTCCCTTCTTGGTGGATGAACGGTGCCAGGAAAGAGTGTCACAGCCTCCGCGCACCTCTGACTTCTTGCTACTGCCTTGTTCTTTCTTGCCTTAGATATTCTGTACGTGCTCCCTTGTATCAGGATTACCTACTTTTCCTCTCTTCCTTACTAGCTCCTACTTATCCTCAAACACCAGCTCAAAAGTCTTTTCTTCTGTTAAAACTTCCTAGATCATCCCCCATCGAATAGTCAGTTACTGTCACCATACCTTATTCTGCCCTTTTAAAAAATAATTTGTTACTGTATGCTATGGAATTGTAATAAGTTACGTATCCGCATCTGTCCCCAGGCTGGGAACTCCTCAAGGGCAGGGAAAATGTCTGATTTGTTTATCACTGCATCCTACAGCCTCGACACGTTGCCCAACACATGCCAGCTACTCAGGAGGTGTCTGCAGAATGAATGAATGTTGTATAAAGAACCACATGCCAAAGGCATCGCTCCTGGAGGACTGAACTCAAAGTTGACATCTTAAATCCAAGGTCCTACACTTGCACACCGAGCGCCCCAAACCCACACCCTTTTGTGGTTATAATTAAAGGATACAGGTTACAACCATGATCGCTTCAAATCTTCCTCTTCCAGCTCCCGGGGTCACATGAGCTTGGGAATGCTTACACTCCCCAGAGGGAAACCCATCCTGCCATTTGTGCAGAGCTGTTGGGAGGCCGCCTACCAGAGCAGCCTTGTCTCCTTAGCCCCTTTTACTCTTCCCTTTGGCTTGTTCTTCCTTCCATATGGCCCCTTTCTTCCTAAGAACCCAGCACAGGCAGGGGGCTGGAAAGCTAATCACGGTTACCACACTACGCTACATGTACCATAATCTCCTTCTACCAACTTCTCTCTCTGTTCCTGGACGACGCTGAGCTGTGCTGTCCTTCTTGCCAGGGCAAATCCTTCCCTGGCTAGACCCTGTCCCAGAGGGGAGCCAGTGGGCACCATTCTCAGAGGGCTGGGGAGCTGGTCCCAAGAAGCAGGTGGGAACCCCGGTGGGGGGGGCAGGTATTGTCTCTCTGGGAGGTTCATCCCACCATTCAGCACTTTCAATCTTTTCTCCTGCGACCCCCATCCCTGCCCCACGATGTCCAACAGGCCTTAATTTGTGGTGGGCTAATATCACCCTGAGATCTTCTTTACAGGCAGGACATTTATCCCCACACCCTCCTCGGCAGCGTTGGGCTAATGAGCTCCATCCTTTTAAACCCAGCTCCTGTCTCAACCCTGCCAGCAACTCCTTGCTTTGTGTCCGGTCATGTAGACAAAGCCCAGAATTAAGGCCTCCAGATTCATTTCATTTAACGAGAACCCACAAAAGCCAGCCCAGCAGTCCATTCATCCCAAAATAGCTTCTGAAAGCCTGGGCATATGTCAGTGTCTCTTTGCAAAAACCACACTGTATTGTCATGAAAGGTCCATTTGAACACAGTAGCTACAGAGAAATTATCTCAATGTATTTCAATCACTTCCCAACACCAAGGTTCATTTCTGAGTAACACAGTCTCTTTGACAATAAATGAACTGCACGATCAGATTGGTGTGTATGCGTGTTTGCACGCATGAGGACCCCCTCCTCCAATGACGAATCCCCAGATGAGCTGATGTCACAAATGATGGGTCTATGCACCCATTGCAATGTAACATGCCGTGCTGAAACACTGAGCCCCCTAGGTTGTGTGTCATGGTGGGAGAGGCAGTGGGGATTGTGTTCCCACTGCTACAGAAGGACATCCAAGAGAAGCAACAGGGAGGCAGCAGGGCATAAATGCTCTGAATCAATGGCCCTTTCTCCTCGGTGGCTCTGAGCTTGCAACCTACCATCCTGCAGCCTGCCATGTTGAAACGGAGACTCCTCGGAAAGTCATTAGGTTGGCTATCTTTAAGAGCAGCTTTTCTCCTGTTGTGCTCAGGACCCCCTGCAGTGTGCTAACGAGCAAAGGGGAGCAGAAGACTGCAGAACTCCCTTTTTGAGAGAAGAGGGAGATGGAAAGGCAGAAGGCAGAGGAGATGAGCTGGTACCCCACCCACCTCAGGGAAGCTCCCACAAGGAGTCCCGGAGTCCGCGCCCAGCCTGGGAACAGCCAATCCCCATCCTTACTGGGAGAGTTTGAACAAGACTTTGCTGGCCTGCACTATAAGGAGGGAAGGCAAACATTCTATGAAGGTGTCACAAAAGATTCTTAGGTGTTTTTTTTTCTTTTTTAATTTATTTTGTTAAGACCCTTAGATTTGTCAGTGTGGGCCAGGTCCTGGGTTCTAGAGCCATCATCAATTTGCTTTGTGGTCTTGGGCAAGTTCTTTAACATGTGTTAGGCCTCCATTTCTTTGTTTATAACAAGGTCATAACATACCTCCCTATTTAACTTATTAGTAGAGCATGATGTTTGCTGGTGTGGGCGTGGAGTCAAAGGTATCTGACTTTGATTGGCGCCTGGGTGGTTCAGTTGGTTGAGCATCCAACTTTGGCCCAGGTCATGATCTCGAGGGTTGTGAGTTCAAGCCCCACCCCGGGCTCGCTGCTGTCAGTGCAGATCCAGCTTCAGTCTTCTGTCCCCGTCTCTCTGCCCCTCCCTGCTTGTGATCTCCCAGAAATAAATATTAAAAAAAAAAAAAACCTGATTTTGAACCTGGGCTCTGCCACTAACCAGCTATATGATCTTGGGTAAGCCTCCACGGGTTCCCCAACCAAGTTTCCCATTGAGATCCTCATCTGTGAAATGGGGGAGAAGAGTACATACATCCTAGGTCTGTTGTGAGAATTAGGTGATGATGCATGAAAAATGCCTAGCATGGGGCTCGTCATATGGAGTGTAGCCTACTGACGGTAGTGACAGGTATTTGTACAAGCTTGTACTTGCAGTGAAAACAAATGAAGGCAAGCAAGATCTCCTTGAAAAGTGCACAGGAATTCACAGGTGTATGACATTGTGATTACTATGATCATTATTGGGCATGTCGCACCTTCATGTGAAGTCCAAGGGCGGTGGGCATCGGTGCCCAGACAGACAGCTTCCTCTGATAGGCTGGCTCCAGGGAGCTGGAGGGAACGGGAGCCTCAGCCCCGCACTCTCACTGGCTCCTGTCTCAGCAGCGTCCTACGGCCTCCGTGGACACTTTCCAGAGCAAAGCAGAGCAAAACAAAACACCCATGGCTGCCAGATGAAAAACACTTGTGTTCTAGAAGGCTGTCGGGTTCCCCGCCTCATCCTGCCCCCAGGAACGGATGCGGCCCTCTCTGCGAGGCCCCTTGGGTGTGTCCCATTCTGTCTCCACATGCGCCAAAGATGCTCGTCTTAGAAGGCGGGCACTCGGCGATGTGTGTGTGCTGCCTCACAGGGAGCATGTCGTCCCCCGAAGGGGGCTGATGGAACTGGGGGCCATCTGGGCCCAATCTATCCCCAGGAGGGGACAGCCTGCAGGAGGAAACAAGGCCCAGTTCTGCCTTGCTCGTGAAGGGTCATGCCAGCTGCAATCTTTTATTCTGGCTGGAACGCCTGATGGACGATTGCTGCTTTTCCTCTTGACGAGCCTGTTTATTTTCGGGGTGGTGTGAAGGATGGTGCAAGGTGAGTGTGAACCAAAGTGAGGAGGGATATGGATGGCATATTCTCTGAACTATGACTACTGGTCAGGCCCCTGGCAGCTGGGGCAGAGTGGGAACTGCTCTAAAAGGCCGGGAGGCCTGGATTCATTCCAGCTGTGCCACTTCCTGCCTATTTACCTTGTCTGGCCTACCTCCCAGGCCAGGCCACCATGGCTGGTTGTGCAGGCCGCGTACTGCACAAGGCCAGAGGTTGCCAGTTGCACAGACTATGGATGACTGGAGCTCCAGAGAGCTGTGCTGTGCAGCAGCTTTGCTCACAGGGCTCTTGTGAGGAGCAAACAAAATCATTGTGAGCAGCAGTGTCCTTACCTGTTTTGTGTCAGGCTCCATAGTAAGCATTTTTTAAAATATTTTTTTAATGTCTTATTTATTTTTGAGACAGAGAGAGACAGCATGAGCAGGGGAGGGGCAGAGAGAGAGCGAGACACAGAATCTGAAGCAGGCTCCAGGCTCTGAGCTGTCAGCACAGAGCCTGATGAGGGGCTCGAACTCATGAACCGCGAGATCGTGACCTGAGCCGAAGTTCCGTAGTAAGCATTTTACATTTCACCCCCTTCTACAGCCTGCAAGGTAGGTACTGTTATTACCTCACTCCCATGTTACCGATGAGAAAACTGAGGCCAGAGAGATTAGGCAACTTCTCTCACGTTGGTCAGATAGGGAGTGACGGAGCTGTCATCTGAACACAGGGCTGGCTGATTCTCAACACCATGCTCCTTTTTGTTTTGTTGTTTATTTATTTATTTGGAGACAGAGAGTGAGAGCAGGGGAGGGGCAGAGAGACAGGGAGAGAAAAAGAATCCCAAGCAGACTCCACACTGTCAGCACAGAGCCCAATGCGGGGCTCGAACTCACAGACGGTGAGATCATGACCTGAGCCAGAATCAAGAGTCGGACACAACCAGTGGAGCCACCCAGGCGCCCCCTCCCGCAAGACCATCCACTCAGCAAAAGAGAGTATCGGGTAGCGTGGAGCCAGGAGTCCGGGGTCTGGTCCAGTGGCCTGCCCCTAAGCCCTGTCTCTCCATGGGAAGGAAGGGGTAAGGAAGCTCTTGCTGAACATGGCAGAATCCTTCTCCCTTGGCCCTGTCATCCTTGTCTTGGGATTCCTCCCATAACACGGATCATGACTCTCACTCAGGAACCAGTGTCGGCAGTGGCTGTGCTGGGGGCATCCGTGTTCTTTGCTTCATTCCCCTTTCTCAAAAAAGAAGAAGAAATGGAGCGGTCAGATCGTTTGGACCAATTTTCTAGAACTGCCAGGCCTGTTTTTCCAGAGAGATGGCCACCAGACTCATTCCTCCCTCCCCCCATCGACGCCACGCAGGTGCAATTAGATATGACTCGATAGTCACATATTTGCGCACTTTACATGGGTCTCTTAGCATCTGCTCCTTCATATGCAGGCCCAGAAAACTGTCACACAGTCCTGCACACACCCACAAATCTGTACACACCCATACAGCTGTGAGCCATGTACTCACATAGCACACACACGTGTGTGCATGTCTACGATGGTCTCTTTTAACTGCAGAACCAAATGAGCCCAGCAGCACAGAATGACAGCTAGGAAGAGGTGGAGGGTGGAGGAAGGGCGGGGGGCGGCAGGAAGAAATAGCACTGTCAGGACACAGGCTTGGAAAGGACCACAGGGGCCAGCCCCCAGTGGACTGGGGCTCAGGGTCTGCTTACTTAGACGACCTGGCCGAGAGATCTCAGCAGAGTACAACTTCAGCCGCGGGGCCGTGGCTCTACAGCGTCTTTCTCTAGGAAGCCGTCCCATCCACGTGTGTGTGCACACGTGTGCACTGGGCTTACTCTCTATAGACAGATAGCACTTTATTGTAAGATGTCTTTGTTTCCACAAGCTGGGGCTAAGAAGGGAAGTCTGAGTCGTTCCTGACACCTGGGCTTCCATGACTGGACGTCTGCATTTTGGCCCCATCACCTACACCAGTCCCAAAGTTTACCTCAGAAAACATTAAAATTCAAGACGAAACAAGCCAAGGGTCCCCCAAAAGAAAGCATTCAGGGAAATACTATTCTGTTCCTCAAACCATGCCCCCGGGACAAAAGTCTCCGTCCTCTATGACAGCTCAGTTTTCTGCCTCCATAAATGATCACCCAACCCCTTGGAAGATAGGAAGAATACAACGGTACAAAGAGGTCAGTCCTTTTTCACCGAGGCCAAAATTATAACCAGTTTCTTGTGCATCATTCTATAAATTTACATATAGCAATGTACCTACATGCGTATACACACACACACACACACACACACATCTACATACCTATATGTAGATGTAGATGTGGGTGTACATGTAGATGTGTGTGTATGTGTATACATGGAAAACACACCAGAGAGGATTACAGATGGCCACAAAGATTTTGCCACTTCTTCCACAGAACATGGAGAAAGAGACGTACTGCTTCAGAGACATAACCTTCACAGTATCACTGCTGTTTCTGCTTTCAGGTGTGTGTAGTGCTTCCTCTTGGAACCGGGCCACCATGCTGTGAGAGCTACATCACATAGAGAGATCCAAGGAGGAGAACTGAGGCAATTGGCCAACAGCACAAGCTGAGCTCAAGTTGCAGCACCGATTGCCTGCCAAGAGTGTGATCCGTTTGGGCCTTCCATCCCAGTCGAGCCTTCAGATAACTGCCGCACCCCAGGTGATACTGGACAGAGGCAATGAACCACCACTGGATGGACTGAACCCAGTCATGCCACAGAACCATTAAAGCCAGTGAACAGTAGCTTTTGTCTTAAGCTACTATGTTTGGGGGTGGCAGGTTACACAGAAATAGAAAACTGAAACGTTGATGAATTCTACTCATTTTAATACCTATCTACTAATTCGTTGATTAGCTATATTATAACTTTATAAAACTAGTATCATAAGAAGGGGCATATTCATTATATCTAGTCCCTTGCAGGGACAGAGCAATGGACATCCTATACGTGTGTATTTGTGCATATGTGTAAATAGGTATCTCTAGGTTAAATTCCTAAACATAAAATTCTCATTGAACAACGTGTGAATTTAAAATTTTGATGGCTATTGCCAAATTATCCTCCAAAGGTGTCCTACCACATTTTGTATTTCCACCAAAAATGTATGAACGAACCAGATTCTCTATACCCTTGCCCATAAGGGTTATGAGGATATAATCAAACTTTTAATCTTTTCTTGTCTGACAAATTTTTTAAAAATCAGCTGTGTTTTAGTTTGCATTTCTTCAATGACGGTTGAAGTGCTTTGTCTTTTGATATGTTTATTAGCTATTTTTTTTTCTTTCTGGGAGAATGTCCTTTGTCCATTTTTTCTACTGGCTCCTAAGAACTTTTTACTTTATTGAATTTTAAGAACTCTTTCTCCTTATTGAATAGTAAGAACTCTCGGATGACAAAATGAAAGAAATTAGCCCTTCGTCATTTGTGTTACAGATATATTTTCACAGATGATTTTTTTAGCCTTTGACTTTGTGCATAAACACACACACACACACACACACACACACACGCACGATACATTTACTTTTTCTCCTGTTTTATGGTTTTGTCTATCCTTCATCCAGGTGGGATTTGTTTTGGTATAAGGAGCGAGGAAGAGATCCTATTTAATCTTTTTCTTCCAATTACCTGCTACTTGCCCAAGAGCATTTATTAATTGATCTCCCCGCCCCCCTGCTTTGCAACACCCCTTTATCATAGGCTATCTCCCCACATGTACATGTGAGTCTATTTCTGTGCTGTTTTGTTCCCTTGATCTCTCTCTACTGGCAGCCAGTACCTAAAGCCTGCTTCTCAGCTATTTCAGCCTGCATTTCCTCTGGGATTCAGTTTGCTCTCGGAGCCAGTGTCTAGGGTTCTCAGCCTTTGTTGCCAGCCCCAGATATAATGCCTCCATTTCATTCTATTCTAACCCACTCTTTTCTTCCATAGACTCTTTGCAGCACTTCTTTAGAAAGTTTCCCTTTCCCTGGATCATTTCTCCCTGAGTAGAGAAATGCCTTTCAATAGTTGCTCTTAAACTCTTCCTCTTGGTCACTGTGATTAGCTTTTCTCGCTTCCCTGGAACCCTTCCACCCCGAGCCAAAACCTCCCTCTCCTGGCCTCCTCTGGGAAAATAGTTCTCTTTTCATGGGCCATCCATACTCATTCATTCTCCTGCCTGTTCACTCACCTGCAATATTAGATGGGGTAGCTTGGTCTGGTAAGTGGAAAGTAAACCAGGAGATTGATGGACCTCTAGTAAGGTGTTCCTGAATAAGGTGATGATTGCCACAGGTCTTAAAGTACCCGTGTGTCATTGACGATCAAGAAATAAACTGTCGCTCTCTTCCACCGACTTTTCACATGCGAAAGAAATCCCTGGCCAGGGAGTCAGAAAATATTCATGCCGCCTGAAAACTCATCTGCCTGTACCGCTTCCCTTTTATTCCTGGCAGTTTACAATGTTAAATTGCCACTAAAGCAGGCAAAATGAGTGTGTGAAGTCAAGCATCTGAGAAGGCCTGGAAAGTCTGAAATAAACAATATTGGAATAACAATGTCCTACTCACCAAGGGCATTTAGCTAGAAAAGCACTCCTGCTTAGGAATTCTATTTGTTTTCCTCCTGGAAAATGGGGAAAACAGATCTGTAATTCAGCTGTGAATACCCTATTTTCTTTTTAAAGAGAACCACTGGAGGGGAGGGCTGGAAATGGGGTCCTTTATCTCACGTCTCCAACCCTGGCCCAGGGCACACAAGACCAGAGTCATCACCATCAGTAACAACAGCTTAATTAACAAGCTGCAGCTCCCAGGTGGGCCTCCTATGGTCGGGAAGGCATGTGGTTCAAGGGTCCAGGAGAGGCACCCGGAACAGGAGAGCCAAAAGCGACAATCTCAGCAGATGGCTGCAGACGGCCTCCCTCATTTCTCTAGTGCCTCCAGGGTGTCCCCTCACATTCAGCACGACCTCTGTGGACTTCATCAACACCCTTCCCCCCGCCCCCCCCTCCAGCTTTCTGTCAAATGCACCACTCTCCACTAAGCCAGGTCTAAGACCGTGGGATCAACTCTGAGCTCTCCCTTTCTTTTTCATTCTCCCCTCCTTATCTCCAAACTGCCCCTATATTCAGTGTTTCTCCTTCAGGTGTCTCTTGAATGTTTCTTCTTCTTTATCCCACAGTGACTGCCCTGATCCATGTTAATCCAATAGTTTCTGTCCCCACCCAGGTACAGCCCTGTGTCATCATGGCCAGATGGATCTTCCTTTAACACTATATTCAGCATATCCCTTCTGGTCAAGAGAGAAGGATAGCAATATTTGAATGCCTACATTGCATTGGGCACTGGGTTACACTCTTTACTTATTTCATTTAATACTGTCAGCCACTTCAGGAAGTGTGTTTTATTATCCTTAAGCAAAAGGGCCATGAGATTATTAGAGTAGTTCCACGTCCTTTTCCTGGTATCCAAAAATCTCCCCATAATATGCCTCTGATTTGACTATTTGGCTGGATCGATACTCCATCCCAAGTGGAACTTGATTCCAGTCAGGCCCATCTCTTGTCTAGGGGGAGTAGGGAGTGGAAGGAAAGGTCCTATGGCAGAAGGACGGTCAAGCAGAAAAGGCAGAGTTCACAGCTAACTGGATAAAGTCCAGACAATGAGTGGTTGTGTGGTGATAGGATCTGTTATGGGCTGAATTGTGTCACCCAAAATCGATGTGCTGAAGTCCAAACCTCCAGGGCTTCAGAACGTGACTGTATTTGGAGTCTTTGAAGAGGTGATTATGTTAAAATGAAGCCATTAGGGAGCGTTCTAATCCAATCCTACTGATGTCCTTATAAGAAGAGGACACAGGAGCATCTGGGTGGCTCAGTTGGCTAAGCATCCCATTCTTGATTTTGGCTCACTTTATGATCTCACCGCTTGTGAGACTGAGTCTTGCGTCGGGCTCTGTGCTGACAGCGTGGAGCCTGCTTGGGATTCTCTCTCTCCCTCTCCCTCAGCCCCACCCTTGTTTGTGCTCTCCCTCTCTCTCTCTTAAAAAAAAAAAGAGGACACAGACACCCACAGAGGGAAGACCATGTGAAGGCACAGGGAAAAGATGGCCAACTTTAAGACAAGGAGGGAGGCCTCAGAAGAAACCAACTTCAGACTTCTAGCCTCCAGAACTAGAGAGAAGAAATTTCTCTTGTGTAAGCCACCCAGTCTGTGATGCTTTCTTACGGAAGCCCCAGGAAACTAATACAAAAGCCCACACAGGTCCTGGCTGAAGAAGGGGGGCAGTGGGACAATGGGCATGAGCATAGGTGATGATAGGTAGGTACCTTCATTGAGCACCTTCTGTATGCCAAGCACCATGCTACTATGCAAGCATTTCACATTCATTACCTTTAATCCTCACAAATATCCTGCAAGGTAGTTACTGTCACAGCCATTTCAGAGATATGGGGTCCAAAGCTCCAAGGGATAGTAAATATCTCCAGGAGACACAGATAACGAGCATCAGCTCTGGGATTTGAACCCCCATCTTCCTGTGAAGCCTGTGCTCATTCTACTGTGCTGTGCTGTGTGAGTCAGCAGGTGGGCTGGCATTGGTGGACCTCAGACCTGTCCACAGGCAGCAGAGCCCTGACTAGCAGGTGGCTTTGGGAACAGTAGCTTGTCTAGGAGGGCATGCTCATCAAGTTCATGGGGCAGAAACACAGGACTTCACAGAGTTGAGGAAAGGAGGAACAGCTCAGTGTTCTTTCCATCAAAACACTGAACCACCTCCCCTTCCTCTTTATATCCGGCATGGTCCCGGAAGTAGCCAAATGGGGAGCCAACGTTAGCTTCCTGAGATAGCTTAGTATCATTCACGTATACCCCACCACGGCATGCTGACATTCTAATGAGATGAGAACACAGTCCTTAAAGCGCCAGTTAACGTGTATGCAGATGGGAGCTTGGGGGACTATTTCCCTAAATGGCACTCTCCATGAATAACCATCACCCTTCCTATCTACCGGGGAAGGCACCCTCCTCTGTCCTCAGAGTGGAATTCCCTCATCCCAATGTGGACTTAGAATCCCTGGTGCCCTGAGGGGAAGCAAATTAATGTCCCTGATAATTAAGTGTCTCAAATAAAGGTTTGGTTTAGGTTTAATAAGAAATGCGATTCCAAGTCAAACAGATCACAATCGATTATTAAGAACAGAATTACCAGCGTTCCACAACGGCCACAAATATGAAATCTTATTTCAGAGTTGCTAAACCCCAATAAATACCATTTTAATAATTAATGAGGCTTTAATGAATGCATGACAACAGTCTCGACTTGCGGATCTCTTCACAAAGAGCAGGGGGAGATGGGGAGAGAGTTCTGTGGGAAGGATTCACGTAGGAGAACGGGCATGGGGAGCCCTGGGCTCTAGGTGCCCCTTCCTTGGGACAGGGCTGATGATGGCAAGAAACTGGCCAAGGGTGAACTGGCCAAGTTCACCCTCTCTCAAGAAAAATCAGGGGTCTACATGAATCAAATTAGCCACTTAATTGTCAAACACTCTGAGTGTTCAGGTTTCAAACACTAACCCCGAGAGACAGTAAAGTGCTTTTGCGTCCTCAGAGAAAGGACTCTGCTCCATTTTTTCACGGACCAAACTGGTGGCAGATGGACGGAGTTACTGCAAAATGATCTCCATCCTGCCTGACGCAGAAGCAGGTAGCCACCTGAGTTTAAAGGGACTTCTTGAACTAATTTATCAAATCAATGGTTCCCACATAGGTAGCAAAACTAGTATCGTGTTAGCTACAAGGAAGAAAAAAGGAAGACTGTAGTCCTGTCCCTTGTCCCATAGAAATTCAGATTTCGTGGGGATAGGCTAAGAGGTCTGATTTAAGGGTCTGTAAGGTGGGGATTTCTAGTACAGTCCCCGTTGCCTGACAACGTTTTGCTGGCAAAGGCCAGGGATTTGTTCTTTAAACCAAAGAGCTACCCTCCCACCTGGCCCACCTCTCCAGGTGATTCTGACACATGGCCAGCAATGGAGCATTTCATCGTAGAAAGCAATAACATTTCTAAGAATATGGTATTCCAGGAACATGGAAGAGCTAATGTTCCACTGGAAATGCTTCCCTTGGGGTCCAGAGAGGCTACTCCCTAGTGACAATGACCTACTGTTCCTCTGTGAGTGGTCCCCTGGCTTGCACTATTGCTGGCCAAGCCAGCAATATCCCACTATCCCAATGGTCCTCTTCGGATATGAAAGATGTCTGGAAAGGGGAGAGCAAACAGTGAGCTGAGGCGTTCCTACTTCACGAGCATTTTCTTTCTGTGTCTCTGGTGAGTCAGAGTTTGTTTGAATGTGAATTATCTGCAATCATAAAAGTGACAGTACAGCTGGCTGCCGGGAGCCTGGAGGAGGAAATGTATGCTGCAGATAAGGTGGGGGAGAGTGTGAGTGTGAGTGTGTGTGTGTGTGTGTGTGTGTGCACGCCTGGACACACTGGGGGGCCGGGGATGTCCACACCAAAGCAACTCCAGAGGGGGCCTTTCTGAGTGAGGAAAGGGCTGACAGGGACGAGTCCTTCAGAGTCCCTTCGGTCTGTCTGCTCTTATGATAGCAGAAGGCCAGGACCTCATCAAGCCAGGGAGCACCTCCTGTCCCTCCTCTCCAGCCCCTGGATTTTAGTCCAATCCCAGCCTGTTCCCTCTGTTGCCCAGCGATGTGGGAGAAGATAAAATGGAGGCCCATGGTGGCTACCCGTATTCTCCTGGTGCTGGCACCTTCGCCTCAGGAGCCAGGGCACAGGTGAGGGCCTGGGCATGATGTCCTGTACCCCTGACATCAGAAGCCATTGCTTCTGTGCAGTCATTGTGTGGGGCTTGTGGGAAGGAGAGGAAGGCTGCGGGAGGTCTTCAAGCTCAGGACCATGGCTTTCTGAGGTTGGTGACAACCGAAAAGCTGCCAAAAAACCCCACACAAAACAGTAGAGAAAAGAAGCAGGTGGAGACAGCACTGCTTTTCAGCCCAGGCCCCCTCTGTCCATCCTTGCTCCTCCCACAAACTAATAGGTGGTCCAGAGGTCACCCAAGTGCCCCTGCCAGTCATCTGGAGAGAAACCACAGTTTAGCTGTTCCAAGGGTTTTTGGTCATTCACCAGACACTGAGTGCCTCCTAAGCTCTGGCACGGTGTTACGTGTTGGGTGTTGGGTGCTGGGGGCTAGGTTCTTGGCTCCTGGCCTCAGGGAGTTCAGAGTCCAATAAGGAGGACAGTCAGATAAACAGTCATTTGCAATGCGGTGTAAGAACCACGAGATCGGGTCAGCGCAGAGGGCCGTGGAGGTGCGGGCAGCTAACCGAGGCTCTGGGAGAGGACAAAGGAAGGGTCTCTCAGGGAAGCCCAGCGCCTGCACTGATGTTGGGGAGCGCAGAAAGGGGGGCATTCTCATGGAGGAAGTCAGGGACAACTGGTAGACCAGCATGGTGGAAGCCAGGGGAGTTGGCTGAGGTTGGCAGAGGCATGAGGGCTGCTTATAAGTTTGGATGCTCTCACAAGGCCCAGGGGAGCACTGGGTGCTTTTGAGCAGAGGAGTGGCACGTCCAGGAGTCAGCCAAGAACTGTTGCCGAGGCCTGGGTGAGAGATGCTCCAGATGGGTGAGGAAGTAGACTTAACAGGCCTTGGGAACTGACGGGGCTTATGTTCTGGGGAGGGAGACAGACATTAGACAACCAATTACACAATTAATCATGCGATTACCAGCGTGAGAAGTGTTCTGAAGGACAGTACGGGGTGTGTGGGCCCACCGGGGGGCAGATCGGAGGATCCCTCTGGCCAAGGGCGTGGGGGAGGCTTCCTGGAGCTGAGGTGGTGGGCGGGGCAGGGAGCAGCACGTGGACAGGGCAGGCAGGAGGACGTATGGCATCTCTGAGGACCTTAGAGGCCAGTCCGGCTAGAGCAGGGGAGGGCCAACCATGGCCTGGGAGCCGAATACAGCCGCCTGCCTCTTTTGTCAGCGAAGTTTCACTGGAACACAGCCGTACCGGCTTCTGTACACAGTCGGTGTGGCTGACACACTTTTTCACACTGTCAGGCAGGGATGACAGTGAGGGTAGGGAGGGGTCCAGGGTGCACCATTTAGGGAGGCCTTCCCCCGCACAGCCCCAGCCCTGCCAAACAGCCAGCCAGCATTTCCCCACAGTCCTGCAGTCTTCCCTTACCTGCCTCTTACTCCCTTCCTACAAGGGCAGAATTGAGTACCGTTGACCTCGGAACAACGGTAGGTTCCGGGGTGTCGCCCCCTACCGTGTAGTCAAAACGCCACGTCTACCTTTTGACCCTCCCCAAACTTAACTACTAATAACCTACTGTGGACCAGACGCCTTGCCGACAACATAAACTGGATTCACACAGATTTTGTACGTCGTATCTACTGCATACCGTGTTCTTACGATAAGGGAAGCTAGAAAAGAGAAAACGTCACGAAGAAAGTCACAAGGAAGAGAAAATACGTCCACCGCGCTGTGCTCCTTTACAGAAAAAAATCTGGGCACAAGTAGACCTGCATGGTTTGAACCTGTGTGGTTCAAAGGTGTTGTAGCCGCAACGGAGACCTCTGGTTGCAAAGCCGAAAACATTGGCTCTCTGGCCCTTTATAATAAGAACAACCTTGCTGCCCCTCTGGCCTAGAGCACAAGCATGAGGGGGCGTGGGCTACTGGCCAAGCACCAATGCTACTGGAGTGCAGCCCACCTCCCCTTAGCGCTCAGCTCTACAGGCAGAAGCCACCTGTATGAACACCTGGGCCCCTGCAGGGGGCTGGCAGAGGGGAGCACAATTCCTAGCTGCGGAAACATGCACGGTCCATGTAGAAAGCAAGCAGGAGGTGCTGGCCAGTTATTGCCCTGGAAGCAGCCCTCAACAAATGATGGATCGATAGGGGGGTTGTGGGGATAAATAGTCCAATTTCCTTGCTTCTCAGTGGGGGAGAAGGTCGGGCCCCAGAGCCGCCTGGAGGGACTAAACACAACCGCACGCCGCGATGTCTGACTTGACAATGAGCCCTCCACTGGCTCCTTTCCTTCCCTTTTTTGCTCACCAGCCCCATCCATGCTTCCTGGGATCACTCCCCAAACAAATTACGTGCATTTTTCTTAATGTTTATTCATTTATTTTTGAGAGAGAGAGAGAATGACTGTGAGTGGGGGAGGGACACAGAGAGAGAGAGAGAGAGAGAGAGAGAGAGAGAGAGACCCAGAAGCCAAGGCAGGCTCCAGGCTCTGAGCTGTCAGCACAGAGCCCAACACGGGGTTCCATCCCACGAACCGTGAGATCATGACCTGAGAGCCGAAGTCAGACGCTTAACTGACTGAGCCACCCAGGCGCCCCTGCGTGCATCTGAATCCTTGTTCTAGAATCTGCTTTGAGGGGACCCAAACTAGATGGTGAGATATCCCTGAGCTGCCCAAGGTGTCGGAAGGTACCTGTACCACGTCCTGCTGTAGAGGAAAGAGGCCTTCTGGATAATTAACAGGGTTTCATTTGCATGAAACCCCTCTCCTCCCCTAAGCCTCAAGCCACAAGATGAGGAGGTGGCCTTAAATTTTTTTTTGTTTTTAAACTTTTTTTTTAAATTTTTTTTTTAATGTTTATTTATTTTTGAGACAGAGAGAGACAGAGCATGAACGGGGGAGGGGCAGAGAGAGAGGGAGACACAGAATTGGAAGCAGGCTCCAGGCTCTGAGCCATCAGCCCAGAACCCGACGCGGGGCTCAAACTCACAGACCGCGAGATCGTTACCTGAGCTGAAGTCCGACGCTTAACCGACTGAGCCACCCAGGCGCCCCTAAACTTTTTTTTAACGTTTATTCATTTTTGAGAGACAGAGACAGAGCAGGAGCAGGGAAGGGGCAGAGAGAGGGAGACACAGAATCTGAAACAGGCTCCAGGCTCTGAGCTGTCAGCACAGAGCCTGATGTAGGTCTCGAACTCACAAACTGTGAGATCCTGACCCGAGCCGAAGTCGGATGCTCAACCGACTGAGCCACCCAGGCGCCCCCAACATTTTTGTTTTTAATTCTAAATTCAAATACTACCTTTCTGTGGGACTGCGTTGCTGAGATCCCTACATTCCTAACAGTTGGCTCCTTGTGCAAGCCTACTGCTCTTCTGCCCTAGGAAAAATGTCCAGACAACTGATGGAGTTCCTGTTTTGTCATCTGATAACTCTGCTTCCTTCCTCCTTAAAGAAAACTGTGCCGAGAAAGGATCACTTGAGAAAACCTATCTTTGCTTACCCTACTCCAGCCATCCATCCTTGGACAGAAACTCGACTATTCTGTGTTTTTCAGTTTCCTTCCCAAAGGTCTCGGTGCGCATTGGGCCAGTTTGGGCAAGTTGATAGGCTCGCCTCCTGCATTGGCCAGCCCCTGCTGGGGCCCCAAGTTAAAATACAAGTTTTAAGTAAGTGCTCTCCTTTCCTGAGAATTGTTGACAGCTAAAGACCACATGGGCTCATCAGTATGATCCCGAAGAGAGAAATGATCGGGGCAAATGGCTCCAAATGGAGATGAAAAAGCTTTTACAGTGACAGGGAAGAGATATCGCAAGCTGCTTGAGGAAATGCAGTTTGGGAATATAGGGGAACATGGGCCATTCTGTCAATAAAAAGCAAGAGGAAAGGGACAGGGAGCACGCGAAATGGTGTAAAAGAGAAACAAGATGAGGTGAGAAAAAGGGGTAGAGTCATCAGGCACGGGGAGGGGAGACGGAGTAAGCCAGAGCAGTGGCCATCAGAGAGCCTTTCAAAGAGTGGCAGGGAATACAGAGCATGTTCGGACCTCATCGAAGCTGAACACCGTGGCAGAGGGACTACTGTTGCAGCGTGAAGTGTGTAGGAAAGCTCTTGGTGCCCATTTGAAGAACACAAGAGCAATCTGCGGTGTTATTGACTAACAGAAAAATGGCTCCTCCCTGACTTAGCACAGGATGCATTTATCTTCGGACAGAACCTCAATAGGGCCCGGAGTTAGTTCTTAGGTGTTTTGGCAAGAGGTCGGACGTGAGAAGTGTGGAAGATGCGCTGTGGGGTGTGGGGTGGGGTAAAAAGAGGTGGGTAGGGAAGTGAGGTCAGGGATGGGAGGTAATGGGAAAAAAGCAGAGGAAAGGAGATGGAGAGGGGGAAGGAGACAGGAGGGAGAGAAGGAAGAACACAGGGGAGGGGGCTAGGAAGGAGAAAAGAAACGACAGGATGAGAATTTAGGAATAAGAGGTAGGGAGAGAAGAGGGGAAGGGAAGGAGCTGAAAGAGATTTGGAAAATCTTCAGCTGGGAAGAACAAAGCAGCTGACATCCTTGGAGGACCTGCTAGGTGCCACACATGGACCGAGGCGTCATTTCATTATCTTATTTAATCCTTATATCAACATCTCATTGGTGCTATCACCCTCCTTTTTATAGGTGAGGAACTGGGGGCTCTGAAAATTTAAGTCACTTTGTCCGCAAATCGCGATATTGAGGATGGGATTCAAACTCAGGAATAAAGGAAGTTTAAGGTGGTTCAAGATTGGCTCCACCCCAGGGGAACAGGCTAGCTCCTGCTTTTCCAGATCTCTGGGCTGTGGACCAAAGCACAGGACATTCATTCCTATACTGCACTGTAGCATGGAACAACTTAGGCCTCCAACCACCAGGGGGAGCTGTCTTCCCAGCAGACATAGGAAGCCAATTGATCTAAGAAATAGCCAAGTCAGGCAAAGTTATTTGCTAGCTTGCCTTTGTGGGGGATTAGTTCGGTGATCACGGAGGGCACCAGCTGAGAAAGCTGATTCATATCAGCTGATTTTTACTTTATCCTGGACTCCATCTAAATGGGATTTACCTGTTAATTTCTCCATTAGTATCTGTTTTGCTCCCTTTGCTCAACTTGGGCTCACGACTTATTTGTCTACTCTGGTTCTGTCTGTCTTCCTTGGAAGGCAAGGCTGTGTCTGTTTCACTCCCTTCTGTTGGCCCAGGGCTGGCATTGTACATTTCTGATAAATGAATGAACAAGTGAGAGGATAGACACATGCTTGAGCAGGAAGGGATCTTGAAGAAGAAGCATTTAATCCTACCAAAGTCCAGTCAGATGGGAGTCTCAAATGTTGTTTTTAAACAAACAGCTTTCTTTGCTTACCGTGGATCCTCATGATGGACATCACCTTCAAGACCACCTTCTTGGTGTTTTAGTTGTTTAACCAACTGGTGTCTTTTGTGGGGTGGAGTGGGGTTGGGAGTTAGGAGGAGGACCACATGTCTTGTTTTGTCCTGGTAATGATAATAATAAAGGTTCCCTGCCAAGACTGTCATGATGTCCAGAGAAACAGTGGATGTGCGAATGCAGTTTGTAATCTGCACTTTGAAAATGGCCATTGTTTTCTGGAGTACCACCGTTCTTCACCCTGCTGTAAATTCTCTTATAGGGGCTCGAGAAGCTATGGGAACCGGGAATGACAGAATGTTCTCACAGTTGGTCACACCTCCTCCTCGACCTACTGAACTGGAATCTCTGGGAGCTCTCTCTGGAACCTGGGCCTCAGGTAGGTCTGCGGTGGGTATGGTCAGGCTTGGGAATCACGGTTCAAGCGCACCTTGTCCCCCGTCCCCACTCATCTCTGTCCTTGGGTTGCCCACCCACCCCAGCCTAGGGTGTCTGCCTCTCTTGGTGACTTCAGGGTCACTGTGCAACTTGAAAATCAGTTTCCATCAATGGTGTTCTTCATTTTGAGCCACAGTATAAAACACTTTATTGTGATTACAAATAGCAAAGTTATTTTCTGCCAGAGCTTCAGCATCTGAACTTAATAGCATGCTGTAATGCCACCCTGTGCTGATGTGTGGCATATTTAATATCCATCTTTCTTAGAAATAACGGTGTTCAGAAATTAGAAGGGACTTCAGCAGCGAAATAATTAATGTGGGTAACCGTCATAACGCCACAAACGGAACAAGTACAATGGTAGTGAGCCGTGATTGCCAATATGCTAACCTGTTTTGACAGAACTTTAAATTTCTTCCTTGGGAAGTTCGTGGATGGGAGTTAAAATGACCCTTTCCTCATGACAAGAGCCCAGTCTTCCTGGGCTAAGGATTCATTGGATCCCCTGCCCGGGCAAGGGAGCAGTGCAGAGCTTAGGCTAAGAGAAGGGGGGCATGCTGGGTCTGGGACTCTCTTCCATCATGGCTGCCTGGTGTCAGGAGGGAGACTTCCACCTCCCGCCTCTGTGTTTCTGGCCTCTGTCCCAGGCTCGGGCAGGCTGGGCTCCCCTGGAAGTGCAGCCAGACATCTAGCTGTCCTGCACGGTGGCCCTGGGGGAGGGCAGGGGGCCCTGGCTGGGCTCCACTCAGTGGGCAGTAGCTCTTTGAAGATCCTAGCAGCAAGCAGGGGGCGGGTTACAGAACTCAGCTCCAAGATGCTGCATGACAGTGAAAAATAGCCATAGAAAAATAACTCCTCAAACTCACAGCTAAGTATCTGAGGGAAATGTGGTGAAGAGGTGTTTGGGAAGAGCTACCGCTCACGGCTGCTCCTGCTTCAGCTCCACTGGCCTCTAAGCCGGAAGGACCAACCAGGATTCTCAAGATGACTCAGAGGTCCCCAGAGAAACCCCGGAGGGCAAATCATGGGAGGAAGGGTAGCTTTTACTGGGCCCCTACAATGGGAGAAGCACTGTGCTCTCCACATATTTTATTTACTGTGCCCAAGGATCATCTCAGGTGGGCATGGTGAGCTAATACTTAAGACACGGAATCTGATAATTGGACAATAAGTGATTTGCCAAGTTCACCAGGGGCTCTGGGAACACCACCTTGGCCAGGCACCCCCCACTGGTGTGATACTAGAGGGGCATCGCTCAGTCTTTCCACCCCTGAGGTCAAACCCTCCTCTTTGGTGCTGAAACACAGCCAAGGAGACTGATCCAAATATTTGTCCCCTTTCCCTCCAGCACCATCATTTCCCCGTTCTCTATTTAATCATCTTCTTACAAAAATGCTGTTATATCTCTAAGTTTTAAAAGTGAAGACACCTCCCTTGACCCTGGTTTCCCTCCTGCTACAGCTCGTTTTCTGTGTTCTCTTTTATAGAATTCAAAAGAGCTGTCTCTCCCTGCCTCCAATTCCCCTTCATCCATTTTCTCTTGAACCCACTCACTCAGATTTTGCTCCCAGCACTCCACGGAGACAGTTCCTTTCAAGGTTACTGCCAAATCCAATGGTCAACTCTTGGTTGACGTGGTTGATCAGCTCTTCCCATTTGAATGCTCTCTTTTTTCAGCCTCTGGGAGAGCAATCTCTTTTTCCGGACAGAAATTTCTTTTGGGTCCACTCCTATCTCATGGTGGGAGCGTTGGTTCTTCTCCACCTCTATTATTCCCCAATTTTGGAGGACCTCAGAGCTTCTCTGGGCTGTCCACATTCACTCGATTATTATCTCATTCAGTGCTATGGCTTTCAGCAGCATCCACATGCCGAAGACTCTCTCCTTGCTTGACATGTCCATCTGGATGTCTTATGGGCATCTAAAATGTAAGCCAGCCAAAACTGACTCCTGCATCCCAGCCTACCCTCTTGCCCCCTGCCTGATCCCTATCTCATTAGATGGCAACTCTGTTCTTCCTCTTGCTCAGCTACAACCTTAGAGGTCACCCTTGCTGTCTCCCTTTCCTTAACACTTTGCATTCAACCTTTTATCCAGAAAATGACTATTTCCCACCATCCCTGCTGTTGCCACCCCGATCCCAGGCAGCGGCATCTTGCACCTGGAAGAGAGCGTGAACTCCTAAGAGGTGACCCGCTTCTATTCTTGTCCTATAGTCTTCTGGGCCCAGGGTCCAGAGCTAGCCTTGCACGGGGTAAACAGAGCCCTGTGGCTCCTCTGTTTAAACGCTTCAGGGGTCCAGGGTCAGGATCGGGCCCCTTCCCTCTCTGATCTCAGCTCGTACATCTTCCCTTTACTTACTCTGCTTTGGCTAAACTAACCTCCTTGTTTTTTCTCAAATACGCCAAGCAGGCTCTTGCCTCAGGATCTTGGTCCTTGCTATTTTTTTTTTTCATGCCTGCCATCTCTTTTAGTTTGCCTTATTTTTCTCCCTTGAACTCACCATTACCTGACATCATATACTGATTTGTGGAGTGTCTCTCACCTCCTGCTAGAATGTCAGCTCTTTGAGGCCAGGGCTCTATCTGTTTTGGCCACGACTGTGTCCCCAGTGCTCAGAATAGGAGGTGCCCGACACCAGGCACATACTAGGTGTCCAGGGAATATTTGCTGACGGGATGAATCTAAACTCCGCGTGACTCTGGGGTCTTTGCCTCTTCCACCAACCAGCACAGTGCTGCTTGCGTGCAGAAGGGGGCATGCCAGCAAGATGGGGCAAGATGCCTGGCTCTCTGGCGAGACAGAGTTCTACGTGCCAGTGAGGGCCCAAATGCTCCCCAAGAAGGGTGTTGCCACAGTAGCTAAAAATCAGGGCCCAGGGAAATATGCTAGATTACAGGATGCGTAAAAGGAAATAAGAACATTAGATGGGTAAAATGTGGGGACAAACTGAAAAGTATTTTCAATTTAGATCCAAGGGGCTTAAATTCACGTTCCCTCTCCTGTCCAGCCTGGGTGAAGACATTGATCATGCAAGCAGAGACACTTTGGGGGGTGAACGGGGGCTATTAATAAGTGTGCCAGGACACGCCCCGGCCACCAGCCAACCCAGGCACGCTTCCTCTCCTGAATCGGAGAGGAAGGGGCTGGCTGGTGGCTGGGGTTGATGATGCTGCTGGAGGGCCGGGGCTGAGGGAGATGCTTGGGCAAATGCAGGGAGACAGAGAGGGGACCAAGCAAGAGGGAGCAGCTGGGAGAGGGCAGAGAAGTGTTGGGGCATTTGGTCTGACACATGAGAAGGGCAGAGGCTGGAAGCAGTCCTGGGAGAGGGGCCACTTCCCATGCCTCATAGAGGAGAGAGAGATGGGATTCCTAAGGAAGAAGCTAACGGGACACAAAATGAGCCGGTAAGAGAGGGGCGGTGAAAGGAGAACAACTTTGGCAGGAAGCCCAAGTGCTTTCTGGGGCTGACGGAATGAGGAGCAACATGGTACTTTGGAAAGAAACACGGAGTCCAGACAGACTTTGTCTCACATTCTGGAACTTGGACTGTGAGGGTGTCACTGACTATGCTCTGCCTCACCTTCCTCGTCTGCGAAATGAGGGGTGATAGCACCTTCCTTGAGGAATTCTGGGGAATAAATAATGCACGCCAGGCATCCAGCACGATGCATGCGTCATGGCACATGATAGGTGCTCCTCTGGCAACAGAGAGGGAGCGTGCTGTGCTCCTTAAGAAGATGACGACAGGATTGGAGACTGAAGTTTACGTTGGGAGAAGTTGGGGACATGAACCAAAGGGTCTGATGGGGAAGTCTGAGCACTGAAGGAGGGGTGATGGTGGGGGTACTCTTATAGCTTGCTATGGCTGCACATGGAAAACGGTATTGCAGTATTTGGCACATGAAGGACTCCTCCATTTGACTGATGTCCTCATGGGCAGGGACTGTGGTTTTGTCATCTCTGTCCCAGGCATCCGGCTCAGAGCCTGTGATGCTGGTCGTGGCACGGTGGTGCCGCTGAACACGGCTGGACTTCCCCACTGAAACCTCTTGTAGCCTTCCCGTTTAGAGGGCTCGGCTGTATCTGTGGAATGGAATGGAAGGCAAAGGAAACTGGGCTGAACCAGAGAGCCCTGGTCCAGTGGGGGCTACAGAGAAGGAGCTAGAAATCATTAAGCAAAGAAGGGTATCCTCTATTTTGTCCCACTCTGGTATAAAGAAGTAACAATTTTCTGAAACCGATTCTCCCCGGCCCCCTGACTCACATGCTCGGGGACTGGCATGTACCTGTGTCTCACGGCGAAGCATTTCCTTCCTGGATGCTTCTCTTCCGTGGTTTTAAAATAAAGGTCCTCGGAGAGCAACCAAAGCAGACAGAATATTATCTAGAGTCTGTTGAGAGTAGTGAGTGTGTCTTATTTGTTTGCACCCTCACTTCCTAGACCAGCACCTGATCACAGCACCAAACACATAGTTTGTGCTCGATTACATAACAAAATGACACAATACGAGAAAGGGAGGGGCGGGGGAAGGGAAGCAGGAAGAAAGGCATCAATCAGCACAAATGCTTGCTGGGACTGGGAACTTGGGAAGCAAACCAAACGACCAACAAGACACTCAGAATACTTTAAGAGATGGTAAAGACCATCATTGTTGTCTCCCCCTCTAGGGTCCCTGGGAATCTTCTTCTATTCTAGAACACAGTTGCAAAAAATACGACAGGTCTGATTGCTGAAGCTCCATGATGAGTGCAGGAGGTGGAGGCAGACTCGTGGCCACGCGTGCTGGATAAAAATGCTGACGCGCCCTTTTAAGCCTTTGTGTCCTGCCTGGCTCTTTGTCAAAGCCAAGACCCTTGCTGAGGATTGAGACAGACACCATGCCCTACCCCGACTGGCCCTGGAGATGACCTAGGAGGGAGCGAGGGGAAGAAGGTCACCCCCACTGCACCCCTTGGAGAGTTTTGTTTGGCCATGGCAAGGGGAAGACTGGTTTCTATGTGAGATTCTCTGTTTCTGTCTCCTTGAGATCGGTTCGTTCCCTCCGTACCTTAGACACTTGTGCTGCGATACACTAAAATCATCGCAAGACAGGCCCCTCGCCCGGTTCACACACATGCACATGCACAGGCAGACGTCCTGTCATAGCTGATTCCTCTTATGGACAAGATGCGGAGTGAATGAGCTAGCAGATGGACACCCTGGAGGTTCTGAGCCATGTCACTCCCTATCAGCCCTCTCCAAAGATCCAGGCAGGATCTGGGAGGGGCTGTCGATGAGGTGGGTGGGCTCTCTGAATCTCCAGCTGGAGCAAAACCTTTCTCTCCCCGAGGGATGGAGAGGTCTCTTCAGCTGTTCACTAGAAATGTCAGGCCAAGATTGAATCCAGGTGTATGTTTTAGCCGCCTTCCTTCTTGAGGCCTTTCGCCTCTTCAATTCCAGGGGAATCGGGAGACAGCTTCTGAATGCTGAGCTTGGAAAGCAGGACCAACACCTGCTTATGTGCCCGGGGTTCTTACTCGATTCTAAATAACCACAATAACAACCTTCCTGCATTCTTCCTCACAGCTCAACCTGTCAATTAGCCATGCATTTGATAACGATTCCCCGTGCCTTTGTTTTGTGTCAGGCCGCGTGCTAAGTGGTGGTCGTAGGTGTTTTCATTCCTGTCTTACAGATGAGAAGACTGAGGTTCAGAGAGGTGAGGGTTTGAGGGTAATCTCTCAAAAGTGGACAGTAGCTGATTCAGGAATCGAAGGCCTGTCTTATGATGTCTGCCTACCAGAGGGGGTCCCTAAGGCCCTTCTTGGAACCCTTGGGCTCCACTGAACCCCGTCTGACAACCACAGATGGAGACTCTCTTAAATTCTTAAAGCTCTGACATTCAGTGATTCCGGGGGATCCATTTATCTATGAAAGATCTCTGATACCTTTTCTAGAATTTTCCTTAGAAGTTTCCTTGTGCTTCCTTTACGAGTTCTCTGAGGACAAATCTGGCCTCATGGAGCAGTCCAAACTTCTCGGATGCCTCTGTACGAGTGGCTCCAGTCCACCTCTCCAGCCTCTTCCCCTACCCCTATCCTATCATTTCCCTTCTTCCAAAAAAACTTGGTATCCGACTACCCTCCATTTCTGGACTTGCCATGCGTTCTGTGTCTCCATGCCTTTGTTTATGCTATTCCTGTGCTAGGGACGGATACCCTTTCCACTCCCCTCCTGGAAAAACCCTACTCATCCTTCAAAGCCTGGCTCAGACGCCCCTGCTCTTGAAAAGTCTTATTTCACACTCACTCACACAGGGCAGTCAACTGCTTCCTTCTCCAAGATGCCTTACCCTCTGGGACACCCCCCTAACAGAGACCTCAGCATAGTCTATGGTGGCTCATTTAGACAAGCCCATCTTCCCCCAGAATGAGAGCTTCTCGAACACAGAGACTTAGTTCTGAGCTCCCAGTGCCCAGCACAGAGCTCGATGGGTAGAAACGACTCAAGACGCGAACGTGAAATGACTGTGCATTTGGAAGGGGAGGCTGCTGGGGCAGCTCCCACGTAAGAGCTGGCTGGATGTCAGGTCTGCTCGCAGCTGCCCCCACGCTGCCTCAAGGCCAAGTCTCAGAAGGTCAGCCTACCTCTTCTTCTTTTACCTCCTACCCCCCTAAGAAAGTGTTCTGCAATTCTAAGTGCAAACACGGCATTTTGCCTCTTTAGTGGCCTCAGCCTGGGAAGAAAGGCCACAGAATTGACAGATCTTAAACAAGTAAGTGGACAGTAGTCCCTTGGCTTGGTGCCGAGTCTAAATCTGGAGGACCTGGCTTCCGTGTTAAGATAGGAGGCCTGAAGGCTGAGAACTGCCCAGGTGTCTGGGAGCACCCGGCCCTGCCGGGCTGGTGTTGCCCCTCTGCACTGCCTTCCCTCTGCCCCTCAGGGTGTATGGCCACTCCACCTAGGGTGAGCTGTATTTTTCTGGTCCTCCCCCTTCCCATCTCTCTGTCTGCCTCACAAAGTGGAGAATTCGATTTTCCTCCCAAAGGAAATCAGATTTAACTTAGCTCGATCCATTTCTACAATTGCTACGGAAACACTAACCGTCTGCATGAGGACAAAGGGCCAAACTTGTGACTTTCGAAGGCAGGTGGGGGCGGGTGGGAGCGGGGGCGGGGCACGACGGTGTCTGAGGGCCTAATCTGATACAGACCCAGGGGAAGACATCTGCAGGCAGCACAAGGCTGGTCTGAGGCCTTGGGTCCCCAAAGTCCAGTGATGAAGAGACCCAGAAGGAAGAGATTAGCTTGGAGCAGGCCCACCCCATGTGTGAGCACTCCCCCTGCAGACCTCAAGGCAGAAGCTCTGGAAGAAGCAGAACAGTGCTGTCTGGGAGCCTCCCAGCACCTCCTGCATGACAGCAGGACAGAGGCAGTCCAACCAACACTGGACATGCCGGACTCACAAAGATGGGCAGAATCACAGGGGCTGGGTGTGGTGGGGGTAATGACGCTGCAGGGCAGGGCCACCTGTAGATAATCTGTGGTCATCGTATCAGGGAAGCCAGCCCCGGTGAAACAAACACAGACGTGCAGGGTCAGAGGACCTCTGAAAAGCTATGTAACCTAGGGTGAGTCACTGGAAGCCCCTAAACCTCAGTTTTTCCCTCTACAGAATGGGTATGGGGGTGTTACATGGACCAACATATTCTGTGCGTGTCGACACTGTACGTCACACTTTCCCCCGTACTAAAATGAGGCGCCCATGGAGGTGTTTTCCCCACGAGAATGTAGGCTCCTAGAGGGGCAGCATGTGTCTTATTGACTGTTTCATTCCCAGGGCTAAGCATCCTTCCTGGTCCATACGGAGCTCAGTGGTGTTTGCTCACCTGAGCTGAAATGATAGATGTTAAATTGCTTGCCACCTGCCGTACACAGTTATTAGTTTCCAGGCTGAGCGATGCCAGTGTGGGATCCCCAAAGCCCTGGACCACGTTGACTTTATATAGAGCGGGCAACAGAGGCAAAGAAACCCTGAGTACTTGCTAATGGAGTGAGGATGAGGAAGGGTTTAGGGGGGCAGATCTGTCGAGCATGTAACCCAACCCCCGGGAAAAAAGATTCTGTGCTCCCAGTCCCTCCTGCCCCCTGTGCTGATTCCAGGGCCCCTTTCCCGTCCTGTGGTAATCCGCCACAGGGCAGGGCTCATCTCACAGCATTCCCAGGGTGCCGTCTGTCTTCAAGGCAGAGCCCGGACTCAGAGTCCGAGGGGGTGGGAGGAGAGGTGCGTGGGCTGGGCAGTGGGTTCTCTGATTGCTGAAAAGACAAGGAGCAAGGCGGCTTTGGAACAGGCATGCATCCTTGCAGGCTTGCATTGGGCCAAGGCGATGGCTGCGCCCCCTGGGCTGGGAAACACAAATTGGCCGCCTCCCTGCTTCTCACCGGAGCCCTGCCTGAATTGTAGGTGGGGCGGAAGATGATGGGGGGTCAGGGAGGTGTTGGCAAAGGAACGGCCGGACAGAGTATGGACAGAGTATGGACGGAGAAACACGAGAGTTCCTTCCTTCGGGCTTGACAACAACAAATCTAACTTTCAGGGAAGGGAGGTCGTACGTGGATAAGGAACGGAAAGAGAGAAGAAGGAAGTGAGGTCTGGTGAGCATCACTTTAGGGACATACTGCAAGAGAGACAGAAAGTCAAAATGTGGGCCATTCTGCCGGATCTCCACGGTCAGAGTGCTCACGGAGCCACAGGAGGGAATCGGTGGGGCGACACACACTTCTTGCTGTGTCAGGGAGTGACTCACCTCAATCTGTCTGGGGACTCTCCTTGTAAACACTGGAGCTGAGAGGCAGACAGGAGCCAGCATCCTGGCGTTTTGCTGCACAGACAGTGGGGAGCACCCAAGACAGGCTGGCGAGGGAGCTCACAGGTGAGCGTGGGCCTGGGTCCTGCTGTGGGCACTGGGCGGGGGCAGAGCCAGAAGTACAGGGCCCCCCCCCCCCCGCCCTGGTCACACACCTGCTATTTTATAGGCGATCACTGAGGCCAGAAGCACAGAGAGCTACTGGTTATGGAGGGAAACCTCATAATCACTAATAGAATGTCAGGTTTGTCTCGTGTTTTAACCTTTCCAAGTCTTTCGCATTCAAAAGCTCATCTGCTCCAAAAACAATCCTCTGAGGTAGCCAACGGACACTTTTTGGCCCTTCCCTCCCTTGACATTTCTGTGACATTTGGCTCTGTGACGCCTTTCCTCGGAAAACAGTCTGCTGTTGTCTTCTTTCCGATTTGCCATCAGCTCCTCTGACCATTTCCTCTCAGTGGCCTGTCCTGACTGTCCTTCCTTTGCCTGGCCACTTAAATGTTGACGTCCCCGGGTGCTGTCCTCAGCCCCCTTCTTGCTTGGGATGCCCTTCCGGGGGGGGGCGTAGTCTCATCACCCACAGAGACTTTCAGATTTGCGTCTCATCCACACCCTGGCTCTTACGCTCAACCCTGTGGAACCAGCTGCCTGCTGGATCCCTCCACCCAGGGGACCCACAGTCCCTCAAGAGTGAGGAGTCTAAACTACCTAATTACCTCCTCCACCAGGTCGGGTCAACCTCTGCTTCCCACCATCCCAGTGCACCATCTACACTCCCTAGATGTCCGCTCAGAACCTGGGAGCCATCCTGGTCTCAGCCCTTCCCCCACCCCACATCTGATCATTCACCCTTCCAGCCTGATAGGAAATATGCCTTCAGTCCGTGCCCGTCTTCACGTGTCTACGCTCACACCCTAGTTCAGGATCTCGCCATCTTTGCTTAAGCGAGCGCTTCTCATCGCTCATCCTTGGGGATATTTGGCAACACCTGGAGCCATTTTCTTAAATTTGTAACTAGTCTACTTTTTATTCATATTAAGAATAGACTGACTAGCCAAATGGACATGTGTAATCACTGTCCACACGACAGACTATATGCTATCATTTCCAAGACAAGATTGATTATTTTGTGCAGACATGGCCCAACTGTATTTGGCTTATAACTTGATTACCTCAACTATTTATCACAAGCGATATCCATTTATCCTGAAACCTGTCTATGTGTATCTAGTCCCCTATAATTGATACACTGGCATCTATTTTGTCTTGAGAGGGCGTCTGACTCAAACAGATTATAACTGCTTTAATATTCACATACGATTTTGTGGAAGTTATGCCTGCCATTCATTTCCAGCGCTTCAAAACCAATGACCTTCAAATATCAGATCAGGAGTTTGTTTAGATGCAGATTTCTAGTCTTGGCACAAAACAAATTAGGAGAGAACATTTTTGATTGCCATGACTGAGTGGTTGCTGCTGGCGTCGAGTGGGGGGAGGCCAGGGGTGCTGCTGGACATCTTACAGTGCACAGGACAGCCCCCACAACCAGGAGCTGGCCGTCCAAGATGTCGATGGTACAGAGCTAAAAAAAAAAAAAAAACAAAAAATCCTGGCTGGGACCACCCCAGGCTTTCCTAGCTGGTTTTTCCGTCATCAGATTCCCTCCCTTTAAGCCACCCTTGTCCCTGCCTTCATGAGAGGATTCTTGACTGACAAACAAATCTGTCCCCATGGCTCCTATTTCCCAACTTCTCTGCATGATCTGCAACGTCTGTGGGGTCTGGCCCCTGCCTGCTACCTCTTGGGCCCCATCTTCTGCTTCTCTCCTAACCCTGCTCCAGCGAAACCGGATAATCTGCAGTTCTCTGAGTAAATCATGGTCTCGCTTGCCTCTCGGCTTTTGCTCATGTTTCACATGACCCTGTCTCCGTGCCCACCCCACCTTGCCCATTGTCAGCATCTGGCCAGTGCCGACTTCTCCTTCCAGACTCAGCCGGATGTCACCTCTACCACAGCTGGTATGAATTCTGAGGTCTACTTCTCACATTTCTGCAGTCTTCTTGGGGTCAAAGACATGACTTAATTACCACTGCAGACCCAGTGCCCTGCACTGTGCCTGGTGAGTGAATGGGCACAGGAAGCAGGCTTGGCTGAACTTCACAAACCTTGTTGCTGGAAGGACCACGACTGGCACTCAGGTCTTCTGACTCCCAGGCTATGCTTTGCTAATCAGACCTGATGGCTTCAAAGAGGCCACTGGGAGGTCCTGAGTTCCCTGACCTCCCCAGCTCCCAGGCAGAGAAGAACAAGAAATGCATCATGCCTGGCTGCCGCTGCATCCCTAAGTGCTTCCATTTATTCACAAGCTGAAAGACAAAAGCCTGGCCCCCCAGCATATGCCAGATCAAAAGCAAGGAACAAAAAGGCCTATGAAAGAAAGATGCTGGGAGCAGTAACTACTTTGATGCAGGCAAGTCTTTGAGGGAAGCAACTGAGGACTGAGCCCCCAGCAGGGAGGAGAGAAAGAAGTGGCTGCCAGAAGGTGAAAGAAATCACAAAGAGAGGGGCCTCACTAGTGGCTTGGTGGTGGGTTTCTGGGGAGCCCCAGGAGTGGGGGGATCTCATTAATCTCACCTCCTTGCCGCCCTGCCTTGAAGCCTCAACAGTCTGCTCCATTAGGAGACTGAGGATCTCCTACAGGACTACAGGAATGGAGATCAGAGCTGGAAATCTAGGAAGGAGCCTTACAAGTAATGGCTGGAGTAATACAGTAATCGATGTGAAACTGTTATTAACAAGAAAATGATTTTATAGTTTCTAACAATACAATGATTTAATAAGTTGTTCTCTTGAGCCCAGGGATGCGCGAATGCCCAAATCCTCAAGGAACGACGCCTCTTCATGAGATCACACTGAGAAAATACAAGCACACAAAGGAAAGCAAGGTGATGCTTTAGAGTTAGCTGGGCTTGGGCTCAGAACTCTGGAGCTGTCTGGTCAGTCGAATGAGACTGTGTTTTCTACTAAGCGAGTTGGGCCTAAGCAGCCTCACGACAATGGCCAATCTGACGCACCACCAAGCCCCCAGAAGGCCAGAGCCAGAGCCAGAACGATAATGAAGAATGAGCACATCCCTCTGATTCCTGGGCTGGAATTGGCCTGGGAAGCTTGGCCCAGAACCAGGATGTCGCTTCTGGTTTGGCTGACATTTGGGAGAACACAGGAAAGGGGACAGGAGACACTTTGAGGAATGTGGCCTTTCAAATGCCGGGGCACTACCCACCAGGAGGTTTTGCCTAAAGAGAATGCTCAGGAGAATCTTGGGATGTGACCCGAGGAGGCTCCAGGGCAGAAAAGGCAGCAGGGGGAGCCCCTCATCTCATCAGAAAGCCAAGCACACCAGAAGTTAGCATGAGGCTGAACCCTAAAGTCAACAGCAGCGCTTAAGTGTTTTGTTTTGGATCCCAACCATTGTGCCCTGTATTCCCAGATACTGTTGGTGAAATCCGATGTCAAAGGAGGAGGGTTGAACCCCACTGTGAGCAGTGAGGAAATAAGCCCGGGGCTCTGGGAGCATCTGGAGACACATGGGGCGAGCACAACCTTAACCATTCAGACCTGTGACTCCCAGCACCTTTGTGCAAAAGTCAGTTACCATACTTTACAGTGGCACTTTTGGCTTTTGGCTGCTGAACTTTCCCAAAACTTTAAATCAAGCTGGGAAAGTACTTTTAGAGATTGTAATGGCCAGGGGGACACGCACACAGTAGGAGCTCAGCCTGTATCTTGGATGAGAAAAAGGAGGACCACAGTCATGGCCAAAGCACCCTGTCCGAATGGCCTCCCGTCCCTCAAACCTACAGGGAAGCGGCATCACAAGCTCAGGACACCTTAATCATCCTCCCTCTGTCCCCTGGAGGGACGCAATATGCTGGGAAGATCAAACCAGCATGCATCCTCGGAAGGATCTGGATTCTTTTCTTCTCCCTCTGAGCTGTCACTTGCTGTAAAAATGATCATTGATATTCAGCCATTATACTTCCATAATCATTAATATTCTTAAAAGGCTCTTGGAACACATTTATACAAGGCTACATGATCAGTTCCTACATTTACTTTCAATTTAAATAACGGCTTTAGCCAGAGTTTTGATGTGCTGTTTACTTTAATTACTGTTCTGCCCCTATCTGTGTCTTGACACAGTGTCATTTAATATTTTATGAATTTCCTTTAGCCCATTTTTTTCCCTGATATGTGTGATTCTAAGGGGCTGCTGATGCAATTTTTTTTTTTAAACTTGCACTTTTAACTTTTCTGAGGCTCGCTGTAAACAAGATGTGGCATGTCTACGGATGCTCTTCCCCTGGTGATAATCGGAGGGAATAAATAAACCAGCAGACAGCTGCTTTACCAAGCTGGCACAGGGATGCCAGGGTGTTCTGGCCCTGCTGGGGGCTCATAATGACAGGCCAGCAACTTCAGACGAGGTAGGACACGGCCCAGAAGAAATCAGAGTCTGTTCCCCAAAGTGCGGTCTGGCAACTCAGGCTCACTGGGGTGGGGGGGGGGGCGCACCCTAGAACCACGGACTCAGAATCTGCATTTTGACAAGATCCCTGGGTGATTGGTGTGCACATTAAAGTTTGAGAAGCACTGCACTAAAGGAAATCAGCCGGTAGGTGGGAAGAAAATAGGTCCCTCTCTTCCTCTCTCTCAAAATTCCCAGGCCTTCATGGAATAAAAGCTATACTTCCAGGACCTATGGCAGATTTTCAGGCCCATTTCTTCTTGTTTTAAATGTTTATTTAGATTTGAAAGACAGAGACAGAGTGTGAGCAGGGGAGGGGAAGAGAGAGAGGGAGATACAGAACCTGAAGCAGGCTCCAAGCTGTCAGCACAGAACCCGTCGTGGGGCTCGAACCCACGAACTGTGAGATCATGACCTGAGCCGAGGTTGGCCGCTTAACCGACTGAGCCACCCAGGCGCCCCAGTCCCAGGCCCATTTCTACATAAATACTTCAATTACTGTGTTCCTTATTTGCTTCAAGATCTCCCCTATTTTTCTGTTCATCCATTCGTTTATCTAAGAAATCTTTGTTTAGTAAGGCCACGTGCTAGGAATTACCGAAGGTGACAAGATGTGGAGGGGTTACCTGTTGTAATAGCGTGCCAGGTGCTAAGGCCACACAGAAGCGGAGACTAATGGAGATGTCAGAGAAGCTGTCATTGGAGAGGTGACTTTTTTGGAACTGATTCTTGAAGACGACTAGGAGTTCACCAGGCGGAAGAGAAGGGGTGGTTGGGGAGGATAATTCATGTTGAGGTCAAGAGGCAAGGACTAAAAGACACAGACAGAGGTGTAAATGTTCTTCAGGTAGAGTTTATGGCCGGGGTGGTATTACCCTCGGGGCCAGCCCTGCTTCTGGCTCCAGTCAAGGGCAGCCCCAGGCACTGCCTGCAGGAATCACAGCATCTGTGGCATGGAGGCTCAAAAGGTGGTGTTTCCCCATCCCCGGGAAGGAAAGGCTTTTCCCACTGGGACTGTGGTCGGCTGCTGCTAGACACAGGAACTGGCTCTAGAACGGAGTTGGGAAGGATGCACCAACTCATTTCTAACGATAACTAGTGGTAGCCTTTGATGGGTACCCTCTTCTTCTCTGTAAGATCTGTAAAATGGGTTCCTGGGAAGGCTAGATGAGAGAATATGGGAAAGAAACCGGCACTTGGTAGGCGTGTCATAACATGACTGGATCTGAGCTTGAACCTGAGGTTGCTGTGCAAGGCGGGGAAGTGGATAACAGCAAAGACAAGGAAAAGAACAGGCCAGGTAAACAGTGCCGGGACCCTAGAGCAATGGAGACCTGAGGGATGACCAACCAGGAAGAAAGAAAGGGGGAGCTTCCACTGGCCCCATTTCCAGCCTCCTCTGCCCACTCTTTCTGGCACCCAGCGACAGATCGACACCTCTGCTGAAGAGCAGAACCTCTCTGTGGGGCAGGCCAGACCAGAGACGTGCTCTCAGCCATCCGGGCTTGCTGGAGACAATAGCTTTGGAGGCAACAGACAGCTGTCAGGCTCCGGAGAACAGGAAATGAGAGGAGAGGTGATCAAAACCTTAAGGACAGATATTATGGCCTTGTCTCTTTCTGTACGAATGGAAGTAAATTGCCCTTTGGGCAGAACCGAACCAAAGAGAAGCTATGAACTCGTGAAGAGCAAATAAATGCAGCTAAACATCACGTTTCCACTTCTTCCTTTCTCATATATGGCATTTATCATGGATAACAGATGACTGGATAACGTTTTTTATTTTTATTTATTTTTTATTTTTATATATAGAGAGAGTGAGCTGGGGAGAGGGGCAGAGAGTGAGAGTGAGAGAGTGAGAGAGAGAGAGAGAGAGAGAGAGAGAGAGAGAGAATCTGAAGCAGGCTCTCTGCTCAGCGAGAAGCCCAATGGGGGGGCTCAATCCATGACCCTGGGATCATGACCTAAGCCGGAATCAAGAGCCAGACGCTCAACTGACTGAGCCGCCCAGGGGCCCCTCGATAATCTTAACTTAATGGCAAAAGGGAATCACTCCTGCTAATGAAAGTACAAACTAAATACCCTAACAGTTCCAGATCCTGGCACTGGGCATCGGCAGTCTGACAGCAGCGTGGGAATGTCCGTCAGTTCTCAGGGCTATCTCAACTCCTGATTTAGCAGGGTAATTTGTATGAAACTGCCTAGCATGGTGCCCTATCACACAGTAGATGTTCCAGACGTATGTTAGTTTCTCTCATTGCACAGTTACTGCCGCTGGCTGGCTACCTTGCATTTGCGTCAATTTGGTCACAAGACGGGACTGTCTAGAGAAAGCAGATGGTCTGCTTTACTTTCAATCATAATCATAGCAATCACAGCACCATTTATTGGGCACTAGACTATGTGCCAGAAGTTTTTACACACACTTGCTCAATGAACCATCCAAACAACCCCATGAAACCGGAACTGTGTCGTCCCCCTTTTGCAGAAAAGCAAACTGAGGCTCAGAGACGTGAAGTAACTTGACCAGTTAGAAGAAGCTCAAATGTAAATGCTAGAGCTGGGATTTGAATGGAGGTCTACTTCTCAACAACCGACCCAAATTGAGCTCTGCTTAGTGTTTATGTCACCTTCTAGACAGAGAACTTGAGAGCTGGAGGGACCCTCGGAAATCGTCTTGGGTAGTGGTTCCCAACTGGGAGATGATTTTGTTCCCCAGGCGACATCTGACAGTGTCTGAAGGTATTTTGGGTTGTCACGACGAGGTGGAGGGGAGGGGGGCATGTGCTCCTGGCATCTGATAGGTAGAGGCCAGGGATGCTGCCCAACACCTTACCAGGCTGACGACAGCCCCACAACAATGGATTATCCTACCTGAAACGTCAATAGTGCCGAAGCTGAGAAAGCCTGACCCAGACCCATCTCCTGATTTACAGATAAGAAAATTGAGGGGGGGGTTGGGGTGAGGGTAGGGTTCCAGGTTATGCGTATTTCACCGGGACAGAGGTCCATGGGAATCACCACACTTCTCCTACAGTCCTTCCTGCACCCTGTGCTCTCCAGGAGAAAGAACTCAAAGGGTTCAGACAGCGTGGTATGGAGAGGCATTATCTAGTTTCCCACGGGAGCCAGCAATTTGTTACATCAGAAAACATTATCCTCAGGAGCAGCGCCCTTATTTAGATTTCAGGCAAAAAAAAAAGAAAGAAAAGAAAAGAAACAAAAAAGAAAAGAAAAAAAGAGAAAAGAAAGAAAAAAAAAGAGTAAAGTTTTCTCAAGTAGTAAGATTCCTACTTTGCTCCGTTTAGCAATTTTCTAATGCAGCTGTGGTGGAATCTGGGAACGTGCTGAGAAGGGATGTGCTTGCCAAGGGGAGAACGAGTGTGTCCTCCTAACCGGGGGCTGCTTTAGAGACAGTGGAGGCTGTCAGCACGTTGGGCTGGGACCCAGGAACGTGCGGGGGAAGCAGGACACCTTCAGGGCAGAGCTCTCGTATGACACTTCAGCTCTCTCGTGACTCTGTCACTCGTGTGTTGCCACCCAAGGAGCCCCCACGGTTCTAGGGGTCTAGGGGAGGGGCAGCCTGTGGACAGGAAGGAACAGGGGCTTCTGGGTTACACGTGGATCCCAGCGAAGGTTCTTGGCAAATTCTCGGCATCTCTAAGTCTCGGGTTCCCTGCTGGTACGATGATGGCAATCACACCAGTGGTGGGCAGAGTGGGCTCACCTACGTGAATACTTAACACGGCAACAACACATAGGACAAATCGATGCTTCTTCCCTCTGAGTCCTCCAGCAGATGTGGACACGGTGAGCTATAGGAGGCGTCAGTGCGCAGAACGCTGGCCACGGCAGGAGATTTAAAATATACTAGTATGGGGGCGCCTGGGTGGCTCGGTCGGTTAAGCGTCCGACTGCAGCTCAGGTCATGGTCTCGCGATTTGTGAGTTTGAGCCCCGCATCAGGCTCTGTGCCGACAGCTCGGAGCCGGAGCCTGCTTGGGATTCTGTGTCTCCCTCTCTCTCTGCCCCTCCCCTGCTCATGCTCCGTCTCTCTCTCTCTCTCTCTCTCTCCCTCTCAAAAACATTTACAAGAATAAAATACACTAGTATACCTGAGGTTTCCTTTGTGTTAGTTACAGAGTGTGCAAGGCCAATAGCTAAGCCCAGGAAGAAAACCTGGAGTCTTTCATCCAAAGGCAAGAAGCCTCCAGCAGCCCCCATTAGCCCAGCCTACTCACCGCACCTTATCTGGTCCTTTGCCTGTCCTTGGGGCAGGGAGCTCTCTCTTGTCCTCCTCACCCAGAGTTCCAGACACAGACAACAGATGGATGCAGGCTTCCCAGAGGGCTGGGCCAGAACCTTCCTGGTCCTGCGCCTGCCTCGGTACCCTCAGTGCCATGTGGGTGTGAGGCAGGGTTTGCACAGAGCGCTAATGGAGCTCTTTAGTTAATATTCAGGTTGAGTGTCCCGTTTTTTTTTTCCTAGGCGTGCAACATTGTGGTTCAATATTTGCTGGGTGGTAATTAATAGCACTTAATCTGTACATCTTGAACCTGTTTCCCATTTGTTAAGGAATGAAGTCATTGTAGCCACCCCACTTTTGGCTCCTTCTGTCCTTTTCCCTTCCCAGAAATGTCCTTTCTTACTTCAGCCTTAGCAGTTCTCAGGAACAGAAGGCCAAGGCAACACAAGACAACACAACACAACACAACACATAAAAACAACAAGGACAACAACCACCCTAGAAAGAAGTTCATGGCTGCCTTCGTGAAGCAGTGACCTGAAAAAAGTTTATGAAAAAAAGGGAAAGAAAGAAACTCCCTGACCCGCCCCCTCCATCCCCTAGGCCTCTAGGCGTCAGACAAGAAACTCCTTAAAGGGAGAGCACAGTCCCTCATTTCTTCTTTCCTCCAGACAGTGTCTAGTAAACAAAATACTCTCAGTGAAAAAGCTATCATTTATTGAGTGCCTACTGTGTTCCAGGTGCTTAAATGGATGTTTCACTTAATTCTCGTGACACCTCAGCCGTCTCAAAAGGCAAGCGTGTATTTTCTCCCTTATACGGTTCAAAGGACCGAGTAACTTGCCCAAGGCCACACAGCCGGCAAGTGGCAGGACGGAAACACAAATCCAGACAGGTACGGCTTCAAAGCGGGGTTATTCCCAGTGCTCCCCGCTACCGTCTGCAGGCGGATCCCACCAAGGCGACTCGCCCAACTTCTGCACGAGACCTGCGCACAGCGCATCAGATGATACTCCTTATAATGGTAAATCGATCCCCTATTGGCAAGGGGGCAGGCTTCTCCAGAAATCACTTAATTTTCCTCCGCTTCCACAGCCTGTGGGATGGGCTAAGCGGCATCACTGGGTTACCCTCATTTTGTGGATACGGCAGCCGAGACCCTGAGCAGCTCCTGAGTAGTGTTCTGGCTGTCGGTCAGGGTGCCAGGCAGCACCTGGGTCTGGCCAGCCGATGCTCTCTCCCCAGTGCTCTCACCCGGCCCAGCTACTTTGTATGATAGCATCCTACTGACATCTGCGTTTCAGCCGGGGCTGAGAAGGAGGGGCAAACACTATTAAGAGGCGTGAGGGGAGCTTGGGGGGCGAGGCATCCCTCCCCCCCAAAAAATATGTTCCTGCCACTGGTTTGGATGCTGGCGAACACCTACAGCAGAAACACAGCAGAAACTGCAAATCAGGCAGCGTGTGTCAGATTTTAAACACCTCAGGGAGTTTAGGGCCAGCAAATAAAATGTGCTCCATTTTGCCAGAGCTGAGGGGATTGGGCAAGAAGGAGCCCTTAGAATTTTGACACTGTGCTTTGATCAGTGTGACGGGTTTAATATTATAGAAATATTTCATTGTTTCAGCCGAGACGAGGAAATCTCATCATCCATCCAGCCGAACTGTACGTCTGTCATGACTCACAGGAGGGGTGGGGGCAGAGAAGGAAGGGGAGAAAGAAAACGCTGATTTAAAATCCAACTTAACCTGAGGTAAATTTGGCCCATTAGTTCAAACTGTGCGTGTGTGTGCGTGTGTGTGTGTGTGTGTGTGTGTGTGTGTGTTTTCCTCCCTCCCTCCTTTTTTATTTAAGTCACTGCCTTGTTTTCAAGGTATTATTTTTAAAAAGTGGCATCTAATTATGTTTTCTCTCCACATTCCTTTTGAGCAGGTAATGAAAGCTATGGTGGGGAGTTCTGTGTGATTAATGGGAGAAAATGCAGATGGCCCTGAATGGAAGCCACAATGTAAAATACGGTTTTATAAATAGGACTGAAAGAAACCAAAGTGATCCACTGCGAGATTCAACCGAGATAGTATTCGTTCTACGTTGGGTGCACTCATCGGGAAGTTGTCTGGAGAACGGTCCGTCTGGAGATTTCTGACCAGCCTTCAGTGGTCACTATGCGCTCTGACGTGGGGGCTACACAAAACCCCCTCACTTACAAATCTCTCTCGTACCTGGGAAGCCCCTTGCTTATTTTTGTGATTTATTTGCAGGGGCAAAGCATTGCTCTCTGCCACCATGCTTGGAAGAAAAGACAAATGAGCCCCTACTCTGTAGCTTGACTGAGACTCCAAGACAGAGGAGCCCACAGAGGGGCGCTAGGTGCCGTGATGGAGTGGGGAGGCCAGGAAGGGGTTCGGGGTAGGGCAGAGAAACAAACCGAAAGACAAATTTAGACAAATCCCTAATTCCGCCTCGCCAGGCTCAGATATATCCTTTTCTTGTTGGGAGCAGAGAAGGTAACTCTTGGTAGATTTTACATTAAAATGAGGTCATGCTCCTTGGAAAAAGCCAGACTCATTGAGCAGAAGATGTACATTGTTCCGTGAGAGTCCCCACATGGTATAACAAGTGACAGGCTCTTGGAAATATTACCAGACAGTGCTTATTACTCTGGGACTATGAGAAGAGGGGAAGGGCAGACCAGGGGGAAGGTTTCACCACGAGGAACTCAATTCTGCGGGCACTGAATGGAAAACCACCCCCAAGCATTATGTAACATGGGCCAACCTCCTTCTCAACAGCAGGAAGAGGCAATTCAGGTCAGAGACAAGGAGTTCTTTGCTATGCACAGACCTTTTCTTTCTGACCTTGAGCTGTGCCTTCTCCTCCCCATCTCCACTTTTGCCATCATTTGGAGCACAGATCCAAATTCTAATCCAGATCCCCCAAATGCTACTCACCCAGCATCTACATATGCATATGGGTGTTAATACGTATGTCTTTTCACTGATGGAGTATTACATGTTCACCAGTTGGTCTGCTAGCTTCCATAGGGCAAGTCCAAGGACACTTCCTGGGGCCTATGATGTAGCCACATACTAGGCTCTAAACTTCAGGTTCCCCGCTGGAGTGTGTTGAGGGGGACGAGTGGTGGTTTCTTACATCGAACCGGAATTCAACAAGGGCAGCAAGATTCTTCTAAGAAAACACTTTGGGGTCCAAATGGGCCATAAGAATGGGCTGAACGGGAAATGTTAGCACATGGGAGAGTTTAGGAAGCAGGTAGGAAAAAAGGGATATTTCAGCAACCAGTTGTAGAATCTTGTAGGCAGAGAGGAGAAGTCAGATTATCAAGTGCACATCACCCGGTCTGGTGGTTCTCATACCTGGGCACACATCAGAATTACTTGGGGAGCGTGTGACAAATCCAGATTCTGAGGCCTCGTCCTTGGAGACTAATGTGGTAGGTCGGGATGAGAGGTCTAGCATCTGTACTTCAGGCAATTCCAATGCTGCTTTCTACTAGGGAGCCATGGAGGTCTTGTGTGGGTCCCAAATGAAGAAACAGAAACTGAGGACAGCTCGGTGACTTCAGCAAGCCCATTCGGCCAGTGAAGAGGGAGCATCAGACTGCCATTCCCTTGTTCCTTCCATTACCCCTAACTGCCCTCAATTAGCACTGCTCTCCCAGAGAATCTTCCGTCGGAGGATACCAGGGGTTGAATGGAGGACACGTGGGCTAAGAGGGGGAATTATTTAGAACACATGTGAAACTCTATTTACACCAAGCCTGAAAATGAACTTCCCATTCTCCAGCTTCAGCTTCCAGAATGCAACCTTAATCTAGCTCATTTGCATAAGCTTTAAAATAAGCCTTTAGAACAAATGTAAATGGATCTTCAAAGAACAATATTATGATGGGTTCAGTGTAAATGACTTAAAAACATATGGACGACATTTCTTGAGGATTTCCCAGGGAGTTGTGCGGTCTGTCTGTACGCAATGGAGTTTTATTATCACGGCAAAACTTGGGGTTGGGAGGAGGGTGGTATTCACGGAAGGATAAGAAGTCCTAGACTTTCAGGAGTTCTGATTTACTTTCATGCCTCAGTGGGCTGGACTGATGACCTGGAATGGCCAACACGAAACAGAACCGAATCTCTTCATCAGGCTCATGCTGGATCACAGGAGCAGGTCACACCCCAGATCCTGACAGAATACAGATGTCAGGACTGGAAAGAACCAGAGATTTTCCATTACGTTCCCCTCACAACAGGAATAAGGAAACTGAGGATCAGAGAGGGCAAATCATTTGTCAAGATCACACAGCCAGTATGTGGTTGAACTGGGACATCAACCCAGGTATGTCTAATTCCAAACTTGTTTTCCTTTGAATACACCACCCAGCTGCCGCAAAATTATCACATAGTGGTTTTCAGAACCAGCGAGGCCACACGCAGCTTCGGGGAGAGGTGACCCAGCCAGAACTTTATTGATCAATAGCTTTGCCACGTCACTGACACACTGGTTGCTGGGCAACGTGACTCCTCTCTGAAGAGGCAAGAAGTAGATCCCGAAGATGATGGATCTGCATGAAGCAAAACCCAATAACAAGGCACTTTCAGGTCAAAGACTTGATTTTCTGTGGTTTGGAATTTCTAGGTCAGCTGCTCAGAGGCTGTCCCCTGCTCAGCTTATCTAAGATGAGGCCCCTCAGTAAGGACCTACTCAGAGGGAAGAGTCAGGAAAACCAATTTAAGATCCCCTTTAAGAGACAGGACAGATGGAGATACGGGCTTGTTTTCTGCCCGATGTTAGCATC
Source organism: Felis catus (assembly GCF_018350175.1). NCBI lineage: Eukaryota > Metazoa > Chordata > Mammalia > Carnivora > Felidae > Felis > Felis catus. The sequence continues at coordinate 23,634,677 of NC_058377.1, forward strand.
TTATCTTACAGCTAGGCTGACAATAAGAGGAGCTGGCTATAAAAGGCCTGGCCAGAGAGATGGCTTGGGGATGGGAGGCGGGCTGCTAACCTGGGGCAAGTCAATTAACTACTGTGGGCCTCAGTTTCCCTTTTCATAAAATGGGGCAGCCAGACTCTTTTTTTTTTTAAATCGAATACATTTCAACCTTTATTTTTTTTAAATTTATTTATTTATTTTGAGAGAGAGAGAGAGAGCACGCGCACGGGAGGGAGAGAGAGAATCTCAAGCAGGCTCCATGCTGTCAGCACAGAGCCCAACTCGGGGCTTGAACTCACGAAGCATGAGATCGGGACCTGAGCCAGGACCAAGAGGTGGATGCTTAACCAACTGAACCACCCAGGTGCCCCCTGGGACTTGTTTTTTTAACACCATTCTGTGGCCAGGTGCTGGCTGTCTGCACACGAATCGCCTGGCTTGTTTGCTAACCTAGAGCCTCTCAGGTCCCAGTTTCAGGTAGTCTGATTCAGAAGGTTTGTTGTGAGGCCCAGCGACCGTTTCATTCACTCATTCACAGGTGTTTACTGCACACGCAGGAGATGTTCTGGACCCTGTGTTAGGTACTGGGAATATAACTGTGAATACACACTGCATGCAAAGCACTATACAAGGCAACCGGGGTACATAACTGCTTAAGAAAGAATTCTTGCCTGGTGAATGGCAGTGTGGTATCACATACAGGGGAGTTGGTCAAAATTAGGTTTGAATCTCTGCTTTGCCACATCCTTGCCGTGTGACCTTATTTATGCAATTCCCCTAGCCTCTTTGATCTCATCTGCAATATGGGGATGCAATTATGGCACCTTCATCATAAGAGGACTGTGATGATTACAAGAGCTCATCTGGCAGAGCTGCTGCCCAATTCCTGAGCAGAGCCAAGGTTCACCGATGACAGATCCACACATGGATGCCTAGGATTCTCAGGAGTGTGTGTGGCACGTACGAGAGTGGGGGACACACGCAGGCACGCATGCGCAGCTTCCTCGGGGAGGTGACATTTGACTGGGGCCTTCATGATGGGTAGAGTTCCCATATGGAGAGGGGCAGAAGTCGTGCTGGGGGAAACCGCGAACAGGCCATTTGTGAAGACCAACCTGGGAAGCTGGCCTGGGGCGAAGGGCCTCGAGTGCAGGCTAAGGAGGCTGGCTTAGTTTTAGTTAAGGGACACAGCTGGCATCAGTTCCTCTTTTGCCTTGGGGAAGGCAAGCCTTTTGACAAATATTTGCTGAATAAGTGATGTGGAGCAGGGAGCGGCCCTTCTCGAAAGTTCATCTGGAGATATGCAGGACAGAGAGGATAGAAAGGAGGCGTCCGGCAGGCTGGCCGGGGCTGTTGTAATATTCCTGGGGTAGGTGACAGGCTGCTGGGCTAGAGAGAGGGGGAGAAGGTAACCGCAGGGGCACCAAGCCTTGGTAACTCTTTGGAACAGAAGTGGGGAGAAGAAGCCAACCTCAGTGTCCAAAATGCGTATCTGGAAGAATACTGGGGCCAATAGGGCCACTAAATAGGGTTCAGGAAAAGGGCTCAGAGCCTTTCCCAAGCCTCTAGACTAAGCCAGGGCTCAATGTCCTATGTCCTATGGTACTGACCATAGTGTTTGGTAGACAGCAAGGACCCAATAAACCTTACTCTTACTACTATCATCTGTCACACTCATGACCATGTCAACAACATTTCAAACCTGCTTTCCTGCTAGAATGTAATCTTTAGGAGGCAGAGACTGTGGCCATTTTGTCGCTCCCTGTGACCCCAACACCTAAAATCATGTGTGCCACAGAGTGGACACTAAATAAGGGTTGAAAACAGTAACCAGGAACTGGTTCACTGAGGAAAGCAATTGGGTCTGTTCAAGACATAGTAGGTGGAGGTGATGGAATCCATGCTGGAGGCAATGTCCAGTGGGCAGGTGAATATTTGGGCCAGAGGTCCGGCGTAGAGAGGGAGGCCCCTGGTGACTAGTGGGCACCTCCTCCTTCCCTGACATTCACCCTGCCTCTGGCCATCCCCCAACACCACCCTCCCACTCTCCAAGCCCCGTATCCTGGTTCCTCCACTAGAGACTCTTTGATTTCTAGCTGTGGTGATATCTCTGTGATACAGGATGGCCTCTTTTGCCTAAAGAAAAGTACTCTGAAATTGCAGGCTTCCAACTGAAGCTTTGAGGTACACCCTATAGCAATTCAAAAGAAAAAAAGAGAAAGAGAGAGAGAGAGAAGCCTGAACAATTTCCTAGCTCATTAAAAACAGCATTTGGTTTGCTTTTCAACATCTGAAAAAAAAAAAAAAAAGACAAAGTGGAATTTTATAGTATGGTCCCCTGAGCGGACAAGAGCAACACGAGACAAGAGAGAAGAAAAGAAAAAGGAACAGAATGAAACAAAACAGAAACCCAGATAACGGGCTGTTTACAGTAAATACTTGGTACACTTGCTAAGGCCATTTCCAGTGGTTCTCCCACCGAACCCCCAATACCTGTATGAAAACAGGTTCACGAGGCCCAAACAGGAGATCAAGGAGTTAAGAAAAAAGTATCCATGTGGGTTCCGGTGGCCTAAGTGCTAAGCTCTGCTCCCAGGGGAGGCTAGAGTGAAAGCTGAGCCTGCGGTGGCCTTCTGGATTCTTCCGGCCCCTCGCTGCTCGACACAATGTGGATTTTCCTGGCTTCCCAACCCTATGATGCCAGGGCTGCTTGGATTTGCAAACCAAGAACCATCCAAAAGTCCCTGAGGTCAGGCCTGAGGTTGGGCGCTCATCCTGAAAGGGACAGCCCTAGTGGTCACCACCACCAGCCAGAGCTCTGCTTGGCCTCTCTGCAGCCACCGATGCTGTCATCCACCCTGCCATTCCTGTAGGGTTTCCCTCTCTCCTCCTTGTCATCATTTTCTTTTGCTCTTCCTCATCCCACAGCAACCACTCTTTGTCAGGCTTCTTTGCAGTCTTGTCTTCTTCTCCTCACCCCATAAAGGTCGCCGGTTCCCGAGATTAGGTTCTCAGAACTTTCCTCAAGTTTGCCTACCTTCTCTATTCTCCTGCACTTGTTCCACAGTATCTGAAAGACCCTCGTACGTGCCAGATACTGTGCTGGGATGTGGGGGTGTGAACATGAATGACGGGTCCTTGCCTTGAGGTTTAGTACCAGAGCAGGTTCATAGAACAGATACCACATGGCGTGACAGGCCATACGAGGTGTCACGGATGTGCCAAAGAATAAGTGATCGATGCTGCCTGGTGCATCAGGACCGACTTCACGCAGGAGGTGACGCTACATCAAGACTCCCAAATTCGTGTCTCTAGCCACGACCCACCTCCTGTCTTGGGAGCTCCACACTTGAGTTTCAAATGACTTGACAGATACCTCCACTGGTATATCCTGCAGCTATATCAAAGTCAAGATTTTTCAAAACTTAACTCCAATCTCTGTGCATCACCATTACCGGCCACCTACCACCCAAGAGGGAAACCCCAGAGTGATCTTGGACTCCTTTCTGTCTCCCTCACCCAACGGCATCCTGATGGCTGTGTCTCTCTGAAGTTCTGACTTGCCTCCTCCTACATACACTGGCACGATTGGGCCCTTGTTGTTTCTAACCTGGGGTATTTCAAGTGTTGCAATCGCTTCCCAATTCATTGGCCTCAATGCCCACTGTGTTTATGAATCACCCGGGGAGCTCATTACAAGCATATTTCCCTGTCCCTAGCCTGAGAGGCTGGTTCGCCAGGTCTGGGGAAGGGTCTCCGGTGGCTCTAAGGTGGCTGGTTTGCACCACACCGTGTAGTGGTGGTGTCCCTCTGCCTTCAGTCCTCTGTCCTGTCTTCATTTGTCCACACTGCCTCCAGGGTATATTCTGAAACACAGCCAGGCTCATGCCCTGCCTTGGTTTAAAAACCTCCAGTGGTTCTGAACTTCTTAATGTGCCATTGACCGCCCTTCATAAAATGACTAGGGTCCTTTGAGGAACGTAACTAACTTGTTTTCATTCTCCATCAATGGACAGTTTGGCCTCCGTGGCCTCTGCAGCTTTGGTGCGCTGGATTCTAAAATCTGCCCCCCCCCACCCCCCGCCCCACTGCACCAAGCCCTTCGGTCAGACTTAGAGCAGAGAGCTAGGTGTGTGACTACATCCCAGGCCAGCGGACCTCACATCCCCACTCTGTCTTGACAATCTGTGACTCTTGGTAAGTTACACAATCATTCTACACTTCAGAGTTGCGAGCATTAAGTCAAACAATGGCAGCAGAGCTCCCGGCTTGGTATTCAGCATGCAGTTAAGACCTCAATCCTAAAAGCTACTATGATCTCACAACCCAGTTATCCTGGACCACTTGCTATTCCTGGGTTATGTCATGCAATCTCTTTGCCAGCTATCTGGATTGCCCTCCTCCAACTGGAAAACTCCTATTCATCCTTCAAAACCCCTATTCATCCCTCAAACTCCTTTACCTCTTTGCAAAGCAGTGCTTTCTGCAGTTGCCACTGTGCTCATCAAGAAGGTGTCAGATATCCTCTATTGTAGTCTTAGCACCTAGTACGACTGGGAATGCACCTCCTTCAAGCTCCTTGAAGTGAGAGGCTGTGTTATTTATTTTGGAATTTGCAAACTTAGCAAAGTGCCTGGCATAGGACAGGTGCCCACTAACAATCAAAGGAATGAACGAATGGGGTGAGAATACGATGTGCAGAGAGTAGAGAAAGGACCCCACAGCCCTTTCTATGTGTTGCAGAGTTGTTCTTTGCAGAAGGTTCCCTCAGTGGCCCTTGCCTACACCTGTGGTCAGCTGGAAGGCTCCACTAGAGAGGGGCACTGTCCTCTTTCCCTGTCCCTCTTCTCCTGGATGCCCCCTTCCCAGATGACTTTCTGCTCTGCTCTTTCTCAGTCCCCAGCAGAACCATGCCTAGCACTGCGGCCCCTGGGAAGGGCTGCTCTGTTACTAATTGCCTCCCTTGTGATTGATTGATCTGCTCCGCGAATCTGGTGAGGTTGAGCTTCTAAGGCAAAAACAGCAAGGCACTGCAAGGCTGAACTGTCTTAGGCCACTCTAGGTCCGGTGACTCCAAGGAGGCCCGGGGCCCTCTCCCCCTGAGGCCAGATGCTGCCTCTCGGTACACTCTGGCCTTCGGGCGTGCAGACAACCTCACAGTCCCACTGCCCACATCCCCTCACTTCCTTTTCCAATAAGCTGCCTGGGCATCCGCGGCAGAAGACAGCGTTAGCCCCAGGAAGCTGTGAAAGCAATAAAAGAACTAAGTGTTTTCTAGGTCACCGCCTGATCAAGTCCCCACTTAAACAATAATCTTGCCATTGCATCTGCAAAACCCCAGACTCAGGCCCCAAAAGGTTATTTCATCAATAATTCTTGAGTTTGCCTACAGGCAGAATTATTCCCGGCAGGCATTTCAGGCCATCTCTAAATAGGCTCTGTGGAGGAGAGGCCCCCAGGTATTTAGGCAGGAGCCATTTATATTGCTGAAGGGAGAGGGTGGGGCAGAAAGTATGTGCTGTCCAGAGGCAAGTTCCAGAACCGGGAAAAGATGGGGAGGCTGAGGCGGTGTGGCCTTTGGTTGGGCACCCGCCATCCGACAAGGGAAACTACTTTTCATGTTAATAATTGTGGATTACACCGGGGTGGTCGTGCCATCCAACGTTACGATAAAAAGTCCCCGGACAAACCCAACTCTGCCTGGGATCTCTTGGGCATCTGCAGCCTCCCGTCCACTCTTCCCCTGCTACTCTGCTGTTGAAACGGGCTCCCTTGATTTACTCAGCGTATTTACCAAGCAATTTGCAAGAGCAAGTAATTACTCCTCAGTTCATTGAATCATAGGTGGGAGAGCCACTGAGGTCATCTTATTTGACCTCCATCTAGCCTTCCTGGGCCTCCTTGGACTTGTGTTCGTATTAGCATTTAATCTCCTCTGCCTTTGGTCCCCAGGCCTTGTGGAACGCGGCCACCTCCCCTGGAGAGCCTGGGGCTTGTGCCCAATTGCTTGTCTAAGCTCTGAACTTTCTACTATTGTGCTTTCCATCTCCCGCGCCACGCTGAGGGCCACTGCACCTCGTCCTCCCGGCTTTGGAGACGGTGATTAATTCCCTTACTTCATTTATACTGTTTTCATGGAGGTATTCATAGACCATGATTGTGTTCCCTCGGAGCCAGATCCTTTCTCAACTATATAAATTTGGCTCTCCCGCTCTCTCCTGATACGACTTATCTGCTAATCCCTAGAACATTTGTTGGTATTTATGCTTGGCTGGGATTTTCTACACCTTTGCTAAATGGCACTGACTAGCCTCACTCAGGTAGCCCGTTCCTGGACACACAATGGGGAAGGCCTATCCCCCCATCCTCACCGGTTTTCTCTGGGGGACCCCAAGGGGCTAAAAACCAGGATGATGGTACAACGAGGGAGGAGATGAGTAGATGGTTCATAATTATATTACAAGAGCATCCCCAAAGGAAATAGGATCCTTTTTCAAGTGACTTCTTTACCAAAGTACTGTTTCAATTCTCCCCACCCCCCCCACACCAAAAAGTCCCTCTTAAAAAAAAAAAAAACAGTCAACAATTATTTCCCCACGAAGGAAATCGAAGAGAACTCCTAAATAGTCTTTACGGGGGAAAGGAGACAAATTAAGGGGTGGGGGCTGTGGGGTGGGAAGAGAGAGAGAGAGATTGAGATTGTGATCATTTCCATAGCTCCACCCTTAACGTGCTCAGGCTGGCTGCTGAGGTTGGGAAGAAGTCCACAAGGATCTTCATCAAATCTCTGGGCCATACAAGACCCTAGGTATCTCAGTTTACCTTCATGTCCTATATGAGGAAACTGAGTCAGGGCCGTGTATGAGTGTAAGTGCATTTTGATGTCACGCGTCTCGGGTTCTAATGTCTACTCATCTGTTTACGTGCTATCAGAGGTCCTTGATGAAGTCTCCAACTTTGCTGCGCCTCAGTTTCTCATTTGTAAAAGGAAGGTTGTACTCTCCACCTTGGGGCTTACTATGGATTTTGAAAATAATGAACATAATAAACAGGTCCTTGGCACATAGTGGGCACAGAAGAAATGCTAATTAGTACTAAGGCGGAGAGCATTAGGATGCCTTGCCCAAAGTCACCTTGGTTAACCCTGGGGCCAGAGCTTGGGTCTTTTGCGACCCAGTTCAGTACTTCAACTATATGGTGCTACCTCCTCTATATCCTCCCATTGAACACACACTCCTGTTCCATGAAGGGGCCATGACAATGTTCTCCATTATGACACAGTGCTTGATGCTCAAATGGATAGGAGCTCAAAGGCCACACTGAAGCTTCAAGTGAGGTTAGCCAGGGAGAAACACTCCTATCCTATCCTCTTGGGAAGAAAGGGCCCAGACTGGAGAGGTTCGGCTGAAAGAGGCTTAGGAATACGGTGTGAACTTGCCTGTGAATATAACCGCTAGGCCTTTGAGAGGGCTACTGGGCTGGCCTGGGATCACCAGCCCAAGCCAGAATGGATAAAGCTCCATGGAACATTTCGCTGGGAAAGAACCAACGTGTATTGCCAAACACTCTGCTGGGTGATTTACAAACACTCTCTAATTTAGCCTCCTCTCCCCCCATACCAGGAAGTAGGTGATTTACAAACACTCTCTAATTTAGCCTCCTCTCCCCCCATACCAGGAAGTAGGTGTCATGCTTCCCCCATACCAGGAAGTAGTAGATAAGGAAGGGGACGCTCAGATACATCATATGACTTGTACAAGCAAGTAAATGGCAGGGCAAGAATTTGAACCCAGGTCCACAGCGAACGAGGCTTATCTCTTCTCTTTCCATTTTCCTGCGTGTGCTGATAAAATATTCAGTGGCTATCGCTCTGGAGACGGCCTTCATTTACATGGCACCTATCTCTAAGGAGCTAGAAACATTTATGGATTTTTATAAATCCAATTAAGCTTGTTATCTTAATATGATCTTGTCTAGTTTCTCCACATGGAGGTGTACACATGTGATTTGGACAGGGAAATCGATTCGGATCATTTAGACTAAATATATTTGATCTTATGTCTGTGCTGTGGACCTTACCAAAATAGTGATGGACTCCCACATTATGTTGACAGTGTAGACCAACTGCCTGAATGCATTCTGTAGAACCACAGGACTCAGACTGGATGACCCTTCTACTCAGCTCATTCAATCCCCTCCCCGGAACTGAATGCCCCCAGGAAGCAAACCATCTTATTCTAAAAGGTCTTCAAGGACAACCTGCCTCAGTAAACCACCTCCTCGTCTAACAATTCTTCACAGCCAGAAAGTTCTTATACATAACCGGAGTGTCTATTGCTTTGAGCGAACCACTTTTCCTTCTGTTCTATTCTTGCTGGCAATGGAGAACAGCTGGGAAGTTTTCAATATCTCTGTTATGAACTTGAAAGCTGTTTTAAAAACACTCTTCAAGTCTCTCTTCCGCTGGCTAAATAAACTTGATTCGTTTAGTATTTGTCACAGGCAGAGACCATTTTCAACACATCCAGCGCTTTGATAAGAGAATTACAATAATTTTGGAAGGTGAAATCGTAGGGTGCAAGAGTGACCACTGGTTAAAAAGCTATGCACACTAATTATGACAATGCTTGCTCCAAGTGGATCCTCACCAAACGTTTTCATTGAGTGAAAAAGAAAAGAAAGAGTGAGAACTTAGTGCTAAATCCCAGTGTTTGTGTGCATATAATAATAAGAAAGCCAGAGAGGAAATAACTTGAAAGGGTAAAGTGAAAGAGAATGAAGAGAGTGAGACAAAATGCATTCTTGGCAATTAGCATTTATCTGTAAGCCAGCGTAGGCAAGGACTACAGTCAGTTAAGAATAGGAGCTTGAGAGCAAGAAAGAACTAGTTTCAAATCTCAGCTCTGCCTAGACTTTGATGTGACCTTGACCAAGGTCCTTCATTTCCTTGTGGTTCAGTTTCTTCTTTTGCAAATACGAAAAAAAGAAAAGAAAAGAAAAGACCGAACTCTATCACTGAGTTGTCAAGATGGAAAAGGATATTGTATTTAAACATTTTCCAGGCTCATGGTAGTTATTCAAAAACACTGTAGCTCTTATAATTCTCTGACACCAAGTAGCTGGCTAGGGTCATAAGCATGTGACTAGTTATAATTTTATATCTATAGATTACAGATATATAGATAGATATTTATATAACCATCTTTAGGAGCCTCTTCACTTTGGGATTCTGCAGATTCCTCTCCTAAGAGCTGAAACGATTAAAAATTGTCAGGATTAGTTAGGCATTTATGAGTTCAAGAGATCCTAGGTGCTGACTGGTTGGTGAGTTAATTATGTAGCTGTAGAATTAACATGATCATTACTGTACCACTAATAATGATAGCATAATAGCATTATCCTTACAGCAGAATAAGCCCGCTGGGTGTTGTACCTGAAAATGGACATAGAACTATAGGAACACCGAACCCTTTCACGTTCAGGTACAAATTACAAGCCTGTATTGTGTAAAGTACCATCACTGTTCTAATGATTACCATTCCCCACTCCCCCCACCCCCACAAAGTTTCACATGTCAAAGGCATGAAAATTCCATTTCTTTGGACAAAGGAATCTAAGGCCGTGGATTCTCCTAGCTCTACCTGAAGGAGGACTGTCTCAAAGGGGAGAGTATGAAAAAGAGTAATTGATTCTGCCTGTTTCCTCGTGGGTTTTGGGAGGACATGAGGCTGGAATGGGTGGGGTTGGAGGCGGTGGGGAGATGCTGGTCTAGATAAAGCCCCTTTTTTTCTCTAAAACATGCACCCTTTGTTGAAGAAAGTAGCAAAGAAATGCAGTAAACCTAGCCTTCTGTACTCTTTCAGAGTCTCTTGTGACAATATTAACTTCTGGGTTAGCAGAAAACCCTTGAAGCTTCCATGTGGCCAGTGGGTAGGAAGGCCATAAGCAGAGACGTAAGACCTCCACAAAAGGTTCTGCCTTCCTCCCGTCGATACGGACGTGAGGGTTTAGGGACAGGACATTAGTGGATCCAAGGAACAACATACATCCAATAAACCTGCCCTATAAAGGAAAGAAGAAAAACAGGCAAAAAAAGTTCCCCACGATATAACATGTCGGTAAATGTTTGCTTGCCTACTGTCTACACCTCTCAAATTAAAGTGACCTAGCATCAGAGCACCAAAGCATCACTCACTGCCTTGGAGGGTTTGTGCCTTCTCCGGCTCTCAGCTAGGCAGACTTTCTGGAACCAGACAGGAAGGTCCTTCAGTTATCCTGGAAAGCCATAACCTCCATCCTGCATCACGGGGACACAGGGCTCCCTTCCCGGCTATCCACACTTGCCAAAGAATGTTGGTAGCCTAGATTATTTGGGAGGGGGGTGGGGAAGACAACTAAAAAAAAAGGGCAGTTTTACCGTACGATCATTGTAAAAATAAAATTAAAGACAACTGTGGGACACGAGTCTTCTCCCCAACTCCCCAGGTGGAAATGTCTATATTGATTCATTTCCTCAGTAATGACTCAATTTTCTAATTTCTTGAACAGCGTAGACCCAGTTCAGATGATAATAAGACCTACTGAGGAGGTACAAACTGGGAACACAGCCTGACATAGCAGAGGGTTGAGAACCTGGCCACTGGATCAGAACTCCTGCCTCCCATCCCGGTTCCCCATGGGAGGCAGGGTGAATCCCACCACCACCCGTCTCCTGGTCTATAAAATGGGAATCGTCACATCTGTTCCCCTCATGAGGCTGTATGCATTTTCATTACATGCTTGGAAATGATTAGATAGAAGGGTCCACAGATAGTATTCGTCTGAACTATAACGATCTTACTAAATATTTATGCTACCCAAGAAGGGAGTACATGGCGTTGGAGGACTTGCTCGTGTTCTGTTTAAGGCTGGGACTGAGAAATGAGGGTGAGAGCCTACCTTGTCACTATTTATCTTTCTTAGTTAACAATGTAAGATATATGATGGCTGCTCCACAATTTGGTGGCAGAACATCATAAATGAAGTCTGTTTTCCCTGGAAACTGCATAACCATTTGAATTAATTTAATTTGATATTTCAAATTAAATTAAACTGTAGAATAATCCCCAAGGGAGAGCATATTTCATTTGCAATGTCTTTTGATAGAGCATTCCCTGCCAAAAGTTTTGCTTTGCATCTGGCTACAGATCTAAATTTATTGCATTAGCTTTGAGAAGACTTTTAATAGAAAGCAAGATTAAAAGAAAACTTGATGGAAAATAAAGATGTTCAGGGCCGAAAACAACAACCCGGGACGAACCTCTCTAACTTTATGCTCTCTAAATGTCTGTCTCTGGTCTTTGACTCAGACCGTGTAGCTGGGCTGGATGTTCAGTTGGAGAGCTTTCTTTTGATAGTGCTAATTAACACGTGCGGAAAATTTCAGAAGGGGCGGGGCAATGTCTACTTGGCTTATGGGCTATAAACTAGGTCACCAGACCCCGATGAAGGGGCTCAACATCCCCTGAGAAGCAGAGCACGGGGATCAGAAATAAATACAAGGATCACCTTAAAGTCAGGGTGAGTCTGGGCATCTAAGTGGCATCAGGTGACCGTGCCGTGTTTTTTCTGAATTATCTCCTCCTTGTCAATAATCTTCGCTCTCAGTGCAGTTCTCTAGGAAGGTGTTGCATCTACAGGTTGGCAGGAGGAGACCTGATGGTGAATCCAACAGTTTCCTAAAATATAGGTCACCTCGAATCACCACTTAGGAAATGACTGGTCTCTTTTCCCATGGCAAGACATTGAAGAAAATCACACTCAGCAGCTGCCTAAAAGTTGATGCGGTGGGAATAATCTGTATCTTCTTCCTAGTGAGCAAATACACAGCAGGAGAGGCAGATGTGAAGGAAGCGTGTTTGCTTGGAACAAACAAGTCTGGCCCTTTCAGGAAGGTTTGTGCCAAGTTTAAATTGGGCCCAAAGAACTCAGATAAGAGTATCTTAATCAAATAAAAAAAAAAAAAAACGCATTAGGTTTTAATCTCCAGCACTTTAGTACCCTCCTAGTTTGTTTTAAATCTTGATTGGAAGAATTATCCTGACAAGAAAATTAGTAGTAAGTCAATAAGCCTGTGGCCCAAAGATAGGGTCTTAAGTAACCAGAGGGGGGAAAAATGTCTTCCAGCAAGAGGCCCCGGCTGGTCCTCCCACAGCCAACAGCCACAGGCCTGCAGGCAGTTCCCTCTTGGTCCCCAGCACTGCGGTAGGTGGGTGGGTGGGGAAGTTCATTATGATTTTAGCCATGAAGCCCTGAAGTGCAGGTAATCATATTTAAAAAGATAAGGGACACGACAAGAAAAGAACCCAGCTTCATGAAGAAATTCTAATTTTCAGCAGTCATGGGTGGAAAAATCAATACCGTTCTCTGATGCAAAATGAGAACTCGGCTTGATAAAGCCACCTCCTCTCCCTGCTCTCTTTAAAAGAGAAACACACCAGAAAGTTAAAAAAAAAAAAAGAAAAAAAAGGAGAGAGAGAGAGAAAGAGAGAGAGAGAGAGAGAGAGAGAGAGAGAGAGAGAGAGAGAAGACAAGACAAAAAACAGATCAGGAGAAGAAAATGGCCTGTGTAGGAAAAGGTCCACATACTGACACCGGCTCCCCTTCCCTGCCCCGCCCCCAACTCACAACCCAGGTCCTGTAGCTCCAGAGGTTCCCCCAGACAGCTGCTAATCCCACCTCTCCCTGTCAGAATGTCTCTCCCTACTCTTGTCCATGCCACTTCTTTGCTCCCTCGCTCCTACCCTGCACGTGTGCTTGCCATCTGCCATTTGGGGAGAGACAGACAGATGGACACACGAAAGAGAGAGATTGAGAGACAGAGAGCGCCTTACTCACCAGCGTTAATGACCCAGCCACCCAATCTGGGAGCCTTACTGCGGAATATTAAATCACATTCAGTTGTTATCTTGACATAAAAAAAAATTCATTAACTGACTAGCAATGGGACTGGGGCTCCTTTATACTCTATCATTAATTTAGGATAGCAGTTTTAGACATATCGGGAGATTTCTGTTTTAATCACCGATTATGTCTTTGGCCAATAAAGCTCATATTGTGAACATTAATATATACGTATTTATAGCTTGATGGAGCTAGACATAATTAAGTAGAGATGTTCATAATAACAATGATGGTAATCATTCAAAATAAGATTCCTTTGATGTTCTCCAGCAGCCTACGCCACCCCCAACACCGCCATGCAAATTGTGTGTGCTACTGAGATGCTATTCTGCCCACCCTATAGTTAAATGTGAGCCCTTTGAAATGGTCTGCCAAATGCGATCAGTGGTCAACAGAACGATAGGGAATGCCTTAACCATATTGTATTGAATGCCAACCGTGTTCTAAAAACTCCTGTTTTGGAGGAGTTCATAAAGAGGAAGGGGCTTCCAGGAAACTATGGCAATTCCCTTGGAAGGGGTGTCCCGTGGAGACTCAGGTCAACAGCTGCCCAAGACCAGGACAGATGTAACATGGGTCCAAACAAGCCCATGGAATGCCACCGGCATTATCTACACCCCCGGAAGAGAGTGGAACTACCTGTCATCTGGGCTTCAGCACTGAAATGCAACAGTTCCCCCAAAGGAGGAGGGGGCAGGGGCTCTGTAGGTGGCAGGGGAGATGAAGCAAAGATGAAACCTTTCCTTTGGGTCAGTCCGACGTCTGCCCTCCATTCCACCTCCATTCCTAACGCGCCTGCATAGCTTTCCTATTCCTGTGCTTTGAGCAGTGTATACTGCTCCGTTTGGAGTATATCCACATGTGCCTGCCAAATTTGCTGGTGGCATCCTGTGATTTCTCTCCCCAATTAGATTATAAGCTTCTCAAGGTGCATGCTACCCCCCTATTTAGTCCTACCGTGCTTAAGCAGTTCTGGGCAGGTGCTCAGGAAACGCGCACTGAAAGAAGGGATCAAAGAATAAATCTTCCAGAGCCTTCTGGCAGGGAAAGTTGGTGGTACTGTGGGTGAGCTGACTTGGGCCTGAAGTCTGTTTCTTGAAGGTGTCACCTGGACTCAAGACATCAGTTTCTTTGAGTGCCTGGCCAGACGCAGCTACGGAGACACAGGGGACCATCTCCCAAAAAACGCGGCTCCAATTCTCACATTTTTATATGCCATGTTACACACATCATTTCTGAACCTCTCAGAAGCCCATGCATTTCTGAGCATTGGCAATCAAGCATAAAGTTCTGGGGCAAGCTGTGAAATCTCTGAAATGAAAATCAATTCCATCTCTAGTTCATGGAGACTAATGTGGCATTTACAACATAAACAATCACTTCTGTTAGGGAGGAAAATTAAAAGCTGTGCTACATAAAGGCACAATGTTTAAAGTTCTGGTGGAAATGAGCACTTGGCTTTGAGATGATTAGAAAGGAACTGGAAAAAGAAAATAAAAAGAAAGGAAAAAAGGAAAAGAAAGGAAAGGAAAGGACAGCTGCCACAATTCAGAAGTGTTGAGACTTCATACACAAATTTGCTATGGCTGAAGCCATTGGCCTCAGCCCAGACCTCTGGGGGGAAAAAGAAAAACCTTGGGAAAAAGAAAAACCTAAGTAACATGGGGAAGGTGTTTTAAGGGCTCATGAAAGTCACGTTCATGTCCTTTCCCGATGGCGCATTAGAAGACACAGGAATTTTCCCACGGGATCAAGATTCACATGATGGGCGGTGGTGAGTCCAGTGGTCCTAGGGTTCCCTCGAACCTTGATCTGCTGACACTTCATTATATCAACCTCAGTTTCCCTGTTATTTATAATCAAGTCTCATGGGTTTCTGTGTGCAAAATCTCAAAGTTTACAAGATGAAATAAAAATTAAAGGAGGGGGGAAAAAAAAGAGGCTCCTGGAAATTAAAAAAAAAAAAAAGCCTAGAATTTAGCACAGCTTTATCAGTAGCTAACTAAGGAACTCTAAGCAAGGATCTTCATCTCTGAGACTCGGTTTCCTCATCTAATAAATTGGGAACTTAGACCATGCGATCTGTAAAGGAGATTGGCTCTAAAATTTTATCCCTCGTATTCTGCATGCGATGACAAACAAGCATTCTGTTGGCCTCATTTGCATGGGTGGTGGAGAAAGATATAAGCTGTTGCCAATCAGGAGGTACTCATTTGCATGATGGCTATGATTCACTAATTAGCCAGAAAGACTTCCAGTACAGCCGTGCAGGAAGGCACTGGGGTTCCCACTGCGACATTATTTAACTGGGCTCCTGGTTTTGGCTATTACGACTCTCAAAGTAGTAGCCAACAACTACTGACTTCTCTATAAAGCTGCCCAGGCAATTAAGAGAATTAGCATAAAGAAATCTTTCTCAATTAGCTATTTTTAGAGTGGGCTGGAAAGGCTGTTTTGCAGTCTTTTAAAGATTTTTGTAACAGTACTATGCTTGCGGTATCACCAATGTCACATGGGTATTTTCATTCTATTTTTGTTCCGCATCAAATAATTTGTAGTAGTGCTATTTTGAGGGGGTAGTTATTTTCACACCGTTTCAAGAGAAGTCAGATACATTTCTGATGAAGGCAGCCTTTGTTGATTCTAATGTGAACATGGGGGCAATGCAGGGTATGGCTTGTATACATATGTCAGCCACTCATCCCATCAGACAGCTTGATTTGCCTTGATCAGAGAAGCAATTTGTTAGACATGCCCTCCCCCCACAACCCCCAAAGTGCTAATCACCTTTTCAAGGTAGAAGATAAATGGGAAACACCGCATCAATTGCTTGCCATCACCCCCAAATGCTAATCACTTATGAACATCTAAATTATGACTTGAGACCTTGCGTGATAAGGTAAGAAAACAGCGTCTCTGAATACAGAACTATTATTTACGAGTGTCAAAAATAACTATCACATTTGCACAACTGTGGGGCTAGGTGACAATTTCTCCCTCAAAACTGCTTCTGTGGCAAAAAGCTTTGACTGGTACGGAGTCTGGCATGTTGTTGTTTTTTTAACCCTTACAAGATGGAGGGGAACTTTTTAGAGTGAAATGTTTGAGCACTGATTTGGAAAACAGGAGCTTCCCAAGAAACCAATTAAAAGTGCTTCTTTGGTTACATTTAATTTGGGTGTATTGGGTGCCATTTTGTGTGAGCCCGTGGCCTCCAAAGTGGGTGGTGGGCACCCCAGGAAGTCATTTGACCCTTGGCAGTGCAGGAAAAAGTATTTTATCTCTTAATTCTTTACCATCTTTTTTGCAGAAAAATTTTAAGTGTGTATATTACACTAGAACTAGAATATATGGTTATAATTTCCATAAAAATGCATACATTCTGGGTGAATGCTGAAACTTCTTGTTGATGGAGGTTAGTAATAAAAGTAAACAAATCTTCGGCAATCATTAGCAAACAACACATATGGTGCTGGCCAGGAGGATGACCCTAGAATTTACAAACTTACATAGAATTTTCTAGAAGGAAAAGCTCATTAGCCCAACCTACAAAAATAGTGCTAGAAATGATGCTTGTATATCCTAGAGAAGCCAGACTAAACATTGGACATAAATATATCTAGCACTTCATACATCCTTCTATTCAGACCATAAAGAAATATGCTTTTCTGAAAAACTACAGTTATCCCACACAGTCTCTCAAAGTGAAGAATGATAGATTCAGTTATCTTTGGGGGTAGGACAATACATCCAGAATAAGATAGGATGAGATGTTTTCAGAGAAGAACAGCCAAGATGGAAAATTAGTAGGAAATAATACCAACTAAGCAAGCCCAAACATAGGCCTAGAGTCCACAGGCACCCCATGCCAACCCCCACACTCCCTATGTAGACAGAAAGACCTCTGGGATTTTCCATGCAACTGATTTTTATCTAGTATAGTTCTCCTTCTCCCCATTATTAGCCTTTTGCTCTTGTTCCCTAGTCACTGAATCCCAAATATGTACTGGGTGTTCAAGATGTGCCAGACATGGTCCCGACAATCTTGAGATTCTCTTTTCCTCCCTACTCTCTGTCTGGGGGTCACCCGTAGGTCTCCACGCTGGAAATTTGAGAGGTTGCCAGCTCATGGCTCCTATTTATTGTTCACTGCTCCCCTAGTGAGAAGTCTTCTGGATCATCAAACTGTCCTCAGACAGAGCTCTAACGGCGGGAGGAGAGGTAAGACCTCTCATAGAGAGTGGGAGCCTTCCTTGCCCAGTCTACCTGCACTGTCCTCACTTCTTCCTGGTAGCCGGCTCCTTCAGAGTGTTGTTATGTTCTAGTGTGTTCTTACAGGTTGGGTTTCTATGGCCATCAACAACTATCCCATTCATTTCTGAAGACCTCCTTCTTGTTCAATCTTGCCCTTGATGCTGGAATGATCCAAAGAAGCACCTAAGAGTCAGTGTCTGTTCTTATTGAGCTTATGCCATTATTGGAAAAATTTGTGCTACACAGGAGCACTATCACATGGCAGGACATGGGTACGTGCTAGTGCTCCACTCAGGATCTGCTAGGAATTGGGGGGCTGTTGGGAAATACTAGAAAACGTCTAGGACTTAAAGCCAGATGGCCATGATTCTGGTCTCAGCTCCATCATTTATTGGTGATATGGCCTTGGGCAAATTCTATCTTTGGGTCTCAGTTTCCTTATCAATAGGAATGATAATACCTACCGAAGGACTGTCTTCAGGATTCAGTGAAACAGTGGGTGTGGAAACGGCTTATAGACTATTACTGTTAAAGGAGGGTGACCAGTCTGGTTCAGTGGGTAAGGAAGACTTTATTCTATTGCCCATTTGTACCCTGTAGGGCAATACTATTACATATAATTGGAAGTGAGAAGCTGAAAGTCACTTCTTCTACACACCCCTTGATGCTGGACCACGGGAGACACAAGGGTGGGTACAGAGGTGGCCACTCCCTCCAATCCATCCTTTCTTCTCCAGAGTTGGCTAGGGTTTGGAATCCCTGTCCTGACCAGTTGGAAAAGAATGGAAGCTGTGCAGTAATGGGGTTGACAGGAACTTGGGGCCATGCAGGGCCCAAAGGAAGAGGGATGGTAATCAGACTGTCAGGCCCCCCGCGCTCTTCCCAGGCAAAGGTTACTGACAGACCTTCCCGGAGGATCACTGGAGGGGACTGTGGAGGCTCAACCTCCAGGAGCTTTTTACCCATTGAGGTCAGCTGTGGAAGGTGACTTGCCTATAGGTCACCAGCAGAGGGCAGCATCTGGAGTCCGTTTCTCCTGCCACCTCCTGGGAGCAAGACCACGCCAGTCCCATCCCGGATCCTTTGTCCTTCAGTGGGAGGTGAGCAGTTGCCAGTTCAGTGTAAATGCCCTGAGGTGTCAAGATGAGTAAACAGGAATAGATTTAGAAAGTAGATGCAAGCCTAACTCACAGAGCAGATTATTTGGTGATACTGTTATTACTTTGGGGCACAGTTGCTCTTAATGTGGACTAATCCTGTAGAAATGTAATTACCGCATCGTTTCTGTACATGACTAGATCTTATGAGCTAGACCAGTGGGCACCCCAGTCAGCCGCTGGGGGCTTGAGCAGAGTTATCGTCTGTACTATTTCTTTTTGGTTTTATCTTCATTACTAGAAAATCTCTTGGGGAGCCTCCCCAGGAGGTAGCTCCCTGCTATCAATCTCAGTCTCTGATATGAGGTTCTGAATTCCCCATAATTGAATTTCGGCTGGGTCTCCTGGTGGCTCATCTTGGCTTGCTCACCTTTCATTTTGTGGCTCCCCTGGGGAGTGCTATGTCCTGCAGCGGGACCCCTTGACTGCAGGATGGGGCTGCAATGGGTTGCCAGAGCGGACGAGCAACATCCATTAGAAGGTAGGGTCCACTGAGACAAAAGTTACCAGCTGTCATTTATTAAATGACATCCTTCCACTCTTCCTCAGCTACTACTAAAGGACACTCTAAATATTAGAAAATATGGCTGCCCGGAAGAAGCCCGTGTTCCCTACCCTCCCTGGCAGCCATGCGATCAAGGCTCGACCAATGGGGCGTGAGCAGAAGGGAGGTGCACAAGTCATGCCCATGAAAGAAAGAGACGAATGTTCCCCTTCTGTGCGTCCTCTTTCCATCGACTGAAATCTGGCCATGACAGTGGGGTGTGCAGCAATCACTGGGGACCAGAGGTGGGAGTCATGCTCTCTTGCCCACTTTCTAACTGTGTGACAGAGAAATGAACACTTATTGTGGTCTGTCATATTGTCAAGTTGGGCCTTTGTCACATACCCTGACTGGAGACCTCTACGACGGCAATCCTCTGTGGGGGCCCTGGAGTGGAGACTCCTGTCATCAGCCTGCTCAGTGGGCTCTCCGTGGCCACTGAGTTTGGGGTCATCTTCAAACTGGCCCTTCCAACCCATGCTTGGCCTTGAATTTCTCCTTCGTTTCTTCGTTTCCTTTGGTTGTGGCTGACAGCTCTGGAGATACACTCTCAGAGGCCACTCATACTCAGGGCTCTTGGGATTCAAGTTTGAAATTGTGACAGAGTAGGACAGAGGCAGGAGCCCAGGAGCTCCAACTTCCACACATTCCTTTCAACGCGTGGCAGAGAGCAAAGAGGGCTGGGTGGGTCAGGAGCCGATTCTAACTCTGCCACGCACCGGCTGTGTGATCATGTACTACTCCCCTCCTCTTGGTGCTAAGTGAGCGACTGCGGCCGGATGATTTCTGGAATTCCTTCCAACTTCAGCATGTCACAAAGTGACAATTCCACGACCAGCCTTGTGGCTGCAGTGTCATTTTCAATACATGAAGCAAAGGACCTCAGGAACGTCCACATCTATGCTAAGGTCTCGGCAGTTCCATTCACTTCTCATTATTTGCTCAGCATTGAACAGAGCCTGGCGTAGGGGAGAGAGGAGGGGGAATGTGGGTGGAGAGGGATAGAGGCATCATCGGAGTGACAGATGACTGGGCCCTTTTCTTGAGGAGTCTGGTCTCTCCAGAGCCACACGGCGCACACAAGGCATCTGCGGGAATAGCCTAGTAAGCTACTCAGGAAACATGTCTCTGTTGAGGGACCAAAGGACAGGTGGGGTTTGGCAGGAGGTGAGTGGTGTCACAAAGCCTGCTCTCCCTCGTTCTTGCCGTCTGACCTTGAATGAGTCTCTAAGCTTTTGAGCCTCAGTCTCCTCACTTGTAGAATCAGGATAATAGAAACACCTGTTAAATGTGGGGAGGCAATATGGTAACACTCACGGCACACAGTAGGCGTGGGGGATTCTCGTCGCTGCCCTCCCCTCCCCTGCCTCTGCTGCCTGATTAAGTTTCCAGTAGATGTTCCCACTGCCTTGACTTCTGCCTCCTGAATCTTTCCCTCTTTTCCTGTATCTTCCTTCCTGCAACCCTGCTCCCCCACTCCCCTCCCCAGTAAAGTTCTCCCATCATCCTGCCTTGCAGAGGCCAAGGCAAGGTGGGGTTATCCAGATGCCCAGTGATATTTCAGAAGCTTTAATTAAGGGGAAGATTATGCATGCCATTTGAGTTTTAAAAGCGATTCAGATCAGAATGAATAAAATGCTAACTCTTCCCCTGTCTAACCCACTCACCCACATACCCTGGGGCAAAAGGAAACATAACTCAGTTTCTCCACGAAAGGCATCAGACAGCAGGTCATTCTGGTCAACGGGCCGACAGGAGCAAGGCTACCAACCTTGGCAAATACCGGTTCCATCACACGTCCCACTGCTCACCATCTCTTCCTAAGCTGGAGGCAGCTGTGCTGTGTTCTGCCTTAAATGAAAGCTGTAGAGTCTGTCTGTCCAACAGGGGGCAGTGCCCCAGGAGGTTCCTGAGCCCCCGGGGAGCCAATGACAGCTCGATCTCAAGCCTTAAACAACTCCCCACTTTTCTTAGGAGCCTTAGTTTATGTGATTCTTTGTTACTGTTCTTCCTCTCTCTCTCAAAAGGTAGACCCTAGGGGCGCCTGGGTGGCTCAGCCAGTTGAGCGTCCGACTTCGGCTCAGGTCATGATCTCACGGTTCGTGAGTTCAAGCCCCTCGTTGGGCTCTGTGCTGACAGCTCAGACCCTGGAGCCTGCTTTGGATTCTGTGTCCCTCTGTCTCTCTGCCCCTCCCCAGCTCACACTCTGTCTCTCTTTCTCAAAATAAATAAACATTAAAAAAATTTTTTTTTAAAAAGTAGACCCTGAATGAGAGTTTTATTCCATACACGAGTAGAACATTTGACACAGCTGCTTAGAGCTTGTGCTGTCAGCCTCTGGGGCCCCATAAACATAGCTATTTCCGTGGCCCCACCTCAGACTGACCATGGGTCCAAAGCCCCACACTGCCGGCCTGGGTCGTCTTCAGTGAACCATCTAAATGGCATCTTCATCCATACCCCAGCACTTTTTGTCAAGCACAGAGGTTCTTGGCTACAGTTGGAAGAATTCTGGGGGTACAAATAGTACACAAAGTAAAGGAAAGTGAAAGGTATACGCTTGGAGACAGCACAAGGGAGACAACCATGGCGTTTCTAGAGATACAAGAAGGAAGCCATTCATTTAAGGTCAGAAAATGCTACAAGTATCTGGAATGCTCAAGCCTTCTGTGGCCACACACTGGTAACTGAGAAGCCCCGGGTGGTCGCCAAACACCCCTGGCCCAGCTATATTCCATGGGTTTGCAAACTCTTTTTACTGACCAGGTGTCAGTTTCCCCATCTGTAAAATGGCCGTCGTGATGAGGGACAGCCTTGTGGGACTGTCATAAGGAGAATCTCGACCTAATTGTTCACCTACGGATTTGTCTTCTTACTCCAGCCCCACCAAGTGAAGCCCCTGTGCCTTTGCCTCTTCCCGTCCTGGCATTCCTCCTTTCCAGGGAAGCTCCCGACCGTAGGAGGCGCAGTGCAGAGCAAAGGCCCGTGCCAACGTGCCCAACGGTGCCCGAGTCCTCCCGAGCACCAGGAGTAGCGTCCAAAAATGAGCAAGCCCCCTGCCACAGCTGCTCAACCAGCCCTTGCACCGCCCGTGGCCTGTGAGATTCCTGATCATAGGTGTTCATAACGCTGTGTCTCAGTGGGGTTGTGGCTCCGCATTTAGCCACAGAATAAACAATGTGCTGATAATTGCCGGGTCACCACTATTTACTTCTGCAGTTATTTTTATTTAAGAAAGCCCTTTTCCTTTGCGCTCCAGGAAGAGGCCACTGCTATAATTTTCTTTACTGTCTCCCTTTAATGAGGTCCAAGTTCAGGCAAAGGGAGCCAGGGAGACTTCGAAGGAGTGACACAGCAACAAAGTTGACCTCAGCTGGGACAGTTAAACATAACTCTCTCCTCAGGGTGATGAATTATCTCTGGATCCTGTAGCCTTGCCGAAATGTGAGACAGTGATCATAGCTGGATATTCCAGCTAGGTGTAAGTTAACCATTTCTTTCCCCAGTTAAGCCTTTTATTTATTTATTTATTTATTTATTTATTTATTTATTTATTTGTTTGTTTGTTTTTAGTTTTTATTCGTTACCTGAATAGGGAAGCATTCCCTTTGCCAAGCCTTGTCATCCAGTGCTATATAGCTTCCGTTCTAACTTCATGTTACAGAATCCATCGCCAGCCACCCGAGCTCTCGGCCACACGAGAAGGATGCTCTCAGGCGAGTAAATTCACCTCCCTGTTTTGCTGTTTCCTTCCGATTCCCATAACCCAGCCCTCCAGGGGCGGAATCTGGTATCGTTTCATCTCTAATGTTGTGAGTGGGTTAAAACGATCCTGTCTTGGAATGCCTAAACTAACTGGAGCCTCTCCCCCGCACCCCCCCTCCCGCCCCTCCTCCCCTCTCGTCCTCCCCTGTCTTCCTGGCCCTCGGTTGGCTGAGAACAGTAGGAACCCATAACAGACACTGTGTCATCCATCCATTCCTGACAGCTTCGGCGCTATAATATGGGCCTGCCAACCCCATTACGATAATGACACATTGCAGAATTAGAACACTCACTCCTACCTAGAGAAGGGAAAAAATGGGGGAGAGAGGGGACAGGCTTAGAATCTTGTGTTCCTTTGAGTTCTTTCTCTTTTTCCCTCCTAAGATGTGGCATTATTCCTCTTCCATTTTCTTTTATTCCGTTAAAAAGATAAGTAGGCAGGCAACCACATATCCCTGAACCAGCAGACGTGTTTCCAGGGAAGGGGATGGCATCACTTGGGGCTTGGGGAACCGTCCAAGAGATGATTGTGCCTCATGGTGGAGCTAAATAGCAGTGCTATTCCATTATCATTTCCCCAAATGGGGCATGTTCACGGACGTGCTTTGCTGGGGCTTTCGTAATCTCAACAGGCACTTATGGAATTAACTTTCTGCCTTGGGCAGGGGGAGGGGAGCGCTGTAGAATTTAATGATCATCTTTCTGACTGGGGATCATAAAGTGCGGTTGATAATTATGATAATTAAAGTGATTTGCTTACAGTAATTAGTCCCTAGGACTCCCTTGTGGAGGTAGGAGGAAGGGACTGTTCCATCTGGCATATGGGCAAACTGAGGCACAGAGAGCTGGGGTCGGAGACAAAGCACTGGTCCTGACCGCCACAAGAGACTGGTCCAGGTGCATAGACTGGGGGCTCTGCACAGAGGAGGCGGTGCGGAAGCTGCTTTGTGGGTGAGGTGGACATTCAGCCTGAGCTACAAGGGGCTGGTTTAATGCAACAAAGAGATGTGCCCTGCCCCGAGCCCCCCCAAGCTCCTCCTGCATGGGGATGTTTAGAAATGATGCCATAAGTATATTGGTGGGAGTGCTGGGTTTTCCAGCGGGTTTCAGGATCAAACGAGGAGACAGAGGGCCCAGTGGCATGCTGGAGGACACAGGAAGAGACAACAAGCCCAGGAATCAGCCTTACTATCTATGCTTTTTCTACTAGGCAGCCAGCCCAAGGGTCAAAGGACTTCTTGGAAAGGCCAAGGGCATTTTCTACCAAATCTGACAGGAAGGGGCTGGTGGCACTCTTAGGGCAAGAGGCAGCTCAGGACATTAGTGATCAGGCTCCAGAGACCAGAGAAAGCCCCGCTGAGCTCTTGGTTCAGTTGTGGCCACTGAGTCGGCCGCTGGAATAGACGTTTCCAGGGACTGCAGAAGCCAGGAACGTGGGCAGACATGGAATGTCTGCAAGGCATGACAGAAAGAGTCCTGAGCCCTAGCTTTGAATCCTGGCCCCACTGCTGGTCTAGGCTGCTGGTTTACCTATGAATGGGGAGAGTAACACACACTGCTCAGGGCAGCTGTGGGGACTGAGTACATGAAGCGCCCAGCCCAGTGCCCAGGCATCGTAGTATCGCGGTGCTAGGTACACATTAGTTTTTTCTTTTTTTAAAACCAATCAACCTAATTATATTTATATACCTATATACATATGTATATATGTACGTATATATATATATACACGTACATATATATATA
Source organism: Felis catus (assembly GCF_018350175.1). NCBI lineage: Eukaryota > Metazoa > Chordata > Mammalia > Carnivora > Felidae > Felis > Felis catus. The sequence continues at coordinate 23,659,103 of NC_058377.1, forward strand.
TTGAATCATTATGTTGTACACCTGAAACTGACATAGAGTTTTATGCCGATTTTATGTATATATATATATATATGCATATATATACACGTGTATACATATGTATACACGTATATGTACACACATGTATGTATATACATACATATGTATATATGTATACGTGTGTGTGTGTGTATATATATATATATATACATATACATAAAACCAACATAAAACTCTATGTTAGTTTCAAGTGTACAACATAATGACTGAATATTTGTACACACAGGGAAATGCTCACCACAATAAATCCAGTTCACGTTAATCATCGTATTTAGTTATCATTTTTTTCTTGTAATGAGAACTTCTAAGATCTACTCCCTTAGCATATACAAATATACAATATAGTATTACTCATTATGGTGACCGCGTTGTACATGACATCTCCAGGATTCATTTATTTTATAACTGGAACTTTGTACCTTTGGATCTCCCTCACCCATTTTGTGTCTCCCACCCCACCTCTAAAAAGCAATCGCCAATCTGTTCTCTGTATCTATGAGTTTGGTGTTTAGCTTTGTATTTGTAAAGATTCTACATATACAAGTGAGATCATATGCTATTTGTCTTTCTTTGTCAGGCTTATTTCACTTAGCATTGTGCCCTCAAGTTCCATTCATGTTGTCCCAGATGGCAATGTTTCCTTTTTTTTATGGCTGAGTAATATTCCATTGCGTAGATATGCCACATTTTCTTTATCTATTCATCCATCTGTGGACACTTCATGTCTTGACTATTGGAAATATTGTTGTCATGAACATGGGAGGATATATATTTTTCAAGTTACTTTTCATTTCCCCCAGGAGAGGACTTGCTCGATCATGTGTTCATTATGGCTTTCACTTTTTAAGGAGTGTCCATTCTGTTTTCCACAGTGGCTGCACCAATTTACATTCCCGCCAACAGGGCACGAAGGTGCCCTTTTCTCCACATCCTTCCCAATACTTGTCACTGACTTTCAATTTCTTTCTTTTTATTGTTCTGAAGGATCACCTTGGACATTCAGTCCATCAACAGATGCTTAGTGAGCACTTACTAAATGCTCAACCCAGTGCCAGAGAGGTTTAAGAAAGGAAACTTGCCCACAAGAACCCAGTAAAGTAACAGATGTTGAAAGACTAAGTAGAATTCTCTGCAAAAATTGGCTAATGCTATGTGGCTGGCAATTCAATTGGTGAGATAAGGTTTGGGCATAAGAAACTGTCAGAAGCCAATGCAAGGCAAGAGGTAATCAAATACTAAATTATCTGATAATGATAATTTCCTAATATCCCCCGTAAGCTACAGGATCAAGTCCAAATAATCTGCATGACATCCACAGTTCCCTGGACATCTCTCCATCTTTAAAACTTTATGCTCCTCAGCGTGCCTGGGTGGCTCAGTTGGTTAGCTTAGGTCATGATCTCGTCATGGTTTGTGAGTTCAAGCCCCGTGTCGGGCTCTGTACTGACAGCTCAGAGCCTGGAGCCTGCTTTGGATTGCGTGTCTCCCTTTCTCTCTGCCCTCCCCCCACTCACACTCTGTGTCTCTCTCAAAAACAAATGAACAATAAAAAATGTTATGGCTTCTCATATCAGCCTTGTCCACTAACTATCCACCCACCCATCCATCCACTTATTCCCCAAATACTGAGTGCTTATTACGTGCAGGCATTGTATATTCCAGGTCCCTGGGAATGCACGTGAATCAGTCAGGCAAGCTGCGGATCTTATAAACGTATGGTGGTTTAGTGTGTTGAGAAGAGACAGACATAAAGAAATAAGTAAGATGATTAAGACAATGAAAAGTGCAAAGGAGAAAGTAACACAGGGTAAGGAGTAACCAGAGGTAGATCAGAAGACTATTTTGGAGGGGGTGGTCAGAGTGGGACCCTTGGGAGATAGGACATTTGCGCTGAGACCTGAATGTGAGATCTGTCTCCCCAAAATGGGGGGAGGGGAGAGTGGAGTTGAGAAAAGAGAGTTCCAGGTGGATGGAACAGCCGGTGTGAAGGTCTGGGGGTGGGAATGAGCTGGGTGTCTTTCTGGGAGGCTGTTGTGGCTGGAGCTTGATGAGTCTGGGGAAGAGGTGGCATGGCATGACGTCTGAGCAGAAGGCACGGGCTAGAATGTGGCAGGCCACGCCAACTGTGGCAAGGCATCGAGATTGCTTTCTATGTGGGCGGGAACCAGAGAAGTGTTTTAAGCAGAGAAGTAATGCGGTCTGCTCTGTGTTTCAAAATCTTTTCAAACAAGCAGTACTTACAGTTTCCAAAATACACACTTCCGTGTCTCTGTAGAGGCTGTCTCCTGGGACCTCCCTTTTGCATCCTATTTACCTGTCAGTCTCCTATGCAGACTTTGAGATCTGGCATCTCTTCATCTGCAAAGCTGTACCGCAGGCCTCATCTCTGGCCAATCCCTCCTTTTTCTTCCTCCTATGCTTCACACACACCTCTCATATTGCACAAAGTCTAACACATTGCCATTACCAGCTTACATGTGTCTCCTCTGGCGAAGGGCCTGAGACATGGTAGGGGCTTAATAGATTTGATAAGGGCCAGTAGTCAGGGTAGACTCCATGGAAGTAAATCTTGAAGGTAGGATAGAATTTTGATAGATGACAAAGAGAGGCCAGAGTCATACAAATCTTGGAATATCTGCTCAAGTCAACACGAGACATGATTGGAAAGATACTGTCATCAGGAAGGGGAGCCCACCCCAGTGAAAGCTAGGCAATCTTTTCCTCTCTCCAGTAGGACACCAACACAGGCAGTTGATGAGTACGATAGATGCTTATTTGCATATGATATTCACGTATTTTGCATATTTCCATTTAATACTGAAATGCATGGAGAGACTTCTCAATCCTTTTGTTCTTTCCTTCATTTAGCAACTTTTAATTGTCTCTTGAATATCCTGCACAATGCTAGGCCCTTTGAAAGACGAAGAAGTAGAAACGTGTCCTTGGTGAGCTCATATGTTATAGATCCTAGGGAAGGGACAGGAAAGTATGATGGTTTTCAGCCTGGGTTCTGGAATAAAAAGAGGTGGGTCTCAGTACTAACTCTGATGAGTTGTAGGACCTTGGGCAACTGATTTTGCCTCCTGAGCCTTGATTCCTCATTTATAAAATGAGGGTAATAATGCATACCTAGTAAGATTCACTCGGCAGAGTGTTGGGCACTCAGCTATGAATAACAGTTCTTGATTGAGGGATCTGATTCCCAGATCCCTCTAAGGAGGGCTTGCAAATCCCACTAAAAACTACCTAGACTCTGTGCAGGTGGGTCCTGCTCCTTTCCTACCTTCCTTCCCAAATTCTTTAATATTTATTTTTGAGAGGGGGAGAGGGACACAGAGACAGGGACGTAGAATCTGAAGCAGGGCTCCAGGCTCTGAGCTGTCAGCACAGAGCCCGAGGCGGGGCTTGAACCCACGAACCGTGAGATCGTGACCTGAGCCGAAGTCGGACGCTTAACCGACCGAGCCACCCAGATGCCCCCCTTCCTTCCCAAATTCTAAGCCTTCAGAGTCTAAATAGCTGGCTCACCCTGGAACAGCGACAGAGAAAGCAACCAGGGAGCCTGAGTTGAGTGAGGGCAGTCCGAGCCTCCCTGCTGCATGCTCACCACGGACCCACCTCCATTTGCTTCTCCAGTTGTGAACAGAACCCACCCATTTATTTTTCTCTCCTCTTGCCTTAAATGTGCCCCAGAGAGATCATAAATTTTCCCCTTGACCTACAGACACCCGGAAGAGTCTTCTGGTTGCTCCCAAGACTTCTGCCTCTTCCCCGCCAGTCAGTCACCTCCTCTTCTCGCTACTACAGCGGCACGTGGGGTCAGTGAGTGGGTTGAAAGAGCTCAGACACACGTATGGTGTGATTCATTTGCGCCAGGGGATTCTGAATAGATAATAATCGTCTGCAAGTGGCAATTAACAGAATCTTCTTCAAAATGCTTTGATGGTTATAAAACGGAAGGAGAAGTACATCATGCCTCTCTCTCGTTGCAAGTAATTACGGAGGCGGCTGTTATGTGCAGGTTTTGAATGACCTGATATTTCCACCCGGTGATGCCAAACAGGAGAGATTCCCTCAACTCTCCTCTGGCATCCTTGGACCTCCTCCTCAAAGATGACATTTGAAGGAGGACTCCCCCCCCCCCCGGCCACCTCATCTTCTTCCCAAAGCCTGTGCCTTGGCTCCACCTGTCATCCCAGGCAGGAAAGAGAAGTGTCAGTCAGCGCCTTGTGCAGATAGAAGGAGCTGAGAGGGGAATTGACATTTACTACAAAGGGTTATAGACCAAGTCTTGCGCAAGCTGTTTTTACTCTCATTATCTCCGTCCTCCCCTAACCGAATCAGCAAGCAAAGTTTTACCCTCTCACTTGATGATTTTTTGTAAAAACAGATGTGGAAACAGAGGTTTAGAGAGGTTAAATGATTGGCTTGAGGCCATTTAGCTGAAGTGAGATTTAAACTTTGAAGCACCCCGATCAGGGAGTCCACACCCTTCTCCGCTATACAGTGCTGCCTGCACTTCTCCCTCACAGTCTTTAAAGCTATTCATTATCCGCTTGTCTACTATTTGTTTGCTTTTTTTCTTAGCTCTGTTGTAGGCTTTACCAGGGCAGGGCCCCACAGTCTTTCATTTTCAGCGCTGTATTGCCCATGTCTACCTTGATGCCTATGGGCAGGTTTGCTGAATCAGTGGCTGGCTTCCTCTGAGGCCATGAAACATTGCAAGTGACCAATGTAAGATCATCTGGTGGTCAATCAACATCTTTATTTAAAAAAAAAAAAAAAACAACTGTCATGGGAAGCAAGAGATTTTCGTCCAGACTAATCTAGCTAGACATAGCTTTTGTCCTGCAGGAACCCACCCCTGAAACAAAGATCTGAGACCCATCTTTATAATTCTTTTGTTGACAGGCTGGGCGTCCATCAAGAGAAAACAGCATCCTCTGGCCTTGGCTATAGCATAATATCCTCCAATGCAGTCTTGCTTCCCTAAAACCCTCTTCTCCACCCACTTCTTGTCTAAGGAGGCGGGAAAGGGCACTCTCTGGGAACCACGATCTCTCCACCTGCCTGGAGAGCAGGGAGGCTCCAGTGGATTCCTTGGGCAGACAGAGTGAGGGCGAGCTCTCGTTTATGCCTCGGCTCTCATCTATTTTAGACTACTAAACCTGCCAGAGCAGGTTTGATGAAATCTCCAAGTGTTAGTTGGGAGGAAAGATGTACTCCAGTTTTTTAAAATGTTTATTTATTTTGAGAGAGAGAGACAGAGAGAGACAGAGGGAGAGAGAAAGAATCCCATGCAGGCTCCACGCTCAGCACAGATCCCGATGTGGGGCTCGATCGCTCGGCCCTGGGATCATGACCCAAGCCAAACTCAAGAGTTGTATGCTTGACCGACGGAGCCACCCAGGTGCCCCCAAGACATACTACAAATTAAAAGCAAAAACTGACAGTAAGATTTTCAGTGGGAGGGGGGTGTTTAGAGAGAATGTCAATTCTTTCTTGGTCTATTTTTTTTTTTTTTTTTTTTGCAGGAGTAGACCCTCAAACTCGAGTCTGCTAAGACCGCTTCTGGGATCGAGAACAAGTATTCAGGGGAAGCATAACGCACCATCCCTTGCAGGGATGGCATGTAATTTCAAGAACAGGTTTGGGAGGAGGTAGCTTCAGCCACAGGGTGGAATGGGTGGGTGAGCAGCCAGGTAGGTAGGAAAGAGCAAAGGGGAAGGGCAAGTTGCTAACTGATTTCAATTGTTTTCACAAGGCACGTGTCCCATTTGTACTCACCAGACCCCCTCACTGCTTCTGCCTGGGATGCTTTGGAGAGGCCAGCCAGCATTCTCAAAGTGTACCCACAGACCACTGGGGATGAAGTCACCTGGGGGTTCCTTCACCGAGCAGCATCCTGGGGTGCTGGCCTGGTGCTTCCTGCCACCCTCTGCCCTGGGGGTGTTTCTTCCCAGGTCCCAAGTAGCTACTTCCTCGCTGGTCAGGATTTAGGGCCTGGGCCGCCAGTGCCACATGCCACAGCTAATGAATCCGGATCAGGGCTGGGAATCTGTTGAGTGGAAGGCTCCCCAGGTGATTCTCATCAACATTAGAAACGGGCCACTGAGCTGAGGTTTCGTCATGTGGAGTGAGCTAGGGAATCATTTTGGTGGCATCAGTGATCTTGGGCAAATGGCTAAGGATATCTTGGTTCTCTGGAAAGTTCCAACAGGGAAAGGACTGTCTGCGTCTCATTTACCAGAGCTGTTAGACTCCTAAAATACTGGAAGTGAGGGAATCTTCGAAATCACTGCAATTCAGTTTCCTGATGTTAAGGGGTTGTGACGGTAAATTTCATGTGTCGACTTGGCTGGGCCATGGTGCTCAGATTTTTAGTCAAATATATTCTGGACGTTTCCGTGAAGGTGTTTGTGGAGGAGATTAGCATTTAGGTCGGTGGACTTGGAGTAAAGCAGGTTGGCCTCCAATGTGAGCTACTTGTGATGGGCTTCGCCCAATCTGTTGAAGGCCTGAGTTGAACAAAGACTGACCTCCCTTGAGCAAGAGGAAATGCTGCCAGCAGACCACCTTGCAGTTGACCTGCAACTCTTCTGGGGCCTCCAGCCCGCTGGCCCACCCTGCAGACTTTGGACTTGCCAGGCTCCACAATCAGATGAGCCAATTCCTTAAAATAAATCTATCTCACTATATACAAACACATCCTGTCGATTCTCTTTCTCTGGAGAACACTGACTAATTCGAGGCCCATCGAGATACGCAGACTGAAGCTGGGTCTAGAACCTAGGTCAGGGCAGAGATGCAGAAGCCGTGGGCACAACTCCCAGTTCTTACAGGGAGAGGGCTAGCTAGCTTCTGTTGTAGGAAGGGCGTCGAGCTGTGCATGCGTGTGTTTTCCTAGGAGTTTCTGGAACTGGAACATGCATGCCTCCTTCATCTCTACTGTCTCAGTCCCCAACCTGGCAGAGGGGAAGCATTTCGTATTTAGTGAGTGAGTGATGAAAAGCGAAAACTTTTGTGACTCTAAATTCGTTGGAGGTTTCTGGGGACCTTCCGGAACTACAGGCAGCAGGACAAAGTCTAGTCCACTCCCTACACCCCCTGCCCCCCAAATATCTTGACAGATAGGAATGAGGCCAGGAGAGAGGGATGCAGGGCCTCTGACCAGAAGCAGAGGTGATGGGGGTCCTGGAGGTAACAGAGAGAACCGTGAAGCCCCTTATACCAGATGCTTTCTCTGTAGCTGACACTGTACAGGCTCTTGCATGCAATCTTTATGTCAAAATGAAGAATGATTTTGAAAAATCATTAGATAGTAATGATTTTTTAAAAAATAAATGAAGAAGGGGTAGGAAGAAGAGGTGGGGGTTAGGGACAGAGGCTCTGAAACCTAACCCTATCCTAGCAGGAAATACCCCCTAGGAAGGAATACCGTGTGCACGTGAGGAGGGAGAAGGACCTTGGAGTCCATGCTGACGGTCACCTCAGTCGCCTCTAGCTGGTGCCCAGAGCCTATGCACTGGGTCCCTTAGGCAGCAGAGAGGGGCCTCTGCGGCCTTTGGGACGGGCTTTGCCCTCAGATACACAGGCAGAGGAGGCCTTGGAAGTGGTTAGGATTGATTTCAATTGCGGAATTTTGCTTTGGTCTTCAGAGCTCTGGGCTACCCATACCCAGGACACCCATATGTGCCTTCGCTCAAGCCAAATACAGTGTGTGTGTCTGCAGTGTGCACACGGGGGTCTGTGGGTGGATCTGGGCTGCACGCTCCTGTACCCCAATACCGTATTTGTACGGCCTGTGTCTCCCCCACAGGCAGAATGGGGTTCCCGTCAAGTTCTTTCAGCTCCAGTTGGAAAAATTCTCCTTTGGACAGCTGAGCCCTTGGGCTGGGTGGATTTCTGCAGGGCAGGGCTCTCTCGGAGACGCTGACCTATCTTCTGAGCCAATTGGATTCGCATCCTCAATGGGAAGCAAGCTGACAGCCGGCTCCCGCTGCCTCATGGCCTCACACCCTGCAAAGCTTCTATTTTTAAAGGTGCTGCTCTGTAACGAGTCCTGGACACGGTCTGTAAGCTTCTCCCGGGATGGACCCCCTGCTGGGCCCCAGAACTCCTCAACGAGGCTTATCTTAATAAACTAGTGACAGAGTTTCTTACTATGCTATTGATAACCAGTTGTCCAGTGCACTTGAGTATTTCTAAGCAGCTGGGACATGCCACAAACCCCCAACTCCCACGTCCCAGAACAGCTCGTCATTCTTAGAAATCACTGCATTCGCCTGCAGTCCTTCTGCAAGAGAATATGCAAAGCCATGGGAGGCGAGCAAAAGGAGCTGTTTGCCAGATGCCCTCACTTAAGGAGTCGATCGATTTAAAAATTCAGATGGATGCATCGGACGCTGGTGCCCGAGCGCCAAATGGAATTCTCCCCAGTCCCACTGAGTTAAGCACGAAGTCACATATCTTTCCCAGCAGCATGGACACTTCTAATAAAGTAAACTTTGTATGGGGCGGGGGTGGGGGGAAGGGAGTGGGAACTCCTTGATGGAGGTCCCCATCTTAACTCCCTCAGAGACAAATAAGAGTCTCGGGACAGTGCCCCTTCCCTTTTATTCCTGTGACAGCCATGTCCCTCCTCTGAGCTTCCCCAATCCATCCTTCTGAGCAGGTCTGAGCAGCCCAGTCAGGCCCCGCCTGGTCTCCACGCCACGGAGGCAGCACTGAGCCTGTCTCATTCACCCCACCGCGACGGAAGTGCTCAAGAAATATTTCCTGATAAAGAACGGCCTTTCGTGTCACAGGCAATCTAGGAACACAAATGACGCGGGTGTGTTTTTTAAATTTTTATCTTAAGCCTATCGCAGACCTTGGAGGGGCAAATGCTATTATTTGTGTCTTACGGATGAGGGAACCCAGGTGGGAAAGGCAGGCCGGGATCTGAATCCTCTCCACAAGCAAAGTTGGGGGCTCTCATGCACCACACTGGCAATGCCCTTGTTCTTTTTACCTGCAGAACCTGGAGAAAGAGGCCGCCTCAAGACTCCCGACTTCTGTGGCTTGACGAACATCAGCCCTTTCTGCGGGTCAGGGGCCAGGCTCCTGGGGCAGCATGGTGGGGGCCCGAGGAATCCCCCCCAGAGAGCAATCAGACTGGCTTGGGGGCTCTCTGTGCCTCTATCCTTGGCCCAGCCTTGTGTCCAGGGGATTTCCCTCCCATGCCCACTGCAGCAGCGGCTCTGGTCTCTCTGAGGCTCTGTTCATACTCCACACAGGGAAGGATTAAGAGCCTGAGGGAGGGAATGGGGGTTTCAGATGGAATTTTCTGAGCTGCCAGGCAGCATGTGGAATCAGAAGACCCAGGTTTCGGGTGCTGGCTTCTGTGCCTTCTTCAGCAAGTGATAAAACCTCACGGAACCACTGGCTGAATAAAGACACCAGCACTGACTTCTCGGGGTGCTGCTGAGAATCAAATGGGAAGATGTATCATCAAACCTATGGGATTGCAGGACACTGGCTCCAAAACCGGGTCTACCTCGGGTTTCAATACCAGGTGAGCAAACACTAGGGTTAATCCAGGTCCCTTGAGAGGGACTGAGTCCTTTTCTAGCAATAGGCCCTCGAGTGACCGACTCAATGCAGGGCATCCTTCTGAAGTTTGGGGAGACTACTCAGCTTCTGCTCAAGTCTGGGACAAGATAAGGATTTGGGAGTCACAGAGGTAAACTATTAAGACTTTGCAGTAATCCAAAGAGAGAACAGAGGGATTACTTGGTGGAATTTTTTTTTTTTTTTCTTTTACCAAGTTCTCTGCCTGTTGTTTTTCCCTGTGGGAAGCATTTTTAGACGGGCTCTCGGGGATGGGGGCTTGCACTCAGCCAGCACTGCCTGAAGCAGTTCAACGGAAGCCCAGGAGAGTAATGTCCACGTGAGGCCTCTGGGAGGTCTTGGAAATTCGGATTTGCGACCATAGATGCCCCATGTGGCTTCTCGAGAGATGTCTCTCAGCACTGCCATCTGTGAGTGTTACCACACCTCACAGGTCAAGAGAGAGACCGTCTCTTTTCCACAGGACCCTGGAACAGCATCACCAGCGGACCTATAGTGTGGGACCGCTCCTCGCCTCAGAGCTGGACTCCACTCACACGCGGCAGTCTGCGGCTGGTTAATTATCTGATAAATAAAGGTTTTGTCCCCCCAGTCCCTTGAGGGAGCAGGCACAAGATTTCTTCCAGTGCCCCCCGCCCCCAACCCACAGCACGATCTTGAGCATGTGGGAGAAGCCCAGGAAGCACTGACCAAGCCGTGGACCATCAGATCCGCGGGGACACAGCTTGCGTCTATTTTCGCAGGCCAACTTTCCGGATGAGGGCTCAGGCTCAGAGATGGTAACTGACCTTTCTGTGGTGACATGGTCAATGACTGCAGTGCTTCCTCAACCTGGGGCAATTTTGCATCCCAGGGGACATGTGACACTGTCTGGAGGCATTTTTATTTGTTTTCTAAAATTTATTTTTATATTTTGAGAGACAGAGAGAGGGGGCCGCACGCAAGTGGGAAGGGGCAGAGGGAGACGGAGGGAGAGAATCTGAAGCAGGCTCTATGCTCGGCATGGAGCCCGACGTGGAGCTCGGTCCCACAACCCTGGGATCGTGGCCTGAGCTGAAATCAAGAATCAGATGCTCAACTGAGTCCCATATGGAGGCAGTTTTGATTGTCATGAGTGGAGAGATGGTCCCGCATCTAGTGAGTGGAGGCCAGGGATGCTAGAAATGTCTTCCAATGCACAGGCACAGTAAAGACCCCCCACGTGAAAGAATTATCTGGCCCCAAATATCAACGGTGTCGATACGTGGCTAGAGATAAAGAGAACAATATATTTAAAGTCATCAAGTTGTTCAAGGGTCTGGAAGGTGACAGTTCAGGTGTGTTTCAGGAATGTGGAGTTAATGAAGGCAACCGTGCAGGTAAGGCTGGAAACGTGGGTGGGGCCAGAGAAAGGTCTTGTACACCTGTCACAAAGTTTTGCCCCATAGACAAAAAGGTTTTCTGGAGGAGTTGAAGGGATAGGCTAGATCTGACTCCCAGGACAGTGCTCTCTACTCCACAAACTTCCCCCTGCCTCTTTCCCAGCCACTTTGCTAGACCAGACCGGAATAGAGGCATGAAGAGCAGAACTACAGCAACCCAATGGAAATTACTTTTTAATACATACAAGATAAAATCAGACTCACTTGTGAGCCCATAAAACCATGTAAATATTTCTTTTTTTTTTTTAAGTTTATTTATTTATTTTGAGAGGGGTGGGGAGGGGCAGAGAGAGGGAGAAAGAATCCTAAGCAGGCTCGGTGTTGTCAGCACGGAGCCAAGCTCAGGGCTTGATCTCACAAACCATGAGATCGTGACCTGAGCCAAAATCAAGAGTCGGAAGCTTAACTGACTGAGCCACTCAGGCGCCCCCTCCCCCCCCATGTAAATTATTTCTATCACTGTTTTACCTAGCCATTATAACATGTATAATATTAGAACATGTTATAGCATTATAACTATTTATCTATTAATCAATTTCCTTGTTAGCTTGTGAGTTCCCTAAGGACAAGAACCATGCTTCATTATCCTTATATCTCTGGTACGTTCCACGGGGCCTAGAAATAATGGGTACATCAAGCATGATGGTTGAATAAATGAAGCAATGGGGGAGGCTAGACTCACCCACTGCATGGCTATGCAAACTGTGACGGGTTTCCTTCCTCTATTCTCCTTTTATTTTTTTATATAAGAAATACATGCTCATTGTATAAAAAGGTGGGGAAAAAAAACCTATAGGCAACCCAAAAGATTAAATTAAAGTTACCCAACCTCTATGATTCTCCGCCCAGTGATAAACACATATAACATTTCAGTAGATATCCTGCCACCCTCTCTAGGGCATATTCATGAGATTCACGTGTGCACATTTTTCTTTTTAATTAAAATGGGATCATACTATATATGTTGTTCTGTATCCTGCTCCTTCACTTAAAAATATATTGGAAACTAGCGCAAGGAGTTTGTCTTGAAGCTGTGTTTGCATAGCGATCCCCATTTTTATTTAGACTGCATCTGTGAAGAGGGGCTAAATCGATGTGAACATCTTTCCATGTCTATGCATATACTTCCACGTCCTGGCATTTAATGGCTGAAAACTATGCCACTGTATACTTGTGCTAGAATGCATTAAGCCATGCCTCGATTGTTGCAATCTGCCTTTTACTACAACAATGCCGCCATAAATATCCTTTTAGCTAAATCTTTGCACACGTCCCTAATTTTTCGTCAGTTTGAATTTCTAGAATAGAACTTGCTGGAACAAAAACTGCAGATTTTACAGCTTTTGAAAAGTATGACCAGAATGCTCTCCAGAAAGGTTGTGCCAACGTCGATTCCCACAAGCGATGCATGAAGACTGCCATGTTAGCTCTTTCTGAACAAAAGCTATCGCGTAGTCTGTATAAACACCAAGGCAAGCTATTTCAATTCCATTAAAGGATCCATCTATCCCATTTCAGGGTAGAACTGCCATTCTTATAATGTGATAGTGTCCCAGATGTGTGTGCTCAGTGTTGCTAGGACAAGCTATGTACTTGTCGACATGCTTCTGAACACACACATGAGGTTATATGTACGTATAAAAGCACCTAGCCCAGTGCCTGGCACTCAACAAACGCCCTTGCTACCTGTGCCCAGCACTGTCCTTCTCATTCCTTATCTGGACAGCTGTCTCCAACCACCTACAAGCCAATCTATACAGCTGCCAGAGTGACTTCGCAAAAAATGCAACGGGGACCATGTCATTCCCTTGCTTCCGTCTTCGGTGGCTTCCCACTGACCACACACCAAAGTCTGGACTCCTCGGTAAGGCTTATAAAACTCAACGACCTGCTGTTGAGACTCTGTGGCTTCACCCCCCACTCCCCTGTGCCCCAGCCCTTTTCTCCTAGTGGCCTCTTAACAGAATTCAGCCCTTTATTCCTCTGTGACTTGGAACAGGGCTATTCTCTGTTCCCGAAGCACATTTGCTTTGCTTCCTTTCCTCCCTTGTTTGGCTGCAGGAGGGTATCTTGGGAAACCTATCTTCATGCTCTTTTCTACCCACCCCACCCAAGCAATGTCACCCTCTCCTTCTGTAGACCCTGAATCTCGCATGATCACCCTAACAAGTCTCCCGTTTTGTCGTAATGACTGTCGTCTTGTGTATCCCCCCAACTACTGTTCAGAAGCAGAACCTTGTTTTATGTCCATATCCTCAACACCCGGCATCGAGGTTAGTGCCCAACAGGTGCTTAGTAAGTGCTTTTTGAATGAATGTATGAATGGACTGATGATACCCTTCCTCCCTTTCTTCTTTCTTCCTTCCATCTGTCTATCTACAGGGCTTCATCTACAGCAGTCATTATGGTAGCAGGCTACATGATCATACCATTCTCTTATTCACGTGGTGTTCCGGGTTCCACTAACTAGTATCGCTTTTTCCATTAATACCACTAGAACTAGTAGTACTCGCTTCTTAGGATCAAATAGAACCAAGTGAACCAAGAGCTCTGCCAACCTGTGTACCTTGAGGAGGAGACCAAACTGGCAGGGATGGAGAGAACCAATTCTAGGTCAATCACCAGAGGCAGAGCTGGAGGGGGAAGCTGGGCTGAGCCTGGCGTCACGGCACCAACAGGAGACGCCACGTTATGTGCAGAAGGGAGGACTGCGCTTCAGGGACCAGACACAGGAGTCGCGGTGAAGGGAAGAGAGAGAATGGGATCAGGAGAGGGAAGAGGGGCAGGAAGCACAGACCAGAGACAGGCAGGGAGAGAGTCAGATTTAAAGGCAAACAGGACAGGCTGCAGACAAGAAGGAAGAAAATGAGGAAGAAGCAGGAATCCAAGTTAGCGTGGGCGTGTGTTCGATTGCATAAGAACAGCATCTTCTGCTGAAAACACTTGAGAAGTGTTGTGCAGGAGAGGGCCTTAGCTTTTTACGCAGTGTAATTAATTACTTGGTGGCTTTAAATAAAACGGAGCTATTCGGGGTGGCGGGGGGAGGCCTGACAGGGTTTCTTTTAACTTAACGTTTGCTGAACCATCCCTCTATCTCACTTACCTGATGTGGAACATATGCTGGGGATCAGAATGACAGAGAATAAATCACCAGATCTGCTTGGCTTCTTTGAAAAATGAATTTGGGGGCTGAGGTTTCTCATCAGTATATATCTTCCCCGAGCAGCCTTATGACAGGGCATCAGGTCTGGGGGATGTCCTGTGTAAAGGTAAATGGGTACCCAGAAGTGGCCAGATGTCCACATCTGGCATCATATCTATCACCTCGGGACGCAGGCCAGGCCATCTGTGCTAAGCTGACAGGTGTTTTCAGGGTGAGGTTTGAGAGCCTCCTGAAACCCCAGGCACGGGATACAATCTGTGGTTTTCCCATGCGTTCCACAAATATACACGGAGCTTTTAATATGCACCTGAAACATGGTACGTAGTGAAGTTTAGCAGCAGTCGTGCTTCACGTGGGGTCCTTGGGCCAGAACGCTTGGGATGAGTCTGCATCCTGGCTCTGCCACTGGTGGCCTTGAGCGTGCCTCAGTTTTTTCATCTACAAGCGGGGATGAAGCAGCCTTATGGCTTAGTCTGTCATGAGATCAAATGTTCGTTATTCTCTCCCCACCCTCCGCGTCCCATTCTTATTATGGTGTCTTGGTGAGGTATAAACTTCCAGCACAGTGCCTGCCTATCTCAGATGCTAGATAAAAGCTCCTTTCCCCATATTGGAGACTGCAAGAGCTCCCAGGCCTCTGGGCTGAAACAGAGAGGGTCGAGGGACCTTCTGTAACTGGAAGTTTTGGATCAGAGTGCAAAGGGGTGTGTGTGTGTGTGTGTGTGTGTGTGTGTGTGTGTGTGGATTTGTGTGTGGCGTGGGTGCGAGGAGGGTGAAGTTCCCTCCAGGGTTTAGCCTATATCTACTGTGCTATCGGGAGCCACGGAAAAGAACGAGTTCTATGCTACCACTTTGGTTCCAGACCTTTCAATTTAATATCTGTGTGATGTGGGACAAATCAATTAATCTCTCTGTGCATTGGTTTCCCCATGCCTATGACAGGGAGGTGAGCTGGATTTGGTATCTTTTAAAGTTTTTTTTAAGCATTCCTTCTTATACTATAAAAGTCATGCACATTCAGTACAGAAAGCTTGGAAAATACCTACAAGTCTAAATGAGATCATTAAAAACACCCATCACTCCACCGCCCAGCGAAAACCATTGTTAGTATTTTGGAGTATTCTGCTTTCTCTGTACATAGTACACTGCAGAGTGAAAGCACACTGTGTGTACAGGCTTGTTTCAGACTTTTTCTCCCCCTTAATGTCCACGCATCATAAGCATCCTACGTCCAAAAAGATTATTTAAGCCTCATTTTTAAGGTTTCTTCGACACTAGAATCTTATGAAGAATGGGGTTCACCTCCTTCCATGTTCAAAACTTTTGTTCTCCTACAGTACACCGGGAATCATGTGAAGGGGCCCCTCAACTCCCTTTGGCCCATGTCTCCTGCAAGGACATCAAAGGGCTGCATGACTCACCTGGCCCACCCACTTTTATTTGCCACCTTAGCCCTGGAGAATAAAAGCAAATTGTAGAACTGTTTTTGATGAGTCATCAACAAGTCATGGAGCTCTAAAAAAAAAATCAGCTATCAAGACGTTTGAGGGGCACCTGGGTGGCTCAGTCGGCTGAGCGCCCGACTTCAGCTCAGGTCGTGATCTCACAGTTCGTGGGTTCGAGTCCCACGCCGGGCTCTGTGCTGATGGCTCAGAGCCTGGCGCCTGTTTCAGATTCTGTGTCTCCCTCTCTCTCTGCCCTTCCCCGCTCACGCTCTCTCTCAAAAATAAATAGTAAACATTAAAAAATTAAAAAAAAGAAGTTTGATGAGGGTTGATGGGGGGTGGGAGGGTGGGGAGGGGGGGTGATGGGTATTGAGGAGGGCACCTTTTGGGATGAGCACTGGGTGTTGTATGGAAACCAATTTGACAATAAATTTCATATATGGAAAAATAAAAAAAATAAATAAATAAATAAAAATAAAAATAAAAAAAGAAGTTTGACCTTATGCATTGGAAGAAAAAAAATCTGCCTATATAATAGATTTTTTTTTTAGGGGAGGGAGCCCTAAAAAATTTTCCTAACCTGTCCTTTCTCTTCTCCTGTGTTTAAAATCCCTTTATCATACAACAAGCCCTTTTGTTACAAAGTTAAAATAAGATTTAAAACAAAACTGGTTTGGGGGCAGTGAACACACTGACCAAAATTCACACAGAGATTCAGGCAGAGATGATGTAATGGATTCAGTATATGGTTCCTTTTCCCCAGGCTTGCAGGCAGACTCAGCCTTCCCAAATTAGCTTCAGACCATGAGACAGTTCTGGTCATGGGCATGTGGGCTGAAGGAAGGTAGGTGACTTCCAGGCCTACGTCTTTAGAACATTCTGCCCGATCTCTTAACTCTCTCTTCTTTCTCCTTTCCCCACGTTGGAGGCCACAAGTTCAAAAGGATAAAGCTAAAGGTGGAGGAAAGTGCCCAAGCTGCATCAGAATCTGATGTGAGTAAGATACAGCTTTGTTGTGCTAAGCAAAGCTGAGATTTCAACATTCATTTCTTCCCGGAGCTTAGCCTTGCTTATCCTGACTAATGTGAAAGTAGAAATAACCAGCAACAGATCCTCTTGAGAGACTAGGTTTGATATTAGAGAAGACAAGGCAGGGCAAGTACAGAGGTTGCAGGGAGCAGACTCAGTTTGGAGGCGATGTAGAGATGTCACCAACCCACAGAGTATCTTCTGTGTGCGCTGAAAAAGGAATCCCCGGGTTAGCAATTCTGATAAAGTACATTTGCACACTAGAGTTGACGAGTTAAGCAAAGGGCTGATGGACGGTGGAAACCAGGTTTCTTCCTGTTGGAGTGGAGGTTACAGATAAGCAAAAGGAGGTGGGTAGAAAGTGGCAACAGCTTAGAGCTGGACACATCAGTATGAATGTATATTGAGCTTAATATTGGTGGAAACGTTACATATAAAATAGTACAGATACGTGTATACGGGAGGGTTAGCTCACATACGTATTTCCTCTCTCTCTGTCTTTTGGGGAAGGCCTCGAAGCAACAACACTCCACTGGCGAAAAGCACATCTCGCATCCAGATTTTGGTTTCTAATACCATTATCTAATAGAAGGAGTCAGGGTTCCTAGAAAGAGTGGCTGATTCTAGGACTGGGGGAAGTCACATACAGGATGAGTCTAGAGCATCATGTAGTGCTAGAAAATAAGGGAGTTCTCTGTGTTCGTTTCCTAGAGCCACCATAATAAAGGACGAAACATTCGGTGGCTTAAGACAACAGGAATATTGTCCCATGATCTAGAGAGTACAAGTCTAAAATCAAGGTGTTAGCAGGGCCATGCTTCCTCCAAAACCTGTAAGGGAGAATTCTTGCCTGCCTCTTCCTAGTTTCTGATGTTTGGGGCCAATCTTTGGTGTTCCTTGGCTTGAAGATACATCAGTCCAATCTCTGCCTCTGTCACCACATGTGCGTCTTCTCCCTGTGTGTGTCTCTTTTCTTATAAGTACACTAGTCATGTTGGATTAATTGGCTACCATGCTCCAGTACAGCTTCATCTTAAATGGTTACATCTATAATAACCTTACTTCAAACAAAGGTACTCTGATGGGTGCCTGGGTGGCTCAGTCGGTTGAGTGTCTGACTCTTGATTTCAGCTCAGGGCATGATCTCACACAGTTCTCATGAGATTGAGCCCCACCTCGGGCTCTGAGCTGACAGTGTGGAGCCTGCATGGGATTCTCTCTCTCTCTATGCCTCTCTCTCTGCCCCTCCCCCACTCACACTCTCTTGTGCTCTTTCTCACGCTCTCTCCCCCAAAATAAGTAAACATCTTGTAACAAAGAAAATGGTACTCTTAGAAGAAGATTAAAAGGTGGACATAGCCTGTTATAGGGTATATGAATTGAGTAGTGGTTAGTAGGCTGAGCCTCAGTCTCAACTTACTCCACCTCCCTTCCCCCATTAGCCAGGTGCTCTCTGCAGTGAACCCGCACAACCTCATGTGGCAGTCCTAAAGGCAAACTTACCCTCTATCATTTTGCCTTCGATTGTATCCTTCACCTGCACATAGTGCTAATTTGAGCTAAAAATAAAACAACAGTCAGTTGCATCATAAATGGGTACACTACAGGGATCACCTATGAGTTTCCAGAATAAACATCATGAGCCACCAATGGTCAATGGCTTCATCTTCAAGAAAGCATGGCTTTCCAAACCTGGAGAATTATAGCACTGGTTTTCTACCTGTTTGGAGGTAAGAAACTTCCTTTGTCAAGGAAGTTGGTGTTCTTATGGAGAAGGCATTCTCAAACTTACATTTTGGCCACAAAGATAAAGTAGGGGCGAGACTCTTATTCCAAACTCCACTGAACTCTCATGGGGGCAAAGAAGTGTGGAAGGTGATGGGCCGGGGGGGCAGGGGTGGTGACAAGTACAAGAACCCATTCAGAACTTTGTCCTCAGAGAGTTGTTTTTCATTATTTACACGTGGCCCTGTGACAGCTAGCCAGGTGTCTCTTTGCAAGAAAATCTCTTAATACAGCCTAAACAAGCATTTTGAGTTACGCATGACAAGTCTAACATTAATTTTCTGCTTTTCACCCTAACAAAGAAATGCACAGATATGTTTCTTCCCAAGGCTTATGCCACCTCCAGCATGGTTAGGGACTCATTTGTTCCTTCCTAGTCCATCAAGTGCCCTATGGTGCAAAGCATTCCAGGGGAGTAGGAAGGGGGTTTCTCAAAGGGCCTTTTCTGTAAGGGGGAAGCTAGCTCAGACTTTCACCATAGGAATGCAACACAGGGGTCATATGTCCTCCCCCCAAAACATAAAAACAATAAGACTGACCAAAAAAAAAAAAAGCCTATGGAATATGGTTAGACTAGAACATGAGTTAGAAAGCAGTTTGACAGGGGTGTCTGGGTGGCTCAGTTCATTGGGCGTCTGACTCTTGATTTCAGTTCAGGTCATGATCTCACAGTTCGTGAGTTCGAGCCCCGTGCTGGGCTCTCTGCTTGGTATCCCTCTCTCTCTCTGCCCCTCTCTCTTCCTTGTGCAAGCGCATGCTTTCTCTCTCAAAATAAATAAATAAACGTTAAAAGTAAGCTGTTTGGCAGGGTGTATCAGTAATCAAAAGTACGTTCAGACCCTCTGACTCCATAAACCCCTTCTTTGTAAACCTGTTCTAAGAAAATTATTCTACGCACCAAAAAAGTCTATAAGCGTCATAGCAAAAATAGCCTAACTATTCAATGGTTGAGAAATGGTTAAACAAAACATGGTTCATACAACTTGATGGACTATTATGGAAGCCTTAAAATGATTGTTTATGAGAATTATATAATATGAAAATTGCGTATGATAGCTACACTAAGTGAAAAAAAAGGGGAAGAAAGAAAGTATAAGTAAAGATAATTACCACTATGTTAAAATATGCATAAGAAAAAGACTCAAAGGAAATTCACCAAAATGCTAACAGTGTTCGTATAAGACTGGTGGGATTTGAGTTGATTCTTTTTCCTTTCCTCTATTTTCCGAATTTTCTATGATGTGGTAATATTACAACTTAATGGAAGAAATTATTTTAAAAATATGCCAAGTCCTGTCCCCCAATGCATATGAAGAGTAGAAAGGGGTTCCTTTGTATGTGTAGAAAAACATAATAATGGCCACCGATAATAAAAGAACCTTAATAAAAATTAATAACACAGCCTGTGCAAGAATGGTGTAACGCCTTCCTGACACAGACATCCTGACTTCCTCCAGGATCCGTTTTGGGGGGCTTTTTTTCTCACCAAAGCGATGGGAGTTTTGTCAAGCTAGGCTGAACGGGGGGAAGCTGGCCAACTCCAAGCCTGCATGCTGCTCACAGCTGGGCAGCCGAGGAGCAAATGCGCCCCCTGCCCCTCTGTCGGTTCTCCCCGCCTCAGGGCTCCTCGGGCGGAAGCCACGGAGCACGCTGGCTGGGCTGGTCCAGCTTGCAGGGCACCTTGGATGAGGCCCTCGCTTGATTTCCTAATTGGGCTGCCGTTGCCGGACAGGCGGCCAATAGTGATGGAAGGCCAGTAGGAAAGGAGGGCAGGAAATGCAGCCGGATCGTTTTGAATGAGCAATCAGTAGCAGGTGTTTGTTGCAAGTGGGGGTCTGAAGGGAGAGGCAGTGGCTCTCTCTGTATCCCCTAATCTGTAGTTAGAGGAAATTTTGGCTGATGGAGCATGGTGGGCTCCCAGCACGGGAGTGGGGGGGGGGTGGGGGGGGCTGGGGGCGGGCAGTTACGTTATCTGTAGGAGGATGGGCCAGATGTAATTTTAGCTGAGCCAGGGGGCCACTCACAGGAGAGAGCAGCTGATAGAACGAATGGCAGAATGATGGGATAATGGAGCCAATCACCCTAGGTTTTATCGTCCCCCCGTTGTTCACGTTCTCAGGATCCTCTTTGATTTGCAATGTGTGGACCACAAGCAAACAGCCTGCTGAACGCCCGGGGAGTTGGCACAATTAGTAATATCACAAGGGCCAGTGGCCTTATGGTGTCTGCTCCTCACACAATTTCAATCTCTGCCAAACGCTCAGAACAATAAACCCAAAGCAACCCCGCCCAAATAAACATAAACACGCCCCAAAGGCACAACGGAACTTTTCATCCCGGTTTTCCTTCCAGAGTTAAAGAAGGGAGACCCGTCATTTTGTGCCCACTTCTGGAATCTTTTCATGTTTTTCTTAAGAAGAAAAGAAGCACCGGTCCTTTTTTTTTTTTTTCTTCCTGGAAAGATACATTTTTAATGAATGTAAATGTTCTCCTAGCTCCTTAGTTTGGTGAAGGGATGCTACAGCTTGGACAGCCGTCTCAGGAATACAATCAACTTGCTTCTTGTTACTTCTTTTCCCTTTCACCGCCCAGTGAAGCACAAATGCTCTCTGCCCGGGCCTTTGTTTCTGAGTCTGACACACGCTCAGCCAGTAGAGACAGTCTCCCTTAGGAGGGAAAGCTCCTGAGGAATTGGCCTCCCTGGATTGTCTTCTAACAATGGCAGCCGGTCTACTCTGACAAATTCTTCTCTCCGCACTTACCCAGTTTTTATTCCTTAAATGTCTCCTATGTGCCAGGAACTGTTCAATTTCCTCCTTTTAACAACCCTACGATATAGCTGCTGTCATCATCATCATCATCCCCAGTTTACGGATGGGGAAACCAAAGCACTAAAGAGGTCAAGAGCCACCATAGTTGATATGTGACAGGCTTGGCAGTCAGGCTCCAGAGCCCATAGTCTCCTCCAGGACGATACTCTGCCTCCCCTAGCACCTAACATCTGCTAGGCACTGTGGGTGTGTGGCAGTGGGGGACGGAGTGGGAGCTGGGGAAAGGTGAGACATTTCCTTTCCATTCCTATGGACGTAACTACCTCCCAGGGACGCTCTACAGATCTCAGTTCTTTAGCGTCCACAGGGTCTCATTGGGCTTCCCTTCCCACGGCTGAGATATGATTGATTCCGCTCAGTGCACTGACCCAGAGAGGGTGTGCAAATTGTGATCTGCATTTCTTCCAGGTCTGTGGCCCTTGGCTTTGAGAATGAGATGGGGCTGGGCTCCCTTTCTTGCCTCCCCTGACCTTTCCCGAGCAGTAGCTCTGCAGAGTGCCAATACTGGAAGAGTTGGGGGGTATTGGGCTGGAGGGAAACGTGGAGTTGAGCTCATATGGAGAGGTCTGCTGTACGGATGGAGGGAGGGTCTTTGTTCTGCCATGCCGTGCTGTAGTTTCTACGATGCTTGGGTTAAAAGCCAGCTTTAGCCTTACTGGCCTCATCATCACCACTTCTCCACATTATTGACCCCAAAGATTTACAATCACTATCAAAGGAACTGATTGTTTTGATCTGGAGACAGAGTTCCATCTGAAGTCATCCAGGCGGCTGCACGTTATACTGTCAGTGTCGTGGGAGAAGGAGGGAGAAATAACGAACGGTTTTGTGGATTTCCGTTCCCAAAGCCTGATCTCCCGTTTGTAGAAAGTCAAAATTCTAAACAATCATTATCAACAAAGAATGATACCTATTAAGCACCTATTAGTGAGTGAGGCTGGGCACCCCGTCAGGAGACGAAAAAGCTTTCTTTGACCCTGTGGTAGTCTGGGTTGTGCCTCTCTCCTGCATTCCACATCCCGTGAAACACTCCATCATGTAATGAGGTTGTAAGGTAGGTGTCTATCTCCCCCGTGTGACCATGAGCTCTTCAGGGGAAAGGACTACTTTTCATCCCCTTTGCATGCCAGGGATAAGTAAGCCCTGCATATAGGTTAAATGTTGATGACTCTCAGCCTTTTTTTTTTTTTTTTTAATGTTTACTTATTTATTTTGAGAGAAAGAGAAAGAGAGAAGGGCATGAGCAGGGAAGGGGCAGAGAGAGACAGGGAGAGAGAGAGATTCCCAAGCAGGCTCTGCACTGTTAGCGCAGAGCCTGATGCAAGTCTCGAACTCATGAACCGTGAGATCATGACCTGGGCTGAAATCAAGAGTCTGATGCTTAACCGAGTGAGCCACCCAGGTGCCCCAAATGTTGATGACTCTCGTAGTCCATGGAGAACCAGATATTTCTGCCACCAGATCTACAAGCCTGCCACACACATCTGCATTCATCGTTTTCTTCCTCTGTCCTTTTATGTCTGGAGTCCCATGACAAGAGCCAATTCTTCACCATGTGCTCTGTGTTCTGTCTTCCGCTTTCTCAAGGATTCCTTGAGTTACCTGAACCTCTTTCTCTCTTCCCTGTGGCATCCCCAGGAGTCAAAGAGCAAGCCAGCCCATATTTTACTACCTCCCACTCTCGAAATCTCCCCGACGCCCCACACCTTGCTCTAGCCATCATCCTATCTCTCTGCATCCTACTCAAGCAAACTTCTGGAAGAAGCTGTTTATACACACTAGCTCCTCTTTGCCTCCTCTCATTCACACATGAACCTCCCTTTTCTGGTTTATACCCTTTGGTTACAAAAACGTGTTCTTGTCAAGACCACTGTCAGCCTTTGAGTTGCCAAATCGTGGGGTCTGTCTACCTCTGTCTCCATCTTGTTTGCCTCTAGGAAACAGTCCACACGGTGGCCTCCTCCCAACTTCTCCAAATACAGTTCTTTTCGGGGGGCAGGGCGCACTCTGCTTTCAACTCATACCTCTCTCTTGGCTTCTTAGTCTTTCTGGTAAGGTCTTCCTCTTCACACTCCTTAAATATAGGACCCTGGCCTTGACCTTTCTCTTTTTTTAAAAAAAAATTTTTTTTAATGTTCACTTAGTTTTGAGAGAGAGAGACAGAACCCGAGTGGGGAAGGGGCAGAGAGAGAGGGAGACACAGAATCCGAAGCAGGCTCCAGGCTCTGAGCTGTCAGCACAGAGCCTGAGGTGGGGCTTGAACCCACCGACTGTGAGATCAGGACCCGAGCCGAAGTCGGATGCTTAACCGACTGAGCCACCCAGGCGCCCCTTGACCTTTCTCCTTCTGTGCTGTGCCTTCTTCAATCACCTCATCAATTCCATCAGATAGGATTGACAGTTCCCATATCTGTATCTCCAGCCCCAACCTTTCCATGACTTCCAACTGCCTACTTGACACCCTCCTTGAATGTGCCACAGGCACCTGACACTGACCTCATTCCAACCCAACCTCTTTATTCTCATTGCTTTCCCCACACCACACCCTTTTTTAGTCTTCTTAATCCTAGTAGCTAAAATCTGTGTCCCACCTAGTTGCTCAAGCCACGATGTCTGACTCCCCACTTTTCCTCACTCTGAGGGACCTTCTCATCGACCCCCCGGACTTGTCCATTTGTCTCTCTTCCCCTAATCTGAACTGCCAGGCATTGCACCCGGTCGTAGGCAGATGCTGGCTAATTGAACAGACTTGGTTCACATACTGAGTAAATGTATGTTGGATGATGAATGGATAAAAGAATGGGTGAATAATAGAAGGCAAGGCCCGGGGCGCCTGGGTGGCTCAGTCGGTTGAGCGCCAACTTCAGCTCAGGTCACGATCTCGCGGTCTGTGAGTTCGAGCCCCGCGACGGGCTCTGGGCTGATGGCTCAGAGCCTGGAGCTTGCTTCCGGTTCTGTGTCTCCCTCTCTCTCTGCCCCTCCCCGTTCATGCTCTGTCTCTCTCTGTCTCAAAAATAAATAAACGTTAAAAAAATAAAAAAAAAAAAAGAAGGCAAGGCCCAGAGTCTTACATTCCCAGTTGGAAGTTGTAGCCTCACAATCACGGCAAGAGGCTTGCCCTTGATTTGTCTGGCGCCACTGATCACGGGACTTGAATCTTGTAAAGACCCAGTGTCGCCCTTTGTAAAATGAATCTAGTAACATCTAACTCATAGGATTATTGTAAGGATTCAGTAGCATGACACCTAGCATGTAGTTAGTGCTCGATTCACGCTCAACTAAAAAAAGAAAAACCTATAATGCAAACAACCTAACCATTTGATCAATGATTTTTTCCTGTTGTTTTGGCATGTGTTACACTCTGCCCGACGTAAACCTAAAGAGCATATGAGCAAATGAATAAATAATGAGCACACATCATCACCAATGAATCAGAGGAAAGAGTCATTTCAACCCTGACTCCAGATGCAGTGGGAGCCCTGGGCGCTCGGGTGCGGGTAGGGGGCGCTCTTCCGCCGTCCCTGTCAGTCTGTACCATCAGCTGGGCTTTGCCACTGTCTCCCTTTCCTGCTCCTGCTCCCAGAGGGGCAAGTGATGGATGGAAACATCATAAACAAGAACAATGCCTATTGTACTCCGCTTAGAAACAGCCTGTGTTCTTTTTAAAAATTATGCAGAAAATAGCATACTGACTGAATCGGGTGGTGTAGAGAATTTGCAAATGAGAACGCAAATAAAAATGCGCTAACTTGTCATGTTTGGGAGGAAAAAAAGAGGGGTCCCTGGAATGGACTCGGTCTATCGCCAGGATGGTGAAGGGAAAGCCATCTCTGTGAACAAAAGATCAGAAATTGCCTCCTGAGTGCTGATCTGTCTGCTTCAGAAGAAACGTCTGTGCTGAGGAAAGCTCTTATCGAGAAAAGAGCACACTTTGTTGGGGGCCTGTACCGACAATTTTGTTGTTATTTGTTGACCTGAGGAGACGGGAAACAGTGCAGGTATTAAATCCTAGAGGGAGAGTAGAAAGTGTTATAATAAAAATTCCAATTCCTCGCCCCTGGTCCGGGTCGAATGCAGCCAGAGACCCACTCTCTGGGCTCCTGCTTACAGGAGTTTCATCTGGGCCTTAGCTCATGGGCAGTGAAAGCCCAGCCACTCCTGACGTTTACAGGATTTGCAGAAAACTGTACACATCATGCGCATCTATTTCCTTTACTCAGCCTTCTTTCAAAAGCAATGAATTCTTAGGGCACTTAGGAAAATGAACAAGTGGGGACAGGAGGCTGTGTAGGCAGAGGGGTCTGAGAACAGTGTCCCCTGCTTCTCCCAGGCACTGCCACCAGACCCCAGGTCGGGCTGAGGGAGGGTTGCCTTTACCTTTCAAGCCTCCCTGAATTCCCTTGGACATGGCCACTGAATCAGGAGACGGATGAGTTAGCCAGAGGGTGAGGGAGAAAGACAGAAGGGTAGACAGACAACACGGAGAGGTAGGCCGGCCCCGGACATCACCAGGGGGCTCAGCAGAAGGCTCGCGTGGCAGCAGGTGGATGCCACTGTTCACCAACAGTGACCCTCGCTGAAAAATCACTGCAGGGCCAGTGTGAGAGTTTCCTAAGAGGGTGTGATAGGGAGGAGGTGCAATTTGCAAGACGGTGCAATTTGCAAGACTAAACAATTTCACCCAAAGAGACTGAGAATTAACTAAGGGAAATGTGTAAATCATTACACTGGACTGAGCGCTGGAGTGGACCGAATGCCTGCTCATGAGAAGTTCAGATAAGGAGGAGGCGGATATGAATAGCTCCACTTCCTCTGCATATCTGAGCTCTACTGTGAATACATTTGCAACCTGCAAGCACATGTTGCTTCTCTTCACTGTCAACCAGTACCTGTATTTTAATAGGTGCTTACTGAAAAATCTGGAAAGTTATATAAAGGCCTCAATGAATGCGTTTCTGATAATTGAGTTTCCAATGCGGCTGAGACGCCGAGAGCCATCGCCAACGTTATTGTAAAATACAAACAATTCTGAAGACCTAAAACAATGGTAAGGAAGCCCGGCAATGTTCTGATGTTGGTCATGACAGCTAGAGTTATAGCCAAGAGATGATTCAGGTGCCTGTAGGACACATTCAGTCTGCGGCCTGGGTAACCTAGCTCTGGCAGAGCCTGGGTGAGCCTGTTGGCCTGGGTCCAAGTTCCCTCCTAGGTACCATCTCCTTGGCTGGTTCAATGGGATAGAAGCAAGAGAATGTGGACTTTGTACTCAGATGACTAGATTCCAGCCCCCGCTCTTGTCATTTAGCATGTGACCTTGGGCTTTTCATACAATCTTTCTGAGCCTAGTTTTCTCATCTATAAAATGGGGATAACAAAAAAGCTTCCTCGCAGAGTGGGAACAAAGATCAAAATGTGTCCTACGGGCACCTGAAACGTCTCTTGGCTATAACTCTAGCTGTCATGACAAATATCAGAACGTTGTCAGACTTCCTTACCATGTGAAATGCATGTGAAAATGTCATATAATGTCCTTCTGCATGAATACAAAAGTATTATAACCTGGGTGTTTGTAAAAAAAAATTGTAACCAGATGCTGAGGACAACAGGAACCAAAAGGACGTCTCATTGCTGGTGGGAATGCAAAATGGCACACCCACTTTGGAAGACCGTGTGGCAGGTTCTTACAAAGCTAGACATACTCTTACCATCTGATCCAACAATTGCACTCCTTGGGTATTCACTGAAATGAGTTGAAAAGTTATGTCCACACAAAAACC
This sequence comes from Felis catus, assembly GCF_018350175.1. Lineage (NCBI taxonomy): Eukaryota > Metazoa > Chordata > Mammalia > Carnivora > Felidae > Felis > Felis catus. The sequence continues at coordinate 23,686,205 of NC_058377.1, forward strand.
TGTCCATGAATGTTTATGGCAGCTTCCCCCTCCCTCCCCCCAAACTGTCAAACACTGGAATTAACCAAGATGTCCTTCAACAGGTAAATGGATAAACAAATGGTGGTATATCTAGACAATGGAATATTATTGACCACTGAAAAGAAAATGAGCTCTCAAGTCAGGAAAAGCCATGGGGGAGGCTTAAATGTATACTGCTAACTGAGAGAAGCCAATCTGAAAAGGTTGTATATTGTATGATTCCAACTACAGGATATTCTGGAAAAAATAAAACTACAGAGATCGTGCAAAGTAAGTGGTTGCCAGCCTTTGGGGGTTTGGAGGAGCACAGGTGGATTTTTAGGACAGTGAAACTATTCTGTATCATACAGTAATGGTGAATACATGACGTTACACATTTGGCAAGGCCCATTGTATTACAGGACACAAAGAGTAAACCCTAATCTAAACCAGGGACTCTAACTGATAATAATGTATCAATACTGCATTATCAGTAGTAATAAATAAACCAAACTATGGTAAGATGCTAATCACAGGGGAAATAGGGTAGAGGGAGATTATATGGGAATATCTGTACTTTCTGTCAATTTTCCTGTAAGCATAAAACTGCTCCAAGAAACAAAGCCTGTTAATTAAAAAAAATTAATTACAGAGCTGCTTGAACCACTGATCTTCTCCCCCACCCCGTATCCCAAGAGAAACAACTCTTAGGAGGGAACGTCGGCTCTCCCACGCCAGCCCAGCCTCAGTAAAGCCAGGCTCATTCCCACCCTGGGTAAAAGCTCACACAGGCATCGGGGAAAAACATGAATCAAAAATGACAGCACATTTTTCATGCTGAACTATTACCTTGTCTGGTTATTTTGCTATTCATACAGCCAATAATAAGCTATTCTGCTATCACATCTTCATTTAATTTGTTATTTAGACTAACCTTTCACTGGGACACTTTTGTTTCCGTGGGGGGACATAAGTTTTATTTTAGTTCTGCTAACACAATAAAGTTGGAATCTGGAACACATGCTTCAGTCTCTAGAGGTGACCAGGGGAGCGGCTCGGGGAAGGGAAAATAAAAGGCAAGACATAAAGTAAGACCTGCCTGATTATATGTTAAAATGGTGAACAAAACCGCAAAGACCTGGTTAATAGGGTAAAAAGGGAGGGGCCCCATCCCTGTTGGCTCCCCGGCTTCCTGGTCCCACACTGAAGATTCTCTTGTATGGAGAGATTTCATTCTGCGGGTCCTGTCCTGCTGTACTGGGCGTGCACTGCTAAATCTAGAGGAAAGCAGGAAGCACATGCACAGCCAGTCTAAACAGCGGGAGCAGGGATTTCACAACTGCGGTAGCAGGTTGCATAAGCGGTATGATCTGAAAAGCCCCAATGCTTCTGCCATGGAACCTAAATTCTCCTTCCTGTGCAAAGTGTGAGCAGGCACCCGGAGGGTAACAGGGCACTAAAGACATTGGCGTGGGTTCTTACCTGTGTTAAGTATTGTCCTCTCTCCTGCTCATGTTAAATGCTGCTGCTCCCAAGCAGATTTACAGCTTAGAACCCTGGGGTGTCTGACAGGGCCCTGGGACTCAGAAAAAGGCCCACCTGATAGTGGGGGGGAGTAACACAGAGCTGGGAGGGCGAAAGAGTCCAAAGACGATGTTTCGTGTCAGGGCTGGGGTCAGAAAGGCTGATACTGTGCAGACTTCCTGCATCCTCTCTGGGGTAGGACTTGTGCCGGTGGGCAAAGGGAGAGGGAAAGAGTCAGTCACACTCCCTGAAGCCCACATTCAGGACCACCTGGAATTAGCAAACTGGAGCTCTGGGGGTGTTACTGTCGATGTCTGAACTTTATGTCACCAGATCTGGGGGACGGGGCCTTGTGCAGGAATCTCGAGCCTGGGCTCCAAGCATCTTGCTGATTCAGGTTTAACCCCTGCCTCTGCCACCCACTGAACCTCTCTGAGACTCAACTTCTCATCCATAAAATGGACTTATAATAATCTTATTTCTTATAAAGCCGCTGTGAGTATAAACATCCCAAGTTCTTAGCACAATACCCAGCGCAATATCGATCTAATAGTTTCGATGGCGTGGCTGCTACTGGCTGGAAGTCAGAAGCTGCTGGTCAGTGTCCAGGGCCCTCCAACCTAGGTGCAGAGTGGCCCCGCCTCCCCGCTGACCCCCCAGAGGCAAGCCCTGATGGCTACTCCAGTTTTATTAGGGGCTGACGGCAGAGCTAAGTCTCAATCCACCCACTGGCCTGTGGCAGCTGGGCTGTGTGATGGGGCTGCTGATGGGCCCGTCGCAGCGACAGCTTCCGCCCCTGAGTGCGGGCAGCTCTGGGCTGATGTATATGAGGAGAGCACAGAATCATATGGTTGAAAAGAACTGTAATTGTAATGGAAATTCAAATCACTCCACTGAACCTGTTTTCTGCATTCGCATTTTGTCCTTGTAAATCAGAAGCACCGGGAGCAATTTATTTCTAAACATCAACAATTTGGAATAGGAAGGAAAATGAAATAATTGCATTCTGACTCACTTGAAACAATTCATCTGCATGTACATGCAAATCCTGAGGGCATGCGGACACGGCAAAGTGATGCATCGGCTTGATTTTGAGTTTTCCAAGCACCCATGTGTGCCTGGAAGGGAGGAGGAAGGTGGCCATGTTGGAGCCAGGTGAATTTCTGCTCCCCACTGTGCCAGTCTGATTCCCCTGCCCTGGGTGCCCTGGGTGCCCTGGGAAGGCGTTTGCAGAGCCCCCGTGGCTTACCTAATTCATTCCCCTCCAACGATGGCCCAGAGAGACTGACAGAGGCCCTGCTCTGAGGTCCCAGGCATGCAGCCGCTTTCTCTCCTTCCTTCCTTCCCTGTCCCAGCCTTCTCCTTTTCCTGAGCATCTTGCCCACTGGGACCCCTAACCTGCTGACTGGCATCCAAAGGAGCCTCTTATGAGGTGTGTCCAGGGCTGCATGTCTAGTGAGCCACAGAAACAGATGTTCTGGTTCCCAGAAAAGCAGGGGTAACTAAAGAATTAGGAAAACATCTTTTAGGGGAAAGAATTTGCCATTGGATATTTCCTGAAAAGAACTGAAGAGATCACCATCAGGAAGAAACAGAGCATTGTGGGTCTTCCTTTTACTGACTTTATGGATTAGTGTTATTTAGAAGTCTGAGCCCCCTGGGGCTCAGGGGGCATCATAGAGCCTTTCTAACACATAGAGCCTCTGAATATCTCACTCTGGCTCTGCCCTTTCAGGATCCTAACAGGTCCTTTTGGTTACTATGGTTCTAACTGGCTGTGTGGCCACGTCTTCAGGGTTAGCACACAGGATCTCTTAAGAGAAATGATGTGGTATATAGCATTACCATAAGAAATACTTTTTGATTGTGGAGGCGAATGCTGTAAGAGGAGACAGCATGGGCTTGGGGTCTAAAGCCAGATTCAAATTCTCAATGGCTCTGTGATTTTTATCATCCTGTGCCTCAGTTTCTCTATCTGTAACATGAAGATTACAGTAGGGCTTGCCACAGAGGCGTCCCTGGAAGGACATACATGGAAGTTCCTGTGAACTGCAGAAGGGTGTCTGTGTGTGCGTGTGTGTGTGTGTGTGTGTGCGCATGTGCAATGAAGAGAAGGAAACATTATTATATTAATTTTTTTAAATGTTTATTCATTTTTGAGAGAGAGACAGAGACAGAGCGTAAGTGTGGGAGGGGCAGAGTGAGAGGGAGACACAGAATCTGAAGCAGGCTCCAGGCTCTGAGCTGTCAGCACAAAGCCCGATGTGGGGCTTGAACCCACGATCAGTGAGATCATGACCTGAACCGAAGTCAGATGCTCAACCAACTGAGCCACCCAGGCACCCCGGGAAACATTATTATATTAACAGCTGCCCTCAGGATTTCTCTTGGGTATGCATGGCTTTTATTGCAAAAAACAGATGATAAGGGCTTGGGGAACCATGAGGGTCCCAGGAACATGAGCCCGGGTGGGACTACCAGTCAGCAGAAAGCTAGGGGAGAAGCTGGTGCTGTTCCAGAGCAAGCAGGGAGCCAGGAGGAGGTGAAGGGGTTGGGTAGGAGGCAGAAACTATCCCTTGCTCCTGGAAAACCCTCTGCCCCTAATTTTGATGAACTTCCAGTAGAATGACGGAAGGCTTGCTATGCGAGATTTCTTACAGGAACACTCCAAAGAGCTGAGCCTGCCCTGGGTGAGGAGGCAAGGTGGTGTTAATGGGGCAAACAGTGTCCAGGAGCACAGGAGCCGAGGCTGGGTGTGGGGAAGGCTTCAGAGGAGTGACCCCACTCTGCGTTCTTTAGAATCACATGAGAAATTCAAACCGTTAACAATCCTGGGACGAGCCTGGACTGAGGACCATTCTTTGCACTGTCCTGGCTTACCTGCAACTAGGTCTCCACGGCCTATAGGCAGGGCATATCTGTTGTGCCCACGGGCTTGATATCATTAAGAATTTCCCGGGAGATGCCAGGGAAATGGCCTAGGCTAACAGAAAACCAGACTGGGCCACTTGGAATCCGACCCGAGTGGGACCGAGAGCCTCTCTCTCTCCCAGAACCTTGGCCCTAGCTCCTGCTCTACCTTCTAGACTGGGGAAAGCCAGATTTTCACAATAAAGCAGAAGCCTGCACTATGATAACCTGGGTGGGAGGGGCTCAGGGGCCGAGAGAAATACAGTCTCACTAGGGTATTAGTGTAAATGGCACCAATGGCAGGTACAGAGGTCTCCAGGGAGCGATTTCTCCCTTGATTAAGATTCAACTGCAGTGGAATATCAGAAACTTTATCCCTCTTGTATGTGCCAAAAAAAAAAAAAGTGCTAGGATTCTCAAATTTCTTATATATGCTTCTCTCCTGCCTTTTCCGCCTGCAAACAGCATTTGTGGGACTGTGACCTTCAGGCTTACCTCAAGAATAATGAGCCCCAGGCACCTTTTCGGTTCCATTAGTGACTGAGATGCAACACTCTGTCCCCAGCACACAAACAGGCCAGTGTGAGGGCCAGGCGTGAACCCCAGGCTTTCTCGCTGAACAGAACTATCCAACCCCTGGACAATGAGGAAGCAAACAGGAAGCCAGGTGTCATTATACAGGGATGCGGCTGTGACAGGGGATAATGGGATGGCAGAGCTGAGAGGCTGAGTTCTGAGCTGTATCTTTAGGAAGCTCCAGTTAATAGGATGTCTGCTGGCTGCTGGGGGTTGGTGAGGGACAGGGACATTTAGGAGTGAGGACAGTGGGCACACTGCTTTAGCACCTAATATCTCTGGTTCATGCGTGCCATAGGCCTGACATTTACAAAACTTCAATCTCGCTGGGCTTTCTGATTTGTAGTAAAACTCTCATCAACTCGAAGGCTTGAGAAAGATAGGTATTTTGCATAATTGAGGGTTAGCTCGGAACTGTACCCTTTTTCAGTTTCAATTTTTATAGAAACTATTTAAAATTTTTTTAAATGCTTATTTTTGAGAGAGAAAGAGAGCGAGAGAGAGAGACAGAGGGAGAGAGAGAGAGAGAGCGTGAGTGGGAGAGAGGCAGAGAGAGGGAGACACAGAATCCAAACCAGGCTCCAGGCTCTGAGCTGTCAGCACAGAGCCCCATGTGGGGCCTGAACTCATGAGCCGAAGTCAGAGGCTTAACCGACTGAGCCACCCAGGCACCCCACTATTTGTTTTTAATGTACTTGCTCTCTTTTTTCTATCCTAAGTATTAGAGGACAGTTAATTAATAATTGCACAGTCTTTGGGGACTTCAGACAATATCCCATTTCTCATCTAACTCGTTTCTTGAGTTTCCACTCTTGTCACACACCATGCAAAGAGCTGGGCTATCACTGCCAGTCACCAGCAGGGATGACCTAGCCCCTGAGCACACAGCCCAAGACAAACTCTATGATCCATGGGGTGTTCTGCGTGGGCTATCTATCCCTAGATCTGTCATACGGGAAATCGGATGAGAGAACAATTCTCTTTCAACACGAGCCATGTTAGCACCGGGATTCAATGCAAAGAGGATAAGGCTCTGAGTCAGAGGTCCTGGGTTCAAATCCTCGCTCTGCCACTCACCAGCTGCAGGACCTTGACCAGGGACTTTATCTCCATTACCTGTTTACCACCTATAAGATGGGATCAAAACACATGGCCCACAACATGGGACAGGAATAAGAGACCCACATGCCTGCATCATGCCTGTCATGGGATACATTCTCACTTAACATCAGTTTAAAATAAAAAGTTAAATTATTCTAAAACCCAAGCGAAGCAAAACTAAAACGAGAGTCAACTCCACTGGCTCCCTGACACCCCACTTGATTACAACCCGATGAACCGCTATTCCGTAGGCAAAGGATCCACCAACCAGTGGTTTGTGACCATGGTGGAAAAGAATAGCAAAGCCAGTAGGCGCTCAGAAATTGTGTCAATGTCACGGTGCCTATTCCCCTCTACCTCCTGCCTGAGTCATGTGCTGTGGTTTCCCTTGCTTTCTTTGTTGGCCCTGCCTCACCTGGAGAAGGGAGCCATGGAGGGGTTAAATACCCGACACGTGGAGTGAGCACAGGTTCCGGCAGGTGAAGGCAGAAACAAAGGCGTCAGTATGAGAGCTCATCATTCACACGGCACAGAGAAACGGTTTCTATATATGAGGGAGCTGTATTCCCTGGGAGCCTCCTAAAGAGGTAATACAGAGTTCCCTAATTGACTCCTTCATTCATCAATTCTAAAACACGGAGTGTGTGAAAATAGATGCCAGCCCAGACAGGAAGCCAGGTGCTATCCTGTGAAGAGGAGCAGAGAGGAGTCTGAAGGGGTGAAACACCCAGTCCGAAACACCTGGCCCTCCGAAACACCCAGTCCGAGGAGTCCAGGATTAACTGATTAAATATAACGTATGTTCCCCCGGAGGCATGTTCGTAGTGCGGTGGGGCTGCCTAAGAAAGTGTGATGATTCCATTCTGTTTAGAGCGATGCGTAAACAGAGATGAAGCAACGGAGATGAAGAAACGGGGCCGAGAAACAGAGATCACGAAGGGCGGAACTGAAGGAACAGCATTATTAGCAGAGGGAACAGTTTATACAAAGGTACAGAAGTATTAAAGTCCCTGATTCTCTCTAGGAGTGGCACCTAGTCCCATGAGTGTGAACAGAGGATTAAAGTGAGGAGACTTTACCTTCTACCAAAGGACTAGAAGAATACGTATTATAGACCCACCATTAGATAAATCTATGATCCATAAAATCATAATATTTGGCTACTACAAAATTCTTCTGTAAATTACTAAGTCCTCAGGATAAGATGACCTCCAAATCAAAGGGGGCCTTCCTTCTCAGTATGATGAGAGATTTCCACACACACTCTTTGGCCAATTGCTAACTGTGTTAGCCTTCGGACAGTACATAGGGCTTTTACCTCTTTTCTAACGTGTTTTATGTTTTTCTAGCTTGTTCTATGTGAATCTTGTCTCAGCTATCCACTAGATACACTCAAGGGTAAGAGCTCCATAGCGACCTGGGATTGTATCACCACACATATGACATCTATGTTGCCAAGGCAATGGCTAACAACAGCAAATTGAAACAGGTGTCTTTGCAGTAGGACATAGCAGCATTGTACATGGAAAAGTAACCCGAACTGAAAAGAACAAGGACAAGTTGCGTGTGAACTTGCGTGTACGTCTATGTTGATGTGCAGGCGTGTATGTGTGTGTCTGTGTTCATACGTATGTATTATGTATGTGTGTTTGCTTGGGAGTATACCTATGTGTGTGTGTGTGTGTGTGTGTGTGTGTGTGCATGTGTGCGTATGTATACTCGTGTGGGGATGGGTGTGCATGCTTCAGACACTCTGGCTGTATTTCATTAAGGGCACATGAGGTACAATTTACATCCCCCTCAATAGCCAGCCACACGCCAGGAAGTAAACTTGCTGATACCAAAGACCTGTGACCACTGAGGTCTTAATCCATGAAGGAAATTACAGTTTAGGAGTGTGTGATTTCTCTACCTGCTGTCAAGAATCTCTGAGTTCTTTGGAGTGCAAAAGTCTGAGGATGACCTTTTCCTGGCAGAGGCAAAGTGGAGAAGCCTATTATGGAGCATAAGCCAATTTACTTTGTACAAATAAGTGGCAATTTTCTTCCTTAAATACATAAGGGTGGAAGGGAAATGTCTATAAACTGAAAGATGCTTCTCCTATGGCAAATCCCCTCTTGTTTGCAGAAAGCAGAGGATTCATTTAGGAGCTTATGGGAAGAATGTCAGAGGCAGTGAATCTGAGTCCTCTGATAAACTTCACCTTGAGAAATAGGTCTGAAACTGGTTTCTGGATTGGAGAGGAGGGGGAGGGGTGATATATGGGTAAATATCTTTTGACAAAAAAAAAAAACATTTTAGTGAAGGAGGAAGAAACTGTAATGTACCTCCCTGCTGAAATTAGTCACTTCTTTCTGTTTAAAAAAGAAAAATGCATCGGCATTGTAGGCTGAACAAAACTGCAAGTCATAGACAGATCACATTCACAACATTTACTAACAGAAATTAGGAAGCCACTGGTATATAACAATCTCTTCTCCACCTGGGAACTCTCAGTCCCTTAGAACAGATGAACCACCTGAAATCATCTGTAAATATTGGGTACATTTTTCTAGGGAGGGGGTTTCCAGGATTTGATTAGGTTTTCAAAGGGATTGCTGATACCAAAAAGGTCAAGGATCACATTTTAGTGACTGACTGGACATTTCTTGGCTAAGAGTTGACGTCAGAGGATGGGTGAGTTTGGATGGATGTGTGGTTGTGGGAGGCGTTACCCGGGGATTGAGATTTTTAAAAGGTGAGCTTATTTAAAGAACACAGTTTATAAGGTCTGACAAGTTTTAGCAGATGAGTCTTAACTTTAAATGAAAAAGTTGTATATGTGTATATGTATATATTTATATATCAACCTACTAAAACGGCATCTTTGTATTCAGATTCTCTCATAAATGAATACATAAAACAATGCAGCGATGACAAGTGTTCTAAAAACCATCAAAAGACTTGTTTCTAAATTTAGGTCTCATACTGCAGCTCTGATGAAGGGCTACTTCTCATTAATGAACAGATCTGGAGCGGGGAAAGAGATTAACCCATTAGAAGCCATACTGGATGGAGGGGCTTTAATTACCCAAATGTTCTGCTCAACTACCTCAAAGGTCCTAGGGCATTATTTGGACAACTTACTACACCAGCCACAACCCACCCCACCTGGCTTTGCTCTGAACTCCAATGTTTGTTGTGGTGTGGTATGGAGTCCCCTCCTGGAATGCAGACTGTCATCTCCAAGCTGACATTCATTGATTCATGAAAATATGAAATGATACTTCCCCATCCTGTCATCTTGACATCTGGAGAACATTTATTTTGGGGGTGAATGCTAAGCTCCATGCTAAAAGTATCTAGTAGCCATTAAATATTTATTTAGTACGTAAATGAGAGAAAGACAGAAGGAAGAGAGAGGGAGGGAAGGAGGGAGGGAGGAAGAAAAACCTAGGAAGAGAGGAAGGAAAGAAGGGAGGAAGGAAGAAGGAAGGAGGAAGGAAGGAAGAAAGGAAGGAAGGAAGGAAGGAAGGAAGGGAGGGAGGGAGGAAGGAAGGGAGGAAGGAAGGAAGAAAAGGAGAAGGGAAGAAGAAAAGAAGGGAGGAAGGAAGAAGGAAGGAGGAAGGAAGGAAAGAAGGAAAGAAGGAAGGAAGGAAGGAAGGGAGGGAGGAAGGAAGGGAGGAAGGAAGGAAGAAAAGGAGAAGGGAGGAAGGAAAGAAGGGAAGAAGGAAGGAAGGGAGGAAGGAAGGGAGGAAGGAAAGAAGGAAGGAAGGAAGAAAAGGAGAAGGGAGGAAGGAAGGAAGGGAGGGAAGGAGGGAGGGAGGGAGGAAGGAAGGAAGGAAGGAAGGAAGGAAGGAAGGAAGGAAGAGGGAAGAAACAAAGGAAGGGAGGAAGGAAAAAAGAAGGAAGGAAAGGAGGAGTTATTGGTCTCCTTGCCCTGTTTCATAGTTTCTCAGCTCAGCTTCTCCTTCTAAGCCCCCACCCCACCTCCCAGAGGCCGGAACCCAACCCCCTGGGCAGTGGTGAGTTGAGTGGTCTGCAGGCCTTAGCGCACCTGCTCCTCGGCTGTCCCCTTCATGTGCCTGAGTCTCAAACTCCTCCCTTCAACTACTGCAACAAATTTGAAAATTCCACACCCAACACGTCACATGCCAAATTAAATGCCTGAACAGCCACCAGCCTAGCAGTTATATAAACATCCAGACCTTGAATCTCCCAATTTGAGTTCAAACTTCCAAAAGACACAAAGAGAGGCTTGGGGAATGAGTAAGAGGAAAACCGAGCTAAGATCTTCAGGGAAAGCTATTGTCTTGATTCTTCAGCCTTGATGAGCCTCATGGAGGCGATAAAAACATGAATAATATTCTTCCTCATGTACTCACAACAACAATACGAGTACTAACAATGATGGTAATAAAAAAGAATATATTGCCTTCAAATACCATCCCTTGACTAGCATTGCCCCTGAGTAGCCTTGGGGCCCTGGGCAAGCAATCACTTATTCCTGCAGACCTCCGTGTATACACAAGGGGGATGGGAAGAGAATGAGTCTTTTACAGTCGTGAGATTCTCCAATTCCATGGCAGGGAGCTCTAATAGTTTTAGTAATTAGAGGAGTCTTTGTTCAGCCAGAGATAGAGCTCTGTGTTGTGGACACTTTTCACGGGCTTTGGGTGCCGTTCTCAGAGCTGAACTTGGGAGTGCTGTGGGGTACCTGCTGTGTGCCACTTCGGGCAAGTTATATGATCTCCCTCATGCCTCAGACTCCTAACCTGTAAGTCAGGGACAATGATAGCATTAGTAGGTAAGGACCAGACATTACCTGCATTTTCTGCAGAGGGGGTATCCCTGAAATGACAGAGGAATGGCCTTTTCCCATCCACGGCATGCTTGTGACTAGGATGTAGGGAAGGGGAAAGGAATGACCGCCCACACCCCATCCCCTGCCAGACTTTTAGTTCTTCTGACCACACTGACTCCCACTGATAAAACCTTATGCTTCTCATCTAATGAAGGAACTTCTCATGCTGAGAGATCAGAAAAAGCACAGGAAACCGTGAGACTGCTAAGAGGAACGCTGGTTGTATGTCCATGCAGCGGGAAAGATGCCGGGAGAAAGGACAGTCCTGGTCACTGAGGCCGCCCAGCCCTGTCCCCGCGCTCTCTGCGGCACAGAGATGTTCTAACCGGCAGGCAGCGCTCAGGCTGACCCTCAGCCTCCAGTTGTTGAGACTTTCTCATTGGCTATATGCCTAACCATTAAGTACATACAGAACTATGGAAAGTTTCTAAATGGGTTTTCATTATAAAGTTTAAATGGTCACCTTGACCCCCGCCCCTCTGATATGTCCACAGCATGAGAGGCAACGAAGGCTCATCCCGATGCATTGTCACTGGAAACCGTTTACAGGCACCCGGTGATCTTGTGCTGTTTCTCATTGTCATGTCTTGGAACTTGTTGCTTCTTCCGCCTGAAACGTCTTCTCCCCTCACCCGTCACCTGGATTTCGCAAACTGGTCTTCCAAGGCTTTTCCAGAAGGCGTTTGGGATTGTTCCACGTTCCTCCTCTGAGATGTGGGTCAGGGCCCCTTTTACGAGGTCCCACAGTCTTTTCTGGGACAGACGTGGCTACCATTTATGTAGTGCCAATTGAGGGTCAGACACCCTGGTCACCAGGGTATATTGCCTCCAGGAAGTTCTCAGCACAGCTCTCCCAGGAAGACGATGGAAGGAAACTCAAGTTAGGGATGTAACTTGCCCAAAGTTCACAGAACCACTTAGTGTTCTAAGTGGCCAGTCTCCCAAGTTAGAGCTCGAGGGCATGGAGTGTGTGTGTGTGTGTGTGTGCCCGCGCGCACATGTGCATCAGTGACTGGCTTGGGGTGTACCTGCCATTCAGCACCCACTACACATGGTGATGAATGGAGGTCCTGATCTGTGGATCAGGAAGAAGATGAGTAGAGAGGAGTCAGTGCAACCTGTAGGTGCCTTCATCCCATGCAAGCAGAGGGGAGGCAGGGACTGCCCTGGGGGTGAGGAATAAGAAAGCAGTTGGGAGAAGGAGGCTCTGCCCTGAGGCTGGGAGGGTAAAAGAAGTAAGCCGACCCTACTGAGGAGTCATTAGCAAAGGGGTCTACGTATTTAAAAATTAAATGTCCTAAATTCTCTTTCACAATCTGCTTTGGCAAGCTGTGATCAGGGCGGCTTCCATGGGGTTACTCCAACATCTTATCCTTGCCTCAGGCTGACTGGCCACCCTCTCCTGCTGTGGGGAATTCTCTGTCAAGCTGTAACCGAGTTATTAAGGCCTTAAAATGAAGGCTGCCTTTCATGGTTTTGTTTTTTTTTTCCAGTGACCTCCCGAGGCAGCTGACTCCCCAGGTTCACAGCAATGCAACTCAAGGAGGTATTTTGCGTCCTTAGCGTTATAAATCAATTTTAATTGTAACAACAGAAACATCAGCAGCAAACCTGAGCCAAACTGGCTGGGGGCCTTTTCTGCACTCTCTAACTAGCTCAAATTAAATGCTGAATTGTATTTTGGGGTCTGAGTTTTGTCATGCAAACGAAGAAAAACAACTTGCTTTCCAATTTCCACATGCAAATATAGAGTGAATTGTTGAGACAGAGAATATATTTTGCCATCTCAGTGGTTCTAGAAAAGATAAGGGGCTCTTGCAAAAAGTTCCGCAATTTGTCAGCTGGCAGCTTATTAAATACCGAAAACAAATGTTTATATAGCATTAGAGGGACACTGTCAAGGTCGGGAGGTTCCAAAATGGACCAATTCTGCTTTTTTCATAACTGTTTGCAAAGTCTAGTTCTTTTTTCCTCTCAAAACAAATGGAACTATTCTGTTTTCAGCTGCTTTGGGGGAAAAAAAAACAGGCAAGGAGCCAGCCCTTGTGTACAGGCCTCTAATAATAAACCCAAATGCATGGCTAGCTGCTCAGCAGTCCCGAGTAACACCACAATAACAGTTTCACAACACGGAGGCCTTGGCTTCAACAGAACCTTCATTAAGGGGCAGTGGAGAAGAAGAGTATCACCCGATCTTGAAAACGAGCCCTGACTCGCAGGCCCTCGGAGCAAATGGAATTAAGCGAGAAGCTGAGGGGAAAAGGCAATATTCTCCATGCTCAAGAAGGGGCACTAGGAAACCATCAGCCTCATCATCAGGTGGGACCCTAATTCCGTCCAACAGCCCTTCGTCTGGGTGTGTACTCAGTGCATTGTATGTTGGGTGATACAGAAGACAGCAGACAAGGCCCTGACCGTGCCCCCATTTTATAATCCAGGGGGAAGCTGGGGGGAGACGGGGGAGAGACAGGTAAGCACCTACTCTGCCGGGTGGAATGAGAAGGGTTCTCAGTGCTATGCAGTTGCAAAAAAAGGGAGAGGCAGGAGTAAAAATTCAACTGTCCCATTCCTCGTCTTTAGAATGACGATCTAGGGATGCCTGGGTGGCTCAGTCGGTCAAGCATCCGACTCTTGATCTCGGCTCAGGTCATGACACCATGGCTCGTGAGTTTGAGCCCCACATCAGGCTCTGAGCTGACAGCGTGGAGTCTGCTTGGGATTTTGTCTCTCATTCTCTCTGCCCCTCTCCCCGCTTGCACTTTCTCTCTCTCAAAATAAAAAAATAAACTTAAAAAAAAAAAGAGAATGACCATCTGTTGGCAACTCCGTTTGAGAGATGTGTTCGTTAATTAATCAATTAATTCTATTGATCTACTGGTAACCCCACTTGAGAGATCTGTTCACTAATTAATTAATTAACTCAATCGCACTATGATAACTGGAGAGGTTAGAGGCTTCGCAGAGTCGTCAGCTGCTTGGAGGTCAAGAGCAAAGTGTCTTGGGCCCTGCCCCACACAAGACTTTGCTCTCATGCTGGCTTGCTTCTAGGGAATAGCTGTGTTCTCCCCAAGATTTAAGTGACCAGCCAAAGCAGAACAGAGACAAAACATCCAAGAGACTACCTCCCATCTCATTGCATATCCCCCCGCACATCCCCACCCAACCTCAGAAGCCTTTCTCACAACCACTTAACTTGAGATGGTCTCAATTTTGGCAAAGAAGTTTCTCCTGGGGCTCTGGGGGCCTACGTGTCAAAAGTTCTCTTTCTGTGATGACATGTGAGTCGCCTCAGCTTGCTTCATGGCTAGAAATAGATTTCTGTCATTCTTAATAATGGCCCCATTGGGTTTGGGAAGGGCAGCATGTTGAGTTTCTGACCATATAGGGCACTGAGTGGCAAAGTGAAGGACGACGGGGAGAGGGAGAGCTGTCAGCCCCTGGCTCACACTGGACTAAAAGCATGTAATTCACAACTTCTGTAGGCTTGGAAAGTTATCATTTGAAAGTTGTTGCTCTAGAATGCCTTGACAGTCTAACAATACAAAATAAATCTTCTATTCACGCCTCTCCAGCGAGCAAGGATTCTAGGAATATGCAGCAACAGCGGAAACCAGCGATAAGTTCCTTGTTATATTGTTGGAACTCACAGGCGCTCCCCCACTGCCCTGATTACCATATATTAGCTTTCTGTACACGCGTGAGGACCTTCTGGGAGGCTTTCTCTCTGGACAGCACTTAAAAAATATGTTGTGTCAATCCCCCTCCCCCCCACCCAGTCCCGTAGGGTCCCTCCAGAATCTCTGGTTCCTACATGTTTCCAAGCTGTAACGTGCTTTCTGTCGTTAGGTCAAGTAAGCTTGCAAACATCCCATAAAGGGAAGCGTGGAACCACCAGCAAAAACGATAAGCCCGGAGATCTTCTCGGTGCCCAGCCGCACACCTGGGCATTGCCAGCATTCTGGAGGCTGGTTGAAACCCGAGGTATTAATGTCGAGGAGGGGAAACTGGCTCCCAAGGAAAGGCTCAGGAATGGCTCATAAAACGGACATCTGTTCGGAGGAGTAACTGCAAGGGAAGACCTCACGGACTACTGAGTCTGAAACACAAAATTAATCAGGGAGGCTGAGCAAGAGACAGCAGTTTCCACCTTTTGTTGCCGTCCTGGCTGCACACCCGAGAGTGCGATCGCTGGTCTGGAGATCGCCTTAAGCCCCCCAAGCTCCGTGCTCTTTCCCCAAGAGCTGCGGGTGTCCGCGTGCACGTCGGAGCCTGCGCAGAAAGGCGGGTGTACGATAACGAGCCATGCAGCCCTTTCGACAAACCCCATCCGCGCCGTCCTATTGGCCGCCTAGGCTCTCTGCCTGCTCAGGCCGCACCCCTGGGCATGGCGCCGGTCCCTGCCGAGGGTCGAACAGGAGTGTTTAAGTCACTGATTCTAGGCTCCTGCTGTGGTCAGGCTCTGAGAGGCCAGCAAGGAACCCTGTGCCTGGCGTATCACCAGGGCTCACTGGCGCAGTCGCCTCTTTTGTCTTGCTCGGAGACACCTGCTCTTCTCAAGGAGGTGCTCCCTAACACCCTCCTCCCCTCCCTTCCATCATCCCTCATCTTCCGGGAGAACCTTAATTCAGAAAACAAATGACTTAGTTACGGAGTCATGTGGTCCTTGTCTGAACCTCCTCGAGGGGTTGCTGGCTTCTAAGCTCCAAAAGGTAGGGGATTGTGTCTGGTTTGCTTATTGTCCTGTCCCTGGAGCCCTGCAAAGTACCCAATATGTAGAGAATTCTTAATAAATAGTTGTTGACTGAATGCATGGATGGATGGAAAAATGAATGAGTAAATGAATAGGAACCAGTGTGCGTTGGTCGGGAATGGTGCCAGCTACAGCTAAGCCTTCTTTTAGAACACTCAACATTAGCAATGAACTTCTTTAGGCCTAAAAGAAATCAGACCAAGCCGTCAAAACATTAATTAACAGTCAAGAGACTATTTCTGAATCCAGCCCTCCCGCTGCTCCAGCATTGATATTGACACACTACAGACCTTCTACTGTCACTGGTAAATAGGAGGTTAAGGCACGTGCAGGATTGGAGAATTTTCAACCTCAATCTACACGTGAACCGTTTATCCTGATGACCAGATATAATAGATTTGACCTATTAAGCACATGGTTTGTCATTTTCTACCAGTTAACCAATTTTTTTCTATTGTGATCTTAATAGAAGACCAAAGACATTGGTTGTGCCAACTTTGGACCTTTTAAAGCTGTGTCTCTAGTAGGCTCCCATTAATATTGTTTTGAAGATGCAGCTGATATTAATAGTGACAACAAGTTGGGGGGGTGAGGCACACACCCACCCTATTTTGCGTTTAGTGAGCAGGACTCCTTCCAGAATTTCTTCACACTTTATTTATTTTTTTTGTTTTTTAAAAAAGTTTATTTATTTTGAGAGAGAGAGCACGCGCATGTGCATGCATGCGTGAGTGCAAGTGGGGCAGGGGCAGAGAGAGAGTGAGAGTGAGAATGCTAAGCAGGCTCCATGCTCAGTGCAGAGTCTGATGCAGGGATTGATCCCGTGACCCTGAGATCATGACCTGAGCCAAAATCAAGAGTTGGATGCCTAACCAACTGAGCCACCCCGGCCTCTCTTCACGCTTTATGACAGCATTTCTTTTTTATCGTTTATTATTATTATTTAAAATTTTCACCCAAGTTAGTTAACGTACAGTGTAATAATGACTTCAGGAATAGAATTTAGTGATTCATCGCATATCAGACCCAGTGTTCATCCCCGCAAGTGGGATGCCCACTTACTGCCCCTTGCCCCTTTAGCCCATCCCCCCAACCAACACCCTGCCGGCAACCCTCAGTTTGTTCTCTGTATTTAAGAGTCTTTTATGGCTTGTCTCCTTCTCTGTTTTTATTTCATTTTTGCTTCCCTTGCCTTACGTTCATCTGTTTTTGTATCTTAAATTCCACATATGAGTAAAGTCATATGATATTTGTCTTTCTCTGACTGATTTATTTTGCTTAGCATAATATACTCTTGTTCCACCCACACTGTTGCAAATGGCAAGATGTCATTCTTCTTGATCGCTGAGTAATACTCCATTATATGTGTATACCACATTGTCTTTATCCATTCATCGTTCGATGGACATTTGGGCTCTTTCCATAACTTGGCTATTGTATGACAGCATTTGTTGATGGACTTTGACAGCACTCCATGATGAACATTGCCCAACAAACAGAATGATACATTTCTAGGGGTAAGTGTCCTACCCACTAGAAAGGTAAGGCAGTGCATCCACATGAACCCATTCTGCACCTCCAGTACTCAGCAGTGTCGGGCACATGGTAGACATTGCACAAAGGCCAGCAACTACTAGATGACTAGATTCTAACCTATCAGATCTCAGATTGAAATGTAACGCTTAGTAATTAGGCTTTCTTGGGCTGCTCTCACTTTGGCCTCTGTGCTGGATATTCAGGTCCTTTCTGTTGAGACGAGCAGCTATGTCACTATTTCCCTGAGACGTAGGCTCAAGCAGTCAGCCAATGCATTTCAGTCAACCTGTACTCCAATCCGGGTTGTGGATGGAGCGCTGTCTCTCTGGTCCTGTGTGAACAATAGCCATCCACCTGCCTGAGAACGTGGAGTGTCTTATAGGAAGAGGGCTATGCGAGCCTGCTCACCTCTGCTCCGACAGGAGGCTGGGCTCCCACTGGAGCTCATGGCCAGGTGGGACCACCCTGAGCACATACTGAGCAGGTCAATGCCTGTTCTCCATTTCATTAGCCACAGCTCACTATGTGTCAGGTCCTGTTTTCCCCAGTTCAGATGCATAAACTGACTTCCATCATGGAAGCAGGACTTGCCTCTCCTTTGTAATAACTGCAAGACTTTGGAAAAGTGGTAGAAATTTCGACGTAATGATTCAGCAATGCATTTGAGCTGAAAATAACCTGATTCAGGGACCATGTCTTCAGATACCCAGGACGCACAGAGATGAAGGCATTTATAAGCTTATTTCCCTTAGTGACTGGAGCATTAACGAGGCTCTGGGATTCACTTCAAAATCATTAAAAACATGTTCATTAGTCCAAAGCTCCTCTCGCCTCCTGCATGTGAAACAAATAAATTGGTGGGACCTCAGATCCCTGTTGTTTACAGCTCCTTGGGTTGCTCCTCATTTATCTCCTTATCACACATCCATACTGTCAAGATGATATTTCTGGTTAAAAAGTTATAAATATTCCAGACCAAAATATTACCTTGAGATTTTTCTCACCTGACTTCCACCACAGTGAGTGGGAATTCTGCCCAAAAGAAAGGTGAAGAATGAATTCCCTAACTCGTTTAGAGCTTAGTAGCTTCATTATCATCTTGACTACTAGGAACCCTTTTGCCATTAGGACCCATAAGTACAGATACTCGATACTGAGGTTTCGACAATGAACTTCCAAGTAAAGAGTAAGTGAAAAGGGTCCTTAACTCAGAGCTTACTACTATTCAGAATCTATAAAGTGCTAAAACAAAACCAAAGCCCCAAGAAAACAAAACAGTGGATTCTTTTAGGTCACTTTCCTGCCCTGGAGCCCCAAATGCAGAGGACTAATCAGTGACACGGAGGCACCTAAACCTGTTGACCCATTCTTTTGGCTCCAAAGCCTTATGAAAAAAGAAGTCTACCCTCATGGCATTGGCTTACTTGAAACAGACAACGAAAGTCTCTGGACGCTTCCATCATTCTTGAGGATCAAGTAGCCCTTATGAGTTCATTTCCATAAGAACCCTTAGCACGCTATATCCCCCGTCTGTGTCAAGACGCATCAAGCTTCCAGTGCAGCTACGGAGATGACTTGGGTGTCCTCTAGATTCCCGTGGAAGGGACAAGGCTACAGACCCAGAAAGACCCTGCTTCTCTTGTCGGCTCTCACTTGTCTCACTGTGTGACCGCCGGCACAGTACTAACTTCTCTGAACCCACAGCCTACTTCTCTGTAACATGGGGGAAGGATAGTGCCTTTTCAAGGAAATGAAGAGCACAATTTCTGATCACACGATACCGGACACATAATAAGTATTCAATAAGTGTGAGCTATTATTTTTATTATAAGATACGTTTCTTGTTCTATTTTCCCTTTGATGCAGGTTTTATCTACTCTCAATAAACAAAAGCCACACGATAATGGAGTTTTTAACTGGCCTATGTAAAGTTCTTACAAAACCCAAAGCTGAGCTCATCCGCCATAGAAAAGGGAGAATTAGTGTGTGCTGTGAATATTAATGAATAAATGACCTCCTTCCTTATTATGTCTGTATTCAAAACGCTACAACGAGTTCTAGTGATAATTATTGAATTTTCAACATTTATAGAAAAACAGCACATACAGTATGGAGATAATTGCCCCATTGGATTCCTAAGAAAGAGTCAGTTTTCTATAAATATAGACTTTGGTAATTATCACTAGTGCTATGTGTTAAAATGAGAAAGTAGGTAAATAACAAAGAAGAATAGTGTTTATTCATTATCATTCAAATGCATGTCAGCTCAATTATACTAAAATTGCACAGACAATAGGCCAATTGTTTTTCTCCTCTGGGGCAAGACTTCTTTTTGAGTTTATGTTTCCTGAGCTTGAGTGAGGAATCCATTGTTTGGCAAGCCAATGGTATTATAATGGCCACTGCCTTTAGGAGCGGGCTGATGACAGGTTTTCTCTCTGTGCCCTGGGTTCTGTGCCTCAGTTCTGAATGAAGTGTGTTAGAACTGCTTAGAATCGTAACGTTAGAGACCCACTGTGGAAAAAGAAAGTCTTGGCTACAGTTTTATTTATAATCCCTAACGCTGAATGTTAAGGTCAGACCCAGGTACAAATCTCCAAGCCAGGGATCTGCTAAGGGCTCACAAAGTTTCAGGGATGCTCCTAAATCTCCTTTCCACCTCCCTACCCCCAAGCTGTGAAGTCGGCGGCTACATGAATGCAAAAATCTAAGGTTCTTCTTTGCTCCAAGTCCTGCTCTCCATGTTGTTATAGACTAAGGCCACTCTAGGAGCTGCGAAGGCTCACCACAATCAGTAATTGTCCAGGAAAGATACTCAGAGAAGAGAAATAACTGATTTATTAAAAAAGTACCCAGAAATGGCATACGCATGACACTGCTTCTAATCATAGGCTTAGCACCTAAGAGGAGCAGCTGAGCAGAGCCTCGTTAAACAAATGCAGATGTACTGGGCACAATCGAAAGAGGTTACAGGGAACATGTTATTTGACGGAAGGGAGAGCCTGCTGCACTAAAAATAGGGCTAAGGTAAGGAGCAGGTAGTTGTAGGAGCGCAGCCAAAAAAGACCAAAAGGAAAAAGCCAACTCTATTCAAATTAACAGGAAAGAGGGGGAAAAAATAAATGGCTGAACCATTGATACATAGCAAAAGAGCCAAGTGTATAATATAAAACAGCCCCTTTAAGTGGCACCTGGGTCGCTCAGTCTGTTAAGCATCTGGCTCCTGATTTCGGCTCAGGTCATGATCTCACAGTTTGTGAGTTTGAGCCCCACATCAGGCTCTGTGCTGACAGCAGGGAGCCTGCTTGGGATTCTCTGTCTCCCTCTCTGTCCCTACCCGCTCGTGCTCTCTCCTTCTCTCAAAAATAAACAAACATTAAAAAAATATCAGCCCGTCTAAGACCAGAGGAGGCAGAGGAAATAAACAATTCACACCGTGTTTAAGATGTTTACTTTTGTATCCGTCAACTGAAAAGGTAGGAAATGAGGATTTGCCTGAGTCAGAATGGGTTTCCAAGGAGGGAGGACACAGCGGGCTGAGGGTGGTGGCAATGGCAGAGCCAGTTAGCAAAAGCTGATGTTGACTCACATGACATTGCTGGCCAAGGGTTGCAGGTGACCAAGGGCTTCTGCCTCCTGGTCTCCAGAGGCAGGAGGGGATGGGGTAGCAATGTTGCTTCATGGTTCACTCAATGCAAGGGCCAGAGGGAGGGATGGGCCAACTCTGCCCCCTCCTCTGACCAATCAGGCATCCACATCACCAAGCCTCTGATGTCCTATTGGTGGAACCCTTGCATTAGTTACCCACCCCACCCCCCAGCCAAACCAGAGATGATGGCTCGCCTTCTCGTCCCTTCTAGTCCAGAGACAACAAAATGACACTCATGAAATGGCACGCAGAAGGGTAATCCAATGTCAAATGTCAGGTCCCAAAGGGACTGTAATGCTACATGGAGCTCTGTGATCAGAGCTCCCCAAACTTGTTCATGCCCTGAACCCACAGAAAACATAAGAGTAGCAGGTGGTGGACTCATATCTGGATTTGACTCTCTGGGGATCTGGCTGCCCAGCTCCACTCTGGTCTGAGGGCTTGAGGGAGTCATTCTGCGGAACCCCTGGTAACCCACGGTGGGGGAGGGGGAGGAAGAGTCTGACTTGTTCGCAGATAACAGTCCGGGGTGCAGACCCTGGACCTCGGGGTCCCTTCTGCTGGACTCTGGGATGGTCCTCTTCACAAATGCCTCTGGTGAGCCAGTCAGCTCTCTAATCACTGGCTTCCGCAGCGGGGAGGGCCTCGAAAGAGCCGAAGCTGATTAAGTCACCGTGCTCTACAGAAGTGTGGCTCAATCTCAGTGAGAGTATCGGGAACCTTTCCAGGATGTGGAGACTCTGCAGACAACTGGCACAGCGACTCTCTCAGGTGGGCGAGAGCATCTGTCAGAGGTCAGCTTGTAAGACGAGTCTAAATGTCTAGGGCCAGGCACACTGCACAGCTACGCGCCAGAGGAAGTGTGTTCATAGTTGGGGAGGTTGGGGGTGGCTCCAGTAGGAAGGAAAGGCACAGATTACGGGCCAGCTCTTTGCAGTTGCTTCTGACTCCTCAAAAAGGCAAAAAAAATGACTTAGAAAGCCAACTGGCTTTGGAGTTAAGACAGAAAACACTTGAATTCTGCCTCTGCCATTAACTGGCTGCGTGACTTTGAGCAAGTACGCTAACCTCTCTGAGTCTTAGTTTCCTTATTTGATTATGATGACATCTCTCTCACTGAGTTGTTGCATATATTAAATAAAAGCATGTATACAGAGCATCTAGAATGCTATAGGGGACGATAAAATATTAACCACTCCATTTTACTACGTGTGTCGTCTAAAGTAGAAATTGGTTTGAAGTGTGTGTGTGTGTGTGTGTGTGTGTGTGTGCGCGTGTGTGTGTGTGTGCGCTTCTTTAGAATTAACCGGAGGCTTAGGAAATACTACAGAGAAACAAGTCCTTGTTGAGTGGCGGGCTTCCCATCCTTGTACAGACTTTACAAAGTTACTGCATTTGTTGATTCCAGGTCTGCCTCAACCTGGAGTCCATCCCTTGGTCTCTGGTTCCCAAATGCTGCAGGGATTTCACAGCCATTCAACTTCCTCAGATATGAGGCATTTACGAGACTGTGAGTCCCGCAACGGCAGGAAACGTATCCCTATGCGGCTACCCTGGCTCAGAGCCTGCTTCGTGGCGAACCCTCAATACATTTTGTCAAACTGAACTGAACCTACTTGGAGGGCCCCAGGAAACGAGCAGGAAGATGGCATAGTTCCTGGTGAAGACATGCGAGCACCTTTAGGTGTCTGAACTCCCACCAGCCCGGTGGAAGAAGAGGAAGGATGGGGGAGAGGCAGGGCCTCCAGGAGATGACATCAACAGAAGCGTGGCGAGGAAATCTGGGATCCTTAGCATGCCAGGAGCTCTCTGAATCCAGGTCGAGCCCCATGTGCCACTCAAGCAACCCGGAGAAAGAGGACAAAGAAACAGGAAGGAACTACCTGACATTACTCCGCCCTGCTTGTCAAGGCAAAGCAACATGAATATTAATTTCTCAGGCATAATGAGGTGTGGACAAGCAGGAGTGGGCAGACCCCTTGTGTGGGAGGTTGCTCCTTCCTGCCATTTGTCACCGGCAGAATTGATAGATGGTTCTTCCACGCTGCCTCCCAATTAGACATGTGCAGCCGCCCCAATCAAGAGCCCTTCAGGGCAGCTCCTCCCGCAGCTACAAAGGCACCAGGTCCTTTGGGCGGGGCTCAGGTCTGACTTTGGAAGACTGCAGGCAGGATGTGGTCCTCCACGGGCCTCTCTAAGCACAAGGGTGAAACGGTCAAGGAGTCCGTTAGGCCAACCCTATCAAAAGGATTGTGCCTGCAGACAATTTATCAATATGACTTACAGCTTTTTGCCAGGTTCAGAACCAACAACTAACAATTCTCTAATAAAGCTGTGATTCTTAAGCTTTAGAGACTATTGGAATTATCGAGGAAGGATATGAAGAATATCATTATTCTAGACCCCACTCCAAATACTCAGAGTTGGACTCTCTGCCCTTGCCTGGAGTCCAGAGCACTTGGATTCCTTTTGATCCAGGATAATGAAGTTAATTGTCTAATTAATAGCTAATTAAGGTACTCATCTGAAATTCGTATTCAAAGTATTTTCAACAATTTTCATTCACTGATGCAATAGTTTTAGAGCTCCTATCATGCACGGGACAGACACTGTTCTGGGTACACCAAGGAACAAAGCATACAACAATCCCTGCCCCATCTTTGAGATGCCACCTGGCCCATGGGGTACAGAAGGTGCTGCCGTGGGGGGTTGGAACATAGGGCATGTGAGTTCCAGGTTTCGCCCAACAATAAAGTTGGCCATGGATGCAAGATCTGCTCCTTAACTTTCTGAATGAAACTTTATAGCAAGCCTCTCCAAAATGATAATGAAGAAGTTCTGAAGAGAAAGTCAGCCCATCTACAGGTCAAGGTATACTTATCAGACAACTGCAGCTTATCCTATGGTGGGTTCCATGATGATCTCAAGCGAAATCCCCTGTAAGGTATGGATTCTGCCCCAGAAGAGTTCACAGTCTGCACTGGGAAAATGCATAAAACCCAGGGATACAGATGAATAAAGAACCATAGTTACGGGCTACCGCCCTGTAAGAGGTGTAGGATTTTGGTTAAAGCAGGGAGCAGAATTGGAGCATCCAGGGTAGATATCATGGCGAGTGGGGTAGGGGTGGAAGGGCCAGGAGTTCTGGTCGCTAAGTGATAGGGGGAGAGCCTTCTGGAAGGACAAGTGATGAGAAGCAGGAAGAGCACACAGGTTGGAAGCAGAAGGGAAAGTGGCCCAGGCCAAGCAGACCTGTTTTCAAGCCCTATCTTTGTCACTTATTGGCTGTTGGCAGCTACTTATCCCCATTTTCTCAAATGTGGGAACTAAGGTAAGACAGGTTAACACGCACCTCGAGGGGTTTTTGTGAAGATTTGAGGTCATACATCTCAAGTGCCTGGCTTGCTGCTAGCCCTCAGTGAATGGCCGCCATTTTGTGCTGTGCTCTGGAGAGCGAGCAGAGCAGCCTGGCTAGAGTGAGGCCTTGCATTTGGGGCAGGGCTAGCATGTTTTGAACTTTTCAGGTCTGTGGTACGATGGGCACGTAAAATGTTTTTAAGGAACTCCAAAACGCTGCCTCTTTATCTCTCTTGGGACTGAAAGGGCTGATGCACTGGCACGATTTGTGGCTTCACTATGAATGGAGGCCCCTTATCACGGAGTTCATTATCAGAAAGCTTTACTGGATATGAGAAATGTTGTTTCTTCAATTCTCAGGGACAGATAAGCAAGCAATCTCAGAGGGGTTTTCCCAGACAAGACTTCTCTCTCCTTTGTTAGGGCTGGACAAGCTGGCAGGGGAAAAGCCCCAATCACACTTCTCCCTGCCATGAAGCTGACAGAAAACTGTATTTCCATGACCTGGTGGAAAGGCATAGTGATCTTTAGTTTACTTCCAAACAGCATCCCTACCTCTGGGAAGGGCTTATCGGACCATTTTCCAGAATACTTTTTAGCCTGAGACACTACAGTTTTCAGGTGAAGTGGCATTTTGTGTGTGTGACTATGGAAAAATTCTTCAACTACCGTGATCCTCAGCTCCATGATTTATAAAAGGGGAGATATAATCATTCCCTTCTTATAGGGGATGGTAGGCAGAAAAGGGCCCTCCCCGACAAAACAGATGTTTGTATCTTAATTCCTAGAATACGTGACTAGGTTATGTTATGTTACATGGCAAGGAGGGGACTGAGGTCCCAGATGGAATTAAGGTTGCTATTCAGCTGGATGGGGGAATTGTCCTGTGTTACCCAGGTGGCCCAGTGGAATCCCCATGGTCCTTACAAGTGAAAGGGGAAGGCAGGAGTGTTCTTTCCAGAATGGTGCAACATTTGGGAACCCCTGGGTGGCTCAGTTGGTTGAGCGTCCGACTTGGGCTCAGGTCGTGATCTCCTGGTTTGTGAATTCGAGACCCGTGTTGGACTCTGTGCTGACAGCTCAGAGCCTGGAGCCTGCTTCCAATTCTGTGTCTCCCTCCCTCTCTCTCTGCCCCTCTCCCACTCATGCTCTCTCTCTCTCTGTCTCTTAAAAATAAATAAAGGTTAAAAAAAAAAAAGAATGGTGCAACATGAGAAAAGCTTGACTGATCATTGTTGGCTTTGAAGGTGGAGTTGCAGGGGGGCCATGAGCCAAGTAACGTAGGCAGCCCCTAGAAGCTGGAAAAGGCAAGAAACTGAATTCTACCCCAAGGGCCTCTAGAAGGATTGCGGCTCTCCTGACACCTTCAGTGTAGCCCAGTGAGATCCATTTTAGACTTCTGACCTCCAGCACTATAAGATAATACATTTGTGTTGTTTCAAGCCACTACGTTTCTGGTAATTTCCTACAGCAACAACTGGAATGTAACATAGATAGAGTTAATGGAAGAATTAAATGTTGTAGCGTACCTCTAGATCTGTAACCTTGGATAGGACTCTTGACTTCTCTGTTCCTCTGTTGTCTCAAGTGTAAAATGGGGATGATAACATAGCCACCTTGTCGGATTGTTACCAGGAATTAATAACTAATACGTGTGAAGTATTAGAATGTTGCCTGACACATGGTGAGGGTCACATACGTGCTGGTGAATAGTATTACTATTACATAAAGCACGTAGCTGTAGCCTGGCCGCCCGGCCATGGAGCATGTTCTCAAACATAACAACCGTGAGTATTTTTGTCACACGCGAAGGAGAAGGGAGAAGGGATGTGGCTGCCGCTCTAGGACCTTTTCTTCCTCTAACTGCAGTAGCCCCAGTTATAATCCAGGCACAGATCACACATTCCAAGGGTGCCTGCATTTACTTAGTTTCCCTTGTTCCTGGGTTTTTTTTTAATGTTTATTTTTATTTTGGAGAGAGAGAAAGGGAGAGAGAGAGCGAGCGAGCGAGCGAGAGAGAGAAACGGAGCACAAGTAGGGGAGAGGCAGAGAGAGAGACACAGAATCTGCAACAGGCTCCAGGCTCTGAGCTGTCGGCACAGAGCCCGATGCAGGGCTTGAACCCATGGAATGAGAGATCATGACCTGAGCCGAAGTCGGACGCCCAGCTGACTGAGACACCCAGGCATCCCCTTGTTCCTGTTTTAATCTAATTTTAATATATATCTCCTTAAGGAAAGTGGTCTGACCCTGGGTAGTTTTGTCACTCATGTAACACTGACGTGAGTGTTGTTTTACCGTCGTAAAACAAACTGCACTTAGTGACTTAAAGTAGCCATAACTTTGTTATAGCTCATGATTCATGGGTCACGAATTCAGACAGGGAGGGCTTTGAGTTTGGTCTAGTGATTCTTCTGCTTCACCGACTTATTCACGTGGTCCGAGTGGAGGGTCCCAGCCAGCTTCACTCGTGTGTCTGGTGCCGGGGTTGGGCTGGCTGAAAGAGCTGGGGGCTGGGCGGTATGGCTCTTTCTCCATGGCCTCTGTGGGTGCTTAACTTGGACTTCTTCAGGACAGGGCTTCCAGAGACCATTTCTTAAGGGTTGGGCCAGGAAATACACAGCATTACAGGCACCATTTCTTATGGGTCAGAGAGTCAATGGTCCCACCCAGGTTCAATGGGATCCAGTGACGGGACCTCTCAAAGGGAAGGATGTCATGGGCTTTGTGGCCCTCTCCAACCCACCACACGTCTCTTGTGTTCACTAGAGATAAACTAGAGAAAGAGAAATGGGGGACGGATGCAAGTGACGGAGCTATCTGTCCTCCGCAACACAACATGCACTCTAAACGTCCTGGATTCAACTAACATTTATTGACTATCTGCTATTGGCAACTCATTGTGCTACGTGCTTTCATATTCATGATTTATTTTGATCCTCTGAAAAGAAAGCGTGATGCTTCAGTTAAGGCCCAAACCAAAGCCTGGAGGCCATGGGGTGCCAATTGATATCGCTCGTCTAACCTCCAGGGCACTCGCTTTTCATTACAGGCTCATCCACCTTGAGCTTTATGCCTCCATTTTTCTGACTCCAGGCACACAGAATGGCCTCAGCAGGAATGCAGGCTGTCTTAAACATCCGTGTCCTGGGACGATCCCGGGGCACTTTGAATCCAGGTCAGAATGGACTCCAAATGAGCTCATGTTTCTAAAGTGCTTTGAGCTCCTCAGAGAACAGAAGCCATTTAACTCCAGAGCCTGGCTGGTCTCGTTGGTGGGTCCCTACAATGGGGAACATGCTTTGTCATTGCTAGCACCAGGCTAGTGCCTCAGATAAATAGGGGGAAATCAGTCTCCAGGGTTCTCCGTCTGCTGTCTTTTCAGCCACAATAAATTATTTTTCAGAAAAATGGAACTCAACAAAAGAAGAGAGAGGAGTTGGGGGGGGGGAACCCAACCAACCTGACAAGCCTGAAAGGGAAAACAGAATTTCTGCTGCCACGCTGTCCCCAGCTGAAACCATGGAAGCGGATGCTGACAACTGGGTATAGAAGGAGCTGTCCAGACAACTCAGTGCCAAGTGGCTATCAGGAGGGTGGTGAGGAAGGGGAAGGGACCAGGTGGAGAGCCAGGGTGTCTGGCCAGAGCTACCTGTAGATATTCTGGACTCGTTAGCATCCCTCAAAATAAGATCAAGTTGATGCTGATTAGAGCTGAGAACCCCCACAAGCCTGGCATGCTGAGTGTCTGACTCTAGGGTCCCTGAACAAATTGTTTTTCCTTTTCATGCTGATCTTTGTGAACTCCTTGCTGCAGCGTGGTTCGCCCATGGGGACAGGGCTGGAAATGGAAGCACAGGTTGCCTCTTGGCACCTAGCTGTCAGAGCCATCCCAGAGCCTCCCAGGGGGCCCCCAGTCCCAGCAGGAGGGAGACAGAAAAGCATTCTCATCTTACAAGCTGATGTCTGCATATGCAAATGACCCAAAGAGCTCACAGCCTTGAATGGATTCAAAAAACGTTTATGGAGGGCCTACCTAATGCCAAGTGCTTTCACAGAAATACCCTCGTTTCCTCCTCATGACAACCCCGCGAGGCAGGCATTACACCACCTAAGCTTTGTTATGAGGACACTTAGATTCAGAGAGGGTCAACGACTCGCCCAAAGTCACACATGGAGTCCAGGTATAAATATGGGCCTTCTGGTCCTGAGTCCAGTCTGCTTTCCACCATCCAGGAGCTACATATGCTGGGTATGTATGTAGGACATGGCTCCAGGGAGGACAGTAAAGACGGGGCGCTTGGGTTTAAAATACCCTCCAAATTACCCTTAGAGGGGCGCACGGATGGCTCAGTGGGTTAAGTGTCTGACTGTTAATTTCAACTCAGGTGGTGATCTCACGGTTGGTGAGACTAAGCACCACCGGTGCAGAGTCTGCTCCGGATTCTCTTTCTCCCTCTCTCTGCTCCTCCCCCACTTATGCTTGCTTTCTGTCTCTCTCTCTCTTAAAATAAATACATAGGGGCGCCTGGGTGGCGCAGTCGGTTAAGCGTCCGACTTCAGCCAGGTCACGATCTCGCGGTCCGTGAGTTCGAGCCCCGCGTCAGGCTCTGGGCTGATGGCTCGGAGCCTGGAGCCTGTTTCCGATTCTGTGTCTCCCTCTCTCTCTCTGCCCCTCCCCCGTTCATGCTCTGTCTCTCTCTGTCCCAAAAATAAATAAAAAAAGTTGAAAAAAAAATTTAAAAAAAAAATAAAATAAAAAATAAAATAAATACATAAACTAAAAAAAAATATGCTTAGACTCTGAATACTTGACTCAGAACAGGAATTCTCAAACTTTTGGCAGGCTGATGATGGGCTTCTTCTCAGATAATGTTTCCTAATATAAAACAAAATATACCGGATTACAAAAGAAAGCAATTACACTGAAATACACGTCTAAAAGATATTAAAAAACATATTCGTGGCATAGTGAAATATGTGCTTTTTTTTTCAAAGTTTATTTATTTTTGAGAAAGAGAGAGTGCAGAAAGGGCAAAGAGAGAGAGGGAGAGAGAGAGAGAGAGAAAGACAGAATCCCGAGCAGGCTCTGCCCTGTCAGCACAGAGCCCTATGCTGGGCTTGAACTCATGAACCAAAAGTCAGACGCTTAACTGATCCACCCAGGCGTCGCAAAGTATGTGATTCTTTATTAATACAATGCACAATGAGATCCAGTAAAGGTCTACTAATGCCTTCTTTCTTTTTTTTTTAATAAAAAATTTTTTTAATGTTTATTTATTTGTGAGAGAGAGACAGAGACAGACAGAGTGTGAGCGGGGGAGGGGCAGAGAGAGAGGGAGACACAGAATCTGAAGCAGGAACCAGGTTCTGAGCTGTCAGCACAGAGCCTGACGCGGGGCTCGAACTCAAAAACCATGAGATCATGACCTGAGCGGAAGTCAGGGGGCGCCCGGGTGGCGCAGTCGGTTAAGCGTCCGACTTCAGCCAGGTCACGATCTCGCGGTCCGTGAGTTCGAGCCCCGCGTCGGGCTCTGGGCTGATGGCTCAGAGCCTGGAGCCTGTTTCCGATTCTGTGTCTCCCTCTCTCTCTGCTCCTTCCCCCTTCATGCTCTGTGTCTCTCTGTCCCAAAAATAAATAAACGTTGAAAAAAAAAATTAAAAAAAAAAGAAGTCAGATGCTTAACGAACTGAGCCACCCAGGTGCCCCAATGACTTATTTCAAGTAGGGAAGAGCATAAACAATATTTTGAGACTTTTGCAAAAACAGCAATGTGCAATGGAAATACCTGAGATTGTGATCGGTGACAAAATCACAGGTAACTGCTGTTACCACTGTCACTTTTGTCTATGTTTATAATTAAAGGGTGTAGTAAATTTCTGTTAAAAGTTGGTGAAAAAAGAATATGGCTCTTCCCCCCCCCCCCCCGCCCCATCCAAGTTCATTGGCTCCCTTGAATTCCCCTGGCTGAGCACACCACGTATATTTACACATTTAATCCCCATGATAACTCGGTGAGATAGGTACTCCTACTATCCCCATTTTACAGATGAAGAAAAACTGGGCCACAGAGAGATTAAGTAACTTGCCCAAGGTCATTGAGTTGACGTGAGTCATCAGTTTCTTTTTCTCTAAGTGGGGACTCTGCAGCTTGGAAATAACATCTGAAAAAGAATCTTCCTTCTGGGTTCTCCCTAATTGGGTTCAGCCTGACAGGTGCATTTTGGGGTTTGAACCTGCCCGTCTTCCTCTGCCCAGTTCACCAGGGTCAGGAACCACAAGGAGAATGGCCCCTCCCCATTTTAGGTGGACCTGTCTCCTGCTCTTCCTCCCTCCCCAGGTCTTTTCTGTTCTTCACCTTCTTTACTAGCCACTCCCCCTCCTGCAGATTTTCTTTTTCCTTCCTTCCTTCCTTCCTTCCTTCCTTCCTTCCCTCCTCCCTCCATCTTTCTCTTTCTTTCTTTCTTTCTTTCTTTCTTTCTTTCTTTCTTTCTTTCTTCTTTTCTTTCCATGCTGTTCCCTCCCTAGGCCTGGTTTACTCCTAGTCATCTTTCAGATCCCCCCCCAACCCCCCACTTCACAGAAGTCTTCCTTCCCTGAATAGACACGCACCCATTACATTTGTCCACAGCTCTGAATGTCTCTTCCCCCTGCTACTTAACCAGCATGGTGAGTGAGCATCCATTAGTGTGACAGTTACATTAACATCTGTTTCTCTTGCTAGATAGTGAGTGCCCTGAGTTGGGGACTCTACCTGGTTTTGATCACCTTTATATCCCCAACCCCTCATCTGTGTGCCTGGAACAATGGAGACGCTCAGTAACCGTGTGCAGAGGGAATGAATGGAGACCGAAGGAACCACTAGTCCTGGAGACATCACGATTTCTTCGCTATGATTACTGACTTAACTTGACCCCCGCCCCCACATTACCACGTAACCAATCATAAGATTCTTTGATGGCTATTTATGAAATGGGTCCTTTTGTCTCTCAGGCCTCTGGATCATGATTCTTTCTCTCCCCTGAATCTCCTCCAATTTTTTCAAACGTTATTTCTGCTTTGAACTTCCAGGATTCAGATGTTCTGGGAAATAGCTGTTTGAGGCGTCGGGAGACATCACTCAACGCAGATGCTGGCTCTCTTCCAAAGGTATGTGTTCTGCTCTGCCGAAAGGCGGGCGCCTGTCGGGTCTCAACCTGGTGTTACCATTTCTACTTGCCTCTAGGAATGACTTTCTAAGATGGGAAGGCAACCAACAGGTATCTGTCATCATGCCTGAAGTGCTTCCCCATAAAACATAATGTTTCCATGAGGACATTTCATTCTGACCCAGAAAGAGAGTTTCTGCCACAGTTTCTACGTCGCTGTGTTGAAATGCAACAGCAGAAGCAGAGACCCCCCCCCCCTTTCCCAGTCTGTTTGAATTATGGTGGGATCAGGTGCTTTCTCTTGTCTGTTTTTGGGGAGCTTGCCACCCAAACTGCCTTCGGTTTACTTTGAAGTTTCCCGTTTTACAGCTTGGTACGGTATTTAGATAAATAATAGGAATCAACTGTCATCCACTCCTCTGTGCCCCCTGATATTAAGAACTGACTTGAGGAAGCAGGACTCTCCATTGAAAGTCTTCCCAGGCTCAGTTGCTTCATTAAATTTCATGCTTTGGACAATCTGGACTGTTCTAAAGGTAATAAATAGCGTCGTCTCTTCTGAGGATGAGGAACATAGTAATGGAAGTTAGAAGATACTCATTTGAACCAGCTTTTCAAATAATCCTCAACTACTCCAAAATAGGACATGGCATCACCTTATCGTACGGTGTCCCCCTGGATACAATTCCAACAAGTCACCTAACGTTAAGAGCACTGGGCTTTAGAATCGGAGTGATCTGGGGCACCTGGGTGGCTCAGTGGGTGAAGTGACTGACTCTTGATGTCAGCTCAGGTCAGGATCTCACGGTTTGTGGGTTCAACCCCCGCGTTGGGGTTTGAGATTCTCTCCCTCTCTCTCTCTGCTCCTTCCCAGCTCTCTCTCTCTCTCTCTCAAAATAAATAAATAAACTTAAAAATAAATAAATAAATAAATAGAATCAGACTGATTTGGGTCCAATCTCAGCTGACATGTCACCTTGGTGGAGGGGTGTTACTTATCTTCTCTGATTTAGTTTCTCATCTGTACAAAAAGGATACTATTACTTACCTTAGAGGATAATTATGGGCATCAAATAGAAAAAAGTACGCCAAGTATTTAGCACAGTGCATGACACTTAGTAAACTTTCATTAAATGACAGCATTTTTAAGAACGGGTGGTTCGCCCAGTGACTCACCGTGTATCCTGGTTTACGACTTCTACTTTATGAGTGCTTTACACCTTATAGGCTCCCGGTTAATCCATATACCCACTCTATAGACTGGACATTGTTTTCCCGTCTGGAGGTGGGAATGGCGAGGTGGCATGAGTTTTGAGGCTGCATAGTTAGTGACTGGAGAAACTCCTAGAAGGTAGCTCTCCTGGCCTCTGTCACCTGGGGCTACTGTCCCCACATGTGCCTTTGCTGTCTCCTAGGGAGACATCTTGGAAGTCATTGCATATGGGCTCTGGATTTCTTGGAATGCAACATTTTAAAATGAAATGAGATTCTAAGAACAGGAGTGGTTGTCTAATGTGCTTTCTAAACAGCAAGGATGAGGGGAGGCACGAGAACACCTAAAGAGAGCCCCCTACCCCCAAGGGCCAATCAGCACTTACATCTGGCATTCTAGGTGCCTCACCCCTGCACCCCTACCCAGCCCTGTGCAGAGTCTCTGCAGGTACTCTCAGGAATGGCCAGGCCAATGGCAGCTTGTGAAATGAGTGTGCAACCTTTAAAGATGGTGACTTTGAAAAGCATCCTCATGTCTAAGTTCTGGCGCTTTTAATTAGTTAATTAAATTTAATTTCTTTCTTTCTTTCTTTTTTTTTTTAAAGTCAGAGCTGACCCAGATTGAGTAGTTTGGTTCCTCCGGAAGTAGTGTCTGTGATCAGGGTTTGACTGTAGGGAATTTACTGGGGGGTGATGATGCCCAGGGCAGGTACGAAGGAGTGGGAAAACAAGATGCGGAAGAGGAAAGTCAATAGGAGAGCACGTTACTGAGCCTACCTCTAGGAGTGCTGATTTGAGACCTCCTGCTAAGTACACAGAGTGCCTCCCAGATGTGTCCCCAGGAGAAAGGAGACTGCGGAGTCTATCCCCTGTTCCTGTCTCCAATGCGGAGTGGTGACTTCCATGAACCCTTGTACACAGGTCAAGAAGACTCTTGTGGTATCGGTGAAGGCTCTGGGGCCTCCTCTATCTAAACAGCCATCTAACAGGATGGAAGCACAAGGGGAGTCTGAGCGACCGCAACCATGGCCTTGTCCAGACCACTTTGGGCTAACATCTTAGACAGACCTACGGGACTGTGTCCCCCACCCCAGGAAAGACAAAGAGTGAAAGTCACAAGGTGTAGAAATGGATGTGAAAAGAAGTCAATATGTGTGTAAAGTAATTCGTGAATTAATAGCTTTTGTTAATCACTCCTGGGCGATTAAAAAGATCTTGGTCAATCTTTTTGATGAAGAGTCACCCCCTAGATTCTACAGGCATTAAAATGCAGTCAGAGGTAAGCTATTTGCCTTCAAGGTACGATTTCAAGGGCCTCAAGGTTCAAACCACTTAAAAAATGATCATGAACGTACAGCTGACACACGATGTTATGTTAGCTTCAGGTATACAACGTAGTGATTCAACAGTTCTATACCTTACGCTCACCACCATAAGAGTAGTCGCCACCTGTAGCCAACAATGTTGTTACAGTATTATGGACTGTATTCCCGTATGCTGTGAAGCCACTTTCTTGCCTATTCCGGAATTACTTAAAATCCTCGTCTTGCGGGTCAGCTTGGCTTGGGAAGACTACTTGTTCAGTGTTTATTCACATAGCTGTTCCTTTAAGCAATAGTTATTGAGAGCTGCTGGGGGCCAGGGACCAAGCATGGGGGTATGGTGGGTTAAGACAATAGCTGGAAAGAGGTAAAAATGGATGCCTCGTAAGAACCTGCAGTATACAAAGAACGATTAAGAAACACAAGGGGAAAGACTTTGCCATAAAAAGGCAAACTATGATTAAATGCTCACTGAATGGAACAGAGTCAGATGAGAGCAGTGGGAACTTGCAGGGAGGGTTCCAGAAGGCCGAAGTCGCCAAAAAGGCTGTTGGGAAGAAACGAGTTTTGACCTGAGCCTTAGCCGTATGTGCATGGTCTTGCCACAGTTCATTTCTTAAACATGCGGACACTTTCGTTTCTTTTATTTTCTTCTTCCAGGCGAAACCTCTCAAGGTGCGGAAAGAACACTATGAGGGTGGCAATGGTGGCCATGTTATGATCGTAAGCCCCTGGTTGCCTCGCAAAAGAAAAAACAATACATCCCGTTAACCAGTGGCAATCAAATTGCTGGTGTGCTTGCCAGCCATTCGTGAATGAACAACCTTTGCTAATCACTCCGCGTTGATATTTATCATAGGTACATTTTACAAGATGAATTCTGTCATCGATGCGGGCAGCTACTCACCAAGTCCCACCAGCAGCTGCAAATATTCATTAATAATATTTTGTTTGGGTTCCCACTTGCCACCTTCCACCCTCGTGCTTCATAAGTATGAACAGCATCATTACCAAGCGGCGCCCGCAGAACGGAACACAAAGGCAACTCGGAAATTTTAAATGAAAACAGATGTTGAGAAATGCCATTATCCCATGCATGCTACAATAAATAGCATTAACATTTCTAAGTGACGGCCTTCTGAATTGGACTGCAAGGAGCTCACATTTACAATTAAATGAGGAACTTATCCTTTTGCATCCCTGGATTCTACAGGTGGCTTGGTGACAGTCATTGCTTAGTGTTTCGATTTTAGTGTGGCTGTTAAGAGCCAGCGAGGCAGGGATTGGACAGGCAGGCATTTAGAAAGGTGTTGGTGCCAGATGCATTCATCGCCTAACTGCCTGGATGCAAAACTAACTTAGCATAGCAGCTGAAGTGTGAGAGCTCTTGAAATGATTTCTTCCCAAACAGTACACTTCCCTGTGCCAAGAAGCGGTATTATTGTTTATGTCACCGAGGACTGGATCCTGAAGCCTCCATCCATTTTGTCATTAGATGGCCCTTCATTAGAACAATCAGAAGATAGATCACACTACAACTACTGGAATGTTGTTTTACGGCCAAGGAGTACATCCACATGTGTCTTTATGTATGGTGTTCAAATATTAATTTAAATCTGAGTGTATTAAAATCATGCAGACTTTATAGATACTAAATCTTGGCACAGTAATTAAGGGCATGGACTGTGGATGGTGCAAAATTGAGGTGGAATCCTGGCACTGTCACTTTCTAGCTCTCTGGTCTTAAGCAACTTGTTTATTCTGTATGGGTCACACCATCTGCATCTGTAAAACATGGACAGTGATATTTACTTTAGGGTTGCTGGATAAGTATCAAAAACCTGACACGATACCTACTGAATAGCTTCTGGCTTAAGCTCAATTTTGAGATCACTATCCTATCTATTCACTGATACAAGATCACCTTCACCAAGGTAACGTTCTAGAGGGGACTGAGGGCTAGAGAAACACTGGACTCAATAAATTAAGTCAGGGCACAGCTTTCTCAAGGGGTGTACTCACTATTTGGTAAATTTCTCTCTCTCGTTCCCTCTGTCTCCACGCATCCACCCATCCATCCATCCATCCATCCATCCATCTTTCCATCCTCTTCTATTCTCAATAACCATCTAAGCCATCAGGTGACCTCTACATAGCCTGAAAGCATTCCCTAGAACCATTGTGTTTTCAAATCGGTATGCATAATTTTGAGGGTCTCAAGGCACTCTAGAAGCAACAAATGCAACCTTCCTTAATTGGCTCAGGAACTGTTGAATGTGTCCCTGAATAATTTGTGCTCCAAACTTATATGGTGGGGTTACACATAACAGAAAATATGTATTTTGTTTTGTTTTGGTTTTGTGTTTGAAATGTACTGGACCTGGGATACTTCCTGAGGGGAACCTAATACCTTCTTACTAAAGCAAGAATGTCAAGTTGTAAGTTTGCAAACACTAGTCAAGGTGATGGGTAGACAGAGTAGGTCAAAGGACTAACGGCATACCATTGGCCAAGCAGTTGGAAAGTCTTATTATTTGTAAAAATTATTTAGAAACTGCCTCCATGGCATATAAATGGTTGACATGCAGATGCAGATACTCATTCATCCAGCTATCTATCTAAACTGCATAAATAATATAGTCGTGTCTTTATATTTTATCGGTTTTCTACTATTTAAACCTTGGAACTCTGAAAAATTAAATAGTATTTCCCCATCAAATACTTCTGCATTTTCTTTTAAAACAAGGCAAATGAGCCGCGGGTCCCAGATTCCACAGCAAGTGAAGGTTCAAGAGGATAACAGGGTCAAGTTATTCATGTGCTCGATGGTATGTTCGGAATGAATGTAGGTATGTACATTATGTGAATAAATGTTTCTTCCTTGGCTCAGTGTTACATTAAATGAGAATTAACAGCATCTACTAATGTTAGGCCTTGGGGTCAATGTATGTTTGTTTTGAAAGCGAAGCTCACCCAATGATTATACAGTGGGGAGATAAATGTGGTGGAGAAAATAACTAAACGGACATGAGAAAATTTGAATTGCTTTCAAACAAACCTGCTCCTATAAGGAGATCCCTGGAAGAGAGTGTACGTAAAGGCAACCCTTCCCCCACCTCCTGGTAGCTGAAATTATCCTAAGGAAAGCTGGAGGCTGGAATGTATTTCAAGACAGCAGATTCAAAATGACTCAGAGCTAGAGCTGGATATCTCATTAGGGTAGAACCAGATCGGGAGATAAACTCGTGGTACCACAGTATTACCCTTGCAAATTTACGCTCCTAAAGGGTTTTCTTTGGAAGGGCCCTGCTTTCTGAGCTGGCGCATTGGGCTTGCATACTGGGATTTTTTTTTTTTAACAGTAAAATAGTTGTTTATTAGCATCATGCAATAAATGACAAAAGTACTGAGTAATATTCAAGCTAATCTCTCTCTTGGGTTTGGCAAACTACTACCTATTGGGGGCCAAATCCAGCTCATGACCTGTTTGTAGAAATACAGTTTTATTGGCACACAGACTCTTTCATTAATGAGCGTTGTCTATGGTTGAAACAGGCACCATATGATCCACAAGACCTAAAATATTTACTATCTGGCCCTTTAAAGAAAATATCTGCCAACTTTTGCTCTATCTGTAACGCAGCAAGGCTGGTCAGCCTCTATTTCCTGTACATATTTTACATACACCTAACCCGGGGTTTCTCAACCTTGGGACTATTTATACTTGGGGCTAGATACTTTGTTGGGAAAGAGGGGGCTATTCTGTGCACTGGGAGATGTTTAGCAGCATCCTTGATCTCCATTCTCTAGGTGCCTCCCATTTGCGACAACCAAAATTATCTGTAAGACATTGCCAAATATCCTCTGGTGGGCAAAATCACCCAATTTTGATCCCTGACCTAAACTATATGTTCCCTCTGATCCCACCAATTAGGACCTGACAGTTTCGTGCATCTTGCAGGCTGTGGCTTGATACGTAACTGCAACAGACTGGTACTTCATGTGGCCAGCAGGGCAAAGCAGTGTCAAATACTTTTCCCACTGCTTCCCAAGGCCAGTGGGCGTGCGTTGTTTCTCGTCACTGACGAAGCACGCTTCATCAAATCATTAAGTGTCCTTATTCAGTCTTTGGAAAGAGTTTATTACTTTGTGTCTGGAAGGGGTCAGGAAATGAGCACGGGGTTATTGCTAACCATTTTCTACTACATGTGGTTTTAACTACATGGGTTTTTTTTTTTTAATTTTTAAAAATTTACATCCAAGTCAGTTAGCATATCGTGCAATAATGATTTCAGGAGTGGAGTCCACATACTGGGAATTTCTTAATGAGCGGATGTGCATTCTGGAAGGGTCAGCGTGGCCCAGGGTTCAGCAACTGGGAAAACAGAAAACCTCTTCCTTCTTAGTCTGGACTCTTTCTCTGAACCTTTCCTCGTCAAGGACCTAACAGGGCTTGTTTCTGTGTTACCGTTTGGGGGCACAGACGGCATATTCCTTTTAACATGGCCTTGTTCGAGGAGACTTCGCCGTGGCACACAGATCAAGCTATGTTAAAATAACGTGAAAGGTCTGCACTGAAGCAATCCAAAGCAGAGAATTCCAAGTTTCAGGCTGCCATCCCACCTTTAAATCAACTGAATGTGCCCATGTACGGCTGTCCATAGGCTCTTCTCACTGCTGTTATCCTTATAATAGGATCATTCAAGTTCTCTTATCTAGTCTCCTAGATGCTCGGCTCTGACTATTTCAAACAGAAGTGATTTGTCACACACCTTCTTCCTGAAAACAGCACAAGCATAAAGCAAGCTTGCTTTAATGTGGGGCCCCTGGTCTTCCCTTTTCTGCCACATATTTTACTTACAGAGGTAATGAGCCCTTGAAAGCATGAAATAGGCACACGTAACGCATCACACAAAGGCACACACAAGTGCCGGCTAAAATAATGGATGGCAAATGGGACTCACTGGTGGTCCGGAGGCCAGTTTGTTCACTGCAGGCCCATGTGGCCACTTCCTGGTCAACAGACAAATGCATTTGATGACCTCTACCTGCGCATTTGCCGCAGGAGCTAAATTTTGCCTTGTTAACCACTCATCTGCGGCTCCCACTTATTAAGCAACCTTTCGGGTATCAGCAGCATTCTGCTAGGAGAACCATGGAATGAGTTGCCAAGTGTTCCCTTCCATCAAAACATGCAAATTGGAATCCCTTTGTGAAGACAGGCGATGACACACTACCGTGTCTGAAGAATGTACGTTTAGCCCCCTGAGCACGGCGTATCTCCAGGTAGATGAACAGGCTGCTGACACATGGAGCTCTCTGCCATGTTCAACAAACCCTGATTGGAAATCATGACTCCGACCACTCCATCTTCCTGAGCTCCATATTTCTCTCTGATCCTTGTTTTTACAGGTCTGAATAAGTCTTACGCTCT
This sequence comes from Felis catus, assembly GCF_018350175.1. NCBI lineage: Eukaryota > Metazoa > Chordata > Mammalia > Carnivora > Felidae > Felis > Felis catus. The sequence goes on from NC_058377.1 coordinate 23,725,568, forward strand.
TGGAAATGATGTTCAGCCTCCATGTGACTCCAGACTCGTGAGGAGGAACAAAGACCATGTCGCTTCCTATGGTTTTATTCCCTTGGAAGTCTACATTTTGTATCAGTCTTCAGGGCTTGCCACATCTCTTCTTTCAACTTCTATGCCTTCAGCACCTGCTCCCCTGAAAGCACCCACCCAAATTTACCAGTACTGGGGACAAAGCTTGTCTTCTCTCCTAATTAAGATTTTTTTTTTCTATGTTATAATTTTGTACAAGGGGGGTAGCCAAAATACAACCATTAAATCTATGGCAATCCACATAGAATTTCAAATTGCGGTTTGAGGTTAGATCACCCATAATTCCCAGAGCCACTCTGTAGGGGTCTTATGATCCCATCACATGACCTTCTATTGGGGCAGGGTGCTGACGCTGCCGTAGCTGCCATGGCCTGGAATTTGGCTGGAGAATGATTTCTTTCAAGAGCTGACTTTCCACATGACTGTAATAACCATCGGAGCAGGTCAAAACCTGGGCGGAACAACTCATTGGTATGGCAATTAACACCTTATCCAATTCGAGGCAAAGAGAAAAGCATGAGTCATAGACACAATGCAGTAGTTACTTTCCTTTTAGAAGCCCTGAGAATCCTGTCTATCAGACTCTGGCTCTTGGCAGGAGCAAGAACAAACCAATGACGCTGTAGATCATTCCAGCAACTCACTATTGAGGAACGATTAGATCACTCAGGGGCGCTCTGAATGCCATTACCGAATATTATTTTGAGACACCGTTGGTCTGAGATTCTGCCACATAAGAGTCTTGCCCTATCCCAATTTGTAAAGAAAATCATTCTCGTGGCTGGAGTCTCAGCAACCACTGACTCACAGTCCTTGCTCGCTGACGAGCACTGTGTGACAGGCGGTGTGCACTCCAGTGCCAGCAGTATTCTCCTATGCACAGCTGGCAGAGTGGCCGCTAGTCCGTGCACCCTTCCAGACACGTTAGGAACACTCCACAGCTGGCACATAATTAGAAGCTCAGTGCAAGCAAATCATTGCTTTTTTCGTGAGCGTTCCTCCTATCGATCATGCTCAGAACATAGCAGCTCCACCCACATGACAACAAACATATGACAACAAACAGATATCGGGGTGGGGGGGGGACACAGGTGCATCCAGTTGTGCATTTCTCAGTGGCTTCCCTGCCACTTCTCTACTTTTTACATTTTGTTTGCAATTTTCTATTTCTCCTATTGTGGAATTTTCTAACCGATGTCCTGTGATTGATTCTCAGTGGGCTGAATTCTTCCGCAGACTTATCTTTAATAATGTCACCACATGAAGAAATAACACAAAGCAAGGAATAGCTGCTTTGGTCTCTATATCTCCCAGGGTTTGGAAATAATTTTCTCCCAGAGACATCCTTGACATGCCCAGGAAGCTATATGGCACTTGCTCAGGCTTAAGAAGGTTCTGTGACCATTAGTGGCAGCTAAGATGTAGCCACAGGTTTTACAGGCTGGTGGAAACTTAAAACAAATGTGTGATGTCCTGCCCTTGGATGTAAGGGAACAATCACATCTGAAAACGTACACGTCAGCCAGAGAACAAAAGAAAAGCAGCCAGTAAGATCCAAACTCCTTACAAATCTGGGTTTGCTCATAAAATAGGAAAATTCAACCCAATTAACATTTATTAAACACCTAGTCTGTGCTTGACCTTGTAAGTGCTGAGTGTGGAGGCAGAGTGTTCAGACTTGATCTCTAGCCCCGAGGAGTTTACAGTATACCCAATGCAAACAGAGGCATGGGCAAAGCCCTGGGGCTGCTCAGAAGAGAAAAGCTGATTTTACATGCAGGGGTGCACCTGTGAACTGGGTACTGAGGAGGGTGTTGTAAAGAATTTAGCCTTGCCCCCAAAGATTCTGGCCTTTGCCAGTGTCTTTGGCAGTATTCTAGCGTCTTCATTTGCCTGGGAGCTTTGGTTCACACTGTATGGTCTACCAATTAGGTCAGGGGCTTTGGGTTGCAAGGTATGGGTGACTGAGATCAACCATGAGAATGATCAATCAATCAATCAACCATGCCTGTATGACGGAGCCCCAATAAAAACACTGAACACTGAGGTTCTGGTGAGTTCCTCTGGTTGGCAACACTCCCTATGTGCTGTTAGACATCAATACCAGGATGGTAATGCACCCTGACTCCCTAGAAAGAGGACAATTGACGCTCTGCGTTCAGTACTTCCCCAGATTCTGCCCTGAGCTCTTCTTCCACTGGGTGACTTGAAACCTTCCCCTGCAGAAAACCTTAATTATGAGAATAATAGTTTCTAGTGAGTTCTCTAAGTTGCCCTAAGAAATGACCAAACCTAAGGGTGGTTTTGGGAACACTCTTGAACTTGTAGTTGATGTCAGAAGTAAGGTAATCTCTTGGGGGGACTGTTTCATTTAATTATTCACTTGGTCTAACTCACACAAGGGCGAGGGCGAGTTTGGTAGGCAGAGACCAAAGGTGCCACAGAATAACTATTAAACCTGATATCTTCAAGGGTCCTTCCTGGTATAAATCCTGACT